>NC_135967.1:12398328-13064806 GCF_053455715.1 Rhinoraja longicauda | reverse complement strand
CATAATCCATATCCCTCCATTTACTACATATCAATGTGCCTATCGAAAAGCCTCTTAAATGTGGCGCAGCGGTAGAGTTGTGATCTTACAGCGCCAGAAACCCGGTTCTGGTCCTGACTACAGATGCCATCTGTACGGAGTTTGTATGTTCTCCTTGTGGCTGCGTGGGTTTTCTCTGGGTGCTCCGGTTTCCTCCAACACTCCAAAATGTGTGGGTTTGTATGTAGTTTAATTGGCTTGGTTGCTGTTCTTAGTGTACACATCTCTGCCCAAAAGTGAGCGTTCATTCGCAAGCTGCATTGATGTTCATATTGAAGGCAGACACAAAAAGCTGGAGTAACTCAGCGGGACAGGCAGCATCTCTGGAGAAAAGGAATGGGTGACATTTCAGGTCGAGACCCTTCTTCAGACTTGATGTACTAATCTCTGATTTTCATTTTACTTTTCAAATGGTTGCCTTTCATTATTGCTGTTCCTGGTCTATGTAATGTTTTGGCATCATTCTTCATGAAATTCATCAGCTTCAACGTTTGGGGGGTTTCAACCTGAAACGTCACCTTTTCCTTTTCTCCAGAGATGCTGTCCGACCCGCTGTGTTACTCCAGCATTTTGTGTCCAGCTTCAACATTACCAAGGTCTCTGTAGCTTTCTCCCAAAAGTGTTGCAATCACATTAGTGGCCTACTTGGCTGACATTAATCAGTCTATACAGGGTTTGGCCTTGCACACTGATACGAGATGCCTTCTCTCATTGTAGCCGTGGTATTTTTCCACTTTAAACACACATAGCTTGTTGTGTGAACCAGTGCCGTCTTCTCCCACTGGATTCTATCCGTACACTGAACAGATTTGTGTGGCTTAACTTGGTATCAGACCTCTGGATCTTGCTTTTACCATCTACCTGTGTACCACATTACATTAACCATCGGCGGGGTGGCACAGTGGCACGGCGGTAGAGTTGCTGCCTTACTGTGCCTGACACCTGGGTTTCATCCTGACTATGGGCGCTGTCGAGACGGAGTTTGTATGTTCTCCCTGTGACCGTGTGGATTTTCTCCCACACTCCAAAGATGTACAGGTCTGTAGGTTAATTGGCTTCTGTACAAATTGTAAATTGATCGCTGGTCAGTGCGAACGCGGTGGTCTGAAGGGCCTGTTCCGCGCTGTATCTCTAAAGTCTAAATCTGAGATACAAGGAACTGCAAATGCAGGAATTTTGATCAAAATGCAAAATGTCAAAGTCTGAAGAAAGGTCCCATCCCGAAACGTCATCAGTCGTCTATCCATGTCCTGCAGAGATGCTGCCTGACCCCCTGAGTTTCTCCAGCACTTTGTATCTTTTTTCTTTGTAAACCAACATCTGCAGTTCCTTATGTCTACTTGTTTTGAAGCACTTTCCATTGATATGGGAATTTTACATGCAAGTTTGGACATTGAGTCTTGTGCTTTTATTAACTTGCATTGAATATGCTCACTTAACCTGTACACAAGCCTGTCCTGCAAGTCGCAGGGAATAGATTTTTCAATACAATCTCCTTATGATCAGTGGTCTCCCCTATTCTTTGGCTCTGCTTCTGAATTTGTAGTTATCTGTGCTCTATGTTATATTATTGAATGAAACGTCTTGTGCCTAAGTTGGCGGCAGGAGGGTTGATAAAATAGCACCTGTACCCAAGCCTGTTTATATTAGTTGGAAGTCAAGAGCGTTTAGATGTCATATTGATCGGAGGTGAATTAGAACAATGGCATTCTGACATGTTGCAGCATTACTGGCATGTTACATTTGGATCCAATCTAATCAACAGCAAATTATCAGTTACTCTTAGTAACCTAGACTTTGGTAGTGCAGAACTCCAAGTATGTAGAGTGATTTTAGTAGTCCAGAAACAAGGGACTGCTGTTGCTGGTTTACAAAAACAAAAATCAGTCTGCAGAAGGATTCCAACCTGAAACATTACCTGTCCATGTTCTCCTGAGATGCTGCCTGACCTACTGAGTTACTCCAGCACTCTGTGTCTTCTTCTGTAGTGTAAAGGCTGTAGTGGCTCAGTAGCGTTGAGATGCTGGAGGTAGGGTTGTGGTTAGGGTTGTGCAGGGTGCTTCAAGAATCTAATGGTTGGTGGGTACAGATTCCTCGAAACAATCAAATAACTATAGATAGACACAAAAAGCTGGAGTAACTCAGCGGGCCAGGCTTCATCTCTGGAGAGAAGGAATGGGTGACATTTTGGTGCCCTTCTTCAGACTGTCCCGCTGTTACTCCAGCTTTTTCTGACTATCTTCGGCTTAAACCAGCATCTGCAATTCCTTCCTACTCAATTAAATAAACATCAATGGTCTCGCCTGAACTTTGATTTTGTTGTGAAGTTGTAGTTAGATTTATTCCCATGTTGAAAATTGAAAATGCAGGAAACATTCAGAATTTTGTTCATTGACGATCCTCAACCCAAAACGTTAATATGCCCAGGCATATTTTCACCCTCGCACACAATTGCAATATTGCTTCCACTGAAGAACATTTCCATCCATTCTATGTAAAAACCGAAGAGCTTTTAGAACTTTCAAAAGAGAAACTGAACCAAGAAATTATTTTCCACTTCTTTTTAGAGATCCACTGTGGAAACAGGCCTTTCGGCCTACTGAGTCCGTGCCGACCAGCAATCACCCCGTACATTATCACGATCCTACACACGAGGGACAATTTTACAATTTCGCTGAAGGCAGTTAACCTACAAACCTATACATCTTTGGAGTGTGAGAGGAAACTAGAGCTACCAGTGAAAATCCACATGGTCACAGGGAGAATGTACAAACTCAATACAGACAGCACCCATATTTCCAAACCCTTCTTTTTGAGTTGAACATTAACTTTAGTTCATGAACATTAACATGCACTCAGAAGGCAGTGGAGGCCAATTCTCTGAATGCATTCAAGAGAGAGCTAGATAGAGCTCTTAAGGATAGCGGAGTCAGGGGGTATGGGGAGAAGGCAGGAACGGAGTACTGATTGAGAATGATCAGCCATGATCACATTGAATGGCGGTGCTGGCTCGAAGGGCCGAATGGCCAACTCCTGCACCTATTGTCTATTGTCAAGAGGGTAGGATAATTCACATAGCAGATGTATCTGTGAATCTTACCAGTTGCTTAAGTTTATTTAGTTTAGTTTACTATTATTGTCAAGTGTACCGAGGTACAGTGAAAAGCTTTTGTTTGCGTGCTATCTAGTCAAAGACAAGACCATACATGATTACAATCGTGTATAGTAGTGTGACAGCGCACACATCCAGGTTCTGTGACAGTTTTTTTTCCCAACTGTTATCAGGCAATTGAATGATCCTATCACGAACAGAGAGTGGTCCTGAGCTACCGTCTACCTCATTGGACACCCACGGACTATCTTTAATCGGACTTCACTGGACTTTATGTTGCACTAAACATTATTCCCGTTATCTTGTATCTGTACACTGTGGACGGCTTGATTGTAATCATGTAGAGTATTTCTGCTGACTGGATGGCACGTAACAAAAAAGCTTTTTACTGTACCTCAGAATAGGACAATAATAAACCAAACAAAATAAACAAGAAAGAGTACCGCATTAAGTGCAAGATAAAGAGCAACCACAACATAGAATTGTAAAGCTAGTCACATAGCAGATGTGTCTGTGAATCTTACCAGTTGCTCAAGTTTATTTAGTTTAGTTTAGTTTATTATTATAGTTTATTATCAAATTCCAGCATCTGCAGTTTCTCGTGTCCCTGTGTTTCATACAAAACCTGGGGATGGGGTTGGCTTAGGATGGAAAGTTGAGCAGACGGAGCCTTTACTCAGTGAAGATTAGGAGACGGAGAGTTGAACCAGAGGGAACACAAATCCCCATGTTTAGTTAAATTTAGTTCAGTTTATTACTATCACTTGTACCGAGGTACAGTGAAAACCTTTTGTTTGCCTGCTAACCAGTCAACGGAAAGATTACATGATCACAATCAAGCCGTCCACAGATAAAGGATAGAGGGTACAACATTTAGTGCAAGATGAAGTCAGATTAAAGATAGTTGCAAGTTTTTAAATTTGAGAGGGTTTGCATCTGTCGGAACCCACAGCTGCAGTAATGTATGTAAATGAATGGAAATGCTGAGTTAGACCTTGCACAGGGTGCTTGACACACTGTTATGCAGCGGTTAAAAATGATGCAGGCTCATGAATCCAAAGTGCATTACAAGCTGAATGAAATGTTAAATGATGGAAAGACATGCATTTATACAGCACCTCAGGACAAGCTGAAGGGCTCGCAGCTAATTCAGTATTTTTGAAGTGTTTGCACTGTACCAATACAAGAAACAAGACAGTGGCATTGTGCAAAGTAAACTCTTGCCATGGACCACATAATATACATTCAAACGTAGGAGCATATGGAAAAAGACACAAAGTGCTGGAGTAACTTGGCGGGTCAGGCAGCATCTCTAGAGAACATGGATAAGTAATGATTCGGGTCGGGACCCTTCTTTAGAGCATTTGAATTTGGAATGGGAACAGGCCATTTGGCTCTTCAAATCTGTAGTGCCAATCATTAAGATCAGGGCTGTTTTGAATACTCATCCCCATTCTCGGCATGCCTGTCTCACCAACGGTGGCCTTTCATATCCTTGAGAATCAATCTACTGCTTTAAAAGTACCCCAAGGCAAGTTTCCACCATCCACTGAGGAAGAGAGTTTTATAGACTAAAACCTTCCGAGAGACACTTGTTTTGTTTTTAGTTTGGTTTACAGATACAGCATGGAAACAGGTTCTTCAGCTCAGCGAGTCCAGGTCAACCATCAATCTCTAAACTAAATTCCAAACTAGACTAAACCGAGGAATGGTCTCGACCGAAAACGTCACCCATTCCTTCTCTCCAGAGATGCCGCCTGTCCCGCTGAGTTACCCCAGCATTTGTGTCCATCTTTGTTGGAAACCAACTCTGCAGTTCCTTTCTACACATGTCACCTGTTCTATGTTATCCCACTTTCTCATCCACTCTCTACAAATTGCAAAATGCCAATCAACCAACAAACCCGCGTGTCTTTGGGATGTGGGAGGAAACCAGAGCACCCAGGGAAAACCAATGCGGTCACTGGGTTTAGTCAAACTAAACTAGAAACGCCATCCGAACTGCGAATGATAAATTGTTTTTGTTGCACTAGAGAGTTTGGTCTCATTTTTGCATTAATATTGTTTTTTTAAGCAATTAATTTTTTTTGTTATGCTATCCATGTAAACTGTTGTTTACAGACCTGTTGTGCTGCTGCAAGTAAGAATTTTATTGTTCTGTTTTCGGTTCATATGACAAATAAAAACTCTTGGCTTTTGGCTCTCTTTTGAGCATGAAAACTCCAGCCCGACAAGGTAGTCAGGTCAGGGTCAAACCCGGTTCTCTGGCACCGTGAGGCAACAGTTCTACCAGCTACGCTGCATTTTTGTGGTGCATCAACATCTACGAGTGCTCTGTGTGTCTGTGATTCTGCACAGATGTTCATCTGTGACAAGGATCTCACATCTCTCTCTGAAGACAACACATGCTAAGTGAAGAGGTAGCAATGATGATAGACGGGTTTTGTTAAGTGGTAAATTGAATGCAAAGCTGGAAGCTTCTGTAAGCTCATATGCAGCCTCTTTACACTGACAGCCATTGAATTGTGCAGCGTTGGTATTTATGTCAACATAAAGTTTAATTTAAGATATACACAAAGTGCTGGAGTACCTCAGTGGGTCAGACTGCATCTCTGGAGAAAAAGGATCAGAGTTTAAAGTTTAATTTGTCTTTGTTTTGTTTTTTTAGTTTACAGATACAGCATGGAAACAGGTCCTTCAGCCACCAGGTCCACACTCACCAGCAATGTAGTTCTATCCTACACACTAATTTGAATTTCACTGTATCTTAATTGGGACATGTGACAATAAACTGACCTTGAAACCTTAACCTTGAATTTACAAAGCCAATTAACCTGTTCAACGTTAACAGTTTTAACACTGTTAAAAATTTTTTTTAACCTAGTGGCCATGACCCGAGTATACTGAGGGGTGACACTGAACAGGTTAATGTACAAACTTGAGAGTCTTTGGAATATGGGAAGAAACCGGAGCACCCGAAGAAAACCCACACGGTCACAGGCAGAACGTACAAACTCCACACAGACGGAAACCTAATTTTGTGCAGATAGCACTCGTAGTCAGTATCGAACCTGGGTCACTGGCGTTTTAAGGCAGCAACTCCTGCAGTGCCACTGTGTTGGCGGTACACTGCATCGTTCAATATAACTGCAGAGAACATGGCCATTCGGCCCATTACCAGATGTTTTACCCATTCATTCTTTCCCCTTCCCCTTGCTTTCTTAAGTCTTTTTACCTCCACATCTGTTTCCATTTATAAACTTACTATTAAATCTAATTCCACCATCCGGTCAGATATAGAACATAGAACAGTGCAGTACAGCACAAGAACAAGTTCTTTGGCCCGCAATGTCTGTGCTGAATATGACGTCAAGACCAACTCTTATCTGCCTGCACATATCCTGATCCTTCCATTCCTAGCATATCCCTATGTGGTACAGGGGCGGCACAGCGGTAGAGTTGCTGCCTTACAGCGCCAGAGACCCGGGTTTCAAATGGTGTCTGTAGTTTTTCCATTCTCCCTGTGACCGAGGGGATTTCTTCTAGGTGCTCCGGTTTCCTCTCAGTCCAAAAACATGTGGATTTGTCGGTTAATTGGCCACTGTAAATTGTCCCTAATGTGTCGGATGCGATACTATGATATAGAACTAGTGTACAGGTGATCGTTGGTCAGCATGGACTCGATGGGCCGAAGGGCCTGTTTCCTAACCCTAACCCTAATTGACCACCCCAGGCTGCATGTTCCAGGCACACGCCTCTCTCTGAAAAAAACAAACTTGCAATGCACATCTACTTTAAACTTTGCCCCTCTCACCTTAAAGCTATGCCCTCTAGTATTTGATTATTTCATCCCTGGAAAAGATGTAGTACGAAATACCAAAATGACAATTTCTCAGCTCCCTCTGGTGACATTGCCTTTTTATCGTAATTTTTGTTCCCTTTCCTTTGACCCTAATGCCGATGGAGGAGTTTCTCCTCATTAAATATCCAAAAGGTCTTTTCAAAAATGTGCTTTCCAATGTCCTCTGACCCTTGTGTGGTTTTTCGACACAGATTCACGATTAGTATAGTTGATTCCATGTATAGTTTATGTCCACGAAGGCAGTATTAGTATAGTATAGTAATTAGTATAATTGATTCCAAGTATAGTTCATGTCCATGAAGGCAGTTTTGGAGTTGGCACTCAATTGGGGAAGCTTTGACCCTGGCCTGGGCAGTAGCTGTAAGGCGGCACAGTGGTGCAGCTCAACAAATGCTGCTGCCCCAATCGGTGCCAGAGGCCGAAGTTTCGAACCTGAACTCGGGTGCTGTCTGTGTGTGTGGAGTTTGCATGTTCTCCCTGTGGGTTTTTCCCAGGGGTTTCCTCCAGGTGCTCCGGTTTCCTCCCATATCCTAAAGACGTATGGGTTTGTAGGTTAACTGGCCTCTGGAAATTGTCCTTAATGTGTAGAGAGTAGATGTGAAGGTGAGATAACGTGGAACTAGTGTAGGCCGATTGGTGGCCGGCATGGTCCCTGTGGGCCGAAGGGCCTGTTTCCATGCTGTCTCTCTAAACTAAACCAAACTAATGAACAGTGAGATGTTTCTGAGGCATTGGCGGTGTAAATGTTCAGGATATGAGCTGTCTCTGAATTTACGAATGTGTTTTTTGACTGTAAGCAGCTTTGGAACAGCACACAATCTTTCACTTATTAGCAGCCGAAAACAGCACAGATAGACGTGCTGAATGAAAGCAGTGTGTGAAATGCATTGTCACAGATAATTCAGCATCGTACATGCTACGCCTTCTCCCTATCAACACTGGGCTTTCTGCCTTTGATGGTACTGGATGTAGCCATGTTTTGCCCTTGCTTAAACTCAGCATGCATCAGTTTTATATTGGCATGTGGAACCACTTTTCCTTGCCAGAGGTTAGGATTTAGCAGGGCCTTGTAAAAGCGTTGTTTGATCTTTTAAGTGGTAGTTATCTGTGAGATCAAACACTAACTTACTCCGGAGTTGGTGGGGGTGGAAGGAGGGGAGGGAAATTATTTTCCTATATGCACATTGGTTGCTTTCCTAGATTGTGCATTGCATATCAAGGAGGGGGAAAAAGGTGTGCAAACTTGGGAAATTAATGTTTTATTGATGCAAAAATGTCTGCATTCATAGAATCACAACAGAAAGCTCAAAATGTCACGATATTAGTCATCTCTTTTGCACAATTCACTGCACTCACTTACAATCAATTTATTCAGAGAGAACCTGGCATTTGATTGATTTTGGTTCAAAATTAGATTTTTCATTCTCTCCTCGGCTTAATAATCTTCAGAGGTCTTTTTGTGTGTGTGCAGATTGCTGGATAATGATATTTTGCACCTTTTAATGATATTCAGTCCATAAATAAGATAACCAATGTGAAAAGCTTCTGTAACAATATCACAGCAGCAGGAATAGCGGGATGCTTTTATTAAAGACACAGCGCAAAAGTAATTGGGTCATATCTCACCCACATCCATAAACAAACATTAGAGAGGAAGTTGTAATGTGAGACACACAGATTGTGTACAATGTTTGATACTACAGATATAATAGCAGCAACAAAGACTATGATATCTTTAGACTTTTATACTTTAGAGCTACAGCACGGAAACAGTCCCTCTGGCCCTTCGAGTCCACACCGGCCATGGATAACACATACACTCGCACCATCCTGCACACTAGGGACAATTGGCAATTTGACCAAAGCCAATTAACCTGTATGTCTTTGGAGTGTGGGAGGGAACTGGTGCACCCAGATAAAACCCATGTGGTCACAGGGAGAATGTACGAACTCTGTACAGACAGTACCCATAGTCAGGATTAAACGCGGGTCTCTGGCGCTGTAAGACAGGGTAGACAGTCCTTTATCCCAGGATGCCAAAATCAAATACTAGAGGGCTTTGCTTTAAGGTGAGAGAAGCAAAATTTAAAGGAGATGTGGGTGGCAAGTTTTTGACACTGTGGGTGGTGATTGCCTGTCAGGGGTGGTGGTTGAAGTAGATATGATGGTGGCATTTCAGTCTTTTGGATAGGGATATGGATTTAAGCAGTTGGATAGAGATGGTCTTAGTATCATGTTCAACACAAACATTAGGGGCCGAAGGGCCTGTTCTGGTGCTGTACTGTTCCAGGTGCTGTGATCTATATTCCCTGTGAATGTTTGGTGTGCCCCCATGCTCCTCAATCCCAAAGGTGTGCCTATTAGCCGGTTAAATACCTACTGTGTAGGTGTGTAGCAGAGTCATGGGAGTTGATGCCATGTGATAGGGAATAGGTTGCAGAGAAGTAGGTGGGGGAATGGGAATGGTGGCATTGGGTTGAGAGCTGGCAAAGACTTGATGGGCTGAATAGCCTCCTTCTATGCTGAATGACAAATATATATACTTAGCAGACAGGTCGAGCGATGCCCTTCATGAGGAGAGGCTAGAAACATTGGGGCTGTTCCCCTTAGAGAGGAGAGTTCCCTCCCGCATCCCAAAAACATGTGGGTTTGTAGGTTAATTGGCGTTCTGTAAATTGCACTTAATGTGCAGGGCTGTGAAAGTGAGAAAACATACAACTAGTGTGAACGGGTGATCGATGGTCAGCATGGACTTGGTGGGCCGAAGGGCCTGTGTTCATGCTGTATCACTAAAGTAAACCAATCTAAACAAAAGGGGGGAAATTGGAGACCACTTGCAAAGAGCACACATATAATAAGCTGAATGGCCTTTTCGTGTGCTGTTAACCATGTAAATAGAGGTTGCAGTTATACTCTCACGCTGGCACACCTAGCTGTTGTTGGCTTTCATTGCAAAAGTATGAGTGTTGCCAGGCAAAGAATCTCTGAGGCAGAAGGAACTGCAAGATGCTGGAATCTTGAGCAAAAAACAAAGTACTGGAGGAACTCAATGCATCTGTGGAGGGGATGGTTGGACGACTTTTTCGATCGGGATCCTTCCGCAGACTCGAAGAATCTCTGAGGGTTGGGACACGGACACAAAACGTCAACTCTGTTTCTCTTACCACAGATGCTGCCTGACCTGCTGAGTGCTTCCAGCAACTCTTTGTATATGTAGGTTAATTGCTATGTAGGTTAATTGACTGGGTAAATGTAAAAAATTGTCCCTAGTGGGTGTAGGATAGTGTTAATGTGCGGGGATCGCTGGGCGGCGCGGACTTGGTGGGCCGAAAAGGCCTGTTTCCGCGCTGTATATATATGATATGATATGATATGATATCTCTAAACTAAATAAACTTAAAAAGGTCTCCCCCTCAACTTCCGGCAATCCAGAGAAAACAATCCAAGTCTGTCCATCCTCTCCTTGTAGCTAATACCTTCTTATCCAGGCAGCATTTGTCTGTAACAATTAACTTTTCGAACACTGTGTGTGCCCACAATTACACTCTGGAAATGGTTCTTTGCATGAAATTTAGCAACACAACAGGTCTTTATAGATTACCCCACATGGTATCAATTTTAAATATGTTTAACAACTAATCTTTCACGCATGCTGGGCAGAAAGACTTAGTAGGACAGATGGTCAAACTGGCTGCAAAAAGAGGGATCAGCTTGGAACTGTTACTGCCCAGCTAAAGCCTCTAATCTAATGCTAATAGTGATTACGTAGCGCCTTGTAATAGTTACGCATTGGTGAGAAGGAGACAAGGAAACATATTTAAGAGTAACTTTCAAAAGGTCATTTGATAAATAAATGCAAATAATCAACTCGGGGTGGGTGAGAGATAGCTCTTTCAATTAAAGACCATCTCAGAATAAAAAGATGTACCTTTTTGAAAGGAGTTGAGGAGGAATTTCTTTAGTCAGATGATGGTGAATCTGTGGAATTCATTGCCACAGGTGGCTGGGGAGGCCAAGTCAATGGATATTTTTAAGGCAGAGATTGACCCATTTTGTCAATGGGGTTGTGGGGAGGAGGCAGGAGAAGGAAAGGTTGAGAGGGAAAGATAGATCAGCCATGATTGAATGGGCGGGGTAGACTTGATGGGCCGAATCACCTAATTCTGCTCCTATAACTTATAAATATAAATAATAATTAAGAAATGATTATCATTCTGACGTATGTCTACCTGCATATAAGATAGACACAAAATGCTGGAGTAACTCAGCGGGACAGGCAGCATTTTTGGATAGAAGGAATGGGTGACATTTACAGTCAAGACTCTTCTATGGCTCCACGACCATGTTTTAAGCCAGACTCACTAAGTCAAGGTATGTCCTCCAACAGTTGCTGTCTTTATAACTGTCGCTGTGTACCGCTGAAGAAGGTATCAGACACAGGAACAGCTTCAAGTATTGTCTTGATCATGTTTAATCATGTATTGTCTTAATCATGCATTGTCCTAATCGTGCATTGTCTTTCTGTTGACTGGTTAGCATGCAACAAAAGCTTTTCACTGTACCTCGGTACATGTGACAATAAACTAAACTAAATTAATCTAAACTAAACTTCTTAATAATCCACCTCTTCTCCCACTGCATCCAGAGCACACTTTCCATGCCTGGGTGCCTGGACCAAGATTCACTGTCTCAAAATATGGGGCGCTCATTCAGTTCAGAGTTGAGAGGAAATTTCTTCACCCTGAGGGAATTTCTCCTCCTTGAGAAAGTTTGATTGTAATCAAGAGATCACAAGAATTTCAGACGTTGTAGGTTAACTTGCTTCAGTTAAATTGTCCCCAGTGTGTTGGGTAGTGCTGGTGAACAGGGTGATTGCTGGTCACCCAACTTGTCCACGTCAACCAACATGCCCCATCAGCACTAGTCCCACCTGCCTGCATTTGACCCATATCCCTCTAAACCTATCCTAGCCATGTACGTCCAAATGTTTCTTAAATGTTGTGGTAGTATCTGCCTCAACTACCTCCTCTGGCAGTTCATTACATATACCCATCACCCTTTGTGGGTTGCCCCTCAGCTTCCCATCAAATATTTCCCCCTTCATCTTAAACCTTTGTCCTCTGGTTCTTGATCCCCTTACTCTGGGTAAAAGTCTCTATGCATTTACCCGATCTGTTCCTTTCATGACCTCTATTAGATCACCCCTTGGCCTCCTGCACTCCAAGGAATAAAAGCCTAGCCTGCTCAACATCTCCACATAGCTCATCCCTCGAGTCCTGGCAACATCCTCATCATTTACTCTCTTCAATAGGATACCAGGTGAGCAGCAAATTTCTCAGCAGATTATTTTGGATTAATCTGGCAGAGGCATCTTGGTCAGCATGGATGAGTTGGGCCGAAGGGCCTGTTTCCTTGCTGTATGATGATGTGACTATGGTTCTATGGTCATACGTGACAGCACATGACTGGCACCCACCAAAGGCCTTTATTTCTGTGCTGAGATAGAACATAGTACACAGAAGAGTACAACACAGGAACTGGCCCATCAGCCCTTAAGGTCCATGCTGAACATGATTCAAAGTCAAACTAATCTCTTCTGCCGGTATGTGATTCATATCCTTCCATTCCCTGTATATCCATGTACCTATCTAGAAGCCACTTAAATCCCACTGAGGGTGGCAGAGTGGTGCAGCTGGTAGATCTGCTACCTTACGGCGCCAGAGTCTCAGGTTCGAGCTTATCCTCGGGTGCTGTCTATGTGCAGTTTGTATGTTCTCCCTGTGACCATGTGGGTTTCCTCCAGGTGCTCTATTTTTTCCCACTTCCCAAAGACGTGCACGTTTGTAGGATAATTGGCCCTGTGTAAAATGCACCTAATGTTTGGGGAGTGGATGCGGAAGTGGGATAACATAGAAGTAGTGTGAACAGATGATGTGGTCAACTCAGACTCGGTGGGCTGAGGGCCTGTTTCCATGTGGCATTTCTAAACTAAACTAAACTAAACTTTGACTCTATGACAAAGCCTCACTGCGGAATTGTTGAACTGTCAGAAGTGCTATCTTTTGAATAAAGATTTAAAATAAGACATTTTCTTCCTAGTAAAGAGAGCACAGTGGCGAGATTGGTTGAGCTGCTGCCTCACAGCACCTGAGACCCGGGTTTGATCCTGACCTCTGGTGCTGTCTGTGTGTGTGTTGTTTACATGTGTGTGTTGTTTACATGTTCTCCCTTTGACCATGTGGATTTCATCTCGGTGCTCCAGTTTGCGCCCACATCCCTAAAATGTGTGGGTTTGTGGGTTGATTGGCCTCTGTAAACATTGTCCCTAGTGGGATAACTAGTGTGAGCGGGTGATCGCTGGTCGGCGTGGGCTCGGTCGGCCGAAGGGCCTGTTTCCACGCTGTACCTCAAAACAAAACTAAATATTGATGGTTGTAAACCAAGGGATTTTCCCTCAACTCCTGGCCAGCCTTCCTTCCCCTGCAAACACAACCAGAAGAGTTACCTTGGAACTAATTCCATTTATCGGATTGCTTTTCGTGAGTTCTTGGAGTGTCCGCATTAGTTGATGTGAGTGTTCTCAATTTACCAGTTTAAGTTATTGCATTCAAACTAACACTCACAGAAGGCAGTTGCACAGAGAATTATTTAACATGCAAGCCCAGAAATAATTGTTGGTGAGTGAATGGGTGAGTGCACAATATGTCTACAAGGTATTCCTCTGGTCCATTCTCTTAATGCAAGTTAAATATTTCCTTTAAGTGGACAAATAACATGGCTAAATTCACACAAATAAGTTAAAGATCTGAGTGTTCATATTCCCAACAGTAATCACTAAATTTTAACCTATGATCGTTTAACTTCACGCCAAATCAGGCAGTGAAAGGCCAGGAGAGAGTGAATGTGGAGAGGATGTTTCCATTAGTGGGAGGGTTTAATTTAGTTTTGTTTAGATTGGAAATACAGCGTGGAAACAGGCCCTTCGGCCCACCGAGTTCGCACCAACTAGCGATCCCGGCACATTAACATTACCCTACACATACTAAGGACAATTTTTAAACATTTCTAACCAAGCCAATTCACCTACAAACCTGTACGATTCTAGGAGTGTGGGCGAAAACAAAGGTCCCGGAGATAACCCACGCAGGTCACGGGGAGAACGTACAAACTCCGTACAGACAAGCATTCGTAGTCAGGATTGAACCGGGGTCACTGGTGCTGAAAGGTAGTAGCTCTACCGCTACGCCACCATGCCACCCAGCTGGGACCTGAAGGCACAGCCCTAGAATAGAAGGATGTACCTTTAGAAAGGAGATGATGAGGAATATCTTAGGCGAAGATTGACAGATTCTTGATTAGTACGGGTGTCAGGGGTTATGGGGTGAAGGCAGGAGAATGGGGTTGAGAAGGAAAGATAGATCGACCACGATTGAATGGCGGAGTAGACATGATGGGCCGAATGGCCGAATTCTGCTCCTATAACATATGAATTTATGAAATCTTTATTCAACCAAATCCAGAGTGCGATTGGCCAATCAACTTTATTTTACTCATTATTCCTATTTTGGAAAGAGTGATATGAACTGGTACAGCCTCTGGCAATAATGATCCAATTACACAGCGGATTAATTTATTCGCCAGGCATTTGCACACCTCTATCAGTGTCAATGTGTGGGCTCAGTGGCAGCTATGTTTTATGGAGACTTGCCTTGATGGCAGAGCTGTTATCTGACTGTTAGCTGCCTTTATGTAATAATAGACTTAATCAGCCGTGACCTGATGAGGCAGATTGACCAGCAAAGGAAGTTGTAGCCAAAGGCAAGAAGAAAGTAAAACGGAAAACCAAAGCATACTCAACATTAGAGTTCAGCTACCCAACTCAATCCTGACGGGCCCCGACTTTGTTGCTGGGTGTAGGTCAGGACAAATTAACAATAAAAGTCCTGGGGCTTGGGTTAGACCTGGCCAAGTAGGATGTAACCGGCTCTTTATAATTGGTTAATGGCATTCTCAGATGTTTCCTTAATTTAAAGCAAAGTCAGGAAGCTACATACATCATTGCATTTTAACTCCCCCTCCAATTCCCACACTGACCTTTCTGTCCTGGGCCTCCTTCATTGCCAGAGTGAGGCCACACGCAAACTGGAGGAACAGCACCTTCTGTTCCGCCTGGGTAGAAAAAACCAAGCAGTGTGAACATTGAATTGTCTAATTTTAGGTAACTTGTACAAACAACTTTCCTCCCCCTTCCCATCCCTATTTCCCTGCATTTGCCCCCCCCCCCCCCCACCCCACCCCCTACTAAAAGATAGTTAACCAGTTCCACAGTTCGCAATGATGCATCCTTCTTGGGATCACACTGTCCCGATACCACAAACAGCCTCTCAGGGAACCTGCCTGAGGTTATCTACCGCTGGTCCTGATTTGCCCTGCTTCCTATTCCACCTCCCCATCCCTACCCCCCCCCCACCCCACCCCTATAGTCACTGAAGAAGCGTCCCGACCCGAAAAGTCACCTATCCAGAGATGCTGCTTGACCTATTGAATTACTCCAGCACTTTGTGTCTTTTTTTGAAAACTGATGTACCTCTTCTGCATCCAAGTATCTTTGTGCCTTGTAAGAATGAGATATGCGTAAGCCAAGTGGTTCACATGGGCACCATACTGGACATAGATAGGAGACCAGCAATGTTGGGCAAGAGTGGGCAGATGGCAAGGCCAGGCCAGGATCATTGGCTTGTATGTTTCTTCAAGTTGGTCATCAAGAAACCATAAGCTCAGGTTGTTTATTAGTTCAGTCAAGTTTAGAGATACACTACAGAAACAGCCCCTTCCGCACACTGAATCTGCCCCGACAATCAATCACCCGCACACTAGTATAAGAAAATAACTGCAGATGCTGGTACAAATCGAAGGTATTTATTCACAAAATGCTGGAATAACTCAGCAGGTCAGGCAGCATCTCAGGAGAGAAGGAATGGGCGACGTTTCGGGTCGAGGCCCTTCTTCAGTCTGAAGAAGTGCAGGTTTGCCAGTTAATTGGCCTCTGCAAATTGTCCTAGTGTGTAGGATAGAACTAGTGTGCAGGTATTTATTCACAAAATGTTGGAGTAACTCAGCAGGTTAGGCAGCATCTCAGGAGAGAAGGAATAGGTGACGTTTCGGGTCGAGACCCTTCTTCAGTCTGAAGCCAGAGGCAGAGGCCAATTAACTGGCAATCCTGCACATCTTTGGAATGTGGGAGGAAACCGGAGCACCGAGAGGAAACGCACGTGGTCACAGGGAGAACATACAAACTCCACACAAACAGCACCCATAGTCAGGATCTCTGGCGTTGAGAGGCAGCAACTCTACCGCTGGTTCAATAGTACTTTGCCACACGTACCGAGGTACAGTGAAATTAAGTTTTTGAATACAGTTCAGTACCAGTATCGCCTTACATAAGCACATAGATACATCTTAGATAAGCATCTCAGATACAGTGCAGGTGAATAGCTGCAGTACACTGGGACAGTATACAGAGTCACCAGTTTTGGCGCTATTTTCAAGTCTCCGTTTGTCAGTGCAGGGTTAATAACCTGACCATGAAGACCCGTTGTCCTGGTGATGTGGCAGGGTCGGCCTGGCCAAGCGCAGCCGTGGTGTCCTCTTCCACTGCTCCACCGCGTGCGGTCCACCTGCTCGGCCTGGTGGAGCGGCGCCCTGTCCAGGCGAGCCGCAGGCTGCTGCAGGGCCTCCAGCGGCACTGTGCCGCACAATTGGTTTCTGTCAAGTCGATGATTGGCTGCCGTCTGGTTGGGCTGAGGGCAGATTTTAGGTCTGGTCCGCGGGGACAGGGTAGATGGAATTCACGTTCACCAGAGCAACTTAGCTCGAAAACCTGCAGCTGTGAAAACACTCTGCTTTTCACAGAATTGTGCTGGATAATTTGAGCTGTAATCCTGTGGGGCCGCAGCATTCTTATTTAAACATTAGCAATGTATCAGTTCATTAATTTAGTGTTGGGCATAAAATAACTCAGCGGGTCAGGCAGCATCCCTGGAGAACATGAATAGGTAACGTTTTGGGTCATGACCCTTCTTCAGACCCAAACTTCTGAATGGCATACAGATAGGTCTGTGCATTGATTAAGATCCACAGTCCCATTAATTGGATTGGAAGGAATTGAATTGAATTGAAAGTTACGGCATGATTGTAGGGAAGGAGGGGCAGTCTGAAGAAAGGTCCTGACCAGAAGCGTCGCCTATCCATGTTCAGGGATGCTGTCTGACTGCACTAATTGCTGCGAACCATTTTATTTCTTCCATCTTCAATATTTTTTTCATTGATTGGGGAAAATCAGCAAAAAAATAAGGAAACGCATCGCGAAATACATCCCCAGTGAGTTCTATTAATCAGACTTGCTGCCTTTGGCTGTAGTGTTTGAGAGGGGAAATTGTGACACAGCTCTCTAAAACATTGAGCAATACACAAAGTGGTTGAGTAACTCAGCGGGCCAGGTAGCGTCTGTGGAGGGAACGGACAGGGGACGTTTTGGGTCGGGAACTTTCTTCGGAATGAGTATAGTAGGAGGGAGAAAGCTGGAAAAGAGAGTTGGGGGGTGGGACAAAGCTGGCAAGTGATAGGTAGCAGGGTCCTGATCCAAAAGGTTACCTATCCATGTTGTCCAGAGATGCTCCCTGCCCCATTGAGTTCCTCCAGCACATTGTGTCTTTTTCAGTGATAGGCAGGTGAAGGGCAGGGTGGAGGGGGGTGGAGGGAGGGAGAGAGTCGATTGAGAGATTGTTGAAGTAAGTAACTAAGGATAGAGGTGAAAAGGAGACAAAAGGGTGTTGGTTAAGGAAAGAAGAGGAGGAGTGGAATGTAAAGTTAGGGGGGAGGGATCTGGGTGGAAGGGGATGGGGCGGTGAAGAGGGGTGGGATAGTGGGAGAAAAAGGGGTGTGTATTGGGTGGGGATGGGGCACTGTAGAGAGAAAGGAGATGGAGGGGTAGTACTTAAAACTGGAAATTCAATGTTCATACTGAGCAAATAATGATCTGCACATGCTGGTTTACACAAAAGTACACAGGGTGCTGGAGTAACTCAGCAGGTCAGGCAGCAATCTGGAGACGATGGGTCCCGACCCAAAACGTCACCTTTCCATGTTCCCCAGAGATGCTGCCTGACCCGCTGAGTTACTTCAGCACTTTGTGACCCTCAATGTTCATACTGTTCAGTAGTGGACATTGGTTAGGTCACCTCTAGACAGTTGTGTGCGATTCAGTGTACCACATTATAGGAAGGATATACTTGAATTGGAGAGGTTGCGGAGACTAATGCAGGGTATGCCTCGGGATGGATCAGTTAGGGTATAGACTGGAAAGTCTTAAGTATGGTTTCCTTAGAGTGGAAGAGGTTGATGGGTATCTAATGGAGATAGATAAAATTATGAGGACACAGGCAAGATCGATAGGAGGCGAGGATTCTATTCCTTGGAGCACTGGATCTTATAGAGGTGTAATTGAGAACCAGAGGACATAGGTTTAAGGTGAGGTGGGAAAGGTTTAGCCGGAACCTGAGGGGTAATTTATTCAAACAATGGGTGGTGGGTGTATGGAACGAGCTGCCGGAGGAGGTAGTTGAGGTGGGTACTATCGCAACATCTAAGAAACATTTAGATAGGTACATGGATAGGACATGTTTAGAGAGATATGGGCCAAACACAGGCAGGTGGGCAAGTTGGGCTGAAGGGCCTGTTTCCATGATGTAAGGCTCTTTGACTCTATGAATCATTTCCCTTAGGAGAGGGATCTAAAATGAAGGGGCATGTTTAGCGTGATAGATAAGAGGTTTAGAGGGGATCTGCAGAAGAATTTATCACCGAGATATTGGTTGGAATCTGGATACACTGCCTGTATGGGTAATGGGGATAAGTTCCTTCATAACATTGAAGAACTATCTGGATGAGCAAGTAATTTTCAACTGGTAGAAGACTACAGATCAAGTGTTGTGGGCACAATGCTCGTAGAACTGCTGTCTCACAGTGCCAAAGATGCAGGTTCGATCCTGACCTTGGGTGCTGTCTATGTAGAGTTTGCACATTCTCCCTGTGACAGTGTGGGTTTCCTCCAGGTGCTTCGGTTTCCTCCAGGTGCTTCGGTTTCCTTCGAGTGCTTCGTGCAGGTTTGTTGGTTAATGGGCCTCTGTAAATTGCCCTTAGTGTGTTGGGAGTGGATGAGAAAGTGGGATAACATAGAACTAGTGTGAACGGGTGATTGATATTTGGGGTGGACTCGGTAGGCTGAAGGACTTGTTTCCATGCTGTATCTCTAAACAAAAATGTGTATATTGATCATAACATTTGATTGGATAGGTCTTACGGAACTTTAGAAAGTTATGCCTTTCCAAGCTGTATCTCTAAACTAAACTAAACCAAGTGCTGGGAAATAGCAAATAGCACTCAATGGTCAGGTTTGGCATGACGGGCCTGCATCTATGCTGTATGACACTACGCCTCTAAGTTTGATGGCTGTAAAGTCTTGTCAGGGTGTTTTCCCCCGCCTGTGAAATGCACGCTGTCAGTTTGAGGCTGGAGAATAATGTACTAAAGTGGCTGCTAAATGTGTTTAATGTGACTGGGAGGGGAGTTATGGCCTCAGTCCAGGGATTTTTCACGGTATTGATCTGGAGATGAACATTGGACCAACTGTTGGCAGCATTTATACCTCGGAGTCAGAAAATTCCAAGGGTCTAAATTTGACTTCAGAGACCTAGTTTGGTTTAGAAATACAGTGCGGGAACAGGTCCTTCTGCCCACAGAGTCCACGCCGACCAGCGATCTACCCCATACACTAGCACTACCTCATACACTACAATTTACAATTTTTACCGAAGCAAAATTAGCCTTCAAACCTGCACATTTTTGGTGGGTAGAAGAAAACCTGACCACCCAGAGAAATGGTCCAATATGGCATAAAACAGGCCACTTTTGTTGGAGGCAACATTGCCCAGAAGAGTTCGTTCAGATGAACATTAAATATTGGACAATATTATTTCAACACACAGACCAGACTTCCCACCACTGACTCCATCTACATTTCACGCTGGCTCGGAAAAGCAGCCAACATAATCAAAGACTTGTCCCACCCTGTTCATTCCTTCTTTTCCTTGCTCCGGTCCGGCAGAAGGTACAGAAGTTTGAAAGTGCGCACCATCAGACTCAAGAACAGCTTCTTCCTCCTTATTATCAGGCTGAACTCTCCTCCATAAGCTGGGGTACTGTCCGATTCACCCGCGTTCGATCCTGACGATGGGTGCTGTCTTTACAGCGTTTGTACGTTCTCCCTGTGACCGCGTGGGTTTCCTCTGGGTGCTCCGGTTACCTTTCCCGTACCAAGGACGTGCAGGATTGTAGGTTAATTGCCCTCTGTAAAGTGTGTAAGATAGCACTAGTGTACGGCTGACCGTTGGTTGGCATGGACTCGGTAGGCCGAAGGGCCTGTTTCCATGCTGTATCTCTAAGCTAAACTAAACTTCTACTAGAGCAGCATTTGCTGAGTAGGAGTATATCCTCATTAAGGCCAGAGGTGCTGTGTAATGCATGTGATCGGTATCTTGGTAGGACCAAGGCGGATACTCTCTTTTATGGGCACAATATCATGTTGCTCTAATCAGTGATTCTCTCGGGCCATCCGAGTTCAATTAAGGGACCTATTCAGCGAGTCTCTCCCATTCTTTTCTTTGTGTTGTGTCACAGACTTGCAAGTGACCATGAGAGGACGTATGGCCAGAGGTTTGACTGACGAGTCTCACTCGTACTACGTTGGAGTGTTAACCAAGAAAATGAGCTTTTACATTTTTTCCAAGGGTGAAAATTATTCAGGCGTGGCTTGCGTTATGCTCCAGTTTTTTTTTTTAGCACGTCTGGAGCACAATCAGAAAATTATTTGGAGTATTGTGTGCAGTTCTTTGGAGTGTTGTGGCACAGCGGTGCAGCAGCAGAGTTGCAGCTTTACAGTGCCAGACACCCGTGTTCGATTCTTGCTTTGGGTGCTGTCTGTATGTATTTTGTACGTTCTCCCTGTGACCCCCATTGTATGGGTTTTTCTCTGGGTGCTTCGGTTTTCTTCCCCCACTCCAAAGACATGCAGGCTTGTAGGTGAACTGGCACCTGTAAAATTGTCCATAGTGTGTAGGGTAGAACCAGGGTGATCGCTGGTCGGCCCGGACTCGGTGGGCCCAATCGCCTGTTTCCACGCTGTATCTCTAAACTAAACTAAATTTCTAGTCGCCCCATTACAGGAAAGGTGTGGTGGCTTTGGAAAGGGTGCAGAGGTTTACCAAAATGCTGCCTGAATTGGATGATGTCAGCTGCAGGGAGAGGTTGGATAGACTTAGATTGTTTTCTCTGGAAAGTCAGAGGTTGAGGGGAGATTTGATAGAAGTATATAAAATTATGAGGAGCATATATAGGGTACAGAGCCAGAACTTTTTAATCCCAGGGTGGAAATGTCCAACACTAGAGGGCATAGCTATAAGGTGAGAGGGGCAAAGTTTAATGGAGATGTGGCAAGTTTTTTTGCACAGAGTGGTGGGGGGCTGGAATGCACTGCCAGGGGTGGTGGTGGAGGCAGATTTGATAGTGGTGTTTAAGATACTTTTACATAGGCACACGGAAGTGCAGGGAGTAGAGGGATATGGATCATGTGCAGGCAGATGAGATCAGTTGAACACGGCATCATGTTCTGCCCGGACATTATGGGTTGATATGCCTGTGCTGTTCTATGTGATTGTCATCGCTAATATATTGACCATGACTGTTGCGAAGCAGCAGGTTTGGAATGTCTGTGTTCTTACTTTGTAACTCAACTAATAATACGTTTGTATCTCTGCAACTTCCTACAGCCACGTAACCCTCTGACATTTATTTGCCTCTCCAATGGTGACCTTAGTTCATCATTTCATGCATTGTTCACAGATGCCAGGGCTTGAAGCTGCCATTATAATGGTTCAATGGTACTTTATTGTCACAAGTACCTCGATACAGTGAGATTGTTTTCTGCATGCAGTTAAGTTACAGTCTTACTATACATCAGGCACAATCGTACTTAAGTACATAGGCCGAAGGTTTAAGGTAGTAGATTACACTGAGTTGCCACGTTTTTGACACCATCTTGCACCCTTCAAGTTCAGGGATGTTAAAAATGTGGAGTTTTAGCTTGGCCCTGAAGGCCCGTTGCCCTGGTAACGGCACTGGGTCGGAGTGCAGGGGTCGGCCTGGCCTGGCGATGTCCTTCACCGTCGCTCTGTGCCGCCGCAGGCCACGACCAATCTGCCCGCATGGGCACGAATCTAGCCCTAGGCTGCTGCTGGGCCTCCATCGGCCCACACCACTGATGCCTCGACTCAGACATGCCAACCTGCCAATGTGCTCTCCCCCCGCCTCACCCAACCACTGCTCAGCCTCTGTGCCCTGGGGCACCTCCCACAGCCAACCTCAGAACTCTCAGAGTGCCTCTGAGGACACAGAGGTGAGACACCAGCCCGCTCACCGCACCGATCCTCTCTGTCCACCACCGCTGCCATCCTTCCTGCACTTCAAGACTGTAAACATTTGGAACTCCCTCCCTACACCTCTCCTCCTCTCAGTCTTCTTTCCTTAAGATGCTCCTTAAATGTTTCCCCTTTCACCCACTCAGCCTTGGAGTGAGATTATCTTAGATTCTGCACTTGTGAAGTTTAAGAGCAGCACAGTGGTGCAGCTGGTCGACTTGCTGCCTCGGTGTCAGTCCCGGGTTCGATCCTAACTATGGGTGCTGTCTGTACGGAGTTTGGTTGTTCTCCCAGTGACCGCCTGAGTTTTGTCTGAGGGCTCCGGTTTCCTCCCACATTCCAAAGACATGTGGGTTTATAGGTTAATTGGCTTCTGTAAATTATCCCTGGTATTTAGGATAGAACTAGTGTATGGGTGATCGCTGGTCGATGCAGACTCGGTGGACTGAAGTGCCTGTTTTCATGCTGTATCTTAACTAAACTAAACGTCTCTCTACTTTCAGTCTGAAGAACGGTCCCAACTCGGGTTGCCATCTGTCCCGTATTAGCCGGGACATCCCGTATTAGCCGGGACATCCCGTATTTTAGGCTAAACTGGACCGCACTTGTCCTGTATTAGGCCCGGAAGACGCTGTAGACCCGGGCACTGTAGGCCCGGACACTGTAGCCTGGGGACTACTGTAGTCACGGACAGTGTAGGCCCGGGCGCCGCCGATCGGAGGTTGCATAGCAACCCGCCTCCCGGCATGGGCGGCCGCCATTGGTGGAGCAGGAGCACGTGGGGGCGCGGGGCGGTGACGTCACACTTTGTCCCTTATTTGGGAGTGAGGAAGATCGCAACCCTCGTCCCGACCCGAAACGTCACCCATCCTTTTTCTCCCGAGATGTTGACTGACCCGCTGAGTTACCCCAGCACTTTGTGTCTAAATGAAACTACTTTGCTCGAGATAGTGCTGTTCAGGTTACAAGCTGTTGTTGTTAATCTTGCTGCGTTTTTCGCATAAGGAATGGAAACATGTCCCACGCATAACAACAATAATCATTCATAACCAAACATTAACTTGACTCTGCCTCTCTCGTTTTATTAGCGGGGTGCTTCTGAGAATTGGCCGGTACAATGAGTGTTTTGTCCAGTGGGACTGTTCTATTAGGGTGTGATTGAATGATGATTTGTGCTGCAGTTACCCATTCTGATCTAGATTTTCATGCTTCCTTGGGTGACTTCAGTGAGCCAAGGCTTTGAATAAAAGCCTTATTGTGCAGTACTGCCGACAGATCTCCTATCCAAGAAACAAACTTTCAGACGCAAGATAGGGTGCTCTATTTAATATGCACTGCCAAACAAGAGTGATCTGTTGATAGTGTCCCTAGTATCCAAACTCAAGCAGAATCTTAATTGGAAATCTTCCAAGACGTGTCTCTTTGAAACATTAATAATCAAAATGCATGTATGTACAAAATGCATTTTTAAAAACAATTTCAGAACATTTTTAGTCTTTGAACAGCAACAGATTGCATTTATACAATGCCTTAACCGAGAGAAATATCCCAAGGCAATTCACAGCAGGATAAATCAGACAACATTTGGCATCAAGCCACAGTAGGAAGTGGCAGTAGAAGTGATCAAAAACACAGTTGTTGTGATCTGGAATGTGCATTCTAAATTGATTGAAAGATACAGGCCCTTTGGCCCACCATCGATGACCCGTTCACACTAGTTCTATGTTATCCCACTTTCTCATCCACTCCCTGCACACTAGGGGCAATTGAGACGCCATTTGAGATACAACGTGGAAACAGGCCCATCGTTCCACCCAGTCCGCGCCGACCATCGATCAGCCTGTGCACTAGATCGATCTTACACACTCGGGACAGTTTTGCAGAAGCCAATTAACCTACAAACCGGTACTACTTTGGAATGTGGGGGGAAACCTACACGGTCACAGGGAGAACGTGCAAAGTTCACACACAGACAGCACCCTAGGTCAGGATCTAACCCGGGTCTCTGGCGCTGTGAGACAGCAACTTTGCCACCGCGCTACTGTGCTGTCCTTGAGGACAGAGAACATCAGGCAAATCCTCTAATGTGGTTCTGAGTGGATGGGTGAATTTTTTTATTTATTTTTTTTATCAAAAAATACTTTATTCAAGTTATAAATATCATTTACAAACCATCATTTTTAAAACAAACCCATCCGACATTCCCGGAGGTTACATATTCAATACAGGCATTTACTTAGACCTTTACATACATTTACATACATATCCCTTATTTGGAGGGGCGTCTCTCTCCACCACACCCTGCCCCCCATGTCCAGCAGCGGAAGGACCCTAGACTGTGGTCCTCCCCCACAGGGCCTTGGCGTTGGCTGCACCGAGCTTCAGAGCGTCCCTCAGCACGTACTCCTGCAGTCTGCAGTGGGCCAGTCGGCAACATTCCTTGACGGACAGCTCGCTCCGCTGGGAGGTCAACAAGGATCGGGCAGACCAAAGGGCGTCTTTCACCGAGTTGATGACCTTCCAGCAGCACTCGATGTCAGTCTCGGAATGCGTCCCTGGGAACAGTCCGTAGAGCACAGAGTCCTCTGTGACGGAGCTGCTCGGAATGAATCGTGACAGGGACCCCTGCAGACCTCTCCAGACTCTCCTGGCAAATCCACACTCTTTGAAGAGGTGGGCCACCGTTTCCTCTCCGTAGCAGCCGTCCCGAGGGCAGCGTGCGCTGGTAGTGAGGTTCCGGCGGTGCAGGAAGGATCTGACTGGGAGGGCTCCCCTCACCGCCAGCCAAGCCAGGTCTTGGTGCTTGTTGGTGAGTACTGGCGATGAGGCATTTTGCCAGACAAGCTGGGCTGTCTGTTCTGGGAACCACGCCACAGGATCCATGGAGTCATTCCCCTGCAGTGCCTGCAGGACGTTCCGTGCTGACCACTGCCCGATGGACTTGTGGTCAAAGGTGTTGGTCCGGAAGAACCTGTCCACAAACGACAGATGGTTCGGCAATGTCCAGCTGACTGGCGCATTGTGTGGCATCTGTGCCTGGCCCATCCTTCGCAACACCGGGGACAGGTAGAACCTCAGCAGGTAGTGGCATTTGGTGCCCACGTGCCTTGGCTCTATGCTCCGCCTGATGCAGCCACACACGAAAGTGGCCATCAGAATGAGGGCGACGTTGGGCACGTCTTTACCCCCGTTGTCTGCCGACTTGTGCATTGTGGCTCGTCGCACCCGGTCCATCGCCGACCCCCAGATGAAACGGAAGACGGCCCAGGTGATCCCCGTGGCGTAGGAGGGAGGGACGGGCCACACTTGCGCCAAGTACAGCAGCCCCGAGAGCACCTCACACCTGATGACCAGGTTTTTCCCCGTGATGGAGAGGGAGCGCTGCTTCCACAGCTCCAGCTTCTTCCCCACCTTGGCTATCCACTCCAGCCAATTTTTGTTACATGCCCCAGCCTTCCCGAACCAGATCCCCAGCACCTTCAGGAAGTCAGGCTTGATGGTGAAGGGGATGGAAGATCGGTCGGGCCAGTTGCCAAAGAGCATGGCCTCGCTCTTCCTGCGGTTTACCCTGGCCCCCGTGGCCAACTCAAACTGGTCGCAGACGCTGATCAGTCTGCGGACCGACCCTGGATCCGAGCAGAAGACGGCGACATCGTCCATGTACAGGGAGGCCTTGACCTGAGTGCCCCCACTGCCTGGCAGTGTCACTCCTCTTATGCTCGCATCCTTCCTGATGGATTCGGCAAAGGGTTCAATGCAACAGACGAACAAGACAGGGGAAAGAGGGCAACCCTGCCTGACTCCAGACCTGACGGGGAAGCTGTCTGATTCCCACCCATTAATTTGTACTGCACTACAGATATCAGAGTAGAGCAGTTGTATCCACTTCCTGATTCCCTCCCCAAAGCCCATTTTGGAGAGCACGTCCCTCATGTACGTGTGCGATATCCTGTCGAAGGCCTTCTCCTGGTCCAAGCTGACCAGGCAGGCATCCACCCGTCTGTCCTGCACGTAGGCAATGGTATCTCTCAGCAGCACCAGGCTGTCTGAGATTTTCCTGCCAGGTACAGCACAGGTTTGGTCCGGGTGGATCACCTGTCCCAGAGCAGACTTGACCCGGTTGGCGATGGCCTTAGACAGGATCTTGTAGTCTACATTCAACAATGTGATGGGTCTCCAATTCCTTAAGTCATTCATCTCCCCCTTCTGCTTGTAGATCAGGGTGATGTTGCCCTTCCTCATAGAGTCTGACATGCTGCCTGCTAGGAGTATATCGTTGTACACTTCCAGCAGGTCCGGGCCCACCCAGTCCCACATAGCCGAGTACAACTCTGCCGGTAAGCCATCGCCTCCGGGAGTTTTACTCTAGTCAAAGGAACGGATGGAGCCAGTCAGCTCCTCCAGGGTCAGTGGTTGGTCCAGACTCTCCCGCTTGCTGTCGTCCAAGACTTCCGTGATGGAGGACAGGAAGTTCTGGGAGGCGGTGCTGTCTGTGGTCTTTACATCGTACAGATCCTTATAAAAGGATCTGCAGATCTTGAGCATGTCTGTCTGCGAGGATGTTACCGAGCCGTCCTCCTCCCTAAGGCTTTTGATCACAGAGCTCCCCCTGTGAACCTTATGGAAGAAGTAACGTGAGCACGTCTCATCCTGCTCAACATGGCGGACCCTGGACCGGAAGATGATCTTGGAGGATTCAGAGGTAAAGAGCCGAGCTTGCCGGCCCTTCAACTCTCTCAGTGGATGGGTGAATGTCGATCAAATATTCCCTGATACGACTGTGACGGAAATGTTCACTGGCCTGCTGACTAATATTGATCTACTGAACCACATCACAAAAGAGTTGTCTGGTCATTAGCACTTTGTTGTCAGTGTGGGCTTGCTGTGTGCTAATTGGATGTCTTGTTTCCTGTATTATAATTGTGATTACATTCAAGTGTACATCATAGGGAGCAAAGCTCTTGAGGTTGAACCGAGGTAAAGTATAAATAGTCCCCTATTTTCATTTACATAGCGATTTCGGCCAGTAAAATCCCATTGCTATTTCACTGCACAAGATTTAGTGTGTTGAAATGGATTTGCCATTTTCTCTTGTTATAACTCAGAGTCAAAAGATTCCAACAGTCCAAATGTGACTTTGGTGATTTAGTTTAGTTTAGTTTAGCGATACAGCGTGGAAACAGGCCCTTTGCCCCGCCAAGTCCGCGCCGACCAGAGATTACCCATAGGGAAAAGAACTACAGATGCTGGTTTAAATCGAAGGTAGACGCAAAATGCTGGAGTAACTCAGTGGATCAGGCAACATCTCGGGAGAGAAGGAATGGGTGACGTTTCGGGTCGAGCCCCTATTCTTCAGACCCATTCCTTCTCTCCTGAGATGCTGCCTGACCCGCTGAGTTACTCCAGCATTCTGCGTCGAGCAGTGATCACCCCTACACTGGTTCTATCCTACACACTGGGGACATTTTACAGAATCTAATTAATTTACAAACCTGCAAGCCTTTGGAGTGTGGGAGGAAATCAGAGCACCCGGAGAAAACCCATGCAGTTACAGAGAGAATGTACAAATTCCGTACAGACAAGCACCCGTAGTCAGGATCGAACCCGAGTCTCCGGTGCTGTAAGGCAGCAACTCTACTGCTGCGGCACTGTGCCACCCATACTAACACCCAACATGGGGCTCAAACCCATGACCCTGGGATTAAGAGTCTTGTGCTCTAATGACTGGGCTAGCTGGGCTGTGGTCTCTGACTAATGTTGAGTCATATTCATCTCTAATGGAAAATAGGTACATTGTACATTATATATTGCAAATCTCAAACCCTTAAACACTGGTCAATAATAGGTCGGGTTTGGTCAGTGCTTTTTTTGTTGCCGGGATGCATATCAATTAAAAATTATTCTACAATGATCAACATTTTTCCATCAATATGCCCTCCTCTTCTGTTTTGATTTGGTGACCAATCAATTTCTACTTTTATGAATGAACTGGAGGTGAGGAAAGACCGGAACAAATCGGGGCTGGCAACAGATGACCTCAGGGAGGGTGGAGCCCATAATGGCCCATTGGTGGGTGGGGAAGGTGTGATGTAGCGAGAGGGATGCAAACTGTGGAATCTGGTAGGACGACGAGGGTGTGTGAGGGGAGGGGGGAAGAGAGGGGACAGGAGTTACTTGAAATTAGATATTTATTCACAAAATGCTGGAGTAACTCAGCAGGTCAGGCAGCATCTCGAGAGAGAAGGAATGGGTGTCGTTTCGGGTCGAGACCCTTCTTCAGACTGAAATCACTTGAAATTAGATAAATCAATGTTCATACTGCAGCACAGCCTTGAAGGTTTGGATGGTCTGAGACAATGGAAAGTACTTCACTGTGACAAGCTATTTCACAATTAAAATATACCCTGCCAAAGGATATAGGCCAATGGGAACTTTTCAGTATGAAATATTTTTGATACGTAAAGGATTAAAAAAAAAAACCTGTGAAACTAACTGTCAGTGTTTGTGTGGGAAGTGGGAGAATACATTGGGTCTTCTGTGTAAAGGGAGGGAGTGACACGTGTGTAAAGAGGGAGTGGTTACATGCCAACTCGCGGCCATGACTCTCACCCACACTGTGTCTCAGCAGAGTTTAGATTCTGATCACTTTACTCAGCTCAAGAGAAAAAGATAACGTGCTGGAGTAATGCAGCGAGTCGGGCAGCATCTCTGGAGAACATGGAGAGGTGATGTTTCGGGTCAGGACCCTTCTTTAGACCAATGATGGCATGAGGGGGAGACAAAGCTGGAAGGGAGGAAGGGCAGGACATGGTCTGGTGAGTGATAGGTGGATATATGTGAGGGGGGGGATTCTGATAGGGAGAAAGGTCAGAGGTGAAAAGACAAAAAAGGTCTTCTTTCGTGTTCGTCATTCAAATGTTACATCACTATCATCGTCCGTTCTGAAAAGGGCGCAAGCTTCCGGGGACAATCAGTGGGAGACATCACTTGTACAGTAGACGATGGTGGTAGCAGAATTAGCTCAGGACACTTCCAGTTTCCAGCCCCGTGACATGGATGCTTCTGCAAGGGGGCTGGCAAAAAGGATGTGAGATAAGGATGGAAGATTTGTGAATTGGGAAGCCGGGGCATTGATTGTGCTTGTGTGTCATATGTTAGTTTAGTGTAACTTAGTTTAGCTTAGAGATGCAGCACAGAAAAAGGCCCTTTTGCCCACCGAGCCCACACCAACCAACAATCACCCCAAACACTAATGCTATCCTTCACACTAAGGACAATTTACAATTTTATCAAAGCCAATTAACCTTCAAACTGGTTTTGCCTCCCCTTTCTTGGCTGAGACTGAAAACACATCAATGATCAAAACTAGGTCAAATGAAGAAAGTACAGGAGCCTGAAAAGCCCTGTCCACCAGGTTCAAAGAGCAGCTTCTTTCCGGGCATCAAAAGGCTTTTAAACCGTACTGTGCCACTGCACCTGTACATCTTTAGAGTGTGGGAGGAAACCGGAGCACCTGGAGAAAACCCACAAGGTCAAATGGAAAACATGCAGACTGTACAGACAGCACCCGTGGTCAGGAATGAACCCGGATCTCTGGCGCTGTAAGGCAACACCTCTACCGCTGTGCCACCTCTATGCCACTGTGAGAACTTGGGAAGAAAGGAGGAGTTGAGATGAAAGATCAAATAAGCCAAGATCTTAATGAGAGTGGGCCTGGATCAAATAAACCATTAGCCTCCTGCTTTTTTTTTCTCTTCCTTAAGTTCTTTTGCACCACTTTAAGCATTTGTATTCGGCCAGGAGGTTATGAAGCTGTGAAATTCATTGCCACAGATGGCTGTGGAGGCCAAGTCATTGGGTGCTTGTAAAACGGAGATTGACAGTAAGGACGTCAAATATTATGGAGAGAAGGCCAGAGAATGGGGTTGAGAAGGAAAGATAGATCAGCCATGCTTGAATGGCGTAGACTCAATGGGCTGATTGGCCTGATTCTGCACCTATGACATGAATTGATGTATTTCAATCAGTACATTACTTCATTTCACTGGGTTTTTTGCTTCCCTGCTTTCTGCTAACTTGACTTTTATTGCCATGTCTTTTGGCACACGTTCATGAATCTTGTGTACTTCCCATTCTCTGATATTTCTTCATTAACGTTACTTTCTTTCTGTCCACCACCCACGTGCAAACAAAGGATGCAATTATCGTCAAACATCTTCCTCCACTCCAGCTTCCCTGGAACTGAAGTCTTGTCCAAGTGGCCTCCTCAGTTACCTTGGTTATAGAAAGGATCTTGTTACATTAATGGCAAGCATGACTTGCATTTATTGAATGTTTGTAATGTTCAAAAACAACCCAACACTCTTCAAGGAGGTTTACCAGAGTGCTGCCTGGATTTAGAGAGTGTATTTAGAGCTGCAAGGACAGGTAGACAAGCTTGGATTGTTTTCTCTGCAGTGTCAGAGGCTGAGGGAAGACCAGATAGAAATATATTTAAAAAATATAAAATTATGAAAGGCATAGATAGGTTAGATAGTCAGAACCTTCTTTAGTGCCCGCCTACAGATAGTTGCTGTGCACATCCCCCATTAACAAAAGGTACAGAAAGTCTGCTGATCCCGTGTGCAAGGGGCGCCATGTTCTGACGCCATTTTCAAAGTCCAGTCCGCGCTCCAGTTGTTATGAGCGGTGCCCGTTCCAGGCGAGCCCCAGGCTACTGCAAGGCCTCCAGCCATAGTTTTCCCTTGGACGTGTGGATTGACCAATGAACTCTCCTTTGTTCCCAGGGGGCGGCTCCCGCGGTCAACCTTGCGGGCGCGGTCAGCCAGGCCTTGGCGCAGTGTGGTTTAAAAACCTGATGATGCCAGAAGAAAGAAGCCGCTCTTTGAACCTGGTGGTCAGGGCTTTTCAGGCTCCTGTATTTTCTTCATTTGATCTAGTCTTGATCATTGTAGAAAAATAACTGCAGATGGTGGTACAAATCAAAGATATCACAAAATGCTGGTATCACAAAATGCTGGAGTAACTCAGCAGGTCGGGCAGCATCTAGGAGAGAAGGAATGGGTGACGTTTTGGGTCGAGACCCTTCTTCAGAACCCATTCCTTCTCTCCAGAGATGCTGCCTGACCCGCTGAGTTACTCCAGCATTTTGTGATAACGTTTATCATTGATGTGTTTTCAGTCTCAGCCAAGAAAGGGGAGGCAAAGCCAGTTCAGCCACAACGTCCAAAAGTGAGTAACTGCATAGAAGGGATGTGCTTGCGTCAGCAGGCAGAAAGGTCAGGAGTAATTGCACAGATGTTTACACAGCAGGAAGAGGTTAGATAGAGTCCGTCTGCACTGTATGGTTCCAGACATTGATCCCCTCTTTCCATCAGCATTAGAAATGATATTCATTTCTTGCAGGCGGCAGAGTAATGTATTCTGGAGTTACAATGCAGTTGCTAGTTTACAAAACATAACACAAAGTTTGCATTCTTACAATTTACGCCTCTTCTATCCTTATCTCCTTATCTCACCGTCCTTTCTCCTTTCTTCTCTGGCCTTTACTTTACTTTAGAGCTACAACTCTGGCCCACCGGCCGGCCCACCGGCCCACCTGCCCACCGAGTCCACGCTGGCCGGTACACTAACACTATCCTACACACTTGGGACAAATTTACATATTTACCAAAACCAATTAACCTACAAACCTGCATGTCTTTGGAGTGTGGCAGGAAACCGGGGCACCTGGAGAAAACCCACATGGTCACAGGGAGACCACACAAACTCCATTCAGACAGTACCTGAGGTCCAGATTGAACCCGGGCCTTTGGCGCTGTAAGGCAGCAACTTTACCGCAGCGCCACCATGCCGCCCTGTTGTATTTGAGTTTGATGTGATGTTATTGATGATCTATCAGTCTCGATTGAGAGATTGTCAGATTAATCAGGTCAGTCCAAGATCTGATTTGATTGAATAGCATGCAAAAAAAAACTTTTGACTGTACCTCAGTACATGTGGCAATATTAAACCTAAACCTTAGTGATAGACAATACAGGTGAGGGGGGGGGGGTTGGCAGAAGGTGGACTAGGTGGGCTAGAGATGAAAAGGTTACAACAGGGTGTCAGATAAGGAAAGAAGGGGAGTGGAATGTGAAGCCTGAGGATGTAGAAGGCGATGGGGGGGGGGGGGGAGGAGGAGGGTTGGGGGAGAGGGAGGGGGAGGAAGAGGAAGGAAAAAGAGGGGGGCAGGTTTGTGTGACTGCCACCCTCTTGATATTCTAATAGATATAAGAATAAAATGCTGCAGGTGCAGGAAGTCTGAAACAAAACTAGATACAGATGCCATAGAGGGAGTACAGAGAAGGTTCACCAGATTGATTCCTGGGATGGCAGGACTTTCATATGAAGAAAGACTGGATAGATTCGGCTTGTACTCGCTGGAATTTAGAAGATTGAGGGGGGATCTTATAGAAACTTACAAAATTCTTAAGGGGTTGGACAGGCTAGATGCAGGAAGATTGTTCCCGATGTTGGGGAAGTCCAGAACAAGGGGTCACAGTTTAAGGATAAGGGGGAAGTCTTTTAGGACCAAGATGAGAACGTTTTTTTTCACACAGAGAGTGGTGAATCTGTGGAATTCTCTGCCACAGAAGGTAGTTGAGTCCAGTTCATTGGCTATATTTAAGAGGGAGTTAGATGTGGCCCTTGTGGCTAAAGGGATCAGGGGGTATGGAGAGAAGGCAGGTACGGGATACTGAGTTGGATGATCAGCCATGATCATATTGAATGGCGGTGCAGGCTCGGAGGGCCGAATGGCCTACTCCTGCACCTATTTTCTATGTTTCTCTGTTTCTTTGTTTCTATGCAGCGTCTGAAGAAAGGTCACGAACCAAAACGTCACCTGTCCATGTTCTCCGGAGACACTGCCTGACCCCCTGAGTTACTCCAGTGTGACCTTGTGTCCTTTTGCATAAACCAGCATCTGTAGTTCCTTGTTGCTGCTAAAAACGAAAGTGCTGGAATTACTCAGCAGGCCAGGCAGCACGAGAGAAGGAAATATACGTTTCTGGTCTGCAACCTCTCAGAAGGTTTGCAGTGCTCTGCAGACTGCGTTTCACTGCTGGGTTCACACGCTTTGACATTCTGTGTACGGCCTCGGTGAGCGGCTATTTTTAACCGCAGAAGCATCCTGAAGGCTGTGTGGAGGAGATTATTGCTCTGTGGTTCCGGCAAGAGGCGACCGTGTCCCCACCCCCACTCCAGCCTCCTCCACACTGCCCGACCAAGGCCGACATCTGTGCTCAGCAGCAGCTGCTCAGGTCACTGCTACAGAACATTTCTTCACACAGAGAGTGGTGAGTTTGTGGAATTCTCTGCCACAGAAGGTAGTTCAGGCCAGTTCATTGGGTATATTTAAGAGGGAGTTAGATGTGGCCCTTTTTGCTAAAGGGATCAGGGGGTATGGAGAGAAGGCAGGGACAGGTTACTGAGCTGAATGATCAGCCATGATCATATTGAATGGCGGTGCAGGCTCGAAGGGCCGAATGGCCTACTCCTGCACCTATTTTCTATGTTTCTATGTTTCTAAATCCTAGGCCGATGCGGTTCTGACGTCCGGTGCACAGGGTGCTGTACACATAGTCTCTGCTGCTGCTCTCATGTGTCTCTATAGATGTGGTTGTGTTGGAACTTCATCTCTGGCCATTGTCCAACCCTCTGTTAATCAGAACCTCCCTCACCTGGAGTATCTCAGCGGGTCAGGCAGCATCACTGGAGAACATGGATAGGTGACGTTTCACACCGTGCTGGAGTATCTCAGCGGGTCAGGCAGCATTTCTGGAGATCATGGATAGGTGACGTTTCGGATCGGGACCCTTCTTCAGACCCAACCCACAACGTCCCGACCTGAGAAGTCACCTAGCCACATCCACGCAGTCACGGGGAGAACGTACAAACTCCGTACAGGCAGCATCTGCAGTCAGGATTGAACTCGGGTCCCTGACGCTGTAGGGCAACAACTCTACTGCTGCAACACTGTGCCACTTAAAAACAGAACTATCTGGTGTTACGCTAGATGTATTTTACATCAGCCAGAAGACCAGGTGGGAGCTCCGATGCGGAGACCAAGAGGGAGCATCCGTGAGAACAGCTGACGGACGCGGAAAGGGCCGCATGAGACAGCAGCAGCGTTAGACAATAGACAATAGGTGCAGGAGGAGGCCATTCGGCCCTTCAAGCCAGCACCGCCATTCAATGTGATCATGGTTCTCAATCAGTACCCCGTACCTGCCTTCTCCCCATACCCCCTGACTCCGCTATCCTTAAGAGTTCTATCTAGCTACCCCACGACAGAAGGGGGAGGAGTTGTACAGTTTGATAGCCATAGGGAAGAAGGATCTCCTGTGTCGTTCTGTACTGCATTGTGGTGGAACCAGCCTGTTGCTGAAGGTACTCCTCAGGTTGACCAGTGTGTAATGGAGGGGGTGAGCTGCATTGTCCAGGATGCTCTGCAGTTTGAGGAGCATCCACCTGAAGTGCGAGTTTCCGTAAGTCACCTATTACGTATGTCAGGGAGTGTCCGTACGTCCTTTTCCATTCCAAGGTAGATGTCCCTACAATTGCCAACTCTGAAATCAATTTTGTCACATATTCTCCATCCATTAATATTACTTTGTACATTAATGATTCTTCCTACATTGCTTACAATGCTATTTCTTTCTGCTTAATTGTTAAACTTGACATTTGCAAATCTGTATAGGTGATTTTGATAATGTTTAAGTGCATTCTAGATGGTGAAAGATGGTTAGTAAGTGTTCCATATCTGGAAGACTTAAAAAAAATTATATATTTGCACTAATGTTTTTTATCTGCACCCTTATTTCTTTTAAAATGTTATATTTTTAGTATAATTTATGTGTAATTTGTTTTCTTTATGCATTGTCTGATTCTTTGCACCTGTGATGTGGCATAAGCGAGATTTTCATTGTACCCGTGGCTCACTGCACTTGACTGTAAACTTGTACTTGAAGTTGAACTGGTTGGCCTGCTGCAGAATATTTGGTGTTTCACAGGCAGGGGTCATGTCCAGTGCAGTGCCATACCATTCTTGTTGACACGAGGAACTGCAGATGCTGGAATCTTGAGCCAAACACAAAGTGCTGGAGGAACTCAACGGGTCAGGCAGCTTCTGTGGAGGCAATGGGCAGACGATGTTTCGGGCCGGGAGCCTTCTTCACACTCAGGGTATGAAGTAAGGGTCCCGACCTGAAACGTCATCTGTCCACTCCTTCTACTGATAATTTAGGGAGCGAAGAAGGGTCCTGACCCGAAACATCGTCCTGTCCTTTCTCACCACAGATGCTGCCTGACTTGCTGAGTTCCTCCAGCACTTTAGTATTTCCCATACTGTTGTTGCATGGGTTTTGAATTTGTGAATTTCCACTGGAGATTCTGTGCCTATTTGATGAATCTGTGGAATTCATTGCCACAGAAGGCTGTGGAGGCCGTCAATGGATAAGTTGAAGGCAGAGATAGATAGATTCTTGATTAGTACAGGTGTCGGGGGTTATGGGGAGAAGGCAGGAGAATGGGGTTTAGAGAGAAAGATAGATCAGCCATGATTGAATGGTGGGGTAGACGATGGGCCAAATAGCCTAATTCTGCTCCTATCACATGAATTTATGTTGGCAGCTTGAACTCCGGTTTGCGGGATCACGATATGTCACATTTCATCCATGAGTGTACTTCCGCTGGAGATCATGTTGAAGATGACACAGATTCAAAGCTCTAAATTGGATGAATCGGACAATATCAAGCTTCTGAACGGTCCTTCCATAAGCCGGAAAATTGTCCGATTCACAACTACTGGGGACATTGGACTTTGTCTTTGGAATTGATGCGCTACTATACTGAGAACTATACTCCGCATTCAGTCTCCTCCCCTATTGTACTTGAGTTTGACTTGATTGAATTTATGAATGGTATATCTGATCTGATTGGATAACATGCAAGAGAAAGCTCTTCACAGTACCTCGGTACACATTACAATGATAATAATAAACCTAAACCTAAACCTACTTCCAGAGCCGGTAGAGGTTGGAGGTTGGATGGTAATGTCCCTGGGATCGGTACAAGCGAGACTACTTGCAGATCTCCCTCAATGATGCAGCAAATGCAAAATGGCAGCCCGCTGTTCGGAACGGCTCTGCCATTTCCATGCAAGCGGGTCTGTTCTTTCATCTGCTTTCTCAAGCAGTCTCTCTGTTCATGCTAGCTAGACTTCCAACCGCGAATGAAATGCACAGTATCCCTGTTGCTGCCGCAGTGCTTAATGATCCAGCAAATTAGATCCAAAGCACTTCCATGGTACCTATTGTACCGTACAGTTCACAGCCCTAGATACTGAATCTGCCTGCATTTTTGTGTTCTGTACAGTGTGATATTCCTTTCTGCTAACGGCATTACCCTATAACCTTTTTGAGCTCTATTTTTTTAAAAATAAAGTCCACCCCTTAAATAGCAGAGCCAATACCCCAGCTTACTTTAGAGTTTAGTTTAGTTTGAATTTGAGTTTAGTTTATTGTCATGTGTTCTGAGGTACAGTGAAAAGTTTTTGTTGCGTGCCAACCAGTCAGCGAATGCAGCGCCGGAGACTCAGGTTCGATCCTGACTATGGGTGCTGCACTGTAAGGAGTTTGTACGTTCTCCCCGTGACCTGCGTGGGTTTTCTCCGAGATCTTCGGTTTCCTCCCACACTCCAAAGACGTACAGGTATGTAGGTTAATTGGCTGGGTAAATGTAAAAATTTACCCCTAGTGTGTGTAGGATAGTGTTAATGTACGGGGATCGCTGGGCGGCACGGACTTGGTGGGCCGAAAGGGCCTGTTTCCGGCTGTATATATATGATGATATGATATGATATAACATGGTTAAAATCGAGCCATCCGCGGTGCACAGGTAAATGATAAAGTGAATAACGTTTAGTTCAAAATAAAGCCAGTAAAGTCCGATCAAAGATAGTCCGAGGGTCTCCAATGTGGTAGATAGTAGTTCAAGGACTGCTCTCTAGTTGTTGGCCGGATGGTTCAGTTGCCTGCTGACAGCTGAGAAGAAACTGTCCCTGAATCTGGAGGTGTGCCATTTCACACTTCTGTACCTTTTTGCCTGATGGGAGAGGGGGGACGAGGGAGTGACCGGGGTGCGACTCATCCTTGATTATGCTGATGTCGTCCGATCAAAGTCAGTCTGAGTGAGGTTGGCAACTCCAAGATGCAGCAGCCAAAAGAAAAGGCTATTTTCTTCATTGCCTGGTGTATGGAGCCACGCCCTGGCAGAATCTCACAGTGAATGAAGTTTGCCTTGTATTTCCACGAGCTGGTTCCATCTTGGCGGCTGTAGACAACGTTTGGAAGTGAAGGTTTCTGCACCGACAAGGCACGTGTCCCAAGTGCGATTCGGCGCTCTCCGCTTGCTCCAGGAACTCTTCCTTTTTTCAAATCAAAATCAACTTTATTCAGGATAAGAGGTATGTACAAAGCAAGAAATGTGACCTCTGACCTTCCCCACGGCTATACATACATTTGTTATCGTTATGTCTGGTAGTGTTCCCAAAAACCATAATTATACCCAGGGCCCTTGCCATGCTTGTGGCACCCTGGGGTGATACAGTGTAAGTTTAGTGCCACAGTTTAAGAATAAGGGGCAGGCTATTTAGAACGGAGATGAGGACAAACTTTTTCACTCAGAGTTGCAAATCTGTGGAATTCTCTGCCTCAGAAGGCAGTGGAGGCCAATTCTCTGGATGCTTTCAAGAGAGATTTAGATAGCGGAGTCAGGGGGTATGGGGAGAGGGCAGGAACGGTTTACTGATTGTGAGTGATCAGCCATGATCACATTGAATGGCGGTGCTGGCTCGAATAAACTTATTGTTTATTGTCTATTGTCTATCCCTCCCCTCGTTTGAGGGGCGTCTCCACCAGACCCTGCCCCCCCCCCCCCCCCCGGGATGCAGCAGTGGAAGGGTCCGAGACCGTGGTCCTCCCCCACAGAGCCTTACCGTTGGCTACACCGAGCTTCAGTGCGTCCCTCAGCACGTACTCCTGCAGTCTGGAACGGGCCAGTCGGCAACATTCCCTGATGGACATCTCGAACAGCTCAACACTATCCAGGATGCAACAGACCTCTTGATGGGCATTGCATACATATCACTACCTGCATCGATTTCCTCTCACCAATAAACCATGGCATTTCACCAAGTTTAGTTTAATTTAGTTTGGTGATGTAGCATGGAAATAAACCCTTCAACCCATCGAGTCCGTGCCGACCGTCGATCACCAGTTCACTCTAAATCTCTTGCCTCTTTCAAATCTCTTCCGCTAAAGTACTCCTTGCAGCTTAACTCACTGGCCAAACCTCTGATCTTTAAACTTTACAGATACAGCTCGGAAACTGGTCCTTCGGCTCACCGAGTCCACACCGCCCAGCAACCACCCATACACTAGCACTATCCTGCACACCAGGGATCATTTACAGAAGTCAATTAACTAACAAACCTATACATCTTTGGAGTGTGGGAGGAATCAGGGGCACCCGGAGAAAAACCCATGCAGTCACAGGGAGAAGGTTAAAAACTCCATGCAGACAGCGCCCGTAGTCAGGATCGAACCTGGGTTTCTGGCATTGTCAGGCAGCAACTCTACCGCTGGTCCACTGTGCAGCATCAGAATAGGAACCTGAGGGGCTTCTTCACTTAAAGGGTAGAACAAGCTGCCGGAGGATGTAGCTGAGGCAGGCACTACAACAACATTTAAAAGATATTTGGACAGGTACATGGATAGGGAAGGTTTAGAGGGATAGGGGCCAAATGTGGGCAGGTGTGATGAGCGTACAGTAGATGGGACATCATGGTGGGCAAGGACAAGTTGGGCCGAAGGGGCTGCTTCCGTGCTGTATGACTTTAGGAATAGTGTTGGGTGGATGGAGCCTTTCTGCATTCACATTAGTACCACATCTTTCTTTTTAATCCCACCTAGCAATATGGGCATCTTCACAGAAGCAATAGGCGTAGTGAGCTCTCATCATAGGCTGGGGTCTTCTCTGATGCCAACAGGAGTGTGTGTTGGTATCTTCCAACCGTAAATTTAATGCATGAAATGAGGCCAGTAAATGAGCCAGACCTCACTTTACTGCAAGTGCTGTTGTGCTCCTTATCAGCAGCTCTAGCCCAGCTTACTGCTAATTTTTTAGATCAGTGAACTCGAACTGCATTGTACATCGTAGACGATCCTGAATCCAGGTTAAATTAGACTCTACTTATATACATAATGTTGCAGCTGTACTTTGACACTAATAGCCTTTTTACTTTACACGTCGTTTGATATATTAAAAGGTCATTGGCATTTTGGGGGGTTATATAACATGACATGGATTTATCTGTGTCATATATGTGTTCAGACTTAAGGATGATTATTGCAGCTTTACACTTACAGTTATAGAGTCATGCAGCACAGAACCAGGCCCTTCGGCCCAACTCATCCATTCTGTCCAAGATGCTCCATTTAATCTAGTTCTATTTGTCTGTTTTAGGTTTAGGTTTATTATTGTTACATGTTTGAGGTATAGTGAAATGATTTGATTTGCATCCTATTAGTACAGGTGTCTGGGGTTATGGGGAGAAGGCAGGAGAATGGGGTTAGAGGGGAGAGATAGATCAGCCTTGATTGAATGGCGGAGTAGACTTGATGGGCCGAATGGCCTAATTCTGCTCCTCTCACTCACGACCTGACCTATGCAAACAGATCAGATATACCATTGATAGATACAAAAATGCTGGCGTAACTCAGCGGGTGAGGCAGCATCTCTGGGGAAAAGGAATAGGTGACCTTTCGGGTCGAGACCCTTCTTCAGACTGAGAGTCAGGCGAGAGGGAAACTAGAGGTATGGAAAGGTACTGAACAAGTCGGAGCCGGCACCGATGACCCTGGAAAGGTGGAGCTGGATAAAGCTCACTTCAAGCTAGTGCAAAGGGGAAGATACAGATTGCAAAGTTCTCAGCATTGTAGCGCATCTGTTCCACAGACAAAGTCCATCATCCTCAATGGGGTAGAGGTGAATCGGACAACACCCTAGCTTATGGAAGGACCGTTCAGAATCCTGATAATGGAGGGGGAGAAGCTGTTCCTGAGTCTGATAGTGCACGCTATCAAGCTTGTGAACCTACTGTTGGATAGGACCAGGGAGAAGAGGGAATGATTGGGGTGGGACAAGTCTTTGATTATGTTGCCAGCATTTGACTGATACCCTTCCTATCCATGTACTTGTCCAAATGCCTGTTAAATGTCATTATTGTACCTGTCTCAATCACTTATTCAGTAATTATGCACGATTATGAGCCACTGGCTATTTCTGTCAAGTTGGAAATTGTGCTCAATCTTGGGCTGAGCGCTCTTGTTTTGTTGGCAAGTTTTGGTTCCTGGAATCATTCTAAATCCACTTCCTTTTCTCCAAATCCTTTCCATTTCTTTCTCCAAGTCTCCATTCAGTAAATCATGAGAGATGTGCCCTTTCCAAGTGGCATGGAAGGTTTTGTGTCTTTTCTACGCTGTTAGTTTTCCATTTCTTTAATCCGCACCGATCCCACTGTGATTTCAAATATTTGGGTCTTAATTTTACTGCAACATGAATTACAGCAGTTGCACTTGAGTGTGTAAGTCTAGACTTGCATTGTAACAATGTCATCACATTCTCTGTTGATGATATCATCTAGCATCGAACATGGAACAGCAGAGCACAGGAGCTGGCCCTTCAGCCCACGATGTCTGTGCCGAACATGTTAAACTAATCTCCTCTGCCTACTTGACCCATATCCCTCCAATTCCTACTTATCCATGTGCCTCTCTTAAAGCCTCTTAAATGCTACTATCGTACCTTTCTCCATCACCACCCCTGGCAGCATGTTCCAAAGTACTGCTGATGCTGGAAATACAGAACATACAGCAGTACAGCCCGGGGCAAGCCCTTTGGCCCACATTTTCAGCCAAAAATGATGCCAAGATAAACTAATCTCCTCTGCCAGAACATGATCCATTTCCCTCCATTTCCTGCTCATTTAGAATATTATTTTCAGTTTTGGTCACCCTGTTATAGAAAAGATGTTGTTAAACTGGAAAGGGTGCAGAGAAGATTTACGAGGATGTTGCCAGGAATTGAGGGCCTGAGTTATAAAGAGAGGTCCAGCAAGCTAAGACTCTATTCCTTGGATCGCAGGAGATTAGTTAAACTCTGCCTACTTATCCATGTGCCTATCTTAAAGCCTACTATAAATGCTACTATCATATCATACTCCATCACCACCACTGACAGCAGGGATGATCTTATAGAGGTGTATCAGATCATGAAAGGAATACATAGGATACATGCACAGAGTCCTTTACCAAGAGTAGGAACCTGAGGGGCAACATTTTTATACAAAGGGTGTTAGGTATATGGAATGAGCTGCTGGAGGAGGTAGTTGAGGCCGGTACAATCGCAAGGTTTAAGAAACATTTGGACAGGTACATGGATACGATACGTTTAGAGAGATGTGGGCCAAACGTAGGCAGGTGGGTCTAGTGTAGATGGGGCATGCTGGTTGGTGTGGGCAAGTTGGGCCGAAGGGTCTGTTTCCACACTGTATGACTATATGACTCCATGCATGTACCTATCTCAAAGCCTCTTAAAACATCTGCCTCCTCCACCACCACTCCTGGCAGTGCATTCCGGGCACTCACCACCCTCTGTGTAAAAATCAGCTTGCCCTGCACATTTCCCCTATACTTGGAGCTGGCCCTTTGTATGTAGCACCTCAATGTTTTATGCCCAGGAATGCATTGAGTGTCAACTACAGGTCTTTTAAACACTGGCCCTCTACTGTGGGAGCTGCCAAATAGTAGATGTTTTTGAAAAATCTCCAAACAAATGGAATATTCTAAAACAAAACAAAGTGTTCCAAATTATTAAGACGAGTATTGTTTCAGAAGACACACATTGTTAAAAATGTGTGGCACAGTGGTAGAGTTGCTGTCTTACAGTATCCTTACTACGGGTGCTGAATCTATGGAGTTTGCACGTTCCTTCCTTGTCACCGCATGGGTTTTCTCTGTGCGCTCCGGTTTCCCCCCACATTCCAAAAACGTGCAGGTTTGTAGGTTAATTGGCTTCTGTAAATTGTCCCGAATGTGTAGGATAGGACGAGTGAACTAGTCAGCGGAGAGTCGGTGGGCCGAATTGCATGTTTCCATGTTGTATCTCTGAACAGAGTTTAACTGAATCACTTGGCTGCTTGACCCGTTTAAGTTAATTAATTTGTCTCGAGAATGTTTTAGTCCACAGAGAATGTAACTTGCAAGCCAAGCTGGAATATATTGCCATTTGTAGAGTTGTAGGTCAGTGTGAGTCAGAAGACTAATAGACGTTCAATGAGTATTCTGAGGCCGCATCTCCAAATGGCTGGAGTAGATTGGGCCATAATACATTGAAGGATGTTGCATTATGTGAAATAATGGAGATGGGACACTTCATAAGTACATAATGAAATCTAGATCCAAAATTCTGTATGTTGGTGCCCAAATCAGTGAGAATGAATTGAGAGTCGGTGACATTAACTGCTGCGATATTGTTGGGTTAAGACTACTATTCATCAACATTAAACAGTATTGTAGACAGTATGTTTTCAGTTTTAACTGCAATTGGATTTGTGACAAATTCTGGCCATTGTCATATCTCACCTATAACAAAGTAATTCTAACTTGTTTCAATGTCTTCTGTGAATACTAACGCTTGCTTCCTCAGAGGTTAGTCCCCCGACGGTTTCAGTGGAGGCTTCATAATGAGGATGTCTTTGATCCAAACCAGATGAATTCCTTTAAGACCATTATTCAGAGTAACGTATTAAGCTGGAAAGACAGTGAGGGCATTCGGAGGGAAATTGTGATTCCTTTTGGTTAGAGAAACGGGTCCTTCGGCCCAACGAGTCCGCGCCGACCGGCGAACCACGTACACTAACACTATCCTACACACGAGGGTCAATTTACAAATTTACCAGAGCCAATTAACCTACAAACCCGCACGTCTTTGGAGTGTGGGAGAAAACCGGAGCACCCAGAGAAAACCCACGCGGTCACAGGGAGAACGTACAAACTCCATACAGACAGCACCGTAGTCAGGATCTAACCCGGGTCTCTGGTAGCAACTCTACTACTACGCCAATGTGTCTTAGAATCATACAGTATGGAAACAGGCCCTTCAGCCCAACTTGCTCACACTGACCAAGGTATCCCATCTGCACTAGTCCTACCTGCCTGCGTTTGGCCAATTTTGCTCTAAACCTATCCTACCCATGTACCTGTCTAAATGTTTCTTGAACAGTTCCATTGACTCCACCTACACTTCAGGTTGCATCGGAAAAGTCGCCAATGTAATCAAAGACTTGTCCGACCCTGGACATTCCGTTTTCTCCCAGTTATTGTCAGGCAAAAGATACAGAAGATTGAAAGTCCGCACCACCAGAAGAGCTTCTTCCCCTGTGTCATCAGGCTTCTAAACGGTCCTTCCATCAGCTGGTGCATTCCCTGGTTCATCTCTACTCTATTGCGGACATTGGACTTTGTCTGTTTAATGGATGCACTACAATGTGGGAACTATACTCTACACTCTGTAACTTCCCCTTTGTTCTACCTATTGTACTTGAGTTTGACTGGATTGTATTTCTGTAGAGTATTATCTGATCAGCATGTAATACAAAGCATTTTACTGTACCTCGGCACACGTGATAATAATAAACCTGAATCTAAACTTGGACCAGGGACGAGGTGCGATATGCAGCTGTAGTCTGTTCCCCCACACAACAAGATTTTAGACTTTAGACTTTAGAGATACAGCTTGGAAACAGGCCCTTTGTCCCACCGAGTCCTCGGCGACCAGCAATTACCCCATACAGTAGCACTATCCTACATGCTAGGGACAATTTAAAGAAGCCAATTAACCTACAAACCTGCGCATCTTTGGAGTTTGGGAGGAAACCGGAGCACCTGGGGAAAACCCACGTGGTCACAGGGAGAACGTACAAACTCTGTACGGACAGCACCCGTAATCAGGGTTGAACTCCGATCTTTGGCTTTGTAAGGAAGCAACTTTACCGCTGCGCCACCATTTCTGATTACTTTATTTTAATTTTAGCTATCGAGATACTTTCTCTTCAGAAAGCACCACCCTGGTTAATGCCCTCACGGAAATGATATCAAACACAAATTGACACCATGGAGACATGGATTTCACAGCAGTGAAGATTAGAATCTAATGCTGGCATTGTTTTAATTATAGCTCTGTTGCTTCAGCTGCCAATTTAAAGTTAATTAAAAAGAAGTAAACATATGCTTGTGTACTCATTATTAGAAAGAAACATTCGTCAAACAGCAAATATATTTTAAAATATATACTCCAAACCATTCAAACAGGGCAAACCACAAAGACAACAATAAACTTATCAATAGAGTGACAAAGTTATGAACATAGTAGCTTAATGTTCTTGACTCTATAACATGCCTGATCTAATCCTCAGTGATATTATTCACTAATTATTGCATTGTGACCTCATTATCCCTTCAAAATCTAGTTTCACTTATTTTAGAAATCCCCTAAACAAGCAGGCTGCATTGCTCAAAAAGTCCAACTGTTAAAATTACCGTTGACAGATCTATGTATGGTGAACTCCTAGGATATTTTCCTTGTATTTCATTTGTAATTGGGTGTTAAACCCGTTCAAAATAAAGAAGCTATTGTCTGTGTTACAATAGGGGACAGAAAAAATTGTCATGGGAATATCGTAATTATTTGTTGCTAAACTCCAAGGATATTTCAGGGTATCTTGCTGGTAAAATAACATATGGAGTCAGAGTCTTGTGGCAGGGAAATAGGCCCTTCAGCCCAACTTATCCAAGAGACCAAGCTAGTTCCATTTGCCCTCCCGTATAAAAGTCTTTCCTTTTACTTTTGCTGCTCTTTTATTGTGTTTATCGGGCCATATATGGCTGGATTCATGGATGAAGCTCTGAGCGCCATTCTCCTCCTTCATGTGTAGTCTTCTTGGAGTCTGAAGAAGGGTCCCGGCCTGAAATATCATGTATCCATGATCTCCAGAGATGCTGCTTGACCCACTGAGTTACTCCCATGATTTGGTAAACCAGCATCTGTAGTTCCTTGTGTCTGCATCTTCTTCATGTGCTGTACAACTTACAGCTCTTGTGCACTGTCACTTGGAGTGAGTCCATATATTGGTGTGGAGGGGATTCAGTCTATGTGGGGCTCGGGGAACGGTAGATACTCCCTTCATGATTATAATTGATTGAATTGATCGAATGATACAACATGGGAAGAGGTACTTTCGTCCATGCCGACCACTGAACACCCGTTCACACTGTTTCTATATTATCGCACTTTCTCATTCACTCCCAGTACACTTGGGGCAATTTACAGAGGCCAATTAACCAACGATCCTTCACAATTTTTGGGATGTGGGGGGAAATCCGAGCACCAAGAGGAAACCCACACAGTCACAGGGACGGCGTGCAAACTCAACACAGACAGCACCCGAGGTCAGGATCGAACCCGGGTCTCTGGAGCCGTGAGGCAGCAGCTCTACCAGCTGCGCCACTGTGCCGTATGTAACCCAAAACACACACACCTCCTTTGATTTGAATGGATTAATGCTCCACGACAAATGGCATGCAAGAAGAATGTCTCAGAAAGAAGTGTCCCAACTTGAAATGTTGTTTGTCCATTTCTTCCACAGATGCTGCCTGGCCCGTTGAGTTCCTTCAGCACTTTGTGGTTTGCGCAAGATTCCAGCTTCTGCAGTTCCTTGTATCTTTAGGATGTCTTAGGAGTTCCCTGAGCTTCGAGATTGAGACTTTAGAGTTTAGAGATACAGCGCTGAAACTGTCCCTTCGGCCCACCGAGTCCGTGCCAACCACCGATCAACCCGTACACTAGCACTAGTCTACACACTCGGGACAATTTACAGGAGCCAATTAACCTACACACCTATATGTCTGGAGTGTGAAGAAAACCCACGCACAAACTCCATACAGAAGGTACCCATAATCAGGATTGAACCATGGTGTCTGGTGCTGTAAGGCAACAACTCTACCGTTATGCTACTGTTCCACCCCCTGATATTATCTATCCAATGAAATTTAAAGATTGAGGAAGAACTAGAGGAACAAAGACACAAAGTGCTGGAGTAATCTAGGCAGCATTAATGGAGGACATGAACAGGCAACGTTTCAGGAGTGGTCCCTTTCCTCAGACTGCCAGAGGAGGTGTGATGCACAAAAGGTAGTGGGCACTAAAGAGGCTTTTAGATAAGTACTGTACACGGATGTGCAAGGACTGGAGTGATTTGGATCATGTGCAGGCTGAGGAGATTAGTTTATCTTGTTTTGCAAACCAACATCTGGAATTCCTTGTGTTTAAATAGAGGAACGTGTGGAAAAATAATGAATTAGAGGCAAAATGGGAACAGAAAAGAGAAGCAAAGAGAGGGAAAAATAGTGCTTGAAAACAGAGAAGAGTGGGAAAAATTAAGAAAAAAAGGGCACAGTTTTTTAAATGTTTAGGAAGGAACTGCATATGCTAGTGTACACCAAAGATACACACAAGATGCTGGAGTAACTCAGCGGGTCTGGCAGCATCTCTGGAGAAAAGGAATAAATGACGTTTCGAGTCGAGACTTCTTCATTGATTAAATCACCTCCAGCAAAAAATGTACTACATGTAGGAATAAGATTGGCAATTTTAGGTTGTTCTGACTCTGGGTCAGAAAGGCTGATTGTCTCTGGATTTACAATGACCACATAGATAAAACATTTTGTTCACGACTCGTGACTAACTCTGAAGTGTCAGAGGGTGAGCGAAAATCTGATAGAAGTTTATAAAATTCTGAGATGCATATTTAGGGTAAACAATCAGAACCTTTTTCCCCAGGGTGTGAATGTCAGAGACTAGAGGGCATAGTTTTGAGGTGAGAGGGGCAAAGTTTAAAGGAGATTTGTGGGGCAATTATTTTTACACAGAGGGTGCCTGGAACTTGCTATAAGGGGGGACGCATATACAATAATGGTGTTTAAGAGGCTTTTAGATCGGCACATGGACCTGCAGAGATTGGAGGGGTATTAGAGAAGAACAGTTTAAACTGGTATCATATTCAGCTTGGATATTGTGGGCCAAAGAGCCTGTTCTTAGGCTGTACTGTTCATTGTTTTATGTTCTAATTGTTTTTCTGCAGTACGTTTTTGGGCAGAAACAAATGCTCTTCAAAAAGACAAAGACGAGGTGCAGCCTGTGTATGTGGCCAATGGCACTAGGGTGTGAATTAAACACCACTTTCTGTTACACACTGTAGCACCCGAAGGAACGGTCACATGGAGAGCGTACAAACTCCGTACAGACAGCACCCATGGTCAGGATCGAACCCGGGTCTCTGGTGTTGCAAGGCAGCAACTCTACTGCTGCGCCACTGTGTGATATTGTATCACGTACCATGATAAGGTGTGGTGTGTAACAGAATATGGCATTTAGAACATACAGTGGGGGCCGATATGTGTAGGAAGGAACAGCAGATGCTGGTTTACACCAAAGATAAACACAAAATGCTGGAGTAACTTAGTGGAGAAAACGTGAAACGTCACCCATCCTTTTTCTCCAGAGATACTGCCTGACCCGCTGAGTTCCTCCAGCATTTTGTGACTATCTTCAGTGAGGGCTGATAACTCTGTTACATTAAAAAAAAAGACACAAAGCGCTGGAGTAACTCAGCGGGTCAGGCAGCATCTCTGGAGGACACGGATGTGAGGGTTTGGGTCGGGAGCCTTCTTCAGGTTTTGTTATTCTTCCAGCAGAGATCAGGCCCGTTGTTATATGGGTTTTGTGTGTGGTGAGAAGGACAAACAGATTCAAGAGAACAAAACAGAATCACCCTCCCTTTGATAGCTCTGAATGGCTGATTACAGTTAACATGCTTACCATCAGTGTAAACATTCAGCAAGGAGCAGAACAAAGAGGCTAAATGATCAACCACAAGTTTAATTAGCTGCTGTTTCAAATTAATAATTAACATTTTAACGCTGAAAGAGGGATTGCTGTAGTATTTAATCCTTGGAGCTCCGAGGTTCCTTCTTTATTACACCTCATCGTGTGAGACCGTCAGTGCATTTATTCACAACGCCAGAAAATTGGTTGGAGCGCATTGATGATTTTTCAACTTCAGCTGGGAAGTTTTACCTTTGCGCCTGATATTAATATTGGTTATTCAAGCTGTGCAAAAGGCAGCAGATGTAGTGCTTTTTTTTTTACCCTTGCCACAGATAACATCAGCGTGTGCAATCTACTATTTAAATTGTCATCTCGAATTTGTACGCTAATTAACTGATACCGAGCGCAGCCAGCAGCTCTCAACAAATCAATGCAGGCACAATACACAGAAGTGTCCCGTGCTGCGTGTCCCCCGAGGGTTGTCACAGCAAGTTGGAACCTGCCACCTCTTCTGTTTGTGCATTTTCCTTCGCGGCTCGAGCCGTCTCGATGCCGCGCCCCTTTCCACCTCCCCGTCCCCATCCGCCCTCCGCTCCCCTCCGCTTCTTCTTCCAGCAGGCAGGTCGCTCCAGGCATCGAGGGTCCTAACGGTAACGATCCATCCATCGCGTATGAAATTACGGGAGGCGCAGAAAGGGTAGACAGTCAGAATCTTTTCCGCCCCCCCCCCACAGGGTGGAAAAATCAAAGACTAGAGGGGGTAGCTTTAATGTGAGAAGGGGGAGAGTTTAAAGGAGATGCGCGGGGCAAGTTTTTCAGCCGGAGGATGGTGGGTGCCTAGGGTGATGGTGGAGACAGATGTGGTTGCGGCATTTGACAAGCATTTACGATAGTGGCACTTAAGAGGCTTTTGAATAGGTATATAGATATGTGGGTTGGAGGCAATTGGATTATGTACACGTAGGCATATGGATACGCTGGGAATTATAGTGATATCGTTAATGTACACAGAGGTATATGGATAGGCATATTGTTATGCAGGGAGTTGGAGGGGTATGGATTATGTGCACATACGTAAGAGATGGTCTTGGCATCATGTTCCACACTGTCATGGTGGGCTGAAGGGCTTGTTCCTGTAGAAACAAGGAACTGCAGATGCTGGTTTACAAAAGAAAACCCAAAGTGCTGGAGTAACTCGGCGGGTCAGGCAGCACCTCTGGAGATCGTGGATAGGTGACGTTGCGGGTTGGGACCCTTCTTCAGACTGCGCTGTGCTCCATCGTCTGTCACAGAGACCCACCCAGTGGGCTCTGCAGGGATCTCGGGGAAATTCGCGCCTATTAATGACCTCTCTCCAATGTCTGTTGCAGTCACTACGAACAGGACCGAAACGCGCTGAGGAGAAAAGAATGGGAGAGACGGAATCAGGAAGTCCATCAAGATGAAGATCTGTTTGCCTCAAGTTTTAATCTATTCGGTGAACCCTACAAGGTAGCCTGGTGAAAATGTGTTATTACAGCTGACATTTGGTATCGTTGAGGTAGTGGTGGTGGTTAGCTGGTCCCTTACTTCCACTTGTTTGCACACTCAGAATGGAGAAACTGTGGCAATAGTTACCGAGTCGCACAGGGGCCCAGCGGTAGAGTTGCTGCCTTCGAGCGCCAGAGACCCAGGTTCGATCCTGAACATGGGTGCTGTCTGTACGGAGTTTGCTCGTTCTCCCTGTGACCGCATGGGTTTTTTCCGGGTACACTGGTTTCTTCCCACACTCCAAAGACATGCGGGTCTGTAGAGTAATTGGCTACGGTAAAATTGTAAGCTGTCTCTAGTGTGCAGGATAGTGCTAGTGTATGGGGTGACCACTAGTTATGGCGAACTCGGTGGGCCAAAGGGCCTGTTTCCACGCTGTATCTCTAAAGTCTAAGTCTAAAGATAGCATCTTAAAACTCTGGTATGCACTGATTCACACCGTTAATGAATCTGGACGCAGTATTTACTTTAAAATTTCATAAGATGCTTAGACATAGGAGCATAATTAGGCCATTCAGCCCATCGAGTCTGTTCCGCTATTCAATCGTGGCTGATCTATTTTACCCTCTCAACCCCATTCTCCTGCCTTCTCCCTCTAACCTTTGAGTAATGCGTGAAGAGGTCGGCACATTCACAGTCCCCAAATTTGTTTTGATCCATAATTAGAATCATGTTCCATCTTCCTGACTGGAAATTCTGCTCGGAGTGTCAACAAGGGAAGCAGGAAATTTGGGAAATGGGTCTTGAGGGTTAGGAATCTGAAATAGCAGACGCCCAGGGTGGGATATGCAGGGTGCAATGGTATTGTCTTCTCAGATACCATATTGAGGTTAAAAAGCTGTTTTTAAAAGAAGCTGCAATTGAATTAAAAGCTTTGCTCATTGATGAGAGAGTGAGCTACAGTCTAGGTGTAAAAAGCAACTGGCTCACCCTCTCTTAATAGCTAATGGGAAAGATTGATGAACATTATGTGTTCGGGCATTGATCAATGTCTTAAGTTGTGTGTTGTTAAATCAGTTCCATTGTGATTCTGACAAGGAGGAGGTGTGCAGTGTGACACTGCAGATGCCGAGAAGATTTTAGTTTAGTTTAGAGACACAGCGCGGAAACAGGACTTTCGCCCAACCGAGTCAATGTCGACCAGCGATTTCCCCATACACCAGCACTATCATACGCACTAAGGAGAGTAATTAACGGTGTGAATCAGTGCGGACCAGAGTTTTAAGATGCTATCTTTAGACTTAGATTTTAGAGATGCAGTGTGGAAACAGGCCTTTCGGCCCGCCAGGTCCGCAGTAACCAGCAATCACCCAGTACACTAGCACTATCTAGTGCTATGCACCCAGTACACTAGCACTATCTAGTGCAATGTACCCAGTACACTAGCACTATCTAGTGCTATGTACCCAGTACACTAGCACTATCTAGTGCAATGTACCCTGTACACTAGCACTATCTAGTGCTATGTACCCAGTACACTAGCACTATCTAGTGCAATGTACCCAGTACACTAGCACTATCTAGTGCTATGTACCCAGTACACTAGCACTATCTAGTGCTATGCACCTAGTACACTAGCACTATCTAGTGCAATGTACCCTGTACACTAGCACTATCTAGTGCTATGTACCCAGTACACTAGCACTATCTAGTGCTATGTACCCAGTACACTAGCACTATCTAGTGCTATGTACCCAGTACACTAGCACTATCTAGTGCTATGTACCCTGTACACTAGCATTATCTAGTGCTATGTACCCTGTACACTAGCACTATCTAGTGCAATGTACCCAGTACACTAGCACTATCTTACACACTTGGGGGCAATTTTCAATTTTACCGAAGCCAATTAACCTTCCAACCTGTATGTCTTTGTTGTGTGGGGGGAAACCGGAGCCACCGGAGAAAACCCCTGGTGGTCACAGGGAGAACGTACAAACTCCATACAGACAGCACCCATGGTCAGGATCGAACCCAGGTCTCTGGCGCTATAAAGCAGCAACTCTAACACTGCGCCACCGTGCCGCCCTCTGTGTTGATAAATGTACACATTTACAAATTTGTTTCTTCATAGCTGGTACAATTTAAGTAGCCAACTTGTGTGCCGTTCCACCCCAGACTCCTCCTCCTTCATGGTATTATTCCCGTTCTTTTAAAAGAGGGAGAGCGAAGAAAATCAAAGCTTTTTTTCAAAGGGTGTTGCACTCTGCTGTCTTTTAGCCAACACTCTTCAAAGGAAATTGTGCCCTTGGCAGCTGTCCAGAGGCCTATATGTATGATCTACCCAGGATTAAATTGACATCCTCCGGCATTATCAGTGACGATGGAGAAAAGTCGGCAACATCTGATACTTCTGTTTGCCAATCCCAAACTAACCCTTTCATTTTGCCTTTTCGGGAGGCTGGGCTCTATATATTATCCGTCTGCGGTGCAGAGAGCTCTCCCCCAGTACAATGCTTTGGTGTGAGGCTAATGGTGCAGCCCACACCATCACGCAAGCCAACCTCCCTTCCATTGACTCCATCTACACTTCACGCTGCCTCGGCAAGGCCACCAGCATAATCAGGGACCAGTCTCACCCTGGACACTTCCTCCTTCCCCCCTCTCCCATCAGGCAGAAGGTACAGAAGCTTGAAAACACACACCTCCAGATTCTTCCCAGCTGCTATCAGGCAACTAAACCATCCTATCACCCACTAGAGTGGTCCTGATCTACCATCTACCCCATTGGGGACCCCTGCACTATGTTCAATTGGACTTGATCTTACACTAAACGTTATTCCCTTTATCATGAATCTTTACACTGTGGACGGCTTGATTGTAATCATGTGTTGTCTTCCCACTGACTGGATAGCACGCAACAATACGAGCTTGTCACTGTACCTCGGTACATGTGACAATAAACTAAACTAACTAAACTAAAGAGCTGATTAAACTAACTAAACTAAACTAACTAACTAGTTAAGAATCATCTGCTCTCTGGGGTCAAGCATTAACCATTATGGACCAGAGATGAAACCCTTCCCTTCCACCAAACACATCCTAATAATGAATCGGATTTATCATTTTTATATTGGGATATTTAAAAGGTCTATTTTGTGAGCTTTAAGTATGTGATGTACAAATGTTTTCTGTTTGGGAGGGATGAAGAAATGTATTGCAAGGGTTTACTGCTGTGCTTTTAAAATAATTATTGTCCAGTTTTGTATGCCGTCTAATATCTTTCAGACCAGCAAAGGTGATGCGCTTTCTAGCCGTGTGCAGAACACTTTAGGGAACTACGATGAGATGAAGGACCTGTTGACCAACCGTTCCAACCAGAGTCACCTCGTGGGCATCCCCAAGTCCCTGATCCCACAGACCCCCACAGATAAGATGGAGCCGAGTTTCTTCAGCGAGCCCAGGACTAAGGTGGTGGCGTCACACCAAAGTGGCAATCACCCTTCCTCCTGCATGCCCCCGCCTTCCTCGTGCCTGTCGTTGAGCTCCACGCTGCTGCACGGGCACCCCAGCAAAAAGTCGCGGGTGGAGTGGTCCCGAAGTGGGCACGGGTCGGCCGCCGGACACGGCCTGCAGTCCGGTAGCCAGCCGGGCAACCAGCAGGGCAGGGAGAAGCACCCGGCCGCCCACGAACAGTCCCAGGACAGGTACGGCGACCCGCACGCCGGTCAGAGCGAGCTGCACAAAAGTGACCTGCAGGCCAGTGTGGACGACTGCATGAAGCTTCAGTCGTCGAGCCCCAGCACCGCCTCGCGCTCCAAGCGGCACGGCCACTCCAAGCCGGCCGGCGGCGATCACTCCTACAAAGACGGCTGCCACGTGAAGTCCCCCACTGACACCGACACCGGCTCCTACTCCTGCGGTTCGCCGCTCCCCTCCACCTCCCTGATTCCCGGCGGCAGCGCTCTCTCCAGCCAGAACTTCCTGCCGGGACTCCACTCCAAGTCCAGCGTGCTTCAGCAGAAGCCCACCGCCTACGTCAGGCCAATGGACGGGCAGGAACAAGCACCCATTGAGTCACCAGAGCTAAAACCCCTGATGGAAATCGAGGATGTTTTCAGTAACCAGGCGTTCGGAAGCCTCCTGGATGTGAAACCCAGCACGACAACCTCCAAGTGCAAGTTACCAAAGCTGACGATCCCTCAACCGGGAGAGGTAAGCAGATACATCTGCATTTACAAGCCTGGGGTTATAACCAAAGATACTAGAGGAACAAGATAGACCACTCCACCCTAAAAACCGTAGTTGGTCATGGTGCCATTTTAGTAGGCAGAGAATTGCAGAAACATTTTAAAAGAAAAATAACAAAAATCTGTGAGTTGATAGATGAGATATATTCTGCATTTTAATGATATCATCACACATGCTGTTCTCCCAAAACGCTGATTACACTGCGAGAGGCATAGTGAACGGCGGGTTTTGCTTACTAAAATGGCTCCTTTGCGTACTACACTTCAGTATACGCGATTTCAACGGAGTGGTCCATCTTGTTCCTCTAGTATCTTTGGTTATAACAGGCCCATATTGTAATTTGAGTTTGATCAGCAGATTACAGCTTGTTGCCGTGAGATCTTTGAGCGCTGCAATGCATGGAAAAGCTATTTGATGTCAGAAGTCAATCATTCTATATCAGAAATGGTTACGGTGAAAGATTACAGTGCTACCAATCATGGAGTGTTGCTTAATGGACCCAGAATGGATTTGAATCACTGCAGTTTATTTGAAAGGTCAGAGACTAAAAAGGTTGGGACTGTCAAAAGATTGGTTAGCTCGGACATTTACATGCTGCTGTTCTTTCCCACGTAAAACAGGATTGCCAAGAAAGGATGTTTAACCTCTCAATGTCTCACCTTCATCTTCCTGGTCCTATCTGTCCTCCTCATCCCTTGATACATGTAGCTGACAAACAAAATACGGTCTGACAAACAAACAAAAACTGATAAACAAAAACAAAAACAAACAAAAACATATCACAGATATTGTGATCTGCAATGCAATAATACAATCTGTGCACATCACGTCTGGCTTTGAGATTAGTTCAGTGATTTTGGCGGTTGGTGCCTTACAGTGCCAGAGACCCAGGTTCAACCCTGACTATGGGCGCTGTCTGTACGGAATTTGTATGTTCTCCCCGTGACCTGCGTGGGTTTTCTCCGGGAAGCTCTGGTTTCCTGTATCTCTAAACTAAGGTCGTGTCAATTCAAGTCGAGTTTATTGTCACATGCGCAAGTACAGTGAAAACTTTGCTTGCTCAGACAAAAACATAATTTACACCTTGATTACACAAGACAGTGATCAGTAAAATTCTGTGCAGGAACAGGACTTGAGAGGTCCCGCCTAAAACTGCAGGGACAATTAATGAACAAAAATTAATCTTGCATACCACACTACTTCCATACAGTGCCTTTCCATACGCACACTCGCACAGGCACACACACACACTTACAGATGCACACATGCACGCACATACACAAATGCAAGTATAGACCGACACACAAATGTGCACAGATACGTATGTGCATGCATTCAGACACATATACATATATACACACATATACATATATATATACACACATACACACACACATACACATACACACACACACACACAGGCACAGGCACATGCACATACACATGTACAAACTCATAGATGCAAAAATATGTATGCGCATACACAGGCACACATATGCACGCACACACACACAGATACACATGCACAAACTCATAGATACAAAATTGTGTATTCACACACACACACACTTACATGCACACACACACATATACAGTCACATACACATGCACAAGCTCACAGATGCAAATACGTGTACACAGACCACCTCACAAACAGTTGGCAGCAGATAGTACTGACACATAAATCACTTTTTCCTCTCTCCTCCCTTTCCATGTCTTGTCAAGTCATCAACAAAATCTCCTCTTAAATGTCAGTCAGAGACAACGATGAACCAAAACATTATGACCACCGACAGGTGAAGTGAATAACATTGATTATCTTGTTACAATGGCACCTGTCAAGGGGTGGGATATATTAGGCAGCAAGTGAACAGTCAGTTCTTGAAGTTGATGTGTTGGATGCAGGAAAAATGGGCAGGAGTAAAGACTTGAGCGACTTGGACAAGGGCCAAATTGTTATGGCCAGACGACTAGGTCAGAGCATCTCTGAAATGGCAAGGCTTGTGGGGTGCTCCCGGTCAGCAGTGGTGAGTACCTACCGACAGTGGTCCGAGGAGGGACAAACAACAAACCGGCGACAGGGTCTTGGGCGCCCGAGGCTCATCGATGCGCGAGGGCAACGAAGGCTATCCCATCTGGTCCGAACTGATACAAGTCTACTGTGACACAAGTCACAGAAAATTTTAATGGTGGTCACGGAAGGAATGTGTCACAATACACACAGTGCATCGCACCCTGCTGCGTATGGGGCTGCGTAGCCGCAGACCAGTCAGAGTGCCCATGATAACCCCTGTCTACCGTCGAAAGTGCCTACATTGGGCAGGCAAGCGCCGAAACTGGACCTTGGAACAGTAGAAGAAGGTCGCCTGGTCCGATGAGTCCCGTTTTCCTTTAGATCACGTGGATGGCCGTGTACGTGTGCGCCGTTTAGCAGGGGAAATGATGGCACCAGGATGCACTGTGGGAAGACGACAAGCCGGTGGAGGGAGTGTGATGCTCTGGGCAATGTTCTGCTGGGAAACCCTGGGTCTGGCCAATCATGTGGGTGTCATTTTGACACATGTTACCAACCTAAACATCGGTGCACACCAGGTACACCCCTTCATGGCAATGCTATTCCCCAATGGCAGTCACCTCTTTCAGCAGGATAATGTGCCCTGCCACACTGCACACATAGTTCGGGAATGGTTTGAGGAACATGATGAAGTGTTCACAGTGTTGCCCTGGCCTCCAATTTCTCCAGATCTCAATCCAATTGAGCATCCGTGGGATGTGCTGGATCGACAAGTCCGAACCACGGCGGCTCCACCTCACAACTTACAGGACTTGAAGGATCTGCTGTGAATGTTTTGGTGCCAGATACCACAGGACACCTTCAGGGGTCTTGTAGAGTCCATGCCTTGACGGGTCGGCGCTGTTTTGGCGGCACACGGAGGACCAACAGCACATTAGGCAGGTGGTCATAATGTTTTGGCTCATCAGTGTATAAAGTGACTGTGTGGAGCTTCCAATTTAACTCACCGTGTAGGAATCGTGTTAGGCTGATTTATACGCAGGCAAAGGCTGTAAAGGCCAGTACCTCAGGGTGAGTTGGACTGGAATCTGGCAAGAAACGTCAGCCTGGAATGTGTTTGCTGATGGTGGAAAAACTCAAGAGCACTGTGGGGAATAAAGTACTGAGGATGAAATTGTTTTTTAGTTTTTAGTCAATCGAGGGAAACCCCTTCTGCTGTTTCTCTGCCGTGAATTGGGCTCCTTTATTGAAGCCCAAAGTTCCACTGGTACTGAGGGGGTGCTGCACTGTCAGCAGATGCAATGTTGCACAAAGGCCATATGCGTTCTCTATGTTTCGTAAAGTCTATTATTGTCATGTTTCCCGAGATACAAAGAAAAGCTTCATTTTGCATGCCATTCAGTCAAATCATACCAAAAGTGTAGAGAGTAGCACCGGGCGGGGTGCATCTGGTAGAGCTGCTGCCTCACAGTGCCAGAGACGTGCGGGTTTTTGTAGGTTAATTGGCCCCCTGTAAATTGCCCCCAATGGGTAAGGAGTGGATGAGAAAGTGGGATGACATAGAACTGGTGTGAACGGGTGATTGATGGTCGAAGTTGACTCGTTGGGCCAAAGGGGCTGTTTCCATGCTGTGTCTTTTAATCTATTGATCAATCCAAAGAGTGGAACGATTGCAGTAGATTATAGAAGAACCTCTTCTAGGACAGCACACAACAAGAGACATAGATAGGTACGTGAACATGCAGGGAATGGGGGAATGTGGATTATATGCAGTAGATATAAGATATGTGCTCGGCACATACATTGTGGGCCGAAGGGCCTGTTCCAGTGCTATGCTCTTGCCTGCTCTGTGTTCTATGAGTCGTCTGGTTTTGGTGCCCTGTTACAATTTTAAAGTTTCAAGTCTCTGGAAATGTCAAGTCTGATCTTGGCCCAAGGAGTTATGCATTTCTTATTTTCTTGCATTAATGCCCAGCGGCCTTGCAGCACTGGGTCAATTATGAATGAGTTGGCCTACATCATCGATGAAAAAATCCCATGTTATTTTGAAGATATTTAGTTTAGTTTTAAAATACAGCTGGGAAACAGGCCCTTCGCCCACCGAGTCCATGCCATGCCAACCATTGATCACCTACTCACGCTAGTTCTATGTTATCCCACTTTCACGTCCACTCCCTACACACTAGCGGCAATTTACAGAAGCCAATTAGCCTACAAACCCGCAGGTGTTTCTCATGTGGGAGGGACCCGGTGTAATAGCGCCACCTTTGGTTGGAGGATTGTAAATGATTGAATAAACCACAGTGCAGCTGTGCAGCCATGTTCCGGTCAACAATAAGTTAACTTGTTATTCTGTGTCTGAGCTCAATATATCACAAATTGGCGACGAGAGTGGGATCTTCGACTCCCCAGATTTACTTGTTGTGTAGATAAGGAATTCTACAGAGGCATGGAGAAGGTTGTATAACTTTTGGTGTCAAAGAGACTTAAAAAAAAGAATCTAAAATGGCGGAGTCCAGTGGATATATCGGAAGATTGGGTGAGTTCCAGCAAAGCCGGGAAACATTCAGTGCGTACATCGAACGTTTAGAGATGTTTTTTGCTGCAAAAACATCACTGAAGTAGAAGCTTCTGATGCAGATTCAAGACGGTTGAATGAAGCGACTCAAACTAAGAAAAGAGCAATTCTTTTCACTGAAATGGGTCCCGATGTTTATGATACAGTAAAGAATTTATTAGCTCCAGCCAAACCAAAGGACATGCCTTTGAAGGATATTCTGAAGAAGTTAACAGAACATTATAACCCTAAGCCCTTAGAAATAGCTGAAAGCTATCGTTTTGGAACGAGATGCCAACTTCCAGAGGAGGATATTAGTAATTTTATCGTGACACTCAAGCGGTTATCAATTCATTGACCGGGCGTTAAGAGACCCTTTTCGTGTGTGGACTGAGAAGTGAGCGGATCTGAAGTAAGCTGATGATGGTGTATGACCTGACCTTTGAAACAGCTTGTAAAACTGCTTTGTCAATGGATATGGCAGAAAGGGGTTCTAGAGAAGTCAGGCAACTTCTAGACAACCAGCGGAAGAGTTGAACAAGCTGCAGTCCAGCAAACTAAAGACGAATAAGTCGACAAAACGTCAGAGAATCGTTATCCATGGAAGGGTTGCAAGACGACTGCAAAGTCATGCTATCGCTGTTTGGGCTCACATCTAGCACAGTCTTGTCTGTTCTTCAAGGCAGAGTGTTACTCGTGTCACAAGATGGGACACCTAGCGAAAGCTTGTCGAAAGGCTAAGCAGAAAAAAGGTTCAACAACAAGTAAACTGCATTCTGTGGATCAATTGCAGGCAGAGGAAGAGTTTCTCGATATATACACCATCTGCAGCAATGAGCTAGTAAACCGGAAGACAAAGAATGTGTCCGTGCAAGTCCAGTTGAATGGAGCTCATGTCAGCATGGAAGTCGACACAGGAGCATCTGTGAGCGTGATTCCAGAATTGGTGTATCGGGAGAAGCTGAGGAAGCGAAGCGAATGGAGCTACGTGGTTACTCTGGAGAGAAGATTCCAGTGTTAGGATGAGTACATGTGCCAGTTAGGTATAAGGTGCAACAGGTGGAGTTGCCCCTCGTAGTTGTAAAGGGAGATAAACCTGCGTTGCTGGGTCGGAATTGGCTGCAGATCTTGAAGTTCAACTGGAACGGGATATTCCTCGTTCATCAAGAATTCAATTATGTCCGGAGGACATAATCAAGCAACATCTGAAGGTGTTTAGCGACCAGGGAGAACCAATCAAGGGGTAAAAGGCAAAAGTACGCGTGAAGCAGGATGCGACACTAGTGCATTGCAAACCACGGGTTGTGCCGTATGCTCTTAAGGACAAGGTTGAGAAAGAACTGAAGAGACTTGAAGCTGAGAACATTATCAGTAAGGTAGAAAGTAGTGAATGGGCAACACCCATTGTAATTGTACCTAAACCTGATAGTAGTGTTAGACTTTGTGGGGATTATAAGGTGACCGTAAACCAGGTACTTGACGATAGCAGACCAGATACCCTACCAACGGCAGAGGATTTGTTTAGCACCCTCACAGGTGGCCAAGACTTCACAAAAATGGACGACAAATGCCTACTTGCAATTAGGTGTAGATGACGAATCTAAATCTAAGCTAACTATTAACACGCATTTGGGATTGTTTCAGTTCAATAGACTTCCATTTGGTATATCATCAGCCCCAGGGATTTTTCAAGGGGTAATGACACAAATTCTAGAGTGAATTGAAGGTGTGGTGTGTTACTTGGATGACATCCTCATCTCAGCACCTGACAGGCAGACACATGATGAAAGGTTGGAAGTGGTACTCAAACGACTTGAAACACACAGAGTAAGAGTGATGGCACAGAAATGTGAGTTTTTTCAGAACTCGGTAGAGTACTTGGGTCATAAGATAGACAAGGATGGTACACCCCACCAAGGGTAAAGTTGATGCGATCAAGAATGCGCCCACTCCCAGAAACATATCTGAGATCCGATCCTTTTTAGGATTAGTGCATTATTATGGGAAGTTTGTGCCAAATCTGTCCACCTGTTTACATCCCTTGAATGAGCTTATGAGAAAAGATGTACCATGGAAGTGGACACATAAATGTGATCAAGTTTTCAAGTCATGTAAAGCTCAGTTGGCAGAGAGTTCAATGCTCGTTCATTACAATGTCAATAAGTCAATGAAGTTAGCATGTGATGCTTCACCATACGGTGATGGTGCTGTGATCTCTCATGTGTTAGAAAATGGAGAGGAAAGGCCAATAGCATTTGCGTCTAGAACACTCAATGCCAGTGAGAGAAATTATGCGCAAATAGAGCGAGAGGCTCTTACATTGAGTTTTGCCGTTAGGATGTTTCACAAATACTTGTATGGTAGAAGGTTTGTAATGGAGACAGACCACCAGCCGTTGACAATGATCCTAAATCCAAAAGCACACATACCAACTCTGGCAGCAGCCAGAATGCAAAGATGGGCATTGATATTGTCTGCATACCAGTATGATCTTCAGTATCGTAAGGCAGCAGAGCACAGCAATGCTGATGCCATGTCTAGATTACCTTTGGAATCGGAGGTTACCCCAAACAGAGAGGACTTGTTTTACTTCTCTCATATAGATGAGTTACCTCTCACATCAGGGGACATTCGGAAGGCTACTCGCGCTGACAGATTTTTGTCAAGAGTGCAGGAATATATTACAAATGGATGGCCAAACAAATTGCCGAATTCAGAGGCAGAACTGAAACCATTCTTTGTACGTAGGAACGAACTCTCAGTAGACCAAGGTTGTGTCATGTGGGGAGCGAGAGTTGTAATACCTGAAAAATATGGAGTAAAATTGCTAGAAGATCTTCATGATCAGCATTTGGGAATGTGTCTAACAAAGAGTCTAGCTAGAAGCTATCTATGGTGGCCTGGTCTAGATAAGGACATAGAACAAACGGAGAAAGAGTGTAGAACATGTCAAAGAGTTGGAAAGAATCCACCCACAGTACCGCTACAGCCATGGAAATGGCCGGTTAAAATGTGGCAAAGATTACACATTGACTTTGCAGAGTTAGATGGGCAACAATTGTTCATTGTGATTGATAGTGGGTTGAGGTGTTTTCGATGAAAAAAACGAACATCCAGCAAAACGATAGACATTTTGCGAGGGTTGTTTGCGTCCTATTTCCAGAGGAAATTGTGTCTGATAACGGACCACAATTCTGTTCACAAGAGTTTGCACAATTCATGAAAGGGAATGCTGTAAAACACACTAGAGTAGCTCCATACCATCCCGCGTCCAATGGAGCAGCAGAACGCACAGTGCAAATTGTGAAGCGTACATTAGTCAAACAACTGCTGGATCCAAATCCAAAGAAAAGACAGTTGGCTTTGTTTCACAAACTGGCTAACTTTCTGATTACATACCGAAACACACCTCATACCACTACTGGTCAAACACCAGCTGAACTGTTCTTGAAAAGAAAACCCAGAACAAGGTTTTCGCTGTTGAAACCAAACTTGGCTCAAACTAGTAGAAGAGAAACAGGAGAAACAAAAAGCATATCATGACGGAAGTAGAGTAAAGGAAAGGAGTGTTGAGTTGAATCAGAAGGTAAAGGTGAAAAACCATCATCACAAGTGGGCAAAGTGGTTACCTGGAAGAGTAGTGAGAAAGTGCGGACCACGGACATACTTGGTCAAGATGTTTGGAAGTGGAAGGGTCAGAAAAGTACACATTGACCATGTCATGCCTATGCAAGCACAGACAGGGTTGAAATCAGACCAATTAGACGAGTCAGGTAATTGGGTTACCACTCTAGTACAGGTACCAGATGAACCAGAAATGGTACAAGAAGGTACACAAGTTAGTGAGAGTTTGAATCAGCCTGAAAATGGAGGTTCAAGTGGGGTTGACAGTCAAACAAAATTGACTGATGGACTGGAATCTATGAATGTAATTCAAAAGGAAGGCTAGACTCGATTAAAATGAGTCCGTGGTTCTAAACAGTCAGAAACATTTGGTCAGGGAAGATATCCAGAAAGAAGGAGAAACCCAGTGGTTAGGTTACATTTGTGGTTATTTCCTGAAATGCACATATCATTGTATATGCAACATATATGCATGATGCCCTCATTTTATTCAGGTTATATAAAAGTAAACTATCAGACAAGATTGTAATAATTTCATACTGTTAGTTATATTCAAAACAAAATGTCCACCAGGAAATTTTTTTTTTATTAGGGTGGAAGGAGTTATAATAGCGCCACCTTTGGTTGGAGGATTGTAAATGATTTAATAAACCACAGTACAGCTGTGCAGTCATGTTCCGGTCAGCAGTGAGTTAACTTGTTATTCTGTGTCTGAGCTGAAGATATCACACCCGGAGCACCCGGAGGAAACCCATGCGGTCACAGGGAGAACTTGCAAACCTCACACAGGCAGCACCCGAGGTCAGGATCGAACACGGGTCTATGGAGCAGTGAGGCAGCATCTCTACCAGGTGCGCCACTGCACCACCCCAAATGCAGGAATGCTATATAATATTTATAACCAACTAACCTTGCAAAAAAAGATATTTCCTGTTGTTTTGTGGGGACGATTTGTGGCTGCTTAATGATTCACTTCATCAGGAGTGCTTCAGTGCGATATTTGAAAAGTATTATATCAATGCAAATTCCACTTCATAAATTGTTTAGCTTTAATGATGTACAACAAGGGAAACACTCAGTGTTGCAATCAGCATGCTAAACAACTGCGTTCATTCTGATAGGCAGCTCTGGAGTGGGAAAGAATAATGCATCAGGTTATTTTCCGCTGTTGATCAAAACAACATACAAATTAGTCAATGAAACTAGACGGTAGTTTACTGGTAGATTAATATCTACAATCGGTATAAAGTGCTTTTAAAAATACATAACAGTTTAGGAAGTGAAGGGAAACAATGTGTAGTTATTAGTCCCCGGGGATTCACTTGCTGAGTAATTGTGCTAATAGAGTGTAAAATATGCAAATCATTGTGCAGCCTTGCCCATAACTGTGAGAGAAGCGGGCTCTTACAGAGATGATGGTGCTTTCTGAGTGTGGCATGTAAGGAAGTGGTACAAAGACCTATTTATATCCACCAAAGGCTTGCACATGCCTGCAGATGGTATTTTTGTTAGAAAGGAGAAAAAGGTTTATTATTGTATTTGCCGTTTACCAGTTTGTGCTGCAGATGTTCCTGTTTATTTTTACTGCGGGACAAAATATGCAGTTGATCATTTTTCACGCCTGGTTGCATTTTGTCAACATTAATTCTTGAATCGCAAATAAACACCAAGCAAATGAAGGCTAGATTGCGCATTGACAAAGGAAGCAGCAAGAAAAGTTTGGTGACTAAGGGATTTCCCAATGTCAGATATGATAGCCTCACCTATATATATATTTATTATTTTCACACGCGCGCACACACACACACACAGGCACACGCACATGCACATGCACACACACACGGACACAGACACATGCACACACATGCACACACGATATATACATGTATATATTTACACATACACACATACAAAAATAAAATATATATATAATTAATATTTAATATATAATATATAAACATCATATGATAACATATACTGGTTACATGTGCTTTTGTGTGTGTATATATATTTATTATATATATAACTAATATTTAATATATAATATAAAAGCCTCATGTTATAACATACTCTCTCTCTCTCTCTCTCTCTCTCTCTCTCTCTCACACACACACACACACACACACACACACACACACACACACACACACACACACACACACACACACACACACACATATAAAGCGCCAGTGACCCTGGTTTGATCTTGATCTCGGGTCCTATCTGTGTGGACTTTGCATGATCTCCCTGTGACCATGTGAGTTTTCTCTGGGTGCTCCGGTTTCCTCCCACATCCCAGCAATATGTGGGTTTGTAGGTTCATTGGCCTCTGTAAGTTGCCTTCTAGTGTGTAGGGAGTGGATGAGGAGGTGGGATAATATAGAACTAGTGTGGATGGGTGATTGATGGTCGACATGGACTAGGTGGGCAGAAGGACCTGTTTCAATGTCTCTAAACTGCAATATGCCTTCTCTGCTGCACTATTCAGACATCTCTCACTGCTCATGGCCCTTGTGCTTGCATTCACCATGTTACTGTGATTTATAAGCCCAGAGGAAGTGGACACATTCCATACCAGCCAACGGAAAGTCTTTTCCGGAATGTTCTCAATAGTTCCTATGCACGGAATTTGGCTCCGGCCTACCTAAGGCAATCACTTTCTGAAACAAGCCGGTGTGTTAAATAGAAGATAGACACAAAAAGCTGGAGTAACTCAGCGGGTCAGGCAGCATCTCTGGAGAAAAGGAATAGGTGATGTTTCGGGTCAAGATCCTCCTTTTATCCATATCCTTCATTTATGAAAATTATTTGTGCCATTCCAAAGGCACTCAGACTTGCCCGCCTAGTGACGTGCATTAGAAAGGGAGAACAGATTTCTAAATCACCTTGCAGGCTTCACACATCCAGCCGAGGGCTTTTGATGTGTTTTCAGCATCGTAATGGTTCAGCACACCATTTCCCAACACCCCTTACCCCCGAGAGAGACACAAATGCTGGAGTAACTCAGCGGGTCAGGCAGCATCTCTGGAGACAAAGGGTAGGTGACGTTTTTTGGGTGGTGACCCTTCTTCAGACCCCAGTCTGAAGAAACGTCACCCATCCTTTTTCCTCCAGAGATGCTGCCTGATCCGCTGAGTTACTCCAGCACTTTGTGTGTATCTTTGGTATAAACCAGCCTCTTCAGTTCTTTGTTTTTCCCCCGTTCCTTTCCCCTCTTTAATTTGCTCACTCCCACCCATTACTGAGTCTTCCATTTCCCTGCTATTCCCCTCACTTTCTCCTTCCCCATCACTTTCCACGTAGATCCCTCCCCCCCCCCCCCCCCCCTGGTTTACATTTCACTCCGCTCCTCTCCTTATCTGACATCCATTTGTCTCCTTTTCATCTCTAGCCTTTGTCACTGCTCCACCTATTTGTCAATCAAAGCCCCCACTTGCCTGTACCCACTTATCAGAGGCCAATTACACTACAGACCCGCACGTCCTTGTGATGCGGGAGGAAGCCAGAGCACCCGGAGGAAACCCACGCGGTCACAGGTCGCACATGCAAACTCCACACAAGCAGCAGCCGAGGTCAGGTTCGAACCCGGGTCTCCGACGTTGTGAGGCAACGGCTCTACCGGCTACACCACTGTGGTCGTACAAAGTCCGATCTAGTTTATCGCTGAGGTAGAGTTGAGGTTGGTTGGTTGAGTGCAGGTTGGTTCAAGACCCACAGCACACTGGTCACGCTCCCTTTTCACCCCTGCCTTCAGGAGCCTGAAAACTGTAAAGTTCAGGTTCAGGAGCAGCTTCTCCCCTCTAATCATCAGGCGATTGAACACTACAACCTCCAAATAGGCTCCAAACTATATATACTTGGGAACATTATATTTGACTTTGCAGCACAATGATCTATTTCTGTTTCTGTTTCTTACCTAATTTTTTAATTTAAACTGAAGTTTTTTTGTTGTCGTTCATAATGTGTTTTTATAATGTTTTTTTTACGGTTGTCTTAAGTCAGTGTTTTTGAGCCACTGACAGGAACATTCTTACGCGGAACTCACTTGGATTGGCAAGCTTACAAGTTAGGAAGTGACTGCCAAATAATATACTGAGTAGGTACAGCATGTGCTGTACCAAATTACCGTGCTGGTGGTGACTGAGTTAGAGAGTGCAGTCAAGGTCTCCGTGAAATCAGATATGCCCTGTTTACGTAAAGTGTCACACAGCTTCACATTGATGTGGTGCGTATCTCAAACCGAGACAGGCTCTAAGTAGCTGAGTGGATGGGAGCTTGACTGAGCATGCATCACTTGCTTTGACAGAGTGAGCAGGGACGGTAACTGGTATGGTCAGAGCCACGTGGACTTAATTGGTGTTCCAAAGTCATCCGTAGGAAACCCAGAAATATTTCAAAAATTCCAACCCCCTTCTTGACATTGCGTGAAAGCATTCCATTGGACAGTAAGTGGCTTTTTTTCATCTAACATTTTATTTTTAAGTGCTACTTTACGAAGTACTGGTTAATCTTTACACAGGGTATTTCACTTCTTGTTTCACTGCCACTCTGGTTTCCGTATGGCGATGTCTTGATGCTCATTTTGGGCAAGTGTTGTCTTTTGACAGGCAGTGTGTTGAGGAGGCGTTGGAGAGGGAGGGAGAGGGAGGGAGAGCGAGGGAGAGGGGGGGAGAGGTCAGAGAGGGAATGCCAGAGCCCAGGCAAGGGCAGAAGCAAAGGATGACAAAGATTAGAAGGAGCATAGCGGGGTGAGAAGGAGGCGGTAGAGGCAGGTGGGCCCTACGTTCAATCCAGTTTATAGCCCCCTCCCTCACCTCTACTTTCTGTCTGAAGAAGGGTTCCGACCCGAAGCGTCACCTATTCTTTTTCTCCAGAGATGCTGCCTGATATGTTGAGTTACTCCAGCATTTTATGTCTATCTTGGGTGATAGTTTAGTTTGGTTTAGTTTATTGTCACGTGTACCAAGGTACAGTGAAAAGCGTTTTATTGCATGCTTTCCAGTCTGCAGAAAGACTGCACATGATTACAATCAAACCGTCCACAGTGTACTGATACAGGATAATGGGAATAACATTTAGTACAAGATTATGTCATTTAAAGCCTAATTAAAGTTAGTCCGAGGGTCTCCAATGAGGTAGATGGTAGCTCAGGGCTGCTCTCTAATTGTTGATAGGATGGTTCAATTGCCTGATAACAGCTGGGTAGAAACTATCCCCGAGTCTGGAGGTGTGCGTTTCACATTTCTGTACCTCTTGCCTGAAAGGAGAGGGGAGAAGAGGGAGTGTCCAGGGTGAGACTCCTCCTTGATTATGCTGGTGGCCTTGCCTGTTGTGTAGTAACGGGACGTGCTACAGTGACAGGAGCAGCACGCCTGTCTTCTCCTCTGACGCATTGAAAGGGACGAGAAGATCATGTCATCCAGCAAACCTTCCATGCAGACTTGGCACTTCACCATCCCTGTTGGGAGAAGTGAAGGAAAAAGGCCAGAGGGGGAAAATCTGTGGTCAATTTATGAAAACTGAAGGTTGGGAAATTCATCTCCAATTTGTGAAGAAGCTCAAGGCAGATTCTGGGGGAACTACATTAACTCACGAGAAGCAGCCTCAGCTTAATGTTCAGGGCTAGAAACACCCTTGCCTCTCACAGAAGTTGAGAGCTTCTTTTTAAGGTAATTGGCAAAAGGAGAGAGGCACAAAGTGCTGGAGTAACTCAGTGGGTCAGGCAGCATCTCTGGAGAAAAAGGATGGGTGACGTTTCGTGTCGGGACCCTTCTTTCAGGAGTGAAAATTCAGGGAAGTTTTGTTTATGCAGCAAGTTGTCTGATCTGGAATGCATTGCTTGAAAATCTGATGGAAGCAGGCCCAATGTTGCTGGTACACTCGTTGTCACCTGTCCCACAGCCAACAATGGCCGATTGTGTGCCCCACATTTGCTTGATTGTGGTTGTTTTTTTGCATATCTTCCACTCATTTGTCCGAAGTACCGTCTATACCTCTAATTTCCCTCACCCCTGACTCTCAGTCTCAAGGAGGTTCTCTGCCTGAAATATCCCCAATTCCTTTTCTCCAGAGATGCCTGCCTGACCTGCTGAGTTACTCCAGCATTTTGTGTCTGTTGTCGGTAAGACCCAATGTTAACATTCTCCAGGGGACTGGACAAATACTTGACAGGGAAAACCTTCTCGGGTCAATGAGGAAAAATGACCACAATTCCCTGAGATGGAGGAGGGCGGGGACAGGCCACCAGCAAATGATTTAAATGTTGTGATTGTACCCACCTCCGTCACTTCTTCTGACGGCTTTAGACTTTAGAGATACAACGTGAAAACAAGCCCTTTGACCCACCGAGCCCATGCCAATCAACGATCACCCCATACACTAGCACTATCCTACACACTAGGGACAATTTACAAATTTTACTGAAGCCAATTAAACCTACAAACCTGTAACTCTTTGGAGTATGGAGGGATACCGGAGCACCCAGATAAAACCCACATGGTCACAGGGTGAACGAACAAACTCCATACCGATCGAACCAGGACCTCTGGCGTTATGAGCAACTCTATCGCTGCGCATGCTCTGAGAAAAACTTGTCCCCAGAGGTATCTTTCCCTTCTCAACTTAAACCTGTGGCCTCTAGTTTTATCCTCCCCTACCCTGGGGAAAAGACTGTTCACCGTATCTATGTCCCTCAAGATTTTATATTCCTCTGTAAGGCTACCCTCCTTTCAATGGGGAGAAGGAAGGAGAATGGATTGAGATGGAAAAATAGATCAGCCATGAGTGAATGGCGGTTCAGACTCGTTGGGCAAATGGCCTAATTCTGCTCCTATGACTTATGAACTCTCTCCGTTAAGAATGCATGCCAGCTCTTTGCGTACATATCGATGACCCTGCGTACTTTCTGTATTGTATGCAAAAATAAAGAATTTAGCCGTACCTAGGTACATGTGTGATTGACTCATTGAATAGGCAGATGGTGGACAAGGGCCAGAGATGAATAGACAACAGGTGTGAGACAAAAGGATTTCAAGCAGTATCTCTATATTAAAACAATGGACAAAAAGAGTTGCAAATTGTGAAGCTAGAGGAAGGAATGTTGGTGGAAGTGGAAGGGAAGGGGGAGAAATGGATGCACATCCAGGTGGGGCACAGTGGAGAGGGGTTTAGGGGGGAAGAAACGAGAAGGGGAGGGTTTTGTAGAAATGGTGAATGCACAATTAAGTTGCAAGGTTCAATTGCTTTTATGAATTTCAGTTTTATTTAACAGGTCAATGTGTCAACTCAGTATTTGTAGAATCTAAGCAGGCATTGAACCAATTGCATGAGATTCGAGACACAACAATTATATCCGTACATTGTGCTTGGTCGTTTGGAAGTCATAACAAGGTAGTATAGTGTCACATTCCACTGATATTGATGCATTATTATATTAAGTGATAAATACTTCCATAATCACAGTGGCACAGCGGTAGTGTTGGTGTCTTACAGCAACAGACACCCAGGTTTGATCCTGACTATGGGTGCTGTATGTACGGAGTTTGTACGTTCTCTCCTTGACCTGCGTGGGTTTTCTCTGGGTGCTCCAGTTTCCTCCCACACGCCAAAGGCGTACAGGTTTGTAGTTCAATTGACTTGGTAAAATTTGCGTCTGTAGGATAGTGTTAGTGTGCTGGTTGGCACGGACTTGGTGGGCCGGAGGGCCTGTTTCTAAGCTGTGTGTAAACTAATCCATTGCGGAAGACCAACAAACAAACTGCTGGTGGAATTCAACAGGTCAAAGAGTATCTGTGGGGACAGGGAAGGAATTGTCAATGTTTTGGGTTAAGACCCTGCGTTAGAGTGGAGAGGGTGTGGAAAGGAAGTAAAGCTGGTATAAAGAGGAGAGGGAGGGAGGGAGAGGAGAGGCATTGTCAATACTTTGGATCAGGACTCTGTATTAGAGTGGAGACAGTGAAAAAGAAGGACGGTTGGTATAAGGAGGAGAGGGGGAGAGGTGAGTCTAGGGTCAGTAGATGATAAGTGGAGTGAGGAGGGGTGGGGGATAATAAGAACATACATAGTAGGATAGGGCCTTTCGGCCCATCGAGCCTACTCCACCATTCAGGCATGGCTGATCGATGCTTCCTTCTCAACCCCATTCCCCTGCCTTCTCCCTTTGACCTTTGATGCCAACGGACAGATGGAGGCAGGTATGGGAGAGGGGGAGGGATGGAATTGGGAGATAGAGGTTAGTGAGTGATAGGTGGAGGCAGATAAAGAGAGAAAAAGAGAAAGAAACAAAAAGGAGGCAGATGGAGCACGATGGGGAGAGTGAAGATGGACATGAAGCAGGCACACAACGACACCCCTGCTGTATCTGGCTTCTTTGTTTCTCCTTTGTTGCTTCTGCCTATCACCCACCCACCTCCTCCTCCCCCATCTCCCTCCCCCCCCCCCCCCCCCCACATCAGGCTCTGTCTGCCTGTCATTCTTTGCTCCACCTCCTGGCTCCAGTCTCGGCTCTTCCCCTTTATACCGGCGATCGTCCCTCTTCACTTAATCCCGATACAGGGTTTCGACTCCAAACCCTAAACGGCGACCATTCTCTTCTCCCCATGGATGCTGCTCGACCCGTTGAGTATATCTAGCACTTTGCATCGTACTCCTATTTCCAGCATGTGCAATCCCTTGAGTTAGGCATTGCCCAAAGTAGTTACTTTTACATTTTACCACAGTGAAATCTGGAAGACTTTCTGAATGAGTCTTGTCATAGAGTCATATAGTCATACTTCGGACCAACTTGCCCATGCTGACCAAGATGTCGCATCTATGCTAGGCCAACCAGCCTGTGTTTGGCTCACCTCTCTCTAAACCCTTCCTATCTCCCTGTCTGCAGCTCGTTCCACACACCCACTACACACTGTGTGAAAAGGTGCCCATCAGGTTCCGATTAAATCTTTTCCCCTTCACCTTCAACCCATGTTCTCCGGTTTTTGATTCTCCTGCTCTGGGCAAAGGATTCACACTGTTGATTCCCCTCATGATTTTGTACTCCCTTAGAAGATCACCCATCATCCTCCTGCGCTCCACAGAATAACGGCCTGGCCCGCTCAACCTCTCCTATAGCCCAGGTCCTCAGGCCCTGGCAACATCCTCGTAAAGGAGGATATACACATTTGTCTTAAACACATAAACACTTTTGTGTTAAATGTGTGTAATCTTGGTGCATGTTGATTAAATGCACATTCCCACTTCATTTTGGCACATCACCCACTGTTGCACTTTCATTGTATTGACCACTTTGAATGGACAGCATCGTTATAGCATTGGCTTAGCATTAAAGAACATTCATGGTACTTGCTGTAGCAGCCAAACTGCTTCCAACTGTGTGCAGGAAGGAACTGCAGATGCTGGCTTACACCAGAGCGAGACACAAAATAGCTCTTCTCCGGAGATGCTGCCTGACCCGCTGGGCCACTCCAGCTGTAGTGCCTATCTTCGGTGTAAACTGGCATCTGCAGTTCCTTCCTGCACATCTTGTCTGCTCCATTGCGAAATCTCCTCAAGGTATGTCTACTTTGAAGAAGTTCCCCTGCTCTCTCCGACAAGAGTTCTGCAACACCCTCTCTCACTGCATCCCCTCTGTGATTTCTCCTGCTCTCCGGAACTACAACCACGTTTTAACCCAGACTTATTCGTTATCATCTTCCCCACAGCCAACAATGGATGATTGTAGGCTCTACCCTTCCTTGATCATCGTTGCTGTTTGCATATCTTTCATTCTTTTGTTCTTTGTACCTTCTATATCTCTTGTTACCCTCTCCCCAGACCCTCAGTCTGAAGAAGATTCTCGACCCGAAATGTCACCTTTCCATGTTTTTCAGAGATGCTGCCTGACCTGCTGAGTTACTCCAGCGCCTTGTGTCTGCTTACAACTTTTGCTTTATTATATGACTGCAGTTTCCTACCAGCTGGTCAGAACAAATTTGAGAACTACCTTCATAAGGGAATGTTCATAACTTTCAAATTAGACATATTGGATGTCCTTGCATTTTGATGGCAACACTGAGGCGCAGCTTGTAGAGCTGCTCCCTCACATTGCCATTGAGACCAGGGTTCGATCCTAACCTTGGCTGCTGTCTGTGTGGAGTTTCCACGTTCTCCCCGTGAATGCATGGATGTCCTCTGGGTGTTCCGGTTTCCTCCCACATCCCAAAGGCGTGCGAGTTTGTAGGTTAATTGGCTTCTGTAAATAACCCTATGTGTAGGGAGTGGATGAGAAAGAGGGATAACTTAGGAGTTGTGTGAGCAGTTGATCGATGGTCAACACGGACTTGGTGGGCCGAATGGCCTGTTTCCACGCAGTATCTATATATTAAAACTAAGGACATACCTGGGTGATTTTACACATTATTGGGTAGATGCCAGTGTTGTAGCTGTACTGTTGCAGATTGGCAACAGGGGCAGGTAGCTCAAGAACACAAATCTTCAGTCGAGAGAGTCATACAGTGTGGAAACAGGGCCTTTGGCCCAACTTGCCCGCACCAGCCAACGTGTCCCATTTGTACTGTCGCCCGAAGACCTGATGAATCCAGCAGAATAAATCCCATTTAGGTTTGATATCTCATCCATAAGATGGCACCTCCAACGTAGACCTTTACGAAAGTATTGGCTTGGCTTTTTTCTACTCAAGATGATCTCATGTTTTTTGAAAGAGTGATTCCAATGGCTGTTCTAGTTGAAGGTCAGAATGCCACACAGCTGGGCAGTGAGCCAGTATTGTTCGTTGGACACCATTGTTCACTGTCAAGATAACCCTCAGTGTCAGCAGTTTCAGCACAGAAGAAAGGCCACTTAAAATAAATCAATAAATCAATGGACACCATCAAACGATTATTTTCACCGGCCACTCTGACCAGTGCTAATTCCTAAACTCTGATTTTTATGGGTTTAGAGTCTTCAGTCAACAACTAACCCACTAACTCTGAGCGCCATCAAGATTTGATAACATGGCCTACAACTATAAATCCACTCTTTCTCAATCTTCTTCGACATGCACATCTCATGGGTTTGGGCCAGGGTTTGGCATAAATGCCACATTGGTCAAGGTGGTTAAATTACAGAATGGATCAATTTTCCTCCCTCTATAAATTTATATAAATGTGCAGAAAATTAAGAGAGGTGTAGATAGGGAATACAGTCAGAGCCTTCTTCTCAGTGTGAAGATCTCCAACACTAAAGGGCGTAACTGTAAGATGAGAGGGGGAAAGTTTAATGGAGATGTGTGGGGCAAGTTTTTTTTCACACAGAGTAGTGGGGGCCTGGAAGGCTTTGACAGGGGTGTTGGTGGAGGCAGATGCGATCGTGGCATTTAAGAGGCTTTTGGATAGGCACATGGAAGTGCAGGGAATAGAGGGATATGGATCACCTACAGGTCATTTTAACTTGGCATCATGTTTGGCTAAACATTGTGGGCCAAAGGGCCTGTTCCTGTGCTATACTCTCCTATGTTCTATAAATTCAGGGGTGAACTAGAGCCAAAACTGCTATCTGTATCTCAACTCACACCAAGCCATCTTTACCTCTGCCATCTCTGACCGGCAACTGATTCTACATCGAGTCATAGAGTCATACAACACAGAAGCAGGTCGGCATGGATATGGTTGAGGCACAAGGAACTGCAGATGCTTATTTACAAAAAAACCCCATAGAGTGCTGGACTAACTCAGTAGGTCAAGCAGCATTTCTGAACATGGATAGTTGACGTTTTGGATTGAGATCTTCAGCTGCGTTGGCCACTTTCCCTGCTGCAAAGTTCTTTGATTCTACCTCCCTTTTCTCTTTTATTTCCATTGGTATTAGTTTATTATTGACGTGGTGACAAGATACGTTAAAATATTTGTGCTTTCTGGTAATATCTGGTAAAAACATCCACACATGATTACAATCAAAACCATACAGGAGTATAAGAGAAAGGAAACAGATTACAGAAAATAGTGTATCGTTACGGAGAAAGTACAGATTAAAAAAATTGTAAGAGCTGCAACGAGGTAGATTGGAGGACCGTGGGAACATTTCTCAACATGTGAAAAGTCCATTCAATAGTCGGATAACAGTGGGGAAGAAGCTATCTTTGATTCTGTGGGTGCATGCTTTCAAGCTTTTGTATCTCAAAAAGGAGAGGGATGAAGAGAGAGTGGCCGGGGTGCAAGTGGTCCTTGATTATGTTGGCTGCTTTCCCAAGGCAGTGTAGATTGAGTCGATGGTGGGAAGGAGGGAGGAGGCTGGTTTTGTTTAAAGTTCAGATACAGAGCATGAAAACGAGCCCTTCGGCCCACCGTCCACACCGACCATCGATCATCCGTTCACACTATTTCTATGTTATCTCACTTTCTCATCCACTCCCTACACATGAGGGGCAATTTACAGACACACCCGCACATCTTTGCAATGTGGGAGGAAACCAGAGCACCCGGAGGAAACCCACACGCCACAAGAAGACGCAAACTCCACACACAGCCAACACCCACAGTCAGGATCGAACCTGGGTTTCTGGCGCTGTGAGACAGCAACTCTACCAGCTGCGCCACTGTGCCGGCCTTGTGATTTGTGTGGTGGCTGCGTCCACAATACTCCGCAGTTTCTTGTGGTCTTGGGCAGACCATTTGCCAAACCAAGCTTTGATGCTTCCTCATAGAATGCTTTCTCTGGTATGTCTGTAGAAATTGTTGAATTATTTGTTTTCCTGAAAACATGCATTCATTGACCTGCCCTCATGCCTATTTCTTTGGTTTGGTGTGTCAGTATTTGATTGTGCTGCTGTTAAAATAACTCAGGAAAGGAACTGCAGAAAGGAAAATTGTTTTATATACAAATAAAGGTGCTTATTTGACTCAATATGTCACCTGGAACACCTGCATTGTATTTAACTGCGACTGATATTCATGGAGTCATAGAATCACACAGCAGAGAAACAGGCCCTTCAGCCTAACTTGTTCATGCTGACCCCCAGGCCCAGGGGGTCAGCTAGGCCCATTTTTGCCCACGTGTGGCAGCAGGCATTAGATAGGACTGTTCGGTGATCTTTTGTAGCTTAGTCGGGGCCAGAAGTGTGGCGGCTCTTGTGTACTGCCTAGATGAGGTCTGCTGTATGATTTTACCAGATTGAATGCAAAACAAAGCATTTCACTGTACCCAGCTAGGTACATGTGAGAATAAAGTAATATCATCAGCATCATCATCAGTGAGGCTCCAGAAATCTTGTGACATGGCTGCTGGAGCCCCTACAGCAATCGGGGGAATCAGGATGATCAATGCTGCTGGAGGGCCAACGGAAGCTGGGCGAGAGTACGGGTCGGACGCGACCTACAGCAGTGGAGGACACCAACAACTTTGCATGGCCAGGCTGACCCCTGCAACTCTGACCCAGTGCCGCCGCCAGGACAACCGGCCTTTATGGCCCCCAAAAAAAGCCTCGCTGCTTTGAAGAGCTTGATACTTGATAACTAAAAAGATGGTGCCAGAAATGTGACGACTCTTTGTGTACATAGTTTGGAGAGGGATACAGCGGGGAAACAGGCCCTTCGGCCCATCGAGTCCGCGCCGACCTGGTACGCCATCACTTTCCTGCACACTTGGGACAATTTACAGTTTTTACTGCATCCAAATAACCTATAAACCTGCCTGTCATTGGAGTGTGGAAGGAAACTGGAGCACCAAGGGAAATCCATGCGGCCACAAGGAGAACGTACAGACAGCACTGGAGGTCAGGATCGAATCTACGTCTCTGGCGCTGTAAGGCAGCAACTCTACCGTTGCACCGCCTACTGCCTCAGGTGCACTCTTGTACTTATGCATAGTGTGATTTTACTGGATTGTGTGCAAAACAAAGCATCTCACTGTTGATAAGTACATGAGACAATAAAGTACTGTTGAATTATTGACTAAAACGGATAGACTTGAGGACTCTCCTCCTTGCAGAAGTGCTGGAAGGAGTGGTTGGTTTGTACCTTCTCATGCACTAGCCGCAGCTCTGCGTGAGAATCTCACTTCTGTCACTGTGTTAAACCTCAAGTGTAAGTTCCCAGGCCTTGACACGATGCCCAAGGCAGTCTGATCACCAGCTTGTCTGAACACAACTCAGTGGTGGCTATAGATAGACACAAAGTCCTGGGGTAACTCAGCAGGTCAGACAGCATTTCCGAAGAATAAAGGATGGGTGACATTTTTGGTCGGGACTTTCTTCAGACCTGTCCTTTTTCTCCAGAAATGCTGCCTGGCCCGCCGAGTTACTCCAGCACTTGGTGCCTATCTTTGGTGTAAACCAGCATCTGCAGTTCTTTGCAGAGGGGTTTGTTTTAGTGCTGGATAGTTCAATGATTATGAGGGTCTGTTCAAGTGTATGATAATGGCGGGGAAGAAGGTGTTTCTGAATCTAGTGGTGCGTGCTTTCAAAATTTTGGATCGAGTGCCCAACGGGACAGGGGAGAAGAGAGAATGACGGGGATGTTTGTGACCCTGGATTATGTTGGCTGCTCTATGTTTGATCTCCAAATTTTCCCGGTGGAATGCCACCCGATGGTAAACACTAATTCTTCTCCCTCCCCTGCGGCTGCCCAAACTGCTGAGTATTTTGAGCTTTTTCTGTACGTACAAAGGACGCTTTTCTGTCCCCGGATTTTTCACCTCAGATAAAATATTGTCCGCATCTCGTTTGGATGCCAATTGCTTTCTTGCACAAATTACCAGCGGCCATTTGGTAGCGCAGGTGCAGCTGGAATGAGCGGGGCCACCTGGAATGTCATTAGCCTGGTGTCAGTGCTGGAATTGGCTTCAAATCAATGAATACAAAGCACCCTTCTCTGGGCACCATGACATACGGAGTACATCAGAGCGAGCATCAGCCGCGCTCGAAAGGAAAGACTACAGTAAGCCAAGCAAGGATATGCATTGAGATATTGTATCATAACATGACATGCAAAGGATATTTCCAGCTAGGCATACTTTGTAACCTGCAAGCACAATAACCCCAGTCAGACTTGGCGACATTGTGCAATATCCTTATTTTAGAAACAATTACCCGGCAGGGGGTCTTAAAGATCAGTTGTTCCCCCTTGCCAACGCCAGTTAATCCCCGTCTTTCAGGGAAAATCTGGCTTTGAAAATGCGCCAGGATGCTGTGGGTTTTTGTTTGCTTCTTGGCAAGGGCTCGATTCAGCCGCTTGGCCCCGATCGTTTCTGCGCCAGCAAGCGACAATCAAATGTCCACCGTGTGTTGCAGAGTTCAACGCCTCTCGACCTGGGCGCGATTGCCTGGCTACGTCCGGCACACATGGCAGTGGGAGGAGGGCTTTTTTGTTGCAGTTGTTGTCTGGGCTGACACCATATCCCAGGCAGTGTGATGTGGAGTCTGAGTGATCTCACCGGGGCACCAGTTTGTGTCCATCCACCCTGTCAATCAGTGCCAGGACTGCACCAGCCCGCCGAAATAATTTAGCGTTGCATTTTCTACAGTGCATGTTGAGAATATTATTCCGACTTCAATCGGCGAAGTGCACTGCTGGAAGGTTTAAATTGCTTTTGGAATAATGGGCAATGCAAAGGCGAGAGTTTTGCACGCCTAGTAGTTTAACAAAGCCTCTTAGAAATCCCGAAACATTTCCCATGAAATGAACGTCTGCTGGGTGCAGTAGCTGATGGTTATTATTTAAGAAGGCACCAGCAGACTCTTTGTGCACCAGTCCCCTACCAGAGGGTGAGCCGCTTAATTTTCTTGGGTGTGGAAAATACAACATGGAAAAGGTACAGGACAGAAGACAGACACAAAGTGCTGGAGTAACTCAGCGGGTCAGGCAGCATCTCTGGAGAAAAAGAATAGGTGACATTTCGGGTCGGGTCCCTTCATTACACTGGCTGCTTTCCCAGGGAGTTGCTTTGCTGGGGGCCAGCATGGAAGCAATGGGCCAAATGGCCTCCATGTTTGCAAAAGTACAAGCATGACGCTGACAGGTAGAACTTTTAAAGTGCTGCCTGACCCACTGAGTTACTCCAGCATGTTGTGTCTATCTTTGGTATAAACCAACATCTGCAGTTCCTTCCTGCACAAGCGCAGGACAGGAACAGCCCTTCGGCCCACAGTGACCATGCAGAACATGATGTCAAGACAAACTCTTATCTGCTTGCACCTGATCCATGCCTCTCCATTCCCTGCATGTCCATGTGCCTTTCCAAGCCTTGTAAACGTCCCTATCGTATCTGCCTCCACCTCCACCACCACCCCAGGCAGCACGTTCCAGGCACCCACCAACCTCTGTGTAAAAACGTGCCCCTAACAGGTTTAGAGGGATATGGGCCAAACATGGGGGCAGGTGAGACTAGCATAGATCTGGCATATGGGTCAGCATGGGCAAGTTGGGCCGAAGGGCCTGTTTCCACATTGTATGGCTATGACATTTTGTGTAAACTTTGCCCCTCTCACATTAATTCTCTTCACTCTATGATATTTCCAACCTAGGAGAAAGGCTCTGACTGTCTATCCTATAATAATTTTGTATACTGTTCTATACTGGGGATTTGGAGACAGCCTTAAACCGACCCATTGAAGAATGAAAATTTTCCACTAACTGAAAACATTATACAAAACATAGCTACGAAGGAAAACCCATAGAAGTAGCTGCTTGTGTTTAATTTACCTTTTATTACGAACGAGGGTGATCCTAACAATAACGTCTGGTGTTCATAGACTTTAAATGTTCTACCTGTCAGCATCATGCCTGTACTTTTACGAACATGGAGGCCATTTGACCCATTGCATCAATGCTATCTCCCAGCCATGCAGGGGGTGGCACAGTGGTAGAGTTGCTGCCTTATGGCGCCAGAGACCCGGGTTCGATTCTGACTACAGCTGCTGCCTGTAGGGGAGTTTGTATGTTCTCCCCGTGACCTGTGGGGGTTTTCTCCGGGTGCTCCGGTTTCCTCCCACACTCCAAAGTCGTACAAGTTTGCAGGTTAATTGGCTTTGGTAAAATTGTAAATTGGCCCTAGTGTGTGTCGGACAGTGTAAGTGTGTAGGGATTGCTGGTCGGCATGGACTCGGTCGGCCGAAGGGCCTATTTCCGCACTGTATCTCTAAACTATACTAAACTAAAAAGACTAAACTCCGCGGGAAAGCAGCCCATGTCATCCAGGATCACATAGACTCTGGTCATTCCCTCTTCTCCCCTCTCTCATCAAGCAGATACAAAAGGTTGAAATCACATACCACCAGGTTGCCACAAGTGGCCAGTTTCCAAGGTGTGTCTTTCGCTCAATGAATCAATCAAGAGTGGAACAATTGCAGTGGAGAATAGTGGAACCTCTTCCAGGACAGCGTGCCAAGAGAGAATTTGGTTAGGCACAAGGATATGTAGGGAATGGAGAGATGAGAATTATGTGCAGCAGATAAGAGTAAGTTCTAGCTTCTCTAAACTAACCTAAACTTGGGGTGATATGGTGGTGCAGCGGTAGAGTTGCTGCCTTATTGCGCCAGAGGCCTGGATTTGATTCTGACTACAGTTGCTGTCTGTGTGGAGTTTGCACGTTCTCCCAGTGACTGCATGGGCTTTCTCTGTCTGGTTTCCTCCCACACTCCAAAGACATGCCAGTTTGTAGGTTAATTGGCCTCGTTAAATGCGTAGGATAGAACCAGTGTCTGGGTGATTGCTGGTCAGCGCGGACTCGTTGGGCCGAAGGGCCTGTTTCCACACTGCATCTCTAAACTAAACTAAACTAAAGGGTCTGAAGGGTCTCGATCTGAAACGTCACCTATTCCTTTTTCTCCAGAGATGCTGCCTGACCCGCTGGGTTATTCCAGCACTTTGTGTTGATCTTTAACTCAACTGAGACCCTTTTTACTGCCAAAGATACATTCCGGCAGGTCTTTACTACTGAAGCTATAAAATGAAGTCATATTTTGCCCCTGTGAGCAGGTGGGAATGGCTGAGCCCCTGTTGCCGTGACGTGCGAGTGGATTCAGGAGAAACATTCACGGCCTTTTGTGAGAGAGCCGGTGGAACTGGGAGCGATCCGTGCTGAATGTAAATGAACTTGGGGCAGACACTGGAGGAGATCAGAATAATAATTGACTTATTTCATCAACGGAAAGGCGGTAGTGAGGGAGGGAGGGGGGGGGGGGGGGGGAGGGGGGGAGAGAGAGACGAGAAAACGTAGGTGAAACATACCAAGGACAGTGATGGGACAATCATCGCTAGGCCTTGGGTCAAGCTACCTTGACCTTCTTCACTGACCCACAGATTATTTGTGCTCCACAATGCTGCCATTTAAAAGACCTTTCAGGTTTTAATTGGCATTCATGCCGTTTTTCGAGGGCTTCAACAATCCGGGCAGCCACTGGGAAAAATTAAAATGCCTTATGTCGCTGTTGTATCTCTTACCGTTACTAAAATAAAATCTTATTTCGTCCATCGCTTTATGTGCTGCTTAAGAGACTCACTCACAGGCTGCATGTTTCAATGGGCACAGCCATTTAGCAGGTCACATCCCCGTCACTGAATTTATTTCATGTGGATTGATGTGGGAAACATGTCGTGAGAGCCGGGATAGATCAGGATCGGTTTAGGTTTTGGAATTAAGTTCGTTATTGTCACATTATTTTCCTGCTATCAGAGACCCGGGTTTGATCCTGGATGCAGGCGCTGTCTGTACGGGGTTTGTACGTTTACCCTGTAACTTGCGTGGGTTTTCTCTGGGTACTCCGATTTCCTCCCACACTCCAAAGACATATAGGTTTATAGGTTAATTGGCCTCGTTAAATATGTAGGATAGTACTAATCTCTGGCTCCCTCCCAGTTACGCTGACCGACGAGCTTTCAATCGTGACCACATGCTTTCGATCATGACCACGTGCTTTTTCTCCGGGTGTTTCGGTTTCGTCCAACATCCCATAGGCATGCAGGTTAATTGGCCCTCAGTAAATTGGCCCGAGTGAGTAGGGAATGAATGGGGAGGTGGGATAACATCAATGGTCAATGGATAACATCAATGGTCAATGGATAACATCAATGGTCAATGGATAACATCAGTGATCAATGGTCGGCAGTGAGCTGAAGGTCCTGAATCCATGCTGTATATCTCTAAAACGAAACAAGGTGAAGGGAAGGACGGGGGAAGGGGGAATGGGGTGGAAAGGAGAGCAAAATCGGAGGATTGCAGCAGAGTTACAGGGTCGCGGAGGTAGTAGTGTTGTGAGGGGTACAACGGTCGGGATCAAATGTCAGGATTATGGGATTAACAGGCAGGAGAATGTGGTTGAGAGGGAAAGATAGATCAGCCACGATTGAATGGCGGAGTAGACTGGATGGGCCGAATGGCCTAATTCTGCTCCTGTCACCTATGAAATGTGAATGGGATTTTAAAAATAATTTGTCAATTCAGCTCACATAAACCTTCAAAAAAATCCTCAATCGTTTTGAGCTGCTTGCGTGAAGTTAAGCTGCAATCATTACTGAAATGTACAGTCGCAGGAACAGCAGATGACCGAGTGCTTTAGATGAGATTTATTCTATTGACTGGAAAAAAGCTTAGTAGCTTAGAGCGTTGCAAAGTAATACGCAGAGTGGCATGCTGTTAGGTCTTTAAGTCATTTTAATTTATATCTGATTTTCTGTGCTGTTTTGGGAGATCTTGGGTGGTTGGCAGTAATATACCTACTGCGTGATTCTGCATGTATGTCCAGGAAGTGCATGACCCCGAATGCAAATATGATATTGAAGTGTCAAGAACGCATTCGAAGTGCTCCGTGACAGCGCTTGCTTTGTGAGGAGCTCTTCGAATGGATCCTACTCGAACGCTGTGACCCAAATTAAAAACCATTAGTGAAGTCTGTTTGCAACATTCACACAGCGAGCTGGTGTCCCTTCGAAAGCATCTGCAGAACAGGCAGAAATTTAATTGCGTAGATTTTTAAAATAAACAAATTTGCAGCAAGCATCGCAAATGACTTTTGGTGATTATAGTTGCATTATGCAAAGAAAAAAGCTTAACCTGGGTGATTAATACTGCGTGAAACTTAAATAAGCTCCACGCTAGTACAGCAAACACTTTTTTTGTTAATTAATTATGCTGGATCATTAATTTGTTGGTGATTCCTGATTTAAATAGCCCACCTACACAAACAAGTGGCTCGTTCAGAATGCAAAACCAGAACTCGAGATCGCACGATTAGGCCATGCACTGGATGTAAATGTTATCATACGCGTGACCTCTTCTCTGCTGAGGTAGTTTTTAAATTTAGTTTTAGAGATACTGTGTGGAAACAGGCCCTTCGGCCCACCGAATCCTCATTGACCATCGATCTCCCGTTCACTAATTCTATGTTATCCCATTTTCCCATTTTACACACTCGGGGCAATTTACAGAAGCCAATCGACCTTCAAATCCACACGTCTTTGGGATGTGGGAGGAAACCGGAGCACCCGGAGAAAACCCACGTGGTCACAGGGAGAACGTACAAACTCCGCACAGATAGTACCCGAGGTCAGGATTGAACCTGGGTCTCTGGTGCTGTGAGGCTATGGTAGTGCACAACCCGCAGGCATTGCCACTTTCATTTCACTGCACATCGAGTATGTGTATGTGACAAATAAATTTGACTTGACTTGACTTGACTTGGGATAGGTCAGGGACAGAAGAACAATTAGAAAGATACAAAGTGCTGGAGTAACTCAACAGGACAGGCAACACCTCTGAAGAAAAATGATGGGTGACATTTCGTGCCTGGATCCTTCTTTAGACGATCCCGACCCGAAACGTTACCCATCCTCTTTCTCCAGAGATGCTGCCTGACCTGCTGGGTTACTCCAGTACTTTGTGCCTATCTTTGGTATAAACCAGCACCTGCAGTTTCTTTCTACACAGGCCAATTCAAAAGGCTTTCAAGGAGCTGGTGTGATAGCATGAATGGCCTGTGCTGCGCTGAAGGATTTTCTGATTCTGTGTTGAACTGAAGTCTCTGGCTCTGCGAGGCAGCTGCTCTGCCAGCTGAGCCACTGCGCTGCCCTTTGCACATGGCAAGACTTGGAATGGGTGATCGATGGTTGGCATGGACTCGGTGGGCCTAAGGGCCTGTTTGCATGCTGTTTCTCTAAAAAAAAATGTAGACGTTCAGTCGCGGTTTTTCGGAAATTTCAGAAAGTGACGGCTTTACTTGAAACGATTTTAATTTTTCTAACTTGAGTCCGTGGGCTTTGAGAGCAAATCAAATATTTTATTGCGTATAAAAGGACGCAGAGTGCTGCAGTTTCTCAGCAGGTCAGGCAGCATCTCTGGAGAACATGGATAGATGACGTTTCTGGTGGGGACTTGCCTGAAGACGGATGGCAACCCGAATCGCCGCCTATCCATTTTCTCCAGAGACGGTGCCCGACCAGCTGAGTTACTCCAGCATTTTGTGTGTTCACTTTCTTTAAAAACAAAATTAAAATTATTCAGTTATCTACAGTAGTATTTACACAACAAATAGAACTAAACACTCACCACCATAATACAAAACTGCTGAATATTCCTCACAACTAAACATCAAATTACTATGTTGCAATCCTGATCCAGGATACAGTCAATTCTCCATGGTGCCCAGCAGTCCTGAAACTCCTCCATGGTTTCATGGACACTGCGTGTTCTTTTTCAAGGGACACCCTTGGTATAAACCAGCATCAACAGTTCCTTTTTATTGCTAACTGGCCTAACTTGCTCTGTGAATGGGAGAAAGCTGATGTGGTGTCAGAAGGTGGACGATTCACGCCTCTCTACACATCCTTTGTGGTCTGAGTGCCTTTACAATAACACCAGATCCTTATCATTCATTTCCCTCCATAGAGAGCCTTGCACCTGATATATTCTGAGGTGCTCCCCCCCCCTCCATCTGACCTGGATCTGTCCAAAGGACTGCACACAGGAAATCTTGACAAGAATACTGTAAGTGGAGGCTAATAAATGGGGTATGAGATTGATCTTTGAGCCATCATAGAGTCAAAAAGTCTTTACTTGTCTAGTCTAGTCAAGTAGCCCGCACCTGTCCTCCACTATCACCCTGAGTACCGGCACACCACAGGGCTGTGTTCTGAGCCCCATGCTTTACTCCCTCTTCACACACGACTGTGTTCCTGCATTCGACACCAACACCATTGTCAAGTTTGCAGACGACACAACGGTGATCGGGCTTATCACCAACGGGGATGAAACAAACTATAGAGCGGAGGTGCAGAACCTGGCGGACTGGTGCTCGGATAACAACCTGTCCCTAAATACCACCAAGACCAAGGAGCTGATCATCAACTTCCGTAGGTCACATAACGGGGAATATGCCCCGATCTCTATCAACGGGGACAGTGTGAAGAGAGTGTCCAGCTTCAAGTTTCTGGGCACTCACATTTCGGAGGACCTAACATGGTCCAATAACACTGCTGTGCTGGTCAAGAAGGCACAACAAAGACTGTTCTACTTAAGAACACTGAAAAAGTCTGGTCTACCCCAACAGCTGCTGACGACCTTCTACCGCTGCACCATAGAGAGCATCCTAACGCATGGCATACCTGTGTGGTACCTCAGCTGCACGGAGGCAGAAAGGAAAGCTCTACAGCGGGTAGTCCATAGAGCTCAGAGGGCCATCGGAACACAGCTACCAGACTTGGAGGGCATTTACAACACACGATGCCTCAGAAAAGCCACCAGCATCCACAAAGACTCTTCACACCCCTGCAACAGTCTGTTCGAACTCCTTCCATCGGGCAGACGATACAAGGCCTTCTACGCCCGCACCTCCAGACTCAGGAACAGCTTCATCCCCAGGGCCATAGCTGCTATGAACCGGTCCTGCTGAGCCGGATGGCCACAACGCATAGATCAACTTGCACTTTACCCTGTCTAAAAACTGTTACAATTGTTTCGTTTCGTTGGGTTGCTGTTAATTACTTAAATTATTGCATCGTATGGGAGGCGCATTCCCAATCTCGTTGTACCCCTGGGTACAATGACAATAAAGATATATTGTATTGTATTGTAGTCAAAAGTCTAGTGTTGATGCTTTACAGTGTCAGAAACCCGGGTTCGATCCAGACTAAGGGTGTCTGCCTGTGTGGAGTATGTATGTTCTCTCTGTGACCACGTGGGTTTTCTCCGGGTGTTCCGGTTTTCTCCCACACTCTAATGACATACATGGTTGCAGGTTAATTGACTTCTGTGGATTGTCACTAGTGTGTAGGATAGTGTTAGTGTATGGGGTGATCACGGGTTGGGTCGGGCTCGGTGGGCCGAAGGGCCTGTTTTCACGCTGTATCTCTGAAGTCTAAGTGCTAAATGTGCACTGCATTTGAACCAAATCACTATGGATGTTGTGCATCACTGTGAGGTAGCAGCTCCACAGGCTGTGGTTCCCAACTACGAGGAAATGCTTGACACTGTGGTATGTGGGGCTCCCCTAGCCCCTCCTGTGTGCGCATTCAGCTTTCTGCCTCCTCAGAGAAGTGTCGCAGATCGATGCTGTATGTCCGCGCTTGTGGGAACTCCTTGTCTGGACTTCGCGGTGGGATGTCAGCCTTCGCAGGAGAAATTGAATCATGTTGCCTCAGAGAATTTGGCTTCGGATCTTGAAAATGATTCACTCAAAAATGCCTGGTCCGTGGGTTCAATGGGTGTTCTTTCACCTAGTCCCCCGGTACGGCAAGTATTTTCATGTCTTGCGATCATGAAAGTGGCAGCGCTCAAACGTGAGGAAGAAGCAACCCAAGTGGATTGTCAAAACCAATCCCAGGCCACCCGGGGACAACGATGACTGGGACAGTCACTAATTGTCGTGAGTTGATGATTGTGGAGGTTAATTCATTTCTGAAAATTCAGCTCGTAGGAAGAAGCTGGGCCCCAGGTACGCAAACCCTTATGTAAACAGGAGGCAATGGGGAATAGTGCAGTTCGTTTACATTTCTGTGGTCTCCTCAGACGAGGCAGGCTCTGTGTTTATGAATGTGCTCCCGTCTAAAATTGACTTCAGCTACAAGGAATGTACCGGGACTGAGGGTCAAGACATCTATAAAAACAACACGCTCTCACGCAAGGCTGCTCTACACCAAAGCACACTTCCCGTAAAACACCAGAGATGGAAAGGCCGGCATTACTAAAATCGGAAGGTCTCAGATGCCAGAAGTCAATGAAGACGGTCAGTTTGAACTGACTTCGAGCAAAACCAAAAAGTGTGCTGCGGTAAGGTAGAACGCTGCTATTTCACATTTGGGGGCTGCTTCGTAAGTTCTTTCCACCTCTGAGAGAACTTTCTAGCTTGTTGGCAACTTGAGGTTTAGGCTGCAGTCAATCCCCACATAATTGTAGGAGATTGCAGGTTGAGAGGGAAAATTGAAAGTTCCTCATTGAGACTTACCGAATAGTGAAAGGCCTGGATATGTGGATGCAGAAAGGATCTTTACACTAGTGGGAAAGTCCAGGACTAGAGGGTACAGCTTCAGAATAAAAGGATGTACTTTTAGAAAGGAGATGAGGAGGAATTTATTTTGGCAGAGGTTGGTGACTCTGTGGAATTTATTACCACAGACAGTTGTGGAGGCCGTCAATTGGGTATTTTTAAGGTGTAATTTGACAGATTCGCGATTAGTAAGGGGGTCAAGGATTATGGGGAAAAGGGAGGGGAAGTGGGGTGGAAAGGAGAGTAAAATCAGAGGATTGCAGCAGGGTTATAGGGTCGCGGGGGTCGTTGTGTAGTGAGAGGTACAAGGGTCAGTATCAAATGTCAGTGGAGAAGGCAGGAGAATGTGGTTAAGAGGGAAAGCCATGATTGAATGGCTGGCTAGAATCGATGGGCTGAATGGCCTCATTCTTCTGTGACATGAAGTTATGAATGTATGAAACATAGAGCAGCCTTGATTGAATGGTGGAGCAGACTTGATGGACCGAATAGCCTAATTCTGCTCCTATGTCTTATGTTCTTATGTAAAGATATACAACATGGAACAGGCCCTTCGAACTACCGAGTCCATTCCGACCATCAACCATCTTTTTACACTCAATCCCATTTTTAAAATCTCCCCTCATTCTCATCAACTCTCCCCCGGATTCTACCACACACCTACACGTTGGGAACAATTTACAGAGGGCCAATTAGTCTATCAACCCAATGTGATGTGGGCAGAAATCCACGCGGTCACAGGCAGAATGTGCAAACTCCGCACAAACACAGCCCCCGGGGGTCAGGATTGAACCAGGGTCTCTGGTGCTGTATGGCAGCAGCTCTACCAGCTGTGCTACAGTGTCGCCCTGATGTTAGAATGGTAAAACTGTTTAGCAGACTGATTACAAAGAAACTATCTCCTCTGGCGGTGGAAATAAATAACGAACACTCTCAACACAAGGACTATGGACTTTAGAGAGATAGCGTGGGAACAGATCCTTCGGCCCACCGAGTCTGTGCTGACCAGCGATCCCCATACACTATCCTACATGCTGAGGACAATTTTCAATTTACAGAAGCCAATTAACCTACAAACTGCTATGTATTTGGATTGTGGGAAGAAACGGGAGCACCTGGAGAAAACCCACGTGGTCACAGGGAGGGCGTGCAGACTCCATACAGACAGCGCCCATAGTCAGGATCGAACTTGGGTATCTGGCACTGTAAGACGTCAACTCCACAGCTGCGGGCACTGTGCTGCCCAACGTCCTCAACTCCTCAGCAGAGTTGTCCATTGCGTGATTATTCTCTGGGCAGATATGTATCCTCACCTCCACGATACCAAAAATGATTACCAATACATCAAGCTTCTTGGCTGAAGGGCCAGTTTCCATGCTATGGAACCTAGAGCATAAACCTATCATACTTCCCTCAACAACTTATCCAATAGCTCTATCCAAGACCGCAAAAAATTGCAGAGAATTGAGGACACAGCCCAGACCATCACACAAACCAACCTCCCTTCCATTGATTCCATCTACACCTCACGCTGCCCTGGCAATGCCACCAGTATAATCACGGACCAGTATCATCCCGATTTGTCCCTCTTCTCACCTCTCTCGTCAGGCAAGAGGTACAGAAGTGTGAGAACGCACACCTCCAGATTCAGAGACAGTTTTTTCCAGCTGTTGTTAGGCCACTGAAACATGCTTTCACCAATTGGAGAGCGGTCTTAACCTACCATCTACCTCATTAGTCTACTTTTAATCGAACTTTACTGGACTTTATCTTGCACTAAACATTTTTCCATTGTATCTCTGCACTGTGGGTGGTTTGATTGTAATCAGGTTAAATATTTCCACTGACTGAATAGCACACACTAAAAAAGCTGAACCTCGGTAGACTTGACAATAAAGAAATGTGTAGGAAGGAACTGCAGATGCTGGTTTAAACTGAAGATAGACACAAAGTGCTGGAGTAACTCAGTGGGACAGGCAGCATCTCTGAAGCGATGGAATGGGTGATAATTCGGGTCTGAAGAAGGGTCGCGACCCGAAACGTCACCCATTCCTTCTCTCCAGAAATGCTGCCCGTCCCGCTGAGTTACTCCAGAGCTTTGTGTCGATTTTTGACAATGTACTAAACTGATTAACTAGACTAACCAACTAAACATAAGCCAACAAGATGTGTTGGAAGGAGCTGCAGATGCTGGTTTACACCAAAGATAGACACAAAATGCTGGAATAAATCGTATAAGAAAATAACTGCAGATGCTGGTACAAATCGATTTATTCACAAAATGCTGGAGTAACTCAGCAGGTCAGGCAGCATCTCGGGAGAGAAGGAATGGGTGACGTTTCGGGTCGAGACCCTTCTTCAGACTGGAATAAATCAGTGGGTTAGGCAGCATCTCCGGAGAAAAGGAATTGTTTATGTTTCGGGTCGAGACCCTTTTTCAGATTGGAGGCTGCTCCTATGATCTTATACAGAGATATTCAACATAGAATCGTGTCCATTCCGACCATCTACATGTCTACATGCGTACCTGTCCATTCTGACCATCTAAATCTACATTAATTCTATTCTGACTGGAGTCTGATGAAGAGTCTCGAACCGAAATGTCACCTATATTTCTCCAGAGATGCTGCCAGACCCGCTGAACATAAGCCAATGCAGTTATTTGGGCGAGGTGCTTGATGTTAGGATGAGTTTCCCACCTCAACACACTCTCCGAAGATGCTCGTGAATGTGGCTGTGGATTTATCGATGCCATTGCTTCACCTGGCTTATCAAAGAAATTGTCCCCACGGGAGACCTCCGTCTTCTCTTTGCCGGAGACAAGAGCCGCAGTTTTCCCAACCGTCCATTTCATATCACCATAAGGTTTTGGCTGCAACAGAGATGACAGCACTGCATGTACAAACTCACCGCTACAATCCCATTAACTGAAGGAGCAAAGTCAATGATGTGCGGCAGAAATAATAGAAAACAGAGACTGTCACTCAGTAAATAAATCCAACTCTACCAGAGACGAGGGCGTGCTGTGTGAATGGCATTACAGCGTGTCGCAGTCTGATGCCCGAATCTCTTAGTCCCTGTTGCTAAAAGGCAACCATTTTAAAATAAAATATCTGCTATTGGTACAGTGGTGCAACTGGGAGAGCTGCTGCCTCTCAACGCCGGAAACTCGGGTTCGATCCCAATCTTGGGTGCTGTCTGTACGGAGTTTGCACGTTCTTGCTGTGACCGCGTGGATTTCCTCCGGGTGCTCTAGTTTCCTCCAAGACGTGTGGGTTTGTAGATTAATTGGCCCTCTATAAATTGCTCCTAGTGGGTAGGGAGTGGATGAGCAAGTGGGATAGATGTCGTGTTGACAGTTGGATAATTAGGTTGTTGAGGCTGGTACTATAATAGCATTTTAAAGAACCTAAGACTGGCAGATGGATTGAAAAGTTTCAGAGGGATACAGGCCAAAAGCAGGCAAATGGGAGTCGATTAGATGCGGCATCTTGGTCGGCATGGATTAGATGGGCTGAAGTGCCTGTTTCCATGCTGTAAGACTCTATGACTATTGTAAATGGGTGGTCGATGGTCAGTGTGGATTAGGTAGGCTGATGGGCCTGTTTCCATGCTGTATCTTTCAAAACAAAATCCTTCTATTTAAGACCACAAAATTGGGTGGCACAGTGGCACAGCGGCAGAGTTGCTGCCTTACAGCATCGGAGACCCGGGTTCGATCCTGACTAACGGTACTGAGTGTATGGAGTTTGTTTTCACTATGACCACATGGGTTTTCTCTGGATGCTCTGGTTTCTTCCCACACACCAAAGACATGTAGGTTTGCAGGTTAATTGTCTTCTGTAAATTGTCCCTGGTGACTAGGATAGAACTAGTGCATGGGTGCTTGCTGGTCGGTGGGGAATCGGTGGGCCAAAGGGCCTGTTTACACGCCGTATCTGTAAACTAAACTAAACTAAAGTAAAAATCTCACCATGTCAGGATTTTTGAAATTAAGCCAGAAAATTTCCAATACCGATTTTAATGGCAATGACGTTCATGGATTAAAACGAAGTAGGCTGTGTGAAGACTATAATGCTTGGAAATGAAGGATTGTGGTCACCACAGAAGATGCCTGGAGACAGAAGGAACTGCATAACATAACATAACATAACATAACAACACTTTATTGTCACTCGGCACAACACCGAGCGAAATTTCAGCAGTCACACAAAATACAGCAAAAAGAAAAGAACACAGGACACCCGACCCCAACACAAACATCCATCACAGTGACTCCAAACACCCCCTCACTGTGATGGAGGCAACAAAACTTCCCCTCTCTTCCCCCCGCACCCACGGACAGGCAGCTCGACCCCTACCGAGGCAAACGACACGCACAGCCCCCGCAAGGGGATGGAAGGCCCCCCGGCCGAGCCGCCCCGGGCACCGAAACGTCCCGCGGCCACACCGGGCGATGTTAAGTCCAACGGCCGAGCCGCACCGGGCACTGAAACGTCCCGCGGCCGAACAGCGCTGACGATGTTAAGTCCAGCGGCCAAGCCGCGCCGGGCACTGAAACGTCCCGCGGCCACACCGGGCGATGTTAAGTCCAGCGGCCAAGCCGCACCGGGCACTGAAACGTCCCGCGGCCACACCGGGCACTGAAACGTCCCGCGGCCACACCGGGCGATGTTAAGTCCAGCGGCCGAGCCGCACCGGGCACTGAAACGTCCCGCGGCCGAGCCGCACCGGGCACTGAAACGTCCCGCGGCCGCACCGGGCGATGTTAAGTCCAGCGGCCGAGCCGCACCGGGCACTGAAACGTCCCGCGGCCGAGCTGCGCCGGCAATGTTAAGGCCCGCAGCCGAGCCGCACCAGGCACTGAAACGTCCCGCAGCCGAGCTGCGCCGGCAGATGCTGGCATGTTGACCAAAGCACAAAGTGCCAGAGGAACTCAGCAGGTCAGGCAGCATCTGTGCAGGGAAATGTATTATCGACCTTTCTGGTCCGCTGAGTTCCTCCAGCACTTTATGCTTTGATCATGGAAAGGACAGGTGACTTTTCGGGTCAGGACCTTTCTTCACACCCGAAATGTGGCCTATCCATTCCCTCCACAGCTGCTGCCTGAGCCATGAGTTACTCCGGCACTTTGTATTCTGATCAGGCTCACACTCTTGCTCGGTTGCTGATCATGGACATCATTTGTTCTTCAGTGCACTCTTGCGTGATACTCCTCTGTCTTAGAGAGAGAGAGAGATACAGCAATTCTGAAACAGGCCCTTCGGCCTACCGAGTCCATGCTGACCATCAATCACCCATTTACACTGCAGATCCAACACTAATCTAATCCAACTTTATTCTCTCCATGTTGTCGTCCATTCCCTTCAGATTCTACCACTCACCTAGGCACGAGGGGCAATTTACAGAGTCCAATTAACCTTCCAATTCACACATCAACTCCCTCTTTCCCCCTCTCCCGTCAGGCAAGAGGTACAAAATTTGAAAACGCACACCTCCAGATTCAGGGGCAGTTTATTCCCAGCTGTATCAGGCAATTGAACCATCCTATCACCAACTAGAGAGTGTTCCTGACCTACCACCTACTTCCATGGAGACCCTTGGACTATCTTTAATGGGACTTTAGTGGGCTTTATCTTGCACTAAACGTTTTTCCCTTTATCCTGTATCTGTCCGTGGGCGTGGGGAAGAGAGTGGAAGTTTTGTTGCCTCCATCACAGTGAGGGTGTGTTTGGAGTCACTGTGATGGACGTTTGTGTTGGGGTTATGTGTCTTGTGGGTTTTCTTTTCTATGACTGCTATGTAGTTTCGTTCGGTACTTCGGTACCGAACGACAAATAAAGTTCTGTTATACCTGTTATACACTGTGAATGGATGGATTGTAATCATGTGGAGCCTTTCAGCTGACTGGATAGCACGTGGCCAAAAATTATTTTTGCTGCACCTCAGTACATGTGACAATAAACTGAACTAACTAATTAACTATTTAACTAACTAACTAACTAACTAGCTGGGGCACATGGAGGAAACCCAAACAGTAACAGGAGAAGGTGCAAGCTCCACACAGACAGCACCTTAGGTCAGGATCAGGTCTGTACATTTAGGCAGCAACTCTACTAGCTGTGCCACCCCTGCTATTTTAACATAAGTTCTTTCATATCTGAGGACCTTTGTGCAGGTTCTTAAGTGCATCCGAAAAGCCTGGAACTTTTCACAATGCTGGGGAGGTCTGTAAGGTGCTAACGTGTCTGTAAAGCTGTAACAAGTAAGAATCTTTGTTCGGCTTCATGCCCGATGCGTATGAGAAATAAACACCCTTGAGATCACAGCATGAGAGTGTGAAATATCTGCTCCCCACATTATGGGAATGGAGCGATTACTGTGGAGTGGGAGGAGAAGTAGATGAGGATTAGGGCAGCACAGTGGTGCAGCGGTAGAGTTGCTGCCTTACAGCGCCAGGAACCCGGGTTCAATTCTGACTACGGGTGCTGTCTGCACGAAGTTTGTACGTTCTCCCTGTGACCGCGTAGGGTTTCTCCGGGTAGACAATAGACAATAGGTGCAGGAGTAGGCCATTCAGCCCTTCGAGCCAGCACCGCCATTCAATGCGATCATGGCTGATCACTCTCAATCAGTACCCCGTTCCTGCCTTCTCCCCATACCCCCTCACTCCGCTATCCCCAAGAGCTCTATCCAGCTCTCTCTTGAAAGCATCCAACGAACTGGCCTCCACTGCCTTCTGAGGCAGAGAATTCCACACCTTCACCACTCTCTGACTGAAAAAGTTCTTCCTCATCTCCGTTCTAAATGGCCTACCCCTTATTCTTTAACTGTGGCCCCTTGTTCTGGACTCCCCCAACATTGGGAACATGTTTCCTGCCTCTAATGTGTCCAATCCCCTAATTATCTTATATGTTTCAATAAGATCCCCCCTCATCCTTCTAAATTCCAGTGTATACAAGCCTAATTGCTCCAGCCTTTCAACATACGACAGTCCCGCCATTCCGGGAATTAACCTAGTGAACCTCCTCTGCACGCCCTCAATAGCAAGAATATCCTTCCTCAAATTTGGAGACCAAAACTGCACACAGTACTCTAGGTGCGGTCTCACCAGGGCCCGGTACAACTGTAGAAGGACCTCTACAGTTTCCATGCAGTATTCCGGTTTCCTCCCACACTCCAAAGACTGTAGGATTGTAGGTTAATTGGCTTCTGTAAATTGTAAATTGTCCCTGTTGGGTAGGATAGAACTAGTGTATGGGGTGATCGCTAGTCGGAGCAGACTCAGTGGGCCAAATGGCCTGTTTCCATGCAGTATCTCTAAAGTCACAAGGAAACAAAGAACTGCAAATGCTGGTTAATACAAAAAAAGGACATAAAGTCCTGGGGTAATTCAGCAGTCAGGCAGCATCTCTGGAGAACATGGATAGGCAAGGTTTCGGGTCGAGAATCTTCTTCAGACTGATTGTTTTAGAGAGTAATTGACATTGTCTATCAGTTGGGAGAAGGGTCTTGAAGGAGGCTCAGGTACAGCGTATAAATGTGTTGTAATCGTGGCAATGTTGTAATCTGATGGTCAATGCTTGCAAACTGCATGAATAGCAGGCTTGATTAAGGTAGTATTTTGTAAAGTCTTTGTTGATGAAAAGTAAACCCAAGAATGTCATCTGTCCATTTCCCTCCACAGATGTTGCCCGACCCACTGAGTTCCTCCAGCACTTTGTGTTTTGCTCAGGTTTCCAGCATCTGCAGTTCCGAGCAGTGGTGTTAACCTGTGAAGTAGACTGACAACTGCACCGTAATGGGACAAGAGTGCAAACTTCCTATCTGTGCACTAATGAGTAAAAGATGCGAGAATCCCCCAAACTGATTTTGTTTGATATTATCATAAACCAAATTATTAAGCTTTCCGAGTTTATAATTTCAAGCTGAAGCTTCGATGAAAGTGCAACCTTAAGGAAGAAGCCTGCATTTATGTAGCAGCTTCCCCATCCCTGAGGTCGTCCCAAACACTTTACAGCACTGAGATACTTTGGAGGAGTTGTAGTGGAGGGAAGCTCAGTGCCAGTGCGTACAAGACCTTATCCCCAGGGTTGAAATGTCAAAGACTAGAGAGCTGAGCTTTACGGTGAGAGGGCCAATGTTTAAAAGAGATATGCAGGGCGTTTTTTACACAGAGGCTGTTGAGAGCATGAAATGTGCTGCCAGTGGTGGTGGTGGAGGCAGATATGATAGCAATATTTAAGAGCCTTTTAGATAGGCACATGGATATGTAGGGAATGGAGGGCATGTGCAGGCAGAGGAGATTAGTTTAACGGCTTCACGGTTGGCATGGACACTGTGGGATTAAGGCTTGATCCTGTGCTGTTCCATTTTATAAATATAGACACCAAGTGCCGGAGTAACTCAGTGGGTTAGGCAGCATCTCGGGAGAACATGGATCGGTGACGTTGCGGGTCGGGACCCTTCTTCAGACTGCTCTTTGACCATGGCCTGACCCTGTACCGTTCTATGTTCTATGAGGCAGTTGTTGTTCCATTCTGACACCAACTTTTTGTTGCCATACATAGCTTCTTGCAGCAGAAGCGCTGAGTGGTAATATATTCACTGCAAATTTATTCAGCGATAACCAACTTCTTGGTTCCAGGAAGACAAAGCACCCAGTGCACATTGTTTTTCCATTACAGTTTAGATGTGCTAAACAATAGTTTCTTCTGTAATTTGATGCTCAGCGGTGAAGCCTAGTTCCTCATCACGCTACTTTCACTCAACAGTCAACTCACCAGCAAACTCATTGTATGTTTTTTTGTTTTTTTGGAAAGAACTGCAGATGCTGGCTTAAATCGAAGGCAGACACAAAATGCCGGAGTAACTCAGCGGGTCAGGCAGCATCTCTGGAGAGAAGGAATGGGTGACGTTTTGGGTCGAGACCCTTCTTTAGACTGATGTCAGGGGAGTGGGTGGTACAGAGATAGAATGTAGTTAGGAGACAGTAAGACTGGTGGGAGAACGGGGAATGGGGAGGGGATGGAGAGAGAGGGAAAGCAAGGGCTACTTGAAGTTAGAGAAGTCAATGTTCATACGGCTGGGGTGTAAGCTACCAAAGCAAAATATGAGGTACTGGTCATGCTATTTGCGCTGGGCCTCACTCGGACAATGGAGGAGGCCCAGGACAGAAAGGTCAGATTGGGAATGGGAGGGGGAGTTAAAGTGCTGAATAACCGGGAGATCTACTGTAATTTAACTCATTGTAATTTGTAACAATAGAAACTCATTGTATTTTAGTTTAGAAGATACAGCATAGATACAGGCCCTTTGGACCACTGAATCCCTGCCAACACATACATACACACACACACGCGCGCGCGCGCACACACACACACACACACACACACACACACACACACACACACACACACACACACACACACACACACACACACACACACACACACACACACACACACACACACACACACACACACACACACACATATAAGATGAACAAAAATTCTGGAGTAACTCAGTTGGTCAGGCAGCATCTCTGGAGAAAAGGAAAAGGAATAGATGACGTTTTGGGCAAAGACCTTTCTTCAGACTGAGTCAGGGGAAAGGGACACAAGAGATATAGATTGTATTGTAGAGAGAACAAACTAGACCAAGTGGACCCGTTGGGCCCAAACCTCTCCTGCATTGGTGCAGCACCCTCTCCTACCCCCCTCCTCCTCCCCCCTCCCTCCTCCTCCCTCCTCCCCCTCCCTCCTCCTACCTCCCTCCTCCCTCCTCTCTTCCCCCCCTCCCCTCCCCCTCCCCCCTTCTCCATCCCCCCTTTCTCCCCTCCACTCCACCCATCTCAGTCCCCCTTATTCTCCCTTCCCCCTCTCCCCCCCTCCCCCCCTCCCTCCCTCCCTCCCTCCCCCCTCCCTCCCCCCCTCCCTCCCTAGGAGATAGATTTAAACTTTAAAAAGTGAATAACTTAAAAAATATAACACCGACTTCAATGAAACTTCTTCCATTAGCACCAAAGGGTCTCGCCGATATATAGGAGTCCACACCTGGAACGGCGGATACAGTAGATGAGATGGAGGAGGTGCAAGTGAACTTCTGCCTAACCTGAAAGGACTGTCAGGATTTTTAAAATCGTGATTTAGGACAATTCTGTCCAAAGTATGCCAACATCTCCCTTTACTATTTTGCCACGGAGGTGCAAACGTTAATCACAAGGAATTAAATTGCAAACGTGATTTGTGCTGCGCGCGAGACACACCATTTCCCACCTATTCAAAATGCTCTCTACAACTTGAAAAGGATTCTTCTCTGGGTATTAAAAAAATCACCATGAAAATCCTTTATATGACATATTTATTGAGTGAATACATTAAAAGTCTTAAAAATTAATACAATAAAAATGGCTTCATATCCACCAGAACACATTATGTTGATAAGGCAAGGGCTGTAATGGGGAATTAAGGTGCTGTATTGTTTATTTAAAGTAATACATTTAGCAGTGTGAACTGGTTTTATAAATCCACACGGAAATATCGCATCAGCAATGTTTGTGTTGTAAAACTGGATGTAATCTTGTGTTTGAGATGTGACTGTTGGAAAGAAACGGAATCAATGGGGATATTTAGCAGTCGTGTATATATACTTTTGTATGTATACTTGTGTATATATATTTTGTATGTGTGGGTGTATATATTATGTGTGTGTGTATATATATAGACACACATACACATACATGCACTCACATACATATACACATACCCATACAACATAATATATACATAATATATGCATACACATGCACACACGGACACACATATATATATATATATACATACATATGCATACATATACACATATGCGCACATATGTATATATGTGCAAAAAGATAAAACTAATGCCCCCCAAGTTTATGTAGTTCAGAACATATTTTGAGAGTGTCGTGTTTGATAGTCTGATGGCTGTACCTATCACTTGCCAACTCTTGCCCCCACACCTTTCCCTCAACTCCTACCAGCGATCTCCCCTCAATTCAACTCAACTCCAGCTTTGAAGAAGGATACCGACTGGAAACATCATTTGTCCATTACCTCCACAGATGCTGCCTGATCCGCTGAGTTCCTGCAGCACTTTGTTTTCTGCTCAGGAGACCAGCATCTGTGGCCTCTTGTGTCCCCTCCTCGTTGCATTACTCTACAGCTGTGTTGTGTTGCACATCAGCCCAGCTGGGTGACACAATGCGGGTCGTGTGCTGTTTGCTTCCTACTCTGTCTCCGCATGCCTTCCGTCAAGGAACCAGAGGGTCCCTAGGAGAGGGTTTGAGGGCTTCCCGCATCATTAGTCTGCGGGGTTGCCTCACCTGCAGCAGCAGCAGTCCAAACCTGTGGCTTGGAGCAGCTCGGCCACCTCATATTTCGCTTGGGCAGCTTACAAACTAGCGTTGTGAATATTGACTTCTCTAACTACAAGTAACCTTTGCATTCCTTCTCTCTCTCTGTCCCGCCCCCACCACAGTTGTCGTACTAGTTTTACTGCCATACTGCTTAGTTTCACTGTTTGTATCACCCGATAACACCTTCTCCACAGCCAACAATGGACAATTGTGGGCTCTGCCTTTGTTTGATCATCACTGCTGGTTTTGATCTGTCTTTTTGCACATCATTCATTACTTTGCTCTTTAGACCTTTTCATAACTCTCGGTTCCCTCTCCCCTGACCCTCAGTCTGAAGAAGTGTCTCAACCCGAAACATCACCTATTCCTTTTCGCCAGGGATGCTGCCTGAACAGCTGTTACTCCAGCTTTTTGAGTCTATCTTCTGTGTAAACCATCATCTGCAGTTCCTTCCTACATAGCTGATAATTGTGTTGAGCATGTTAAGGTGGCAAGGCAGGGTATAAATATAACTTGAAACTCATGAAACAAAACTCGATGCAAACTGGAGCAACACTTAGGGTGACCAGCTGTGTCTAATTTACACATTTTTGGAACTTGACAGATCATAACGTGGCTTAGCATTTTAATGCATATTTATATTTAAGTTTATGTAATTTTTTTTTCTTTTCTGGAGCTTTGCAAGCATGCAGTTCTCTCAAAGTGCTGGCTGCAATGTTGTTATTGGCTATTAAAATGCACAATTATGGTTTGGGTGGGATTTACAGCAGTTTGGGGGTTTTATTTGTGGGAAACCATTTGCAAATTGGCTGGTTTAATCCACTTGTTCCCATGAACACAGGCTTGACTCATGACTCATGAACTCATGAACCACGGCTTGAGGGCAGGACAGTGCGGGTAGGGAAGTAAGGGTAGAGCCGCTGCCTCACAGAGATCCCGGTTCAATCCTGATCTCGGATGCTGTCTGTGTGGAGTTTGCACCTTCTCCCTGTGACTGCATGGGTTTCCTCCAGGTGCTCCCACACTCCAAAGACATGCAGGTTCGTAGGTTAATTGGCCTCTGTAAAAGTACCTTGCGTGTTCCAGTGAGAGATAGAAACTGGAGAAAATTGACTAGAATCTGGGTGAATAAAAACAAATAGGACTAATGTTGGATTACTGTATATGGATGGTTGATGCTCGGTGTAGGTTTAGTGGATCAAAGTTTCTGTCCTGTATCTTTGCAGGTACAATAGTGGTATTAAAGAGGCTTTTAGATAGGTACATGGATATGCAAGGAATGGGGGGATATGGATCAGGAAAACAGGGAGATGAGATTAGTTTATCTTGGCATCGTGTCTAGCATAGACATTGTGGCTGAAGGACTTGTTTATAGATAGAGATAGAGTTGCTAGGGCCGGCATAGAGTGGATGTGGAGAGGAATCTTCCAGTAGTGGGAGAGTCAAGAACCGGAGGGCACAGTCTCAGAATAAAAGGACCCCTTTAGAATAGAGATGAGGAGGAATTTCTTTAACCAGAGGGTGGTGAATCTGTGGGATTCATTGCCACAGACGGCGGTGGAGGCCAAGGCATTGAGTATTTCTAAAGCGGAGATTGATAGGTTCTTGATTAGCAGGGGTGTCAAAGGTTACAGGGAGAAGGCAGGAGAATGGGGTTGAGATGGAGAAATAGATCAGCCAGGATTCAATCAAATTCATGAGACACAATCTCCTATGCATAAAGCTATGCTGACTATACATCTCTAATCAACCACTGACTCCAAATGCAACATCTTATTTCTTAGAATCCCCTCCAGTACTTTACCTATCACAGATGTTAAGCTTTCTGGTTTATTGTTCCCAGGTGTTTTTTTCCACCTTTCCTAATTAAAGACACAACATTGATCTTCCCCAAGTCTTGTGACGCCGCACTTTCCGTATATCTCAGCCACAATGTCTTCTTCAGCTTCCTACCATTTTCTCCGGAACTACTGAGATAATCCTTTCATGATCCACTATTAAAACTTCACATGCTTCTTAGATTAGGTGACCAAAACTCGATACAAGGTTATTTTATGTGGAATTAGTTTTTGCATTTTGTAATGTTGCCTTCACTTGAAAAGTGGTTTGTTGGCTGTTACCTGTTTTGGAGTGATGTGGAGCTGTGTAGTGGTGCAACGGTAGAGTTGCTGCCCTGCGGCGCCAGGGACCGAGTTAGATCCTGACTACGTACGGGTGCAGTCTGTATGGAGTTTCTACGTTCTCCCTGTGACTGCGTGGGTTTCCTCCAGGTGTTCTGGCTTCCTCCCATATTCCAAGTATGTGCAGGTTTGTCGGTTAATTGGCCCCCTGTAAATTGGCCCTATGTGTCGGGAGTGGATGAGAAAGTGGATAACATAGAACTAATGTGAAAGAAAATAACTGCAGATGCTGGTACAAATCAAAAGTATTTATTCACAAAATGCTGGAGTAACTCAGCAGGTCAGGCAGCATCTCAGGAGAGAAGGAATGGGTGGCGTTTCGGGTCGAGACCCTTCTTCAGACTGATGTCAGGGGGGAGGGACAAAGGAAGGATATAGGTGGAGACAGGAAGATAGAGGGAGATCTGGGAAGGGGGAGGAGAAGAGAGGGACAGAGGAACTATCTAAAGTTGGAGAAGTCAATGCTCATACCATTTGGCTGCAAGCTGCCCAGGTGAAATATGAGGTGCTGTTTCTCCAACTTTAGATAGTTCCTTTGTCCCCCTCTTCCCCTCCCTCTTCCCAGATCTCCCACTGTCTTCCTGTCTCCACCTATATAACTTCCTTTGTCCCACCCTCCTGACATCAGTCTGAAGAAGGGTCTCGACCCGAAACGTCACCCATTCTTTCTCTCCTGAGATGCTGCCTGACCTGCTGAGTTACTCTAGCATTTTGGGAACTAATGTGAAAGGTTGATTGGTGGTCAACATGGACTTGATGGTCCGAAGGGCCTGTTTCCATTCTATATCTTTCAGTCAATCAAACAATCAATGCCTCATTTTGCCATCCATTATACCATAGAAAACAAATAGTGAAATACTGGGCTACAAACAACATCATTTTATGTCAATTTAGTTCGTCTTGCTGCTGGGGTATGTGTACACACTTAGTACAAGACAGGAGCCTATGACATCACTCCAATATAAAGATTTACTGGATTATCATGATTTATTGAACCAGTTAAATGCACAGTCTTTTTCCCCGAGTAGCGAAATCAAGAACCAGATGACATAGGTTTATGGTGGGACGAGAAAAAATTAAAAGGAACCCGAGGGGAAACTTTTTCACTTGGAGGGTGGGTGTGTGTATATGGAATGAGCTGCCAGAGGAGGTAGTTGATGCAGGTAGAATAACAGCATTTAGAAGACATTTGGAAAGTTACATGGATAGTAAAGATTTAGAGGGCTATGGGCCAGACTAGTGGGACTAGTGTTAATGGGGCATCATGGACGAGTTGTTCCGGACGTCCTTTTTTCATGCTGTATAACTCTATGACTTTATGTTGAATTAGTGGTTGTGTGCAGGTGCCTAAATCTGTGCTTCATCTGAAACCGAATCATGAGACGCTGTCAGGCAATTTAATTATGAATTACTGATATTGCAAAGAGTTTTGATATTTTGCAAACTGGGAGACGATCTGGATGATTCAATGCTCTCTAAAACACTGAGAACCCAAATCTCCAGAGCACGTCTCTATATTTAGGCCTTGGGTTATCTCTGAATAAATAAAATTAAAATAAAATGATTTGGGATGAGTGTGTAGGAATTAGTTTAAATAAATGCTTCATGATTGAGGGGAACAGAGGACCAATTGCGCTGTTTGATTGCTGTAAGCATCTATGATTCTAAACTATTATAACCAAAGTAAGAAAAGAATAGCATAAATTAAGTTAATGAAACATAATAGAATAAGCATTATCAATAAACGCATAATTAAATACCATAATTAAAGTAAATGTAAATATAATTAATATCACTTAATGTAACCTGATTTAAAAGATGGTTGATATAGTTTCTAACGTTGCTTTTCATGAGACTTTACTGCAGTCGTATAGGTTGGCTAGTTCCCTTTATTACAACAGTTCTTCAAAGGTCCTTTGTTGGTTGTAAAGAGCTGTAAGTCCTTGTGCTGTTGTGAAAGGTGCTTATACAGCCTCTGTGATATCTTCACCAACTATAGGGTGTACCTCCCTGCCCTATAATCACAAAGTCTGCAAAGCAGATAAACAGCACATGGAGGGATGCAGTTAGGCCAAAGAAAGCCAGTACTTTTGATGTAATCGGGGGGGGGGGGGGGGGGGGGGGTTCTGCTGACAATAGTGAACCCTTCAGTCTTTATCGTGACACTTCACTGTCCCCGTTGCAGACTGCAACTAACTGCTACAGATCGGATCATGATCGCAGATAAAGTGGGCTGGATTTTCCTTCTGCCCTTATGAATGAACGCCAGTGTTGGATTGTGCGTTTCATCATTTCAAAAGAAGTGGCTGATGTTACTATGAATGTCGACCAGAGAAGGCCAGTGGGAGAAAGATCGGCAATTGACTGCCTATTCCTAGTTTACATAAATAGAAAGCTCGATTATGTTCAAATTCTGGATTGCTTTCAAAAATATAGCCATATGTTATTTTTGATTCTAAGAAATGCTGTTCTTGACTCAGGATTTATTCAGGAAGTAGAAATATTTTGACAGTTAACACTTTTTATTGCAATAGCATTAATATTCAATTAAACTTATGCTGTGCATAAACACAGTGTGTATAGGTATTTATTCAATACAGCCAAACACACGCATACACACACATGCAAAATACAACACATGCACACACACACACATGCCCAACTCACACTGTGAACACATTTATGTGTATATGTACAAACGTGTGCTCACACACATCCACACACACAAGGAAATACACCACATGCATGCACATGCCCACACAGACAAACACGCTCAACACGCACATGTGAACACATTAATTTGTATATGTACTATCATGCACGCATAGACACACACACTGACACCTACGCATACACACAGATACACATGCACATGCACTGAGACACACACACACTCGCGCACATACACATACGCACACAAATGCAGACACACACACGTTTGCATGCTTGTACATATAAAAAAGAATGTGTGCACGTGTGTTGTGCATGTGTGTCTGTATGGGTATGTGGCGTATTTGCATGCGTGTGCGTGTGTGCATGCATATTTGTGCGTATGCACATGAATGTGTTCACGGTGTGTGCGTTGGGCATGTGTGTTTGTGGGCGTGCATGTTGTATTTGCATGTGTGCGTGCATGCATGTGTGCATTTGACTATTTGAATACATACCTATACACTGTGTTTAATACACATACACATACATACACCCACACACACACACACACACACAATCTCTCTCACACACACACACACACACACACACACACACACACACACACACACACACACACACACACACACACACACACAATCACACTCACACACAATCACACACACAATCACCCACATACAATCACACACACACAATTACACACACACTCATGGACACACCAAATAAAAAGCCTCTTTCTGAGCTTCCAAATGTGTGCCAGCAAAATTGTGGACAGAATGTCTTCATTTGGATGTGTTTGAGTGCAATCTGTCTGGATCTTGCTGAGGTCTTACATCAAACATGGGCTTTCACAGAGCAGGTGTCTGTCTCAGTGCAAAGCCTGCCAACCTCTCGGTTTTGTGTTATATTGTGTTGTATTGTTGGCATGTTGCAGCCTTCGATGCTGCACAGAGTGGTGGAAGGCGAGTCTCTCTTGGCAGTAATTAGTACCATCTGTAAGTGTCAGAGCTCAGGCCTCTACTCTGGAATTACATCTTTCCTGCACAATCTTTCGCCACCAACAACAAGACCCACCTCGACTGATGCAGAAAGATTCACTGGCACTGCTTGAGAAAGCTCAGCTAAACCTCAGTCCAGAACAGGCTGTTGATTTCTTTAATGGACATCGTTTTGGATGTCACACTGGCGCAGCGGTAGACTTGTTCCCTAACAGCACCAGTGACCTGGGCTCGATCCTGACTATGGGTGCTGTCTGTATGGAATTTGTACATTCTCCCTGTGACCGAGTGGGTTTTCTCTGGGTGCTCTGGTTTCCACCCACATTCTAATGAGGTTTATAGGTTCATTAGCTTTGGTAAAAATTGTAAATTGTCCCGAGTGTGTTGGATTGTGCTAGTGTACCGAAATCGATTGTCGGCATGGACTCGGTGGGCCGAAGGACCTGTTTCCGCGCTGTCTCGAAAACTAAAAACTAAAGTATTATAGCATTACAGTTTACAGAGAAAAAATGAAATGTCCATAATGAGGTAGGTTGGAAGATTGGGTCTACATTCTAGTTTATGGATCAGTATCTGATTTATTTGTCACATGTGCAACTGCACAGTGGTATTCTTTTTGCATATTTACACATGCAGGCGCGTCATGTTGTGGTACCATTTCCAAAGTCCGGTCCGCCCACGTTCTCGGTCTACTGGAGCGGCTCCCTCCCTTCCACCGGATCGGCCCGCGAACTGACATCCCTCTCCTCGCCCGGCCATCTTTGTGTCTCGGGGGCACCCCCTGCAGCCGACCTTGAAAGTGCTGGGGGCAATATCCTGGTTCACCCTCCTTACCGGCCCTTGTTCCTCGTGTCCGACGTCTCCCGTGGCTTCCTCCTCATCGGTTCTCCGGTCTTCTGGTGACAAGCAGGGTCCGGGCTCGACGGCTTCCCTCGACAGGTCACGGTCCGCCGAGCTTTTGGGTCCTCCGGGTGGGTTCCTGTTTCCTTGGCCGCAGTACCCTGGGAAGGCTTCTGCCGCGAGGCATCCTCGGGAAGGAATAATTTGACCCGATGGTACATATTTTGACCTGAGCATCCCAATCTGCAGGTATGTTTCGAGCTGTCATTAACTCTTCGATGAACTTGACGGCTTGAGTTTAGTGAACATATTACAATGTCACCAACATTCCCAAGAGGAGATAGATGCAAGCTGGGAGCCTTCTGACACCGAGGCGTGATTTCAGAAACCGCTTCAAAGCGCGCGTCACAGATTAGCAATGGGCTTAATCTTTACGGCGATTCATATTCCAGTGTAATTATATGGTCCACTGAAATTGATTACATCTCTGCCGACTGAAGAATTCTGGCTTGACGATCGTTTGATAATTTACAACCTTGGCATAATAGGCCAATCTTGTGGAAAGAAAAAAAAAAAGAAGATAGATGATGCAGGCTGAGTTTCATGGATTTATTAAATTTCTATCAAACAGAAAAAGTCTGCTGCACTTGGAAATGGTCTGAATTTTTTTTAATCAAAATTCATGAGCCTCAGAGTTTGGTTCAGCAGGTTAGGGAACGGTTTGACTCAAAGTGATGGAAAAAAAAAGAGCCTATTTGAAGTAATTTTTCAACGACAGCTTTTAATTGGATGTTAAATCAAATGCTTATCTGCTTTCCTGCAGATATCACATTATATAAAACACAATTAGTGTAACTTGCTCTGTAACCAATATGCTGAATTACAAGTTACGGGCACATGACAGACCAAAATCTCCGGTCAACTGTGGAAAAATTAAAAACCCCCACATCAGCAACATGCGAATGGACTCTCCAAAGCATCTTCTCTCTGAAGCAGTCTCTTGGGATTAAGCTTTAATTGGTTTCATTCCTGTTCTGTGGATTCAGAGGTGCACTGTCGCCCATTCTACAGATGAGGGGCAAAGTGCTGGAGTAACTCAGCAAGTCAGGCAGCATCTCTGGAGAAGATAAAACATGTGACGTTTTAGGTTCAACCCCAGTCTGAATCGGGGTCTTGACCCAAATCGTATCTATCCATGTTCTCCAGAGATGCTTCCTGACCCTCTGAGTTACTCTGGAACTTTGTGTCCTTTTGTGTATTAACAAGCATCTCAGAGAGTCATAGCACCATACAGCATGGAAGAAGGCCCTTCGGCCCAACTCGCCCATACCAACTAAAATGTCCCATCTAATCTGGTCCCACCTTCTCAAGGTTGGCCTATATCCCTCTAAACCTTTCATATCCATGTACCTATTTAAATATCTTTTAAATGTTGTTGTAATTTCTGCCTCAACTACCTCTTCTGCCAACTAGTTCCATATACCCACCACCGTCTGTGTGAAAACGTTGTCCCCCAGATTCCTATTGAATTTTTCCCCTTCTCATTTAAACCTATGTCCTCTCTGGTTCTTGATTTGCCTACTGTGGGTAAAAGACTCTGGATTACAGAATCTGTGGAAATAATGTTTAGGTGACTTTTCAGGTTGGGTCCCTTCTCCAGATCACGCTGTGGGACTCTGCAATCATACTTCTGCTATTTAAACTGGGAAATTTATTCTCCCTTGCATTGGGGAGTCGTTAATAATATAAAGGTTCCCAAATCCAATCATGTGAACAATCTACTGAAATTGTAAATATGGCGTTGGCAGTAACATAAAAGCTGCAACTATCTTTAGTTGTTATTTTTTTTAAAAATTTAAGTGGTGTTCTTGTTTTGCTTTTCCAGCTTCTGTTTTCTTGACTCTGATCATCGTTCCTCTTCTCCTTTAATTCACAGCAGAACATGTGTTTTGAGGGAGTAGAACCAGTTGAGTTTTCTTCTCTTAGTTTAGTGTTAGAGATACCGCGTGGAAACTGGGCATTGGACCTTCCCAGTCCGCGCCAACCAATGATCACGCGCACTTTGGAATGTGGGAGGAAACTGGAGTCACAGGGAGAGCATGCAAATTCCGTACAGACAGCACCCGTGGTCAGGATTGAACCCGGGTCTCTGGTGCTGTAAGGCAACAGCTCTACTGCTGCACCACTGTACCACCCCACAGTTCTACCTGTGAGATCATTTGGATCCAATTGCCCCGGAAGCATTTACAAGGATAAATGGAAGGACAGTGGATTTGGGAACCTTCTTCCCGTACATAACACTGCCATACATGGGTGACATTTTCATTAGTCGCTATCGCAATGGCACAGTAGCGCAGCAATAGAGTTGCTGCCTTACAGCGCCAGGGATCTGGGTTCGATCCTGACCTAATACTCCTGCTGTCTGTAAGGAATTTGTTTGTTCTCCCTGTGGCTTTTCTCCAGGTGCTCCGGTTTCCTCCCACACTCCAAAGATGTGCAGATTTGTAGGTTAATTGACTTTTGTAAATTGCCCCTATTGTGTAGGATGGGAAAATGGGATAACATAGCACTAGTTGGTCGGCACGGACTCAATGGGCCAAAGGGCCTGGTGCCATGCTGTATCTCTGAACAAAACTGAATTTGATTCAGATATCACTAACACTGAGTGGCACCTTGGACCATTTAAGTCCACTTCATGAGATGGGTTTTAGTCGAAGACCGGCCAGCCTAGACCTAGAGGCATTGGTGTGGTTTCATGACCAATGTTTCAGTGTGGTTGATCTAGGCAAGTTGATGGTGATATTTAATTGAAGGTGATATTAATATTAAATATTAATACCTCCAATTCGGCACATTCATGCTGACTGGGGTATGTACTTCACTGAACACTTGTGCTTGGTCTGCCAAAGCCTGTAAGAACATACAAAATGTAAACCACCTATCCTGCTGTATTAGGTGAACCACTTCCCAGCTGTTTGTTCTGTGATGCAGTAATGTCCAGTGAGAAGACCTGGAGCACGATCACTTCCTGACCTTACTGTGTGGAGAAACAGCCCTTGAGAGGGGTGCAGTCCAAATGCTTCACGATCTAGAGAGGTATAGACGGCACATGGTACACTTGCCTTCATTGCTGCGGGAGTCAGGAAGTCATGATGCAGCTTTGTAGGAGATAGACACAAAATGCTGGAGTAACTCAGCGGGTCAGGCAGCATCCCTGGAGAAAAGGAATAGGTTACATTTTGGGTCGAGACCCTTCTTGAGGCTCCATCAGAAATTTTCAAAGATTCAGACCCTTCAGAAAAGAATTTGACCCAAAACGTCACCTATTCCCTTTTCTCCGGAGATGCTGCCTGACCCGCAGAGTTACTCCAACATTTTGTGTCTATCTTCGGTATAAACCAGCATCTGCATTTATTTCCTACACATTGTAGTTTTACAGGACTTTGGTTAGGCCGTATATGGAGTCTTGCATGCAGTTGTGGCCGTCCCATCACAGGAATGATGTGCAAGCTTTGGAGAGGGTGCAGAGAAGGTTTACCAGAATGTTGCCTGGATTGGGAGGTATTAGACACAGGGTTTGGACAGACTGGGATTGTTTACTCTGGAATACCAGAGACTGTGGGGAGACCCGATAGAAGTATGTAAAATTATGAGAGGCATGGATCAGGTGGACAGGCAGAAACTTTGTCCCAGGGTGGAAATGTCAAAGACTAGCGGGCATAGCATTAAGATGAGAGTGGCCGAAGGGCCGGTAGACAGTCAGAACCTTTGTTCCAGGGTGGAAATGTCGAAGACTAGCGGGCATAGCATGAAGATGAGAGGGGCAAAGCTTAAAGGTGATGCGCTGGATAATTTTTTTTACACGGAGGCTGGTGAGTGCCTAGAACACACTAACTGGATTGGTGGTTGAGACAGATGCAGTAGTGGGATTTAAGGAGCATTAAGATCGGCACATGGATATGTAGGGATTGGATGGGTATGGATCATGTGCAGGCAGTTGGGATGAGTTTATCTTGGCATCAGGTTCAGCACAGCCATTGTGGGCCGAAGGGGCTGTTCCCATGATATACTTTTCTATGTTCTATGTATTTGATTAAGATGGAAATTGAAATATCAAAATTAAATTTGTACAAACCTTTTACTTTAATATCTGTTAAAAGTTGACATTTGAAGGAGTTAATTGCAAATCACTGCATGATACCAGTATTTTTGGTTTGAGTTTGTTAAGCAGTGATCGTGGTTTGGTATACTGTTAACAACTCATTTAAATCTCACGTAAAAAGAACATTAAAACTTGGAAGGTAATTGACAGCGAGATTTTGTAGCAAAAAGCTAAGTCAATATCAATCGAAGTGGTTGATTTTGATTTCTTTGCAGAGGTGACAAACCACACTTTGTGGAAGAGAATTGGATTATTCCAGGACTGCTGTATTAAGTTTACATTTGTGGAATTTGTAGAGTTCGGGGCCTGTCGCATTTAGGCGTTTTTTTAGTTGACTGCCGGCGACTGCAATAGTCATAGCAGTTCGCCCAAAAAAACGGCGACTGGATCCCCCCCTACGACAAGCACCAACAACCTACCACCTAGTCGACGTCAAGCTACGGCAAGCTACCGACAACCGGCGACCCAATCATCGCGACTTAGGACGTCCAGCTACGACCGCGCGCTAAGACAACCTACGACCACACAGGCGACAACCTACAACAACTGAAGTCAACCTACGTCTACCCGCGACAAGCTACGACCCTGTCGGCGACATCTGAAGACAATTCATGTCATTTTGGCCGCCGGTTTTGACGCTGGTCGCCGGTTGACGTTGGTAGTCGCCAATGGAATTCAACGAAGTCAGCACCAACGACAACCTACGTCACCTGGGGACAACCTACGACAGTGCCTACGTCAGGAGACGTCAAGCTACGATCATTGGCGTCAAACCAACAGTCGCCGAAAATGTTTAAACATTTCAAAATCCAGTGGCGACCAGAAAAACGCCACGACTCTTTGGAGACGACTCATGACCGTACAGGCGACACCCCGGCGACAGTGTGGCGACAGCCTAGTCACCTGTAGTCGCCTAAAAAATCGCCTAAGTGGGACAGGGGTTTTAGTTTCACCGTCAGTGATGATGATTAATGTTGTTGAATTCAACTTCATGACACAGGTCCACCACCGATTTTCCAGCAACCTTGCTTCCAGTGTCTTGCTGGATTATCCGTTTTGCCAGGCCAACAGAGGTCAAGGCCTTGGGCGGGGGGGCCAAGATACCGAGCCGTAAAGTCGACCACTATGGGAACGGACCTGCTGGCTCTGGTCGGGCCGGAGTTCCAGAACCCCGGCTGCAGGATGCAAATTCGACCCGCCGATCGGCGTGGAGGTCCCGATGAGGTCAAGGTCACCTCACCCGGCCTTGGCGCCACATTTTCAGGGGGAGTTCCGGGGTTTGAGGGACTTTGCCGGATTAAAGGGAAGGCCGAATCACCAGTTGCTAGAGAATCAGTGGTGAATATCGAGGCAACACGTCCATCTATTCCATACCTTTGAAGACCTGCAGTTCTTTTGAAAGCCACACATACCTCCTGTAACAGAATCCTATTACATTTTGTCATAGCGCCCCCATTGTTACAGTATTGGGTGTGGTGAACTTATTAACACCACTGGCACAAAGGCAACCACAGCAGTTTGACGGCTGTTTAACACTGCCAGCACTTTTCTTTATCATTAACCTTTCTGAATGCAGTTTCAGCATAGATCAGGTGATTGTGGATGATCAGCCATGATCACAATGAATGGTGGTGCTGGCTCAAAGGGCCAAATGGCCTCCTCCTGCACCTATTTTCTATGTTTAATTTTGCTCCATATATGTGTATGTGTGTGGGTATGCTTGTGCATGTGTGTATGCATATGTATATATATGGGTGTGTGTGTGTATGTATATGTATGTGTGTGTATATATACACTATGCGTGCATATATATATATATATATGTGTGTGTGTGAGTGTGTATGTGTATATATATATGTATATATATATATGTATATATATGTATATATATGTGCTGTATGTATATATATATATATATATGTGCGTTTGCGTGCATGGGTTTGGATGCCCATGTTTGTGTGTTCTGTATATGTGTGGATGTGTAAGTATTGACAGGTGATTGTGTATGTGTGTGTTTTTGTATGTTTGCATGTTTTGTGTGTTTGTGCAAACATGCAATTGTGTGGTTTGTGTGTGTTTGAGTCTGTGTGCATGCACATATCTGTGAGTGTGAGTGTGAGTACTTGAGTGTGTCTCTGTGTACGTGTGCTTGGGTGCATATAGACTTTAGACTTTTAGAGATAGATGCAATGCAGAAACAGACCCTTCGGCCCACTGAATCCAGGTTGACCAGCAATCTACATACAAGGGACAATTTACAATTTTACCGAAGCCAATTAATCTACAAGCCTGGATGTCTTTGGCATGTGGGAGGAAATTTGAGCACCAGGAGAAAACCCACGTGGTTACAGGGAGAACGTACAAACTCCCTACAGACAGCACCCGTAGTCAGGATCGAACCTGGCTCTCTGGCCCTGTAAGGTAGCAACTCTACCGCTACGCCACTGTGCCACCTCTATTTTAAATATCTAAAATATAGGTTAGTATGTGTTTCAGGGAGAAACCCATGGGGAGAAGGCAGGAGAATGGGGTTGAGAGGGAAAGATAGATCAGCCATGATTGAATGGCGGAATAGACTTGATGGGCCGAATGGTCTAATTCTGTTCCTAGAACTTATGAATCTCCACATATGTATGCATACGCCCTTGGGTGCATGTAAATAGGTAGACAGTTGTACAGTGTCAATCCTCTGTAAAACATTTTCTTTGCTTCACATTTGAGATACTTCCCTCTCCCCTCCCCCATCCCCCACTGCGGGGAATAATTGAACATTAATGTTCTTCTTTTTCTCCATTGATATGCCCCTCTTTGCTATTCTGTGAGTGATGCTGGATCAGTAGAGTCACTACTGATGAGAGGGCTGTGTGCATTGCTGGGCATCATGTAATGTGGAAGATGCTGGATTGCTGCCTTCCATTCAAGTGATGCAAATTACCCTCTCTGTTCATGTCAGTTCAATTTGCTAATCATGACTCATTTTCTATGTAGTAAAAAGGAAAACAAATTGAGCATTAATGTAAATTACATCGACGTTTAACTCACAAGAAAATGCAAAATGATTTTCAAAAAATCCTCATGGAGCAGTCTGTAAGTGGATGTGAGGATGGCCATTTGGGCATTTAAAGTACAGTTGTGGTCAGGTAAATGAGTTCAAAATGTGGGTCAATTATAAAGCTGTCTGTGTGTATTGAAAATATAAGTCAAATCATCACCTGTGACTTCCAATGTATGTGCGGTGAAATAACAATTGATTCGTATATTTGGGGGATGTGTTGTGGTTATTAAACTTTCATTTCAATTTTTAGTTTATAAGTTCATAAGTCATAGGAGCAGAATTAGGCCATTCTGCCCATCGAGTCTACTCCACCATTCAATCATGGCTCATCTACCTTTCCTTCTCAACCCCATTCTCCTGCCTTTTACCCTATAACCCTTGCCATCCTGACCAATCAAAAATCTTTCATTCGCTAGTTTAGAGATACAGATACAGGCCCTTCAGCGCCGACTACCAATCAACCGTGCCCACGTGTTATCACGCTTTCCCATCCATGCCCTATACACAAGGGGCAAGTTTTACAGAGGCCAATTAATTACAAACCCGCATGTCTCTGGGATGTGTGAGGAAAGGTGACGCAGAGGTGGAGTTGCTGCCTTACAAGGTCAGAGACCTGGATTCGATCCTGACCACGGGTGCTGTCTGTATGGAGTTTGTATGCTCTCCCTGTGACCGCGTTAGTTTTCTCCAGTTTCCTCTCACACCCCAAAGATGGACAGGTTTTGTAGGTTAGTTGGCTTCTGTAAATGTCGGTTAGAACTAGTGCGTGGGTGATCATTAGTCGGCGCAGACTCAATGGACCGAAGGTCATGTTTCTGTGCTATATCTCTAAACCAAACAAAATCTTTGATAAAGAACTGCAGAGACTTTTTTTAATAAAAAGAAACAAACAGACCCTTAAGCAAACCCAGGTGAGACCTCACCTTGATCATTAAACTCGATTCAGGACACACGCTTTTAGAAGGCAGTGTTTGCGGCATAAGAGATATCTAATTGGTTCACTGTTTCAGAAAGCAGGCACAGCGGGTAGAATGGCCTGTGAATTGCGAGATCCTTTGGCTGATGTGGGAGAGGAAAGCGCACTGCTGCGAGTTTTATTGCTTAAATGATGTTGTGGTCATGGACACAGCTGGCTGCCTTTCCAAAGGGGAAGGAGACAGCAGGCATGGATTGAATTGCAATTTGGGAGAAGTGGAAGCCAATGAAAACAGGGAGTTATATTATTCCAGATCGTGGACCTTTTAAGCACAGCTGTGCAGTCTCTCCTGAGAACATCAGTGGAGCAACTAAGTCCGAGCCATATCGCCCAGTGTTTTGGTCAAAGACGAGGTTTGGCAGGACCCCAGAGGTATACGCTCCTCCAATTTCAGCTGGATGGCATTGGGGGTTTCTGGGGTAGAGGCTGGTGGTGAGAATCACACCACACCGCACCATCCAGAATTGTGCTGGGATTGTGTGTGAAGGAACTGCAGATGCTGATTTAAACCAAAGATAAACACAAAATGCTGGAGTAACTCAGTGGGACAGGCAGCATCTCTGGAGAGAAGGTCTCATGACCTTTGAACAGACATGGCTTCCACTGCACACTGCAATTCTCACAGGAGTGTTTTATACCATGATTCAGTCACTCTCACCACATGGTCTTGTTTCATCATGACCAGCGGAGAGAAGGCTATCGTTTCTAGGAATGCTGAGGCTAAATCAAAGCAGATGTTGAACTTCTAATCCATAAAAAAGGGGGGAAATTATTACTCTGATTACTTGGTGCTGCAGTGTATTCTTCTGGCAGTATTTTATTTAGCGAAAGGGCAAATCAGACGTACAAACACACACACACATACACACACACACACACACACACGCACATACACACACACACACACACACACACACACACACACACACACACACACACACACACGCATACAGACACACACAGGCACGCACACACACACACACACACAGAAACACACACACGTACAGTACACACACAGACACACACACAGAGACATGCCCACAGACAGACACACATTCACAGGCAGGCACATACAGATACACACACACGCACTCACATACGCACGCACGCACATACACACACACACAGAAACACACACACGTACAGTACACACACAGACACACACACAGAGACATGCCCACAGACAGACACACATTCACAGGCAGGCATATACAGATACACACACACACGCACAAACACTTGAGTAAATAAATAATGAATTCCTCCTTTCTAAGCACCATGTTCCACTCACACCTCTAATTTCTGGCCTACGCCTACTCCACCCCAGCCACGATTTCAACATTTGTGTATTGTCCTCATATCATGGTCTTCCTCCCTCTGAGTGTAACATCCACTCTCACAAGAACACCTCTGCCGTGCCTGAACTTCATTAGTCCATTGTTGGCAACCATGTGTACAGTTGCCAACTCCTTCACTGAAAATTCCCTGCTCTGTCCCTGTCCCTATCCCTCTCTCTTCTCCCTCTTGTGTCTTTCTCTCTCTCACTCTGCCCACACCCTTTCTTTAGTCTTTGTCTCCACTTTCTCTCTTTCTCTCCTAGAACCTGGTCCATCTCCACTATTTCTGTATCTCTTTCTCTTTCTTTTTCTCTCATCTTTTTCTCTCATCTTTTTCTCTCATTTTTCCATCATTCTCCCTCTCCCTCTCCCTCTCCCTCTCCCTCTCCCTCTCCCTCTCCCTCTCCCTCTCCCTCTCCCTCTCCCTCTCCCTCTCCCTCTCCCTCTCCCTCTCCCTCTCCCTCTCCCTCTCCCTCTCCCTCTCCCTCTCCCTCTCCCTCTCCCTCTCCCTCTCCCTCTCCCTCTCCCTCTCCCTCTCCCTCTCCCTCTCCCTCTCCCTCTCCCTCTCCCTCTCCCTCTCCCTCTCCCTCTCCCTCTCCCTCTCCCTCTCCCTCCTCTCCCCCTCTCTCTCCCCCTCTCTCCCCCCCTCTCTCCCCCCCTCTCTCCCCCCTCTCTTCCCCCCCTCTCTTCCCCCCTCTCTTCCCCCCCTCCCTCCCTCCCTCTCTCCCTCCCTCTCTCTCTCCCTCTCTCTCTCTCTACCTCTACCTCTACCTCTATCTCTATCTCTACCTCTACCTCTCTTAAAAGATTCATTTGAACTTTGACAGCTGCCATTTTGTTATTTATCTCCATGGCTTCATGTTAACTTTTCATTTGAAGTAAAATTTTAATTTTAGTTCATTCCTTGGGTCATTTGATTCGTTTTCTGGTGCTGGATAAATGTAGTTTAGGATCCCGACCATTTGCTGCAATAAAATATTTTCTCCTGTTGGGAGACAATTGAATCAATCTCTTTAATACACTGAGACACTGGCGGTGAATTGACGTACATATGGGTTTATATTACACAACGAGATCCCAATGTTCTTCCTTTGTTATGGAAACTTTATTTCAAAAGAACTACAAAGTAAAATCTCTGCACACATCTGTTTTCAATCCGATTTTTTCCCCCCTGCTCTGGATTAAGATTAATGTTGTCAGGATAGGAAAAGTTTAATGGGAAAGCTTAGGTGGGTTTTCAAGGTTGGTGTGAAGTTGTACTTTGTGGAGATCCCCAGTCTGTGCAGACGAGCAACACACCTGCACTCTGTGAACACGCGTGTCTGATAGCATGATTGTGTTTAAGTATATTCAAAGCTGGCTTCCACTGGGTTACAGATCTGCAGAATTAACATTGCTGGACATTTAAGGCTTCTCGTTCAAATTGCTCAGATCTAGAGACTGTGGTACATCGCAGGGGAGGAGATACATTTTAAGATAAAACAACTGAATAAATACTTCCCACTACCTGAAAGCTGTTAGCCATGAACAAGCCTCCCTATTACCTAATTATTGTTACCATTTGTGATTCTGTAGCGTGAACAGTGTTTCAAATGCTGCCCTCCCTGTAAGGACAGCGGAGGGGGATGGGGTCGGGAGTGTGGAGGGGGAGACCATAAAGAAGGTAAATGAACTGTTAGCATTTTGTAGCCGTTAGGTTAATTGAGGAAATGTTGGCCTGTGTTCCAAATGCAGTCTTTCTATGCTGCACTTGCAAATTCTGGTTAGAGTCATAGAGGTTTTGAGTCATACAGCATGGAAAAAGGCCCTTCAGCCCAACTTGCCCACTCTGACCAACATGTTCCATCTCCACTCGTTCTACCCGCCCATATCGTAAAATCGTAAGAAGCTTAATTTGGCAAAACTCACAGGAGTTTTTTTTTTTTCAATTGGGAGATCAGTACTTTAGGGATGTAGATTTAACTTAATTAGTTGAAGGATTCAAAGGGAGAAGAGGAAAGATTCTTTTATTCAGTACATGATGGGGTCTGGACTTCATTGACTGAAAGTCTCATGGAGAGGGAAACTGATTTCACATTTTAAAAGCATCCAGATGTGGCTTGACAAATGTGATCGCTAAGAAGTGGGATTATCCTGAACAACAAAAAAAAAGAAACTGCTGGAGGAACTCAATGGATCAGGCAGCATCTGCAAAGGGAATGCACAGATGTTTTCGGTCGGAACCATTCTTTGGATGTTTCTATCTTTAGAATTATCCTTTAGTTCATTTTGGGTTGGCATGGGTTCCACATGCAGACAGCCTCTGTACGCACTACAAGAAGGGAATAGGAAGGGGAATCTTGAGCAAGACGCAAAAGTGCTGGAGGAACTCAGCGGATCAGACCGCATCTGTGGAGGGAATGGACAGACGAAGGAGAAGAATAGAAGAAGAATGAAAAAGGAATGAAGAATGAAAAAAAGGTTAAGAAGGGTCCCCACCTGAAGTGTCACCTATTCATTCCCTCCCTACATGCTACCTGGCTTACTGAGTTCCACCAGCACTTTCTGTTTCGCTCTAAATTCCAGCATCAACAGTTTCTTGTGTCTCCATTTTCTGGTTCCATTGCTAAGCCTTTTCAAGATTTGCCTACTCTGAAGAAGTTCTCCTCCTCCCTCCAACGGGCGTTCTGTGTGACCCTCTCTCACTGCTCCCTCTCTGTAATTCCTGCTTTTCAAGGTTTTTGTTCAAGATTCCAGCATCTGCAGTTCCTTGTGTCTCCATGTTACCATTCCACTGTGGGATATCGTCGTCAGATAGTCATACAGCGTGGAAACAGACCCTTCAGCCCAACTTGCCCACGCCGACCAACATGTCCCATCTACACTAGTCCCACCTGCCTGCGTTTGGCCCATATCCTACTAAACCGGTAGCGCAGCGGTAGAGTTGCTGCTTTACAGCGAATGCAGCGCCGGAGACTCGGGTTCGATCCTGACTACGGGTGCTGCACTGTAAGGAGTTTGTACGTTCTCCCCGTGACCTGCGTGGGTTTTCTCCGAGATCTTCGGTTTCCTCCCACACTCCAAAGACGTACAGGTATGTAGGTTAATTGGCTGGGTTAATGTAAAAATTGTCCCTAGTGGGTGTAGGATAGTGTTAATGTACGGGGATCGCTGGGTGGCACGGACTTGGAGGGCCAAAAAAGCCTGTTTCCGGCTGTATATATATGATATGATATGATATATCCACGTACCTGTCTAAATGTTTCTTAACTGCTGCAATATTACCGGCCTCAACTACCTCCTCCGGCAGCCCTTTCCATACACCCGCCACCCTTTGTGTAAAAAAGAATACTCCTCAGGTTCCCATTAAATCTTTTCCACCTCACCTTAAACCTATGTCCTCTGGTTCTCGATTCTCCTACTCTGAGCAAAAGATTTACCCAATCTACTCATCTCATGATTTTGTACAATCTCCGCAATGTATGCCTACTTTTTTTGTTCAAGATAATCTCACTTCCCATGCAAACTTTTACCTCTCAAGGAATGCCTACTTTGAAGAAGTTCTCCCTCAGAAGAAGGGTCCCGAACCAAAACGTTGTCTGTCCATTCCATCCACTGATGTTACCTGACCCGCTGAGTTATTCCAGCACTTTGTGTTTGGTTCAAAGAGTAAGGCAACCAAAGACACTTTCAAATGCACTTTGAGCTCAATCTAAGCTCTCGCACTGCACCATAACTACAACACATCGACAACTGTGAGAAACCCAACTGCGAGAACAATTTCAAAAATGAAAAGAGGCCAATCTAAATCTCAGTCGGTCACTTTCCACGGTACTTTGTAGAGCAAATTGGTCACCTGTTTATTTAGGTGAGGAGAAAGGATTTGTCGAACCAAAACAAAAAGACACTAAGTCTTGTCATCCCACTGTGCCAATGCTTCACAGAATGGTGGTATAGTGGTACGGCTATAGAGCTGCTGCCTTTCAGTGCCAGAGACCCAGGTTCAATCCTGACTATAGATGCAGTCAATATGGAGTTTGTACATTCTCTCTGTGACCGTGTAGGTTTCCTCCTGATGCTTCGGTTTTCTCCCACACTCCAAGGTTTGTAGGTTAACTTGCTTCGTAAAATTGTAAATTGTCCCTAATGTGTAGGATATTGCTGTTGTACGGGTGATCGCTAGGTTGGCGTGGACTCGGTGGGCCGAAGGGCCTGTCTCCACCCTGTATCTCTAAACTAAAACTGAAGTGAGCTTAGGGCCACAATCAATCTAAATCATAGGCTAGGAGAATTTCTGGAAATCTGCATCCTGACTTTGTATGTTTTCATGGCAACTTCTGTTTGTAAATTACAACCTGGTTCAATCATTTTATCGAGTTACCAGTATGGTAACTTTACCATAAAGAGTATACACATGGTGTGTGTATAACATACCTGGCATGGAGAATATATACACGATTTAGTGATGCAGCATCGAAACAGACCCTTCGGCCCACCAAGTTTATGCCGACCAACAATTTCCAGTACACTAATTCTAACCTACACAGTCAGGACAAAAAGAGGTTCTAATTATCCAGCTGCCCCATATCCTTACAAAGCTTTCCTATTCATCGACCTGTCCAAGATGTCCCCCCAATTGATTTAGCAGTAGTCACTGCAATGACATTTGCACTAGCCAAGCTGTCCGTCCCCACCGCCATTTGCGGGAGTTAGATAGTGTAAGTAGTTTACATTACTTTCGAGATACAGCGCGGAAACAGGGTCTTCAGCCCACTGAGTCCATGCTGGCCAACAGCCACTCCATACACTAGCACTATCCTACACACTAGGAACTATTTACAATGTTACAGAAGCCAATTAACCTACAAACCTGCGCGTCTTTAGGATGTAGGAGGAAACCGGAACACCTGGAGAAAACCCATGCGGTCACGGGGAGAATGTACAAAGTCCATTCAGACAGCACCCGTAGTCAGGATTGAACCTGGGTCTCCGGCACTGTGAGACAGCAGCTCTACCACTGCGCAACTGTGCCACCACACTGCTTTGGTTAACCTTATGATACATCTCAAACAGCTTCTTAATTTCAGCCATTTTAAGCTTGCTTCAGGATGGCAGCAAGAAAGCACTAAATTATGAAGCATCAGGACGGATTCACCATTCAGAGGTTTTACAAGTGGCACGATTGAAAGCAATAGCAAAATTTGAAAGGCAGCAAGCAATGGCAACTGACTTGTTCAAGGGTATGTTGTGATAATGTCAGTTATTTCAGTGGCGAGGCAGTTTTGTTTTGCCCCAAGGGTAAACCTGTTATCACCATCAAACGCTCTGCCCTCCACAGCCTCTTCATCATGCACATTGCTAACTCTGTGGCTGATCCTTATCCCCTGCTCTCACCTCGTTCAAGACTGGAATTCCCATTTTGTTCTGTAGGGTTTTTCATTCATTCCCAGAATAATTCTGAAGCCTGTTCCTCTTTCACAGGGGAAGAATGGGCAGTTGTCATTAAAAGAACAATTGAAATATATATATATATATATAAATATATATATATATAAATATAAATATAAATATTTTATAAATATATATATATGTGTGTGTGTGTGTGCATACATAAATCATATATAAATATATATAACATGTGTGTGCGCGTGTATATATATATATATACTAGGATATATATATATATATACTAGGATATATATACACTAAATATACTAAACTATTTTATATTTATATATATATATATATATATATAGTTTAGTATATTTAGTATATCTTGGTTAGCATGTACGTGTTGGGCCGTGCTGATTATCTATATATGGCAGTTTACTATCCAATGGTACGAACGTTGATTTCTGTAATTTCAAGTAACTCCTTCATTCCTTCCCCCCCCCCCCCCCCATCCTAGTCGCTCTACCACAGTGTTTCTCAACCTTTTTACCCTTGCGGAACCCTTGAAATAATTTTCATGTCTCAGGGAACCCCTACATAAACATTCGTCACGTACAGCTCCTGTCCACTGACCACTAAAGGTCGTTTCACACTGGCGCCATATAGACGTAGCTAAATATTTTCTCTATGATTATTATACTTTTAAATGACATAACAGGTTGAAGATTTTATTATAATACCCAAGAATTTTCCAAGAGTATGCCGTACGTGTATAATAAAATCACGAATATGAAATTGAACACAGAAATGACTCAAAAATGCATTTACATATGATCAGCAAGGATGTGCATTTCTGCTCTACATTGGTTCAAGTCCTGGGGAACACAAACCCACATTTGACCACTAATTGCAGTAATTTAGAGTATAATGTCATCTTGCTTATTGAAGTACATATTGAAATACTTGTTGAAGTAAATTCGCACATAAATTGACAATCAGCCCCAAAAGGTGGCAAGTGGCTTTTCTGCTGTGTTTCATATTTCAACCATGTCTTAATTAATTAATGTGGTTATATAATCCTGCACTTAAATTTAATATTTACTCATTACAGTTCCACCACTGATTTTCTGGCACTCTTGGTTCCAGAAAATCAGAAAATGGTTTATCCATTTTACCTGACCAAAGGAGGTCACGGCCTCCGATAGTCAAGTCAAGTCAAGTCAAATTTATTTGTATAGCACATTTAAAAACAACCCACGTTGACCAAAGTGCTGCACATCTGATTAGGAAAAAAAAGAAACATACAGTGGCAGGCAGCCAAACACAACGGCGCGGCCATCTTGAACAAAATGTTTAACTAAAGCAGAATGGTGTCCCGCGGCCGCGCCGCACCGGGCGATGGAGGGGTACAACAGTACCAGAACGGTTCACCTAGGCTGCTGGGAGGGCCGAGATACCGGCCTGCAAAGCTGGCCAAGGAAGTCTGCTATGGGGACTGCTAGGCTGGGCTGGAGTTCCAGAGCCCCGGCCGCAGGTTGCAAATTCAACCCACCGATTGGCCATGGAAGTCCCGATGAGGTCGAGATTGGCTGCCTTGCCCAGCCTAGGTGCCACATTTTCGGGGAGACTTCCAGGGCGCGGGGGAATTTCTTGCGGAACCCCTAGCGATCTCCATCGGAACCCTAGTGTTCCGGGGAACCCCGGTTGAGAAACATTGTTCTACTAGTTCCACTGTTCGCATCCTTGTTTCCCTGTCATCGACACATCTTCGCCAACCAACAATGGGCCATTATGGACTCCACCCTTCCTGAAGTCATCTGCTGCTGATCTTGCTTTGTTCTGGCCTTTTCTCGCCTCTAGTTTCCACCCCCCCCCCACCCCCACCCCAACCCGCAGGTTTATCTTTCAGTCTGAAGAAGGGTTCTGACCTGAAACGTCACATATTCCTTTTCTCCAAAAATACTGCTTGACCTGTTGAGTTACTCCAGCATTTTGTGTGTAAACCAGCATCTGCGGTTCCTTCCTAGGCACAGAAGGACATGAGCAAAGTGGATGATGGCACAAGGGTTGGTCTGGGTGAAATCTATAGCTTGGGTTTTATACCAAAATATGTTCCTATCAGCAAACATATAGTCTGACTTAAAGAACTAGTCAGACCTCATTTTCAAGAGCATTCTTTATTAAAAACAAAGGTTTTTTGTTAAAATAACCCTGGATAAAATAACCTTGGATATGTCCTGGATATGTTTAGGCATGCTAACTCGATGCAGTCATAAGTGGTCTGACGATAGAAATTAATCTTTCTGGTGGCAATGTTAATTCATCAGTTGGGTAGTCAATTTTTAAAAAAATCATTGAACTGTACTCTGACACCAATATAAACAATCATTTGCTAAACAGCCAAATGGTGGTCCATTACTCAGCAAATTTAAAACAATCAGAAGCCCATCAAAACTTTAGGCTTTAGAGTTTAGAGATGCAGTGCAGAAACAGGCCCTTTGGCCCACTGAGTCCGTGCCGACCAGCGATCCACATACACAAGCACTCTCCTACACACCAGGGACAATTTACAATTTTTGCCAAAGCCAATTATCCTATAAACCTGCATGCATTTGGAGTGTGGGAGGAAACCGGAGCACTTGGAGAAAACCCGCGCGTTCACAGGGAGAACGTAAAAACCGGGGCCGCACGACTGCGGGGCGCAGCGGTAGAGTTGCTGCCTTATAGTGCATGTAGCGCCTCCGAGACCTGGGTTCGATCCCGACTATGGGCGCCGTCTGTACGGAATTTGTACGTTCCCCCCGTGACCGCGTGGGTTTTCTCCGAGATCTTCGGTTTCCTCCCACACTCCAAAGACGTTTAGGTATGTAGGTTAATTGGCTTGGTAAATGTAAAAATTGTCCCAGGTGGGTATAGGATAGTGTTGATGTGCAGGGATCGCTGGTCGGCGTGAACTCGGTGGGCCGAAAGGGTCCGTTTCCGTGCTGTATCTCTAAACTAAACTAAACTCCGTGTAGACAACACACGCAGTCAGGATCGAACCCTGGTTTCTGGCCCTGTAAGACAGCAACTCTACCGCTGTGCCAATGTGGGACCCTTAAGTGCTGGAGGAACACAGTACTTCAAAGCAGTCATGGCTATTAACTTGCTCTGGAATGGCATTTGTGGAAACTTGGTATAAAGCATACAACAGCTTTACCAGTAAATGTTCTTGCAAAATTAATCAATCAACAACTATAAAATCACCAATGTCCCCATAAAACAAATTATGAACATACAAAAGATATTTACTTGTGTGCACTAAACATGTTTGTATATCATTGTAGTGGACTTACAGGTCCACCACCGATTTTCCAGCACACTTGGTTCCAGATCACTTCTGGATTCTCCATTTTACCGGAGCAACAGAGGTCGCTGCTTCCGAGAGGAGTCCAACATTACCGGAACGGTCCACCCAGGCCACCAGAGAGCCGAGATACCGGCCCACAAAGTTGGCCTCAGAAGTTGGCTACAGGAACGGATCTGGTGGCTCCGGCAGGGCCCGTATCCCAGAACCCTGGCCACAGGGGGGCAAATCTGACCCGTTGATCGGCCTCGGATGTCCCGATGAGGTAGAGATCGGCCGCCTCACCCGGCCTAAGCACCACATTTTCGGAGGGATGTCCAAGGGGGATTTCCAGCGCCCTCTCGTAATTTTAACCGGATTAAAGGAGGAGCCGGAACACCAGTTGCCAGAAAATCAGTGGTGGACCTATACTATCGATTTTAACTTATTACTGAAGACAATGGACACTTCTCTTCCTTAAAGCCACTATATTGGCTGTGAGCAATAAACAGGTCAAATCAGGACCAAACCTAAACACAATGAAAATCAACAAAAAAAACCTGCAGTTGCTGCAAATATGAAATAAAAGTGGAAAATGCTGGAAACTCTCAGCAGGTCAGGCAGCATCTGTGGAAAGAGAAGCGGTTAATGTTTCTCCTTCCTCTGATGCAGTCTGACGTGCTCTGCCTTTCCAGTGTTTTCTGTTTCCAGTCCATGCTCAAAGATTACCCTTCATTAGTTTTCATAAAACAAAATCTAAGAATAAAAATATGTAAGTATTTCTTGCACATAACCTCTAGACGGTTTAAAGTTTGGGCGATAAATCTTCTCCACTTTGTTGTCATGTAAAATTATATCCTGTCAATAAGTGGAAGATGAAAAGATAAAACACCACCCTTGTGCTTTTATTGCAACTACTATCAAGAATAAAACATTTGCTTATGTTAGGCTGCTGAACCCTCACAAATATACAACATTAACTGCACATTAGGAAATCACTTCAGTCATGCAAGATTTTAAACATTGAATGGTTGAAAGATACAGCCCGGAAACAGCCCACAGAGTCCACACTGGCATCGATCACCCATTTACACTAGTTCTATCTTATCATTTTCTCACCCACTCCCTGCCCACTAGGGAACATTTACAGTGGGCAGTTAACCAATAAATCCACATGTCTTCGGGAAGAGGGAGGAAACCGGAGCACCCGGAGGTAACCGTACGGTCACAGGGAACACAGGCAAACTCTTGGTTTGGTTTAGCTTAGAGATACGGTATAGAAACAGGCTCGTCAGCCTATTGAGTCCACGTCAACCACAATCACCCATTCACACTAGTTCTATGTTATCCCACTTTCTCATCCACTGCCTGGACACCAGGGGCAATTTATAGAGGCCAATCAACCTACAAACCCACATGTCTTTGGGCTGTGGGAAGAAACAGGAGCCCCACGTGGGTGGAAACACACGTGGTCACAGGGAACACTGTCTACCCCCTCCCCAACTCGCCTCGCGTACCTGCACTGTCAGAATCCCTCGGCCTTGTTTGAGACTTGGCCTGTTGCTATTTCCCGCAGCTCCTCCCTGTGGATGATTGTTCCACAGTCTCGCCGGTCTGCGAGCAGGGAAACCTCCGCTGAACTCCTCGAAGGATTTATCAACGGCAATGTTTTATTCATGGCCGCTGTGTCTGGATTCTCCCACCAGTGGGAACAAGCCCTCCATGTCAAACCCCATCAGGCCCCAGTGTGATTGTTAAAGTGTCTGTGAGTTACCACACAGTGTTCGGAGTTGAACAGCGCAGTCACTGACACATTCAATTAGCCCACTCTCAGCTCCGATTCAAATTGCTTCTTTGCCCAGACGTACATTTATATTTGCATAGCTGACTACAAATTCATTGCCAGAATTCAAATTGAGAAGCAGATAATTAGCTGGAGTGGAGATACTTATTCTGCCAGTACACCGGGCCATTGCTGTTCTTGGAAATAGTTGCTACTGAAATGAATTAGAACAGTGGGATGCCCCCAAGTAAAAGTCAAAGAATATTCAACACAAATCAATATGATTAAAAATTATTCATTAATAAAAAGGAACTACAGATGCTGGTTTGAGTAGCAAAATATTAAGAATAACTCAGCGGGTCAGGCAGCATCTCTGGAGAAAATGGATGGGATGACCTTTCCAGTTGGGACCCTTCTCTTATTTGTTTGGGTGTCACAGTGGTACAGCTGGTAGAGCTGCTGCCTCACAGCACCAGAGATCCGGGTTCATTCCTGACCTCTGCCGCTGTCTTTGTGGAGTTTGCATGCTCTCCCTGTGACCGTGTGGGTTTTCTTCGGGAGCTCCTTTTTCTTCCCACATCCCAATGACATGCAGGTTTGTAAGTTATTTGGTCTCTGTAAACACGCCCCACGTGTGTCGGGAGCGGGTGTGAAAGTAGGAGAGCATACAACTAGTGCGAACAAGCGATGAATGGCCGGCATGCATCATTGGGCCAAAGGACCTGTTTCCATGGTGTATTTCTAATCGCTGAACTCTAAACTCTGAACCAGGGAAGGGAGGAGAGAACAAAAGAAGGAGTCTGACAAGCAGAAAGGATTAAAAGAAGGATGGGGCGATCATGCAAGGTCATGGAACCGAGAAGCGGTAAAAATGCAAGATTCAGTTTGGAAAACTGCTGGGCGTCTGGAATAAAACTATGAATGTAAAGTTAAGTTAAGCAGATGAGTCACCGGTGCGCTGTGATTCATTGAAGGCAGGTTCACACGAAGCATACAAATCAAAGAGCAGCCATGTCATAAAACCATTGAGGACACTTACAGTGCTTGCGTAACAACTTTGACATTGAGAGGGCTTATCTACTGTCCCCTTGATTTCTTTTGATATTAGTCACAGAGATTTAGGAAAGCGTGGCTGGGAATGAGTCATCGTCTTCTGTTGACGCCTTTGATTAAACTGCTCGTGAGTTGGGTTCAGGCATAGAACATGGATCATAGACCAGCAGAGTACAGGAACAGGCCCTTCAGCCCACTAGAGATGTGAAGTGGGAATGTAATGATCTCAAAAGACAACCGGTCACCTTGATTTAGGTGCTAGGGACTGCAGATGCGTGTTTGCACAAGCACGCACACAGTGCTGGAGTAACTCAGTGTGCCAGGCAGCAGCTCTGAAGAACATGGATAGGCGACATTTCAGGTCGGAACACTTCTTCAGTCTGATGCATACCTTGAGGAGATTGTGCAGTGAAGCAGTCGATATATAGAAACAAGGAACTACATATGCTGGATTTACATAGACACAAAATGCTGGAGTAACTCAGCGGGTCAGGCCACATCTCTGGAGAAAAGGAATAGGTGATGTTGTGTTTAGAACCCTTCTTCAGACACATGCTGGATTTAGATGGTCAATCTGCCTGTTTAATATCACTTGGAACAACTATTTTGGAAGCTTCCCATCGCCCGGATGACAATAATACCTGGTTCTCAGTAGAAATGATTTCCATTATTGAATCTATGCCGATTTTTATGTATCACACTGGTGAGGTGCTTAAAGTCCTTTGTTCAATTCAATGTCTTATTGTGGATGTGAATCATTTATCTTAAGCTTACTAATGTAGGCGGCAATATATTCATAAGCAAATTATTCAGGTTTTTCTTTAGGGATTATTGAAAGGTCATGATGTGGAATTGTAGGCATTGGTTATGCTAGTTATTAGTTATGTCTCCACGGAACCCTGACTTAATTTGCCTTGTTCCTTTAACTCTGTGCAGTCAATGCATATTATTTTAATTATTTCACAAATAAATATTTAATGCAGACAATTGCAGAGAAGGCATTGCCAATGATGGTGAGTGTTTGGGGATGAGACAGCAAGAGACCTTGTGTTCCCTTTTAACCGGCTGTGAAAGAATTGGTGGTGCAGCGGGTAGAGCCGCTGCCTCACAGCTCCAGAGACCCCAGTTCAATCCTGACCTCGGGTGCTGTCTGTGCGGAGTTTACACGTTCTCCCTGTCGTATGTTGAAAGGCTGGAGCGATTAGGCTTGTATACACTGGAATTTAGAAGGATGAGGGGGGATCTTATTGAAACATATAAGATAATTAGGGGATTGGACACATTAGAGGCAGGAAACATGTTCCCAATGTTGGGGGAGTCCAGAACAAGGGGCCACAGTTTAAGAATAAGGTGTAGGCCATTTAGAACGGAGATGAGGAAGAACTTTTTCAGTCAGAGAGTGGTGAAGGTGTGGAATTCTCTGCCTCAGAAGGCAGTGGAGGCCAGTTCGTTGGATGCTTTCAAGAGAGAGCTGGATAGAGCTCTTAAGGATAGTGGAGTGAGGGGGTATGGGGAGAAGGCAGGAACGGGGTACTGATTGAGAGTGATCAGCCATGATCGCATTGAATGGCGGTGCTGGCTCGAAGGGCTGAATGGCCTACTCCTGCACCTATTGTCTATTGTCTATTGTCTATTGTAAGGAAAACACCGCGCTGTTTTCCTCCCACATTCCAAAGATGTGCGGGATTGTAGGTTAATTGGTCTTAGTTTAAAACATTACTCGTAATGTGTAGGGAGTGGATGAGAAAATGGGATAACATGGAACTAGTGTGAACGGATGATCAATGATCGGCATGGACTCGGTGGGCCAAAGCGCCAGTTTCCATGCTTTATTTCTAAACTTAACTAAACTGCAAAAACACCTCACTTGGTATATCACTGTGGCGATAGACTGATATTTGGTCAAAACTTTTACAGGAACCGATCAGAATGTGGAGCTGAAACCAAGCTCACTTTGATCTCTTTTTCCTCTTTGGCCTTTGTTCACCCACCCGCCAATTAAACCCCTCACCTGAATCCACCTATCACTTGCCAGGGTTTGTCCTGCTTCCCCCATCTCTTATCCAGGTTTCTCCCCCCTACTCCAATCTGTTTAAGAAGAGACCCAACCCGAAATGTCCCCAATCCACGTTCTCCAGAGATGCTGCCTGACCCGCTGCGTTACTCCAGCAATGTGTGCCTTTTTTTTGTACTACACCACTTCTTTTGCAGCTTTCTCCATTTCTACAATCTGTCTGAAGAAGGGTTCCTCCAGCACGTTGTGTTTAGGTCAAGATTCCAGTACCTGCACCTCTTGTGTCTCCAAATCCCACTCCTATTTCTTGTAATCTTCTTTTCCTACAATGCCCCATTCTTTATTTTCTGCTGGGTTCCCCTTCCTCTAGGTAAATATACACCTCTTCAACTCAAAGAATCAAGACCATCCAAACTTATTACTCTTACACCCCAGCCTATTTGTAGCTAGGCTAACACATCATTTATTTTTCTTAACACGTTAATGTGTTTCCTCTGATTAGTTTAGTTTAGTTTAGTTTAGTTTTGTTAGTTTAGTAGTTTAGTTTAGTTTAGTTTAATTTAGTTTAATTTAGAGACACAGTGTGGAAACAGGCCCTTTGGCCCTCTGAGTCCGTGCCGACCAGCGATCACCCATAGACTAGTTCTATCCTACACACTAGTGACCATTTACAGAACCCAATTAACCTAGAAACGTGCACATCTTTGGGACGTGGGAGGAAAACAGAGCTCCAAGAAGAAATCCAACAGGGAGAATGTGCAAGATTGGTGCTCAGATTGCGATTGCCAAACTTTTCATGTGTTGTGACTTTTAATGAATGTTTAATGCTGTCATCTTTCCCTGTTGTAATCATTTCTGTATTTCTGTACATCATGCTTTGCCTGCGACCTCCCTGGCTGCCCACTAAACCTGTCTCCCTGCACCCTGTCCACAGATTGACTTTCTCCCTTGTGTGTATTGTCAGCAAACAGACATGTCACACTCAATCCTCTCACCAAGGTCGCAAGGTCACATGGAGTCACGCAGCTAGGACACAGGACCTGCGGCCCACCATGTCTGTGTCGGCCATCAAAGGCTTCCCTACGCTATTCCCCTTTGCCAGCACTTGGTCCAAATGTATTAATGATTCACAAACTTACCCCGATGCTTCAATGTCCTGGGCCTCCTCCATTGCCAGAGTGAGGACACACACAAACTGAAGGAACAGCCGCTCATGGTCCACTTGGGCAGCTTACAACCCAACGGTATGAACATTCAATTCTCCAATTTTAGGTAATCCCTCACAAACTCCTGCCCTCTCCCTCCCCTTTCTCCTCCACACCCTCCTCTCACCCCCCCTCCCATCTGTCCCACCTGGATTTGCACCTATATCTCCCCTTCCTCTCCACCTACATTTCTTCCTCTGGCTTCACAATTAGCAATGCTTCAATTGTTTTGTCTCACAATTTCTGTTTTTATCTCTGGAACAATGTCCAATGTCTGCCTCTCAAACCCCACCCACCCCACCCCCCTTACCTATGTTCACTTATTACCTGCAATGCTTTATCTTGCCCTTCCTCTCTTCCAGCTTTATTCCCCCTGCCTTCCCCCCCTTTTACAATTAGACTGAAGAGGTGCTCCAGAATTAAAGCACCCACTGGCTGGTATGGCTGATACCGAAGATAGACATAAGATGCTGGAATAACTCAGCGGGTCGGGCAGCATCCCTAGAGAAAACGAATAGGTGACGTCTGAAGAAGAGTTTCAACCCGAAACGTCACCTATTCCTTTTCTACAGAGATGCTCCCTGACCCGCTGCGTTACTCTAACATTTTCTGTCTATCTTCGGTATAAACCAGCATCTGCAGTTCCTTCCGAGACCCTCTCATTGAAATAGCTCCCCCCCTTAAATCCCAGCTAAAATTACATTGTTGTAGATTGTAAATAACAGGGCACCAAAAAGAGATTCTTACGTTCTGCATTTGCAACATCCAACATGAAAATGATGTTTCCAATCTTTCTCCTTCATGTATCTTGTCCAAACCCTTCTTAAATATTATTCAGCTGCACTACTTGAAGATGTAGCATTCCCACAGTGATCAGAAGCTTCTGTGTTTTGTTCTCCATTTGATTTCTTGGGTGACTATTGTATTTTCATAGTTTTAGTTTAGGCCCTTTGGCCCACAGAGTCCATGCCGACCATCGATCAGCCGTTCACATTAGTTTTGTGCTATCCCACTTTCTCATCCACTACCTATACACTAGGGACAATGTTTACAAAGGCCAATTAACCTACAAACCCACACGTCTTTGGGATGTGGGAGGAAACCGGAGCAAAATGCATGCAGTCACAGGGAGAACATGCAAACTCCACACAGATAGCACCTGAGGTCAGGATTGAACCTGGGTCTCTGGAGCTGTGAGGCAGTGACTCTAACAGCACTCAATTTTAGTTTAATTTCGAGATACTGCATGGAAGTCGGACCTTTGACCATGCCCAGTCCATGCCGACCACAGATCTCCCCTACTCTAGTTCTATCCTACACACTATCATCAATTTACAGAAGCCAAGTAATCTAAAAACCTGCATATCTTTGGAATGTAGTGGGAAACAGGAGAACCGGGAGAAAACCCACTCGGTCACAGGGAGAACATTCAAAACTCCAGACAGACAGCACCCATAGTCAGGATCGATTGTGGGCCTCTGGCGCTGTAAGGTGGCAATTCTACCACTACATCACTGCGACGCCCAATAGCTTTTAATTTCCCCCCGATTCTTGTAAATTGGCATAGGTTTAAGAAAACAAAATATCTAGCTCCAGAGTCGAGAAACATAAAGATCTTTTCGACCATTGACTGGCAAAGCAGTTCTCTCTCCCACCAGAGTCCCGCATTCCTTGAATTTAATTTCCATTTGAAAAGTGGAACCATGTGTTCTAAAAGGGAATCTGAAGCCAAGATATCCCTTGGCTCTGCTGTAAGAATTTGTAGACAACTAGTTGAGAATGGAACTCGTAAAAACATTTGGTTGTCAACTCAAACCCACGGGTGCTAATTAACTAATTGTTGCCTCTTGTGCAACCATCTTAGTGCCTTTTGGTCGCGGCTTTCAATTAACGTTTCACATCTTTTGGGGAGAATCACATTTAATCCACGAGTCAGAGAGTCTAGGGCCAGAGGGCATAGCCACAGAATAAAAGGTCACACCTATTGGAAGGAGATTATGGAGCAACCTCTTTCGCCAGACGGTGGTAAACCAGTGGAATTCATTGTTGCAGACGGCTGTGGAGGCCAAGTCATGGGGGTTTTTTAAGGCAGAGACTGTGGGCTGTCAGAGAGCGAGGAGGGCCGTTGGAGAGCGAGGCGCCCATCGAGAGCGAGGAGGGCCGCCGAGAATGATGGGGGACCCGGCGGAGGAGGCACCAAGAAGGGGACACCAGGCGGGAGGAGGGGGGGAAGGGTGCTGCTGCCACGTGCAATGGATAGGGCTGTTTGGTGAACTTTAGTAACATTGTTGGTGCCACTACGTGGCGACATTTGTGTACTGCGTAAGTGAGGTCTGCTACATGGTTTTACCAGGTTACATGCAAAACCAAGCCTTAGGCAGAGCCAAGGGATATTGTCACATGTACCTAGGTACATGTGACAATAAAGTATCAGCGAATCATTAATCCCAATGTGCTCTAAGGAGGAAAGTTGGGATATTCTATGCAGCATCCTGGTCAATATTTGATGATGCGAGGATAGGTGGTGGGGCAGGTTGTGTAGAGAAAGCAGGAACTCTGCAGAAGGACATGGACAGGTTGGGAGAGTGGGCTAGGAAGTGGCAGATGGAATACAGAGTAACAAAGTGTGCAGCCATGCACTTTGGTAGCAGGAATAAAGGCGTAGACTATTTTCTAAATGGAGAGAGGAATCAGAAATCGGAGGTGGCAAAGGGACTTGGGTGCCGGTGCAGGATTCCCAAAAGGTTAATTTGCAAGTCGAATTGGTAGTAAGGAAGGCAAATGTAATGTCAGCATTTATCTCGAGAGGAATAGAATATAAAAACAGTGATGTAATGCTGAGGCTTTATAAGGCACTGGTCAGACCACATTTGGAGCACTGTGAGCAGTTTTCATCATCATCACCATCATAATCATAATCATACTTTATTCGCTAAGTATGTTTTGCAACATACGAGGAATTTCATTTGCCATACAGTCATGCAAATAAAAATCAACAGAACACCCAAAATACTTTTTAACATGAACATCCACCACAGTGACTCCTCCACATTCCTCATTGTGATGGAAGGCGAAAAAAATCTCTCAATCTCTCCCTTCTTTGTCCTCCAGCGTTCGGGAGCTCTAAGCTGTTGACGGGCCGATCTTACTCCCGTAGCCGGCGGCGGGCCTTCCTCATCAGGGCGATCAAGCTCCTGCATCCGGAGGGAATCTCAGCTCCCCCGCGCCAGGCGATCTGACCCCGGGTCGGGACAAGTCGAACGTCGTGCGGCTTTGGAGCTTCCCGGCGTCGGTCTCAACCTGAGACTGCGAGCTCCTCGATGTTAATGTCCACAGGTGTTGAGCGTCGATCCCAGGCAAGGAATCGCACGCTCTGGTGGACGTGGGGCTCAAAGTCAGTCCCGAGTCAGGCTTCCAGCTCCACGATGTTAGGCCGCAAAGCGACTGGAGATTCGATCCGGAAAACAATCGCATCTCCGGCAAGGTTTGAAAATAAAAATTCCCCTGAACCCCCCACCCACCCCCAACATAAAACAAACCAGAGAACATGAACACAAACTTTTAAAACACACTAAAAATAATTTAAAAAAGACGAAAAGGACAGACAGACTGTAGGCGAGGCTGCCATTATGGTGCCAACTGTTGGGTCCCATATCTGAGGAAGGATGTGCTGGCGATGGAGAGGGTCCAGAGGAGGTTTATGAGAATTATCCGGCGATGATTGGGTTGACGTATGATGAGCATTTAACAGCATTGTGTCTGTACTCGCTGGAGTTTAGAAGGATGAAGGGGGTGTTCATTGAAGCTAGCCGAATAGTGAAAGACCTGAATGGAGAGGATGTTTCCACTGGTGGGAAAGTCTTGGACCATAGTGCACAGCTTCAGAATAAAAGGACATACCTTTAGAAAGGACATGAGGAGGAATTTCTTTATTGAGGGTGGTTATTCTGTGAAATTCATTGCCGCAGACTGCTGTGGAGACTGTCAATGGATATTTTTAAGGCGGAGATTGACTGATTTTTGATTGGTAAAGGTGTCAAGAGTTATGGGGAGGATGCAGGAGAATGGGGTTGAGAGGGAATGATAGATCAGCCATGATTGAGCGATGGAGTAGACACGATGACCTAATTCTGCTTCTATGACTAATGAACTTATGAATTATATTTACCCTCAATCCACGTTCACTAATCTTGTGCCAATCTGCTCACCATCATTGTGCTATTTGTGGAGATTGTTGGTCTGATTTCTGCTGTGTTTTCTGTTGATCAGTGAGTTCAAACCAAAACCGTTTGGTATACCGGCTCTTATACTCAATGCTTTAATAGGTCGAGGCAATGAGTATAAGATCCAGGAAGTCATGATGCAGCTTAAAAGGACTTTGGTTAGACTGCATTTGGTGCATTGCGTGTAGTTCTGGTCACCACAGAAAGGATGTGAAAGCTTTAGAAAGGCACAAAGTGCTGAAGTAACTCAGCAAATCAGGCACATCGCTGGCAAATATGGAAAGGTGTCACTTCGGGTAGGGACCCTTCTTCAGATATTCAGGCTTTGGAAAGGTTGCAGAGGTTTACCAGAATGATGCCTGGACTGGAACGTATATCCTACAAGAAGACATTGGACAGACTTGGATTGTTTTCTTATGAATTCAGGTTGAAAGGAGATCTGATAAAAGTATAAACAATTATGAGAGACATAGAGATTGGGTAGACAATCAGGGCTTTTATCCCCAGGATGGAAATATCAAATACTACAGAGCATAGTTTTAAGATGAGCGAGGGCAAAGTTTAAAGGAGATGTGTGGGACACGTTTTTTACACAGCGGGTGGTGGGTGCCTGGAACGTGCTGCCAAGGGTGGTGTTGGAGGCAGATTTAAGAGGCTTTTGCATAGGCACATGGATATGCAGGGAATGGAGGGATATGGATCACATGCAGGGGATGGAGGGATATGGATGATATGCAGGGAATGGAGGGATATGGATGATATGCAGGCAGATAAGAGTTGGCATCGTGGGCATTGGTGGGCCGATTGGCCTAATTCTGCTCCTATGACATGAACGTATGAACATGTTTGGCACAGACATTGTGGGCCGAAAGGCCTGTTCCTGTGCTGTACCGTCCCATATCTATATTGGATTAAGAACACTGTTCGTGAAACATGCCATACAAATGTACGTTGTTTGTTTCTGTCTTTTTTTCCTCTGGACCGAAGCCAATTAAAAAAAACTATATTAGTAAGGGACAAGTGGGCTGTGGAGGTAAATGTGCTCTAGGTGGTATAGAGTTACACACATCAGAGAGAGGACTCCAGATCTAATTCCAGCTCTGGGCTGAGTTACTTCAATCACAGCCAGATGTGTACGAGGAGTAGCACAGCTGGTTTCCGCCAGTCCAGTTTAGGTTTGGAGAGCGGGGGGTGGGGGGGGAGGGAGAGGGGGTGTGGGGGGGGGGGGGGGCTGGGTGAGTGTGGGTGAGGAAAAATCCATCCCGGGTTTCCCCTGCTGATTGAGTTTGCATGTTCCCCATTGCAAAGTATGCGTGCTTGCACGTTGGCGTGGTGGCCAAGTGAAGCTTGGCTGTGATGCAGTTGCTGGCTCAGCATTATCTTGACCATCAGCATGCGCGCAAAGAAAAGCCGTCTGGCTAAGGACTGTGGGATCGACACGTGCCCTGGTGGACGCGAAGCGCAGGTGAGGTGGGGAACATCTGGAAGTGATTACTTACTGTACATTTCCACGCTATCTGAACACTAGTGCAAAGATGGGGGAAATGTCGCTGTAGAATATGGAAGCAAGGTGCAGAGAGAGAATGATTGAAGCAGAAGATCTGGGCCAAAGGGGAGAGTTCATGTTCATAGGTCCAAGAGGCAGAATTAGGCCATTCGGCCCATCAAGTCTACTCTGCCATTCAATCATCTATCTTTCCATTTTTGAGAGCAAATGGAAAGCAGTGGGCCAGAAGGCATCCCTGGAGAACATGGATAGGTGATGTTTCAGGTTGGGACCTTTCTTTAGTCTGAGGGATTGGACCAGAGGAGAATGGATATGGTGTCAAGGGGGATGAAATAAGTTTGATGGGCAAGTCCAGGCTGAAACAATGGGTCTGACAGGGCAGTCCACATGGTGGAGTTTGGGCAGTAGATAGATGTGGGCTGTGTGGAGCAGGGACACTGTAAGGGTGGGAACTGTGAGATGGAAGGCTACTGAGCAGAAGAGATCCATGACCATCTGGTAAACCATTGTCCGATGGTCATTCTTTGGACTTACCCTGAGGGAAATACATAGGTCTACCCTCACCATTCTCCAGCTATTCACCAACCGTAGGTGGCACAGTGGCTCAGCGGTAGAGTTGCTGCCTTACAGCGTCAGAGACCTGGGTTTGATGCTGATAATGGGTGCTGTCTGTAAGGAGTTTATACGTTCTCCCTGTGACCGCGTGGGTTTTCTCCCGGTGCTCTGGTTTCCTCCCACACTCCAAAAACGTGCGGGTTTGTAGGCTTCTGCAAATTGGCTTCTGTAAATTGTAAATTGTCCCTAATGTGTAGGATAGTGTTAGCATATGGGGTGATCGCTGGTCAGCGCGGCCTCGGTGGGCCGAAGGGCCTGTTTTTGCGCTGTATCTTGATATCTACTGGTATCTGTTACTTAGTAATCAGGAGCAGGAAGAGGCCGCTTCGCCGTTGGAGTCGGCTCGGTCTTTTAATGTAATCACGGAAGTCCATCTACATTCAGATCCTGGTCCTAGCCTTCTCCCTGTCTGCTTTGATCGCTTTAGCCTTTCGTATTATATCAAAATCCTTCCAGCAACTTTCTGGGCAGTAGAAATACCCTTGTTGTGGCTTGAATGATGCGTTAGTAGAAATCCGGCATGCACTAAATCCACAATGTAAAATGTGTGAAAGTGCAATCTGATCCATTGAAATTTATGTCTACATTTCAGAATTCTCAGAATTCTCTTCAAGTACTTTAATGCACGGTGTGTTTACTGCACACAGCAGAACACACCACTGATCACACAAGGAAGCAGCAACCTCCATTAGTACTTGTTCATCCAAGCATTTGTGTACTTTCATCTTTAGTGTTTAGGTTAATTAGTGTAGGGATGCAGACTGGAAACAGGCCCTTTGGCCACCGAGTCTGTGCCACCAGCAATCATCCATTCACTAGTTTAGATTATATTAGTTTAGAGAAACAGTGTGAAAACAGGCCCTTCGGCCCACCGAGTCCACGCCGACTAGCAATCAACCTGGAAGCTAGCTCAATCCTACACATTAGGGACAGTTTTATTTAACAGAAGCCAATTAACCTACAAACCTGCGCGTCTTTGGTATGCACGAGGAAACTGGAGCACCCGGAGAAACCCCACGCGGCTACAGGAAGTTCGTAAGTTCATAAGTTATTGTAGTAGAATTAGGCCATTTGGCTCATCAAGTCTATTCCGCCATTCAATCCAGCCTGATCTATCTTTCCCTCTTAACCCCATTCTCCTGCCTTCTCCCCATAATCCCTGACACCCGTACTAATCAATATAAAAACTCCGTACAGACAGTACCCGTAGACAGGATCGAACCCGAGTCTCTGGTGCTGTAAGGCAGCAACTCTATTGTTGCACCACTGTGCTGCCTTTGTCTAACCATCTGCTAATCAAAAGCCCCCCCTCACTTGTATCCACCTGTCACTGGCCAGGCAACAGAGGACAAATTCTACAAGAAGACAGATTCTCTCTCCATGGACTTTTAGGTTCGGGCCTTAGCATTACATCCCAAATGTCTGATTGCCAAGGATGGCACGGCAGTAGAGTTGCTGCCTTACAGCGCCAGAGATCCGGGTTTGATCCTGACTACTGTATGGAGTTTGTACGTTCTCCCTGTAACCTGCGTGGGTTTTCTCTGGGTGCTCCGGTTTCCGCCCACACTCCAAAGAGTACAGGTTTGTAGATTACTTGGCTTTGTTAAAATGGTAGATCATCACTAGTGTGTGTAGGATAGTGTTAGTGTGCGAGAATCGCTGGTCGGTGTGAAATCTTTGGGCCGAAGGGCCTGTTTCCGCGTTGTATCTCTAAACTAAACTAAATGAAACCAAGATGATCTCAGCACTCACCTCCATGGCAATGGGATTGTTCCTGCACCTAAAGCCCAAGCGTTCAGAGATTGGGAGGGATGACTCTGGATGAGAGCTCGGTTCATCAACGTCCAGACAGGTGGAGCCCAATTATTCAAGGAGGGATCATTCTTCCCCAAAGCACATTGGAGGGATGGCACATTTTGATCTGAAGCATAACCACAATATCACGTGTTAAAAAAGACCAGCATAAATCACATCACATCTGCCCTTATTATACCCACTGCCTTATCACACCATAGCTTTTAACGATACGCCATGGAAAGCATTTTGTCGGGATGCATCACAGCATGGTTTGGGAACAGCTCCATCCAAGGTTGCAAGAAATTGCAGTGAGTTGTGGACCATCACACTAATCAACCTCCCTGCCATTGACAGCATTTACACTTCACACTGCCTCGGCAAGGGCACCAGCATAATCAAGGATGAGTCTCACCCCCATCACTTCCTCTTTCCCCCTCTCCCACCAGGCAAGAGGTACAGAAGTGTGAAAACCCACACCTCCAGATTCAGGGACAGATTCTCCCCATCGATTATCAGACAACTGAATTATCCCATCAACAGCTAGAAAGCAGCCCTGAGCTACTATCTACCGGGTTGGAGACCCTCAGATTATCTTTGATTGAACTTTCCTAGACTTTATCTTGCACTTAACTTTATTCCCTCGATCGTGTATTTGTACACTGTGGACGGCTCGATTGCAATCATGTATTGTCTCTCCGCTGACTGGTTAACTTTTCACTGTAACTCAGTACATGTGACAACAAACTAAGCTAAACTAAACCATTCGGCCCATCGAACCCATGCCGACTGCCAGTAGAGCGATTCCATCAATCCACTCCTCCTGTTGCCCTGCAATTTATTCTCTCTCACATGCCCACTCACCTCCTTTTTTCATTCTTTTGCCACAGTTACACTAAGGGGCAATATAGAGTCATAGAGTCATGCAGCAGGGGAACAGGCCCTTCGGCCCAATAAGTCCCTGCCGACCAAGATGCCCCATCTGACCTAATTCCATTTATCAGCATTTGGCCCATATCCCTCTGAACCTTTCCTATCCATGTACCCATCTGAGTAACTTTTAAAAATTGTTATTGTACTAAATGACCATTTGGTAACCTGTATTTAACTGCTGGCATTGTTGCTGAGGTTTTAGACATTTACGACCCACAGTGGGATTCTGTTTGAGGATTAGAGTTTGAGGCAGCAACTGGAGTGGATAATGTTTGACGGTGATTGGTTTGGCAATGGGGCTCGGTTTCAAGTTACAGCTTCCAGTATGTGAAAGAGACTCCAGTTGGTCACAAATACTGGGGCAGACCCCATGGGCCAAAATGGTGCATTATGTGATGTAAACGTCCCACACTTTTGTGTCTGTCTTTTGTGCAGTTTTTTATATAAATGGCTGAGGCAGTGATGGTTTTACATTACGAGAGAATTGCTTTAGTCAGAGGGTGGTGAATCTGTGGAATTCATTGCCACGGACGGCAGTGGAGGCCATGTCATTGGGTATTATTGAAGCAGAGACAGAATGGCATGTTGGCCTTCATGACAAGAGGAGTTGAGTATAGGAGCAAAGAGGTCCTTCTGCAGTTGTACCTAGTGAGACCACACCTGGAGTACTGTGTGCAGTTTTGGTCTCCAAATTTGAGGAAGGACATCCTTGCTATTGAGGGAGTGCAGTGTAGGTTCACTCGGTTAATTCCCGGAATAGCAGGACAGTCGTATGTTGAGACTGGAGCGACTGGGCTTGTATACACTGGAATTTAGAAGGATGAGAGGGGATCTTATTGAAACACATAAGATAATTAAGAGATTGGACACGCTAGAGGCAGGAAACATGTTCCCAATGTTGGGGAGTCCAGAACCAGGGGCCACAGTTTAAGAATAAGGGGCAGGCCATTTAGGATGCAGATAAGGAAAAACATTTCACTCAGAGAGTTGTAAATCTGTGGAATTCTCTGCCTCAGAAGGCAGTGGAGGCCGATTCTCTGGATGCTTTCAAGAGAGAGTTAGATAGAGCTCTTAATGATAGAGGAGTCAGGGGGTATGGGGAGAAGGCAGGAACGGAGTACTGATTGTGAATGATCAGCCATGATCACATTGAATGGCGGTGCTGGCTCAAAGGGCCGAATGGCCTCCCCCTGCACCTATTGTCTATTGATTCTTCATTAGTAAAGGCATTGAAGGTCACAGGCAGAGCAGGAGAATGGTTGAGATGGTAAATAGATCAGTCGTGATTGAATGTCAGAGGAGACTTGATGGGCCAAAGGACTCCTATGTCATGATCTTACTAGTTTAGTTTAGTTTAGTTTAGTTTAATTCAGTTTAGTTTAGATTAGTTTAGTTTAGTTTGTTGTCACGTGTACAGAGGTACAGTGAAAATGTTTTGTTGTGTGCTAACCAGTCAGCGGAAAGACAATTTATTCACAAAATGCTGGAGTAACTCAGCAGGTCAGGCAGCATCTCGGGAGAGAAGGAATGGGTGACGTTTCGGGTCGAGACCCTTCTTCAGACAATACCTGATTACAATCGAGCCATCCGCAGTGTACAGATACATGATAAAGGGAATAACATTTAGTTCAAAATAAAGTCCAGTTTAGTCTGATTAAAAATATTCCAAGGGTCTCTAATGAGGTAGATAGCAGCTCAGGACCAAAGATACTAGAGGAACAAGATGGACCACTCCGTTGAAATCGCCTACACTGAAGTGTAGTACGCAAAGGAGCCTAACGACCGCCATTTTAGTAGGCAAAACCCGCCGTTCGCTGTGCCTCTGGCAATGTAATCAGTGTTTTGGGGGAACGGTATGTGTGATGATACCATTAAAATGCAGAATATATCTCATCTATCAATTCACAAATTTTTGTTATTTTTCTTTTTAAATGTTTCTGTAAGTTTCTGCCTACTAAAATGGCGCCATGACATACTACGGTTTTTAGGGTCGAGTGGTCTATCTTGCTCCTCTAGTATCTTTACTCAGGACTGCTCTCTAGTTGTTGGTAGGATGGTTCAATTGCCTGATAGCATCTGGGATCAAAATAACAACTGGGAAGGAAAACATCAAGATAGTCTTAATGCAATGGTATGAAACCACACTTAGAGTACCGTGTATAGTTTTGGTCTCCTTACTTTAGTAAGGATGCCCCAACAGTATATTGGGCGAGGTGAAGATTTATGGGACTGGTTCCACGATTATGAGAAGAAACTGAGTAAAATAAGTTTCTCTGGTAACTCATTTTTGGCTCCAGATTAGAACATAGAACATAGAAAGGGACAGCACAGGAACAGGCCCTTCAGCCCACAATGTCCGTGCCGAACATGATGCTAAGTTAAACAAATCTCCTTTGCCTGTACAAGATCCATATCCCTCCATTTCCTGCACATCTGTGTGCCTATTTAAAAATATCTTAAATGCCTCTATCATATCTGCCTCCACAGGGCGTTCCAGGTACCCACCACTCTGTGTTAAAAATACTTACAATGGGCTAAAAAACTTCCTTCTATGTAGTTAGGAAATCCATGCAGCTATATTACTGCTGCCAAATTCTATAACAAAGTGAATGAGACAATATTACAATTAAGTCAATTCTGTGACAATATAGATCAAGTTATATTACAAATAGGCCCAATTCTGCAGTAAAATGAATCGAGCTGCATTACAACTGCCAAGTTCTATCAGAATATCTTGGATTCCGACTAGACTCCATCTGGGCCAGTTGTTTTCCGTAGATTCACTCCCAGAAAGGCATATCATACAACCATTCTTCAGACCCGACCTGAAATGTCACCAATGCTTTTTCTCCAGAGATGCTGCCTGATCCGTTGAGTTACCCCATCACACTGTGTCTATCTTTGGCATAAACCAACATCTGGAGTTCCTTTCTACATTCTATTTAGTTTGTTGCCATTTTTAGGGACATACCAGACCAAGTGGACCTGTTGAGCCCAAACCTCCTGCATCGGTGCAGCACCCTCTCCTCCCCCTCCCCCCTCCCCCTCCCCTCTCCCCCCTCCCCCTCCCTCCCTCCCTCCCTCCCTCCCTCCCTCCCTCCCTCCCTCCCTCCCTCCCTCCCTCCCTCCCTCCCTCCCTCCCTCCCTCCCTCCCTCCCTCCCTCCCTCCCTCCCTCCCTCCCTCCCTCCCTCCCTCCCTCCCTCCCTCCCTCCCTCCCTCCCTCCCTCCCTCCCTCCCTCCCTCCCTCCCTCCCTCCCTCCCTCCCTCCCTCCCTCCCTCCCTCCCCCTCTCTTCCTCCTCCCCTTCCCCTCCCCCTATCCTCACCCTCCCCCCTCCCCATCCCCTCCCTCCCCCCTCCCCATCCCCTCCCCCCACCCCCTCCGTCCACCCCCTCCCCGTCCCCCTCCCCCTCTTCCCCTCCCCCCCATTCTATCCCCCTCAACCCCCCTTATACTCCCTCCACCCACATCCCTCCTCCCACCTCCCTCCCCCCCTCCCTCCCTCCCTCCGCCCTCCCTCCCTAGGAGATAGATTTAAACTTTAAAATGTGAATAACTTTTAAAATATAGCACCGATTTCAATGAAACTTCTTCCATTAGCACCATAGGGACGACGGTGAGTAAGGTGGGTCTTAAATTGTTACGCTATCGTGTACCGTTTTGGCTGTAATTCAGGAACAAACAATCAAACAAACGAGAGTTTTAGTATAAAGATGGTGTTGGACTCCAAGATCCCTCTGTACATCATTGCCCTTGAGGGTTTAGCCATTAATTGTCTCCTTTCACCAAAGGCTGTGGAAACGCTGTTCTTATCTTCATTTAACATGGAGATCTATAGTTTTCTGGGTGTGAAACAAATCAAGGCATAGTAGCATAGCGCCGGTAAATGGAGTTATGGTACAAGACAAGCCAAGGTCTTAATAAATGGTGGAGCAGAATTGAAGAGCCAGATAGCCAACTCATGATCCTATTTCTTGTGTTATCTACTCTCTCAGCAACCAACATCAACAGCTTGACAAAGCAGCCCGATCCAACACGCTATATATTTAACTGTAGGTTATACAGTTTGCTTATTTACCTTCGTGTGAAAGTATTGTCTTTCAAATGAAACCAAGGACTTATCTTCCTTCGATGAAAGGTATAAAATATGCCTTGACACAAATAATAAAGTAGAATAGAATTCCTCAGTGACTTGACCACTGTTTCCCTCTCAAAACAAATCCACCATTTAAATAATATTGACTGGTCAGTGACTAATGTGGGTTCCTACCAGATCCAAACAGATAAGTACTGCATTGTGCCAGTGACACTCAACTCAGAGATGTTCCATTTTCTGCAAAGATCACAAGATTGTTAGACACTGGTGCAGAATTAGGCCATTTAACCCATCAAGTCATTCAATCATGGCTGATCTGTCTTTCCCACTCAACCCCATTCTCCTGCCTTTTCCCCGTAACCTTTGACACCCATACTAATCAAGAATCCGTCAATCTCCGCCTCAAAAATACCCAATGACGGCCTCCATAGGCGTCTGAGGCAATGAATTCCACAGATTCACCACCCTCTAGCTAAATAATTTCCTCCTCGTCTTTCTAAAAATACGATGTTTTGTTCTGAGGCTGTGCCCTCTGGTCCTCGACTCTCCCTCTTGTGGAAACATCATCTCAATGTTCACTCTATCCAGGCTTTTCCCCATTCTCCTGCCTTCTGCCAGTAACCATTCCAAACCTAGACTTCCTTCTAGACCTAGACTTGTTGAATTCATCCCACCATTGGATTTTTCCAGGGTGCTTTCTCAGTGGCGGCACAGTGGCACAGCTAGTAGAGCAGCTGCCTCACAGCGCCAGAGACCCAGGTTCAATCCTGACTAGGGGTGCTTGTCTGCATAGAGTTTGTTGCATCTCAACAGGGAAACAGGCCACTTTGGCCCACCCAGTCCATGGTGACCATCAACTACCCATTTATACTAATCCTAGACAAATCTAATCTGGCTTTATTCTCTCTGTATTGTCAACAATTCCCCTCAGATTCTACTCAGCTACACACAGTGCAATTTACAGAAGCAAATCTCCAACCCTGCATAACTTTGGGACGTGGGAGGAAACCAGAGCACCTGGTGAAAACCCACGCGGTCACGGGGAGATTGTACAAACTCTGTGCAGACAAGCACTCGTAGTCAGGATTGAACCTGGGTCTCTGGGGCTGTGAGGCAGCTGCACTCCCAACTCCGTCACTCTGCCGCCACTGAGAGAGGACTCTGGAAAATCCCAATGATGCGATTGGTGCTAGGTAAATTAAATTTCCCAAAATAGATATAGAGGTTAACATTTGCCAGTGCCATCAGTTTATAAATCTCGGGAAAGATTGAAGGGACTGAAGGTCATCTTTCAAGGAAGGAAAAGGCGGATGGAGTTTGCAAAAGTACCTATTAAAGAAGTGTCTCGAACTGTGAGGGAAACAGGGACCATAAATATAAGACAGTGACTGATACATCTGGGACTTGGGAGAAACCTCTTCAACTAGAGAGCACTGGGCGGCACAGTGGCGCAGCGGTAGAGCTGTTGCCTCACAGCGCCAGAGACCCAGGTTCGATCCTGACCTCCGGTGCTGTCTGCGTGGAGTTTACACGTTCTCCCTGTGAACGCGTGGGCATCCTCTGGGTGCTTCGGTTTCCTCCTACATCCCAAAGACGTGCAGATTTGTCGGTTAATTGGCTTCTGTAAATTGGCCGTAATGCGTAGGATAGAACTAGTGTACGGGCGATCGTTGGTCAGCGTAGACTCGATGGGCCGAAGAGCCTGTTTCCATGCTATAACTACACTATAGGTTTAAAGATTTCAGGTTTAGAGGTTAATTGGCCTCTGTAAATTGCTCATTGGGTGTAGAATGTGAAAGTGGAATAATATAGAACTAATACGGGTGACCGACAGTCGATGTGGACACATTGGGCCGAAGGGCCTGTTTCCATGCTACAATTTCTAAACTAAACTAAACTAAACTAAACAATGTAGACGTCACTCCCACAAGGGGGTGAATAGAAGCTCTTTAAACAGTTGGAGAATCAATAGACAATAGACAATAGGTGCAGGAGTAGGCCATTCAGCCCTTCGAGCCAGCACCGCCATTCAATGCGATCATGGCTGATCACTCTCAATCAGTACCCCGTTCCTGCCTTCTCCCCATACCCCCTCACTCCGTAACATCAGTAACGTTATTTTCTCTGGAACATCAGAAGTTGAGGGGAGATCTGATTGAAGTATATAAAATCATGAGAGGGATTGATAGGATAGACAGTCAGAACCTTTTTTCCAAGATAGACGTGTCAAAGACTAGAGGGCATAGCTTTATGATGAGAGGGGCAAAGTTTAAAGAAGATATGCGAGACTAGTATTTTTTTACGCAGAGGGTAGTGGGTGCCTAGAACGCACTGCCGGGGGTGGCAGTGGAGGCAGATACGATAGGGAATGGAGGGAAATGGATCATGTACAGACAGAGGAGATCAGTTTAACGTGGCATCATGCTTATCACAGACATTGTGGGCCAAAGGGCCTGTTCCAGGTGCTGTGCTGTTCTATATTCTATGTTAAGGAGAATTCTATGCTCCCTCCTTGTTAATTAATTCCTATTTTTCCCTTGTGGCCTGCTGGTGAGGCTGCTTTTCTTTAGTGTGATTTCTCTAAGCAGCCAGTAAGATTTACATCAAGTCCATTAATTCCAAGGCTCAGGTAATAAGGTTGGTACCAGTGCTGGCACGCATCACCGCTCGATCCTTTAAAGGGGGTTGTGGGGGGGAGAAATGGGGGTGAGGTAGGCTGGATGCACTCTCTGAATTCAGGACACCGGGGATGGATAGTGATCAATAAAGTGGATTGGGTGCCACAGGAAATTATTGATCGCTGGCACAGATTTGCAGGTTCTTTTTTCTGCTGAGTGTCTCGCGACGTAAATAGTGCACAGTTTGTCAATGGAGAGAGGGCATGAAAGGAATAACAGTTTATTTCATTTTAAAGCACAGCAGAGGCCAGGAGTAGCTCGATTGAATAAACTGGTCGAACAAAACCTGTGTAAAACATTAAGTAGTGACAGTTCCCCCTTAAAAACCTTGATAAAAACATTAAATCAGTGTGATTACATTTTTTTCTGATCTGCTTGATAAGTTGCTGTGATATGTGTTCACAATTATCTACTGTATATTATTCCATCACCAGAAGGCAATGTATTAGAGGATTGCACAGCTATAATTCAGATTAAATGGACATCCTTAATTCCTACATGATTTCTTTCCCAGTCTTTGTAAATATAATGCATTGTCACCACATAATGCTTCATCTTTAATGTCAAGCTTGATGGTGAAAGTGAAATGGTGCATAATATAAAGACCTTCTTATGGGTCCAGGTGGAGTTCTGTGTTTTACACAGTGGCTAAAAGATCAAGAAAGGTCAGGTTGACAGGAAGAACAAGAGAAAGGAGGTCACAATTTTTTTTTTTTCAGGAAGTCTTTATTTAGAGTTGTTTTATTTCCGTGTTGTGCGTGATAGTTTTAGACAGAACATAGGACAGTCCAGTACAGGAACAAGACCTTTGGCCCACAATGTCTGTGCTGAACATAATGCCAAGATGAAGAAACAGGGAACTGCAGATGCCTGTGCACAGAAAAGGATACAAATTGCTGGAGTAATTCAGCGGGTCAGGCAGCATCTCTGGAGAACATGGATATGTGATGTTTCAGGTCAGGTCTGAAGAAGGGTCCCGACCTGAAATATCATCTATCCATGTTCTCCAGAGATGCTTTCTGACCCGCTGAGTTACTCCAGCACTTTGTGTCCTATATTGCCAGATGAACTAATCTTCTCTGTCTGCATGAGACCCATGCCCCTATATTCCCTGCATATCCATGTACCTATTTAAAACACTCTTAAACACTACTATCATATTTGCTCTACCACCACCCCTGAAAGCATGTTCCAGGCACTTGCCACCCTCTGTCTAAAAACCTTGTAGAGTGCTAGTGTCTGGGGATCGCTAATCAGTGTGGACTCGGTGGGCTGAAGGGCCTGTTTCTATGCTGTATCTCTAAAGTCTAAAATCTAAAGCTGGAAAACACACTTCTTACTTCATAGACACCACCTTTCACTGAATCCATTTAAACTTTTGTGGCGTGTTGGCTGATCTCTTCACCTGTGGCGCATTTGAAAGAAACTCTAACGGACTTTTAAAAGACATTTGGACAGTTACACGGAAAGGAAGGCTTTACTGGGCTATGGGCCAAATGCAGACATATGGACGATCGTGGGTCGGCACGGACTTGGTGGGCCGAAGGGCTTGTTACCACACAGTATCTCTAAAGTCTATGTTTAGTTTAGTTTAAAGATACAGTGCAGAAACAGGCCCTTCAGTCCACCGAGTCCACGTCGACAAGCGATCCCCACACACTAGCATTATGCTACACACTAGGGATCATTTACAATCTGTACCAAAGCCAATTAACCTACAAGCCTGTATGTCATTGGAGTGTGGGAGGAAACCAGAGCACCCGGTTAAAACCCACGCAGTCACAGGGAGAATGTCCAAACTCCATACAGACAGCACCCGTAGTCTGAATCAAACTCAGGTTTCTGGCGCCGTAAGGCAGCAACTCTACCGCTGCGCCAAAGACTTTGCTTTCGCTAAAGTCTAAAGTATGTGCAAAGGTCTACTCACTTCCACTTGGAGTGTCCATTGGACAGGTTGTTTGGGACAGATCGTGCAGAGAGTCATGGCATTAACTTCTCAGTGCTAGCTTGGCATTGTTTGGTGTCATGTCTCAGTACATCAGAGCGTTGTGCCAAAACAGCTGCTCGCTAATACAAATGCAGTGCTGAGAGGTGGAAGAAAGTGTTCTTGAGGCTTGAGCCACCATCTCTCTCTCTGCTGTCTTTCACAGATAACCATCCAAATCACAGCATGTTGTATGTGTAATGCGTTTAACTTGAACTGATGTGACTCGGAGAAAATTAGCTTGCTGAATTCCTGTTGCCCGAGTTCCAACAAATTGTAACACTAACCCTCCCTGGCTGCTGCTGCTTCGTGGATTTTAGCATTGCTTGTGGCTTGCAGTCATTTTATTTTCCATTGAACTCTGCCTGTGTTCAGTCATGTAGCTGGCAAAAAGATGATGTCACCTCCGAAACATTGCCTTGTTTCAACTTTTGGAATGGTTTCAGAATAAATATTGTTATCCAGAAAGTACACGGAGCTCACAATGTTGCTGGAGGTATCAGTGAATTTACATCTTCTTCCAATCAATTAAACCCTTCAAGCTTTTGACTCTGTTTATACAGTGGCTTATGTAGTCCAGCACCAGACACTGATAATTTTACTTGTTATGCATTAAATGCCTCTGTTCGTTCTGTAGGCTAGGCTGCCAGACTCTCTCCCAAGTTGCAGACATAAGGAACTGCAGATGCTGGTTTACAAAAAAAAAAATAGACGCAAAGTGGTGGAGTAACTCAGAGGATCAAACAGCATCTCTGGAGAATGTGAACAGGTGACGTTTCAGGTCGGGAACCTCCTTCAGAGTGTGAGGAATTATGCTTGTCAGACCCACACTTCTGTAGAACCATTCCCAGCCAGAATGTGTAAGAAGGAAATGCAGATGCTGGTTTTACACGGAAGATGGACACAAAATGCTGGAGTAACTCTGCTGGTCAGGCAGCATCTCTAGAGAAAAGAAATAGATGACCTTTCGAGGTCGAAACCCTTCCTCAAAGTCCATGTCAAACATGATAGCACATTAATCATCTCTGACGTCTCTTACTGTCAGAACGCTTGTGGGAATCAGGCAGGGTTCAGGACAAGTGCTTTTCATAAATTCATAAGTTTTTGGAGCAGAATTAGGTAACGCAGCTCAGGAACAGGCCATTCAGTCCACAACATCTGTGCTGGGCATGATGCCAAGGTAAACTAATCTCCTCAGCCTGCACATGATCCATATCCCTCCATTCCCTGCATTGACTGGCTCCCACAGGCTACTGATGAATCGGTCAAACCTTTTCATTTGTTACTGATTCCTTCATTGTACAAAATGCAATTTACAAATATTTATAGACTCCCCTAACACAACGCTATTGAGTTACCAGTATATTTTTTCAATTATTTTTTTGAGGATTGGTAAACTGGAAAATGCATTGCTCCAGGCCACATCTGGACTGCTGTCTCCTTGCGAGAAGGAGTCCAATTACTGCTGAAGCAATTTTTTTTTAAGAGTAACGATTTCCTCTGGGCAAAGGTGAGATGAGTTTTCTTCCAACGTGAAACAACAGTGGAATAGAGCAAATTCCAGCTGCCTGCTCACTGTCAGGGTTTGGACCCAGTCTCTGTCCTGCAATTTAAATCTTCCATCAGAAAGAATGTTGATCACTGGGCTGAAGAAGGCTCCCGACCCACAATGTCACCTCTCCTTTTTCTCCGGAGATGCTGCCTGACCCGCTGAGTTACTCCAGCACTTTGTGCCTATCTTTGGTATAAACCAGCATCAACAGTTCTTAGTTTCTACTTCTTTTACTTCAGACTTTAACGGATAAAGCACATCCATCGGGCATTCGGACCACCGAGTCCGCGCCGACCAGCAATCCCCCTGCACTTGCACTATACCACACACTAGGGATAATTTACAGTTTTACTGAAGCCAATTAACCTACAAACATTCATGCCTTTGTAATGTGGAAGGAAACCCGGAAAAAGCCACAGGGAGAACGTACAAACTCCGTACCGATAGCACCCGTAGTCAGGATCGAACCCGGATCCCTGGTACTGTAAGGCAGCAACTCTACCGCTGCGCCACTGTGCCGCATATCTTGATCATTGGGCGTACAGATAGTTAACCCACTTCGTCATAATGAGATCTTAGAGAAACGTGGGAATCAAAAATACTGCAGATGCTGGAAATGTTAAATAAAAATATAAAACGCTGGAAATGGCCAGCGACATCTAGGTAGAAAGAAATTGAGTTACCATTCAGGTCCAAGACTATATTTTTGTAACTTTTGATAAAGAGTCTTCAGCCTGAAGCATTAACTCTGTTGGGGAACACAAAGTGATGAAGTAACTCAGTGGGTCAGGTTGCATCTGTGAAGGATAACGATGTTTCGGGTCAGGACCCTACTTCAGAAAATGAGTCTGAAGAAGGGTCCCAACCTGAAACATCACCTATCCATGTCCTCCAGAGATGGTGCCTGACCTGCTGAGATACTCCAGCACTTTGTGTTCTACGCGATTCCAGCATCTGCAGTTCCTTGTATCTATGATCGCTCTGTTTCACCAAAAAACATAAACCGACTCAGAGACTTGTGAGATTTTAGAGCACTCTCCTTCAAAGTATAATGTAAGCAGAGTCTAAATATTTTTAAGGCAGAGGTTGGATACAATTTTTGATAAGCAAAGGGATGAAAAGTTACGAGAGATGTATGGAACCGTGGAGTTGAGGCTGCTGTCAGATCAGATAAAGGTGGATCAGGCTTACATTTTGTCTGAAGATCCCGACCCAAAACGCCACCTAACCATGTTCTCAGGCCCTTCCACCCTACCTGCCCACATCGACCAACATGTCCCATCTACACTAGTCCCACCTTCCTGCGTTTGACCCATATGCCTCTAAACCTGTCTGATCCACGTACCTGGCTAAATGTTTCTTAAACGTTGCGATAGTACCTGTCTCAAATGCCTCCCCCACCAGTTCGTTCCATACACTCATCACCCTTTTGTGTGAAAAGGTTACCCCTCAAGTTCCTATTAAATCTTTCCCCCCTCACATTAAACCTATGTCCTCTGATTCTCAATTCCCCTACTTTGGGCAAGAGACGCTGTGTGTTTACCCAATCTATTTCTCTCATGAGTCTGCACCGCTCTATTCCTCTTATGATTTCATATCTTGTCGAGGACATAACCTAATGCCTTATTTTGTAAACCTGCATCTGCAGTTCCTTGTATCTCCTTGCATTTTGGACATTTGGAGTCATAGAGATATAGAATCATAGACTACGGAAACAGGCCCTTCGGCCCAACTTGCCCATGCTGACCAAGATGCCCCACCTATACTCGTCCCACCTGCCTGTGTTTGCTCCATATCCCTCTAACCTTTCCTATCCATGTGCCTGCCCAAATGTCTTGTTTTTGTTGTCAAAGTATCTGCCTCAGATTTGTTTGTACGACAGCAACTGTCTGTTGGCTGAGCCATCTCCTCGCCAAAGAGATCTCTCTTGAACTTGGAAGCCCTGAGCTGAACACATTGACGTTGCAAGGCTTGGCTGCATTAAACACATAGTCCTCTCGGTGGAAACAGACTTGACAATTTCAGCTATCCAGTACATGGATCAGACAATGTTTATTCCTTGGTGATGTGATGTGAGGGTGATGTGCATAATATTAGCAGCAACTTTTAAAAATACATGACAACCCATTGCCTGGGGCACTTGTGAAAGGATAAGACTAAATAAGCAGAGCAGAATCCTTCCCTTTGCATTTCCAACTTATTGACAAAATTATTGATCTCCATTACTGCTGTGTATACAGAAGCTGCTTTACTGGGAAATCAAACAGCAGCCGAATGCTAATCTCTTATTGAGCTCTGTCTTTAAAGATACTGGCCCCAGTGTGCTCATGTCTTCATTGATTGATCATACAAGTTTAATTAGGGTTTATTTTTAATGCAAAGATTGTGAAAACAATGAAGGAGTTAGATGGAGTAAATAAGGAACAGCTGCTTCCAGTGACTGTAAAGTCAGGGACTTAAATTGAAAGTGATAGGTAGATTAACAAGAAGGGTTCCCTTTTTGTACTCCGTGTCTCCTTGTTCTGGAAAGCGCTGTGTTGCGGGTTAGAGGAAGTAGATTCAATGAAAACTTTAAGAGGGTAACAGGATAAATGGTTGAAGAAAATATGTCTTGGTAAACCATAAAGTGCTGGCGTACCTCAGCGGGTCAGGCAGCGTCTGTGGAGGCACTGGATAAGGCCATATTTTAAAGTTTGTAGAAGGGTCCCAAGACGAAACGCCGCCTATCCATTCCCTTCACAGATGCTGTCGGACCCGCAGAATCACTCCAGCGCTTTGTGTTTTGGTTAATAATGGGAGTAAAAGGCTTGCCCAGGCACAATGGAATGAATGGCTTCTGTACTGTATCATCCGAGAGTTGTGTGACAGTAGGTATGAAGAAAGTAGCACAGGAGTGGTGATATGACCCCTCGTGCCTTCCCCACCATCAATTAAACCATGGCTGATCTAATCTTGGCTTTGATAAATGGGACCAGCTTCAAGGGGCATCTTGGTCGGCAAGGGCGGGTTGGACTGCGCTCTCTGACTCTTTGACACTGACTATCTATATATGGCAGCTTACAACCCAGTGGTATCAACGTTCACTTATTGAATTTCAAGCAAGCGACATTCCTTCCCATCTCTCGTCCCCAACCACCCTCCCCCACCCCACGTCACCCTACTAGTTCCACTGTTCACATCCTTGTATCCCCCTCGTTAGCATATCTTCCCCAGCCAACAATGGGCCATTATGGACTCCAGCTTTCCCAAAGTCATCCGTTGCTGGCCCTGATTTGTTCTGGCCTTCTCTATCTTTCAGTCCGAAGACGGGTTCCGACCGGACACGTCACTAATCCCTTTTCTCCAGAGATGCTGCCTGACTCGCTGAGTTATTCCAGCATATTGTGCGTATCTGTATATATATATATATATATATATATCCCTTTACAGACACTGTATCCTCCTTTCTGCCTTGTTTTCACCTGTCTTTATGCAGCTTACAATGTTCTTGGTTCCTTCATTGTGTTATTAACACATTGTAACTAGTTGAAGCCCCAGCATTGATCCCTGTGCCACCACAATAGTTTCCACTTGCTCGACCGAAATGTCTGCACATTTAGTCAGTTAGACAATCCCCTTTCCACTGGCAAATGACCCTCAGCTCCAGGAATTCTCAGTCGGTTCAGTACGGCTCAGGGCAGCACGGTGGCGCAGCAGTAGAGTTGCTGCCTTACAGCGAATGCAGCGCCGGAGACTCAGGTTCGATCCTGACTACGGGCGCCGTCTGTACGGAGTTTGTACGTTCTCCCCGTGACCTGCGTGGGTTTTCTCCGAGATCTTCGGTTTCCTCCCACGCTCCAAAGACGTACAGGTATGTAGGTTAATTGACTGGGTAAATGTTTGTTTTTAAATTGTCCCTAGTGGGTGTAGGATAGTGTTAATGTGCGGGCATCGCTGGGCGGCGCGGACCTGGTGGGCCGATAGGCCTGTTTCCGCGCTGTATCTCTAAATCTAAAAAAGAAAAAATCTAAAGTAACCATTTATCTGGTACTTCTTCAAATGCCTTTATGAAGGACAGCACGGTGGTACAGCAGTAGAGTTGCTGTCTCACAGCACCAGCAATCCGGGTCAGCAAACTGTCTGTACGGAGTTTGTATGTTCTCTCTGTGACCACGTGGGTTTTCTCCAGGTGTTACGGTTTCCACCCACATTCCAAAGACGTACAGGTTTGTTGGTTAATTTGCTTTGCGAAAAATTGTAAAATTGTCCCCTGTGTGCAAGATAGTGCTAGTGTACGGAGTGATCGCTGGTCAGCACGGACTCAGTGGGCCGAAAGGCCTGTTTCCACGCCATATCTCTAAAGTCTCAAGTCTAAACTAAAACTCCAAATACATTACATCTCCCAATTCCCTCTTATCCACCATGCTTGTGGCATTCTTAAGGAATCCTTGTGAATTTGTCAGACAAAAATTCCATTCAATGAAACAATACTGACACTCCTTAATTATATTATGACTTTTTAAAATGTTATGCTATTGTTTCCTTATAATGAATTCCATCAATGATGGAAGTTCAGTTAAATTGACTTATAATTTCCCTCTTTTGTCTACCTCCTTTCCTGACAGAAGTACATACGGTTATGAGAGGCATGGATAGGGTAGACAGTCAGAACCTTTTTTCCCAGGATACTAGAGGTCATAGCTTTAAGGAGAGAGGGACAAATTTTAAAGATGTGCGGGGCAATCTTTTTACACAAAGGGTGGTGAGTGCCTGGAACAAGTTGCCGGGAGTGGTGTTTGTGGTAAATATGATAGTGGCATTTAAGGGGCTTTTGGATAGGCAATGGATATGCAGGGAATAGAGGGATATGAATTATGTGTAGGTAGAGAAGGGATGGTCTTGGCATCATGATCGGCATGATGTGCCAAACATAACGGCAAGACTACCTATTCTCCACTGCCTCCACATGATCCACACGGTCACAGGGTGAACGTGCAAACTCCACACAGACAGCACCCAAGGTCAGGATCGAACCCGGGTCTCTGTTGCTGTGAAGCGGCGGATCTACCAGCAGCGTCACTGTGCTGCCCATAATGTCTTTGACTGTTAAGTGCAACGTGAAATAGCCCAACAATCGGCTTCATTCAAGAGAACGAGGGATAGGCAATAAATATATATTTTTATTTCAAATATATATTTCCATAAATATTTAACGTGTATTTGCTGCAGAACATCGAAGCCAGCATTTTTGCCACATTATTGCCATTACTTAACTTTATCATCAGTTATCACTTTATATATAACCCTTGAGTAAACCGTTCCTGGGTTTTTACAGTGATTCCAGCAAATAACGTGTGATTGTGGTCACGCCATGATTTGTGGCCTTTGACTATTTACCCTTTAAAATTATACCTGGCCTTGCCCATTGACTCCATCTACACTTCATGTTTGTCTCAGAAAAGCAGCCAATATAATCAAAGACTTATTCACAAAATGCTGGAGTAACTCAGCAGGTCGGGCAGCATCTCGGGAGAGAAGGAATGGGTGACGTTTCGACCCGAAACGTCACCCATTCCTTCTCTCCCGAGATGCTGCCCGACCTGCTGAGTTACTCCAGCATTTTGTGAATAAATCGATTTGTACCAGCATCTGCAGTTATTTTCTTATAATCAAAGACTTATTCCTCCCCAGTCATTCCTTCTTCACCGTGCTCCTGTTAGGCTGAAGATGCAGCAGCTTGTACCACCGGACTCGGGGACGGAGTGTAGAAACAAGGAACTGCAGATGCTGGTTTACACAAAAGTACACAAAGTTCTGGAGTAACTCAGCAGGTCAGGCAACATCTCTGGAGAACACGGATAGGTGCCGTATTTCTTCTAATTAGGATTCTGAACAGCCCTTCCATAAGCTAGGACACTGGCTGATTTACCTCTACCCCATGGTGGACATTAGACTTCTGGAACTGATGCACTACAATCCTGCGAACCGTATTCTGCACTCTGTATCTTCCCCTTTGCTCTACCTGTTGTACTTGGGTGTTCATGTAAAGCATTATCTGAATTGATTTGGTAGCATGCAAAACAAAGCTTTTCAGTGTACCTCAGTACACATGATCATAACAAACCTATACCTAACAATCCACATCCTACAATAATTTTTTTTAAATGGATGCTTGTTTATGGTTGTAGCCATAATGTTTAATGTGGACAGCCACTTTGACAGCCCAAGACTTTCCCAGCTGTGCCCTGAGAGTGTCTGCCTTCGGAGTGTCAGCCTGAGGTAATGTATCTGTAGTTGTGATCCCACCACCTTCTGACCATTCCTGAGTAACGACTGATTCAGATTGAAAGGTGGCCATTGAGTGAATGTGTGCATGGGTGCAACTTGTGGTCTCCGTACCCAATAACCACAAACAACCTCATTGCCCCAAGCTGTACCATCTCACAATAGATTCGAACAGAGATGTAACATGCACAATTCATCATCTGCATTCTTCCCTGCTCATAAACACAACAAGATACTTACCTTTCCTATCTCACGTAGTGACTTCTTTGCCACAACCAGCCTGAAATGTGTTTCTCAATGTCTACTCCCTGATCTCTCTCTCTCTCTCTCTCTCTCTCTCTCTCTCTCTCTCTCTCTCTCTCTCTCTCTCTCTCTCTCTCTCTCTCTCTCTCTCCCTCTCTCTCCCCCTCTCTCCCCCTCTCTCCCCCTCTCTCCCCCTCTCTCATCCTCTCTCCCCCTCTCTCCCCCTCTCTCCTCCTCTCTCCCTCTCTCTCCCTCCCCCCCTCTCTCTCCCCCCTCTCTCTCCCCCCCCCTCTCTCCCCCCCTCTCTCTCCCCCCCCTCTCTCTCCCCCCCTCTCTCTCCCCCCCTCTCTCTCCCCCCCTCTCTCTACCCCCCTCTCTCTCCCCCCCTCTCTCTCTCCCCCCTCTCTCCCCCCCCTCTCTCTCCCCCCTTTCTCTCTCCCCCCTCTCTCTCCCCCCCTCTCTCTCCCCCCCCTCTCTCTCCCCCCCTCTCTCTCCCCCCTCTCTCTCCCCCTCTCTCTCCCCCCTCTCTCTCCCCCCCTCTCTCTCCCCCCCCTCTTTCTCCCCCCCTCTCTCTCCCCCCCTCTCTCTCCCCCCCCTCTCTCTCTCCCCCCCTCTCTCCCCCCCCTCTCTCTCTCCCCCCCTCTCTCTCCCCCCCTCTCTCTCCCCCCCCTCTCTCTCTCTCTCTCTCTCCCTCTCCCACCACTGACGCGAGGTTTCTTAATGCTCTCGATGCATTAATTCAAGGCTCCCAATGCCGTTCCAAATGCTGCCTCTCCACTTTAAGTGGTCATCGGCCACTTACAAGTACATAACATCACGTGAGTCATAGATAAGGTCGAGAGTCAGAACCTTTTTCTCAGAATGGAAATATCAAAGACTAAAGAGCACAGCTTTAAAGTGAGAGGGACAAAGTATAGAGGAGGTATGTGGGCCAGGTCTTGGGCACAGAGGGTGGTGGGTGACTGGAACGTGCTGCTGGGGGTGGTGTGGAGGAAGATGTGTTAGGGGGATGTAAGAGGCTTTTAGATAGGCCTCTTATATCAATGGATATGCAGGGAATGGAGGGGTGTGGATCACATGCATGCTGAGGAGATTAATTTAATGTGGCCTCACGATCGGCACAGACATTGTGCGCTGAAGGGACTGTTCTTGTGCGATGTGTTCTCAGATCTATGAGTCAACAGAGATGTTCCTCCATTTTCTGCTCATCCGTGTGCCTATCCGAAGGCCTCTTAAATGTCGTTATCATATCTCCCCCGACCACCACACCTGACAGCACGTTCCATACACTCACCACCCCCCATGTAAAAAAAACCTAGCCACACGTGTTTCCTTTAAACTTTGCCCCACTCACCTTAAAGCTATAGTCTTTGATTTTTCCATCCTGGGATAAAGTTCCCGACTGTCTACCCTATGTATGCCTCTCATAATTTTTATATACTTGTATCAGATTTCCCTGCAACCGCCAGAGAAAACAAACCAAGCTTCTCCCTCTCCCTCCCAATCAAACCTCTCCCTGGAGCTAATTCCCTCTAATCCAAGCATCTTTAGACTTCAGACCAGAAGTACTACATTGAAACAGGCCGTTCGACACACCTGTCCACGCCGACCAGCAATCACCCAAGTCACTAACACTAAACGACACACGAGAGACAATTTACAATTTACAGAAACCAATTAACCTACAAACTTGCACGCCTTTGGAGTGTGGGAGCAAACCCGGGCTCCCGGAGAAAACCCACACGGTCGCAGGGAGAACATGCAAACTCCGTACAGACAGCACCCATAGTCAGGATCAAACCTGGGTTTCCGCTGCGCCACTGTGCCGCCTTACAGTCTTGTTATAAGACTTGTCCTGATTGTTACTCAGTGAAGGGAGTGTGCTCCTGTGTTCAGCTTGTAGCCAGGCAGCTTCAGTCTTTGTTATCTTGTTGTTTGCACGAACAGCTGAATTTGAATCTCAATGCTTTAGTGCGGTGGGAATCAATGAGTGCAGCCTCTTATCTGCGCTAATAAGTCGCTTACTGACATTAAAGGACTGTGTAATGTAGTGAAGAAGCACAAGTGGAAATCTGCATGGTGAATGGAAAGCTGTCATTAATTATGTAAAAAGGTGGTGTGTAAATTAAGGGAATATATTTTTATGCATTCTCCATAAATTTCTGAAGGGATTGTGGGTTTTTTTACCACATGAAATTCACGTTAATTACTTTCTACACAATTAACTCACCAGGTCCATAAATTATTTCTGATTCAGTTTATAAATGAAAATTAAATTAATTTTAATGTCCATGCTACGGTAACAATATCCTTAAGAATGCATAAATGAACAGTAAATGCCTAACTGTCCTTGTGCAATTCATGACACGGAACACCATCGAGACATAACCCGAGACAAAACTGATGTTTTCTCTTTCACGGCGGTTTGATTGGTAAAATGATCATTGCAATTGTGGAGGAAGGCATGTGACATGATTTGGCGGTAGGGTCAATGGTCAGTGGAACTCTATTGTCACGGGTACAGACATACAGTGAAATTATTTTATTTTCGTATACAGTCCAGTTAAGTATTGCCATACCTAAGCACAATTTCTGATTAGAACAGAAATGAGTGTACAGAAATAGTCCACCGAGACCGCATACAAGAGTCGCCAGGTTTTGGCGCCATTATCAAATTTCAGTCTCTTCCTGCTCTCAAACCCAACTACCCCCCCACCCCCCCCCCTGAAAATTGGTATCATTCTAGCATTCACTGGTCTGTAAGACTAATGAGCCCCTATATTGAACTAAAAATTCCCGCCTTCATAAAATAACGATTCAAGCGAACCAGAACAGACATCCCTGCTTTTAAAAAGTATCACACTGATGTAACATACTTTAATCTTTTACATGCTGTGATTACATGAGTGTTATGTAAAATGGTCTGTCTCTTTTAGCTCCAGTAGAAAGAAATGGGAAGCATTCTTCTTTTAGTTTTCGTTACAGCGTGGAAACAGGCCCCCAGCGCCCACCAATTCCACCCGGTCACACTAGTTCTATGTTATCCCACTTTCGCATCCACCCCCAACACACGAGGGGCAATTAACCTACAAATCTGTAACATTTTTGAGATGTGGGAGGAAACCGGAGCACCGGGATGAAAACCCACGCGGCTACAGGGAGAACGTGCAAACTCCACACAGAGAGCACCAAAGGTCAGGATCGAACCGGTGACTCCGACGCTGTGAGGTAGCAGCTCTACCTGCTGCTCCATTGAACCGCCCATTCTACCCCAGCTGCTTTACATACATTTGCCACACTGAATAACCTGGGTACATATCTGGTTTAAAGGTAGAATGTCCATTAATGTCTCTTAACAAGCCAAAGTGCATTGTAAGTAATCAAGAATTTTTTAGCCAGTGGTCACAGTTTGGTTCAGTTTAGTTTCGTTTAGAGATGCAGTGTGGAAACAAGCTCTTTGGCCTACCGAGTCCACGTCGACCAGCAATTACCCATGCACTAGTTCTAACCTACACACTGCACATTTTACAGAGGCCAATTAACCTACAAACGAGCACGTCTTTGGAATGTAGGACGAAACCGGAGCACCTGAAGAAAACCCACTCGGCCACAGGGAGAATGTACAAACGCCATACAGACAGCACCTGTAGTCAGGATGGAACCCGGGCTCTGGTGCTGTGAGGCAGTAACTCTATCGCTGCACCACTGTGGCACCCTAGTGAAAAGAGAGTTGTTGTATTGACAAATTTGCATTTGTATTCACCAAGCTGCTTCAAGAAGTCTTTGGGGGAATGAGGAGGAATTTATTCAGCCAGGGTATCGTGAATCTGTGGAATTCATCACCACAGATGGCTGTGGAGACCAGGACATTGGGTATTTTAAAGTGGAGATCGATAGGTTCGTGATTAGCATGGGTGTCAAATGTTACGGGGAGAAGGCAAGAGAATGGGGTTGAGTGGAAAAAATAGATCGGCCGTGATGAATGGTGGAGTAGACTTGATGGGCCTAATGGCCTAATTCTGCTCCTATATCTAATGGTCTTCAGATGGAGAACAAGTTAATTTGTGTTAGTACGAAAGGATCAATCATTTTTTTAAATGTATTTGTACACAAGATGTGGATGTTGCTGTCAATGCCAGGATTCCGGTCCCTCTCTAATTAGCCCTGAACTGAGAAGACAGTGACAGTCAACAACATTAGTTGTCCAGAGTCACGTACAGGTCAGGCATCGTGAAGGACAATGGATTTCCTTCCCTCAGGGACATTAATGAACCAGACTGTTTCATGGTCACCATCACCGAGACAAGATTTATTTCTAATGCTAGACACAAAGTGCTGAAGCAACTCGACGGGTCAGGCAGCATCCCTGGAGACAAAGGATGGGTGACGTATCGGGTCGGGTCTCTTCTTCGGTCTTTTTGTGTCTATCTCAAAGTTCAAATGAGATAGACACAAAAGTTATTTTAAACAGAGGGTGGTGGGTGTCTGGAATGTGCTGACAGGAATGGTGGAGGCAGATACGATAGAGGCGTTTGAATAGGGACATGGATATTGATAAGAGGCGTTTGAATAGGCACATGGATATCCAGGGAATGGAGGGATATGGATTACCTGCTGGCAAATGGAAGTTGGTCTTGGCATCATGTTTGGTGCAGATATTGTGCTGTAATATTCTATGTTTTATGACTCGCTGAGTTCCTCCATCACTTTGTGTTTCACTGAAGCTTGCAGCATCTGCAGTTCCTTTGTGCCTCTGTTATTCCAGGGCAGTTATCAATGACACCCTTCAGACAACTCTTCAGCGCAACATAGGTTTTCACAAGAAGAAACAGGTCATCAATAAAAATATCCGATTGCAGTTTTTCATTGGTTTATGCTGATTTAATTCTTGTGCGGTACAATATCTCGCTCCTGTCACCTTTCTCGAGCAGTACACTGAACCTCATCCATCAATCTTGAGCAGAAAAGCAAAGGAGATTGAAAGCAAGGAAGAGAAATGTGTATTTATAATTCACATTTCTTGGCAAGAGTACTTCCCAAAGCGCCTCACAGCCCATGAATTGCTTTACGGAGTGTGATTACTGTTGTAATATCAGGACATGGCAGCCAATTTGTGCACAGCAAGATCCCACAGTTAACAAGCTACAATGTGATAATGGACGGACCATCTGTTTTTAGTGTGGCCAGACACTGACGAGAATTCCCCCTCTTCTTCCTGCAAGTAATAACATTTACCACTGCCTGAGAGGGCAGATCAAAGCCTGCTTTGACAAAGTCATAGAGTCATACAGTATCGAAACAGGCCCTTCGGCCCAACTTGACCACACGACCAACATGTCCCATCCACACTAGTCCCACCTGCCCGTGTTTAGCCAACATCCGTCTAAACCTGTCCTATCTATGTTCCTGTCTAAATGTCTCTTAAATATTGCGACAGTCCCTGCCTCAAGTACCTACTCCAGCAGCTCGTTCCACATGTCCACCACCCTTTGTGTGAAAAAAAAACTACCCCTCAGGTTCCTCTTAAATCTTTCCTCTCTCACCTTATGTCCTCTGGTCCATACATAATATCTTTCAGCCCTTTCTGAATGTTCTCAGGCATTTATAGTATGATTAGACACAAAGTGCTTTCTGTGGAGTCTGAGAGTGGTGAGTCTGTGGAATTCTCTGCCACAGAAGGTAGTTGAGGCCAGTTCATTGGCTATATTTAAGAGGGAGTTAGATGTGGCCCTTGTGACTAAAGGGATCAGGGGGTATGGAGAGAAGGCAGGTACAGGTTACTGAGCTGGAAGATCAGCCATGATCATATTGAATGGCGGTGCAGGCTCGAAGGGCCGAATGGCCTACTCCTGCACCTATTTTCCATGTTTCTATTTCATAACATGTTAAAATATCAAACTCTCTGTTGACAATACTGAGCAAAAAGCACACTGCTGGAGGAACTCAACAAATCCGGCAGCATCTGTGGAGGGAAGTGGACACATGACATTTCAGGCTGGGCTCCTTCTTCAAACTGATGAAGTAGTGGGTCAGCATGGACTCAGTGGGCCGAAGGGCCTGTTTCCATGCCGTATCTTTAAACTCTAAACACCAAACTCTGAAGCAGGGAAGAGAGGATAGAACAAAAGAAAGAGTCTAACATAGGGTGATCGAAGGTCGGCGTGGACTCGATGGGACGAAGTGCCCGTTTCCACACTGTAATTTTCAATCAATCAATATTTTCAGCCCCAAATTACCAGACACAAGGCAGCAAACGCACGAGGCTTTTGCGTCAGTGGTGATCTGAAGGAGATGTCTGTCCATAATCCAAAACCAGGTTTCATCAGTGACATAGACATAAAATGTTGTAATAACTCAGCCGATCGGGCAGCATCTCTGGAGGAAAAGGATGGGTGATGTCTTGGGTCGGGACCCTACTTCAGTCTGAAGAAGGGTCCTGACCTAAAATGTCACCCATCCTTTTTCTCCAGAGATGCCGCCCGACCCAATGAATTACTCCAGCACTTTGCCTGTCTTTGGTATAAACAGGCATCTGCAGTTCCTTGTTTCTACATTCCTTCAGTGATAATTTTGTTTAAAAAGATGTGAGAAGGGAGGTTGCAGAAACTGCCCAAGTAATGATACAAAGAGCATGTCCAGGTGCAAATCATTAAAGTTGTGACTCGAGTGATTTAGTTCACCAACACAAGAAATATACAAACACTTGGGAATACTGCAATTTCCTCTCAGCTGCTTTTACGTATATTAAAGTTTATTAAACGCACCGGGCCAGATTGTGATTGTCATTGCTAAGCACTCGTGTTCTCTGGAGAAAGCCTTGTCAGATGTGTTGAAATGTTCTGGTTTTGCCAAACAGAACCACTCCCAGTGGTGCTTTTACTGAGGCGAGAATCGCAAGGGTCGACCCGAAAGGTCACGGTCTGGAGAATCGATTATTTTCTTGGATGGGGTGGCAAATTCTCCAACCCTCTTGCCAAGAAACAACCTAGCATAGAATGTACAAGAAGGGTCAAAGGTATATCCAACACCTGTGGAAACTGGCAGAAGATCTAAGCAAGGCTCAATGCTGAAAATAGAACAGAGCCATTGCTTTCTTTTAATGATTACAGAGCAAAGTTTGCAGGACATCAAAGTGAGACATCGGTTGCCAAGAGCAATGCTTGCCCTGAGAAAAAAAGGCGAAATGGCTTCCATCTGATGTTAGGGAGGATGAAGGGGAAAAGGAGACAGACTAATTCCAAAGTGTCTGCCACCTCAAACACAAAGCTGGTGTGGTGTGTCAGGTGAGAGAGCTTGGAAATCTCTCCTGCAAATGGCAACTGACGTCAGGTCAGTAATTACTTAATAATTACCCTGAGGTTGGTTGAGTTTTGTAAAGCAAATATATATAATTGTTGGCATTGGTTTTGGTATATGTATTGGTATTAGTATTGGTAATAGTATTGGTATGGGTATTGGTATTGGTTTTAGTATTAGTATTGGTATTAGTATTGGTAATAGTATTGGTATGGGTATTGGTTTTAGCATTAGTATTTGTATTAGTATTGGTAATGGTAGTGGTAATAATATTGGTGCAGTTATTGGTATAGGTTTTGGTATTAATATCGGTAATAGTATTGGTATAGGTATTGATTGGTGCTGGTAATAGTATCGGTATTGGTTTTGGTAATAGTATGGGATGTTAACATTGGTATTTGTATTGGTATCAGTATTGGTACCAGAATTGGTATTAGATGGTATTATTGGATCAGTTCTTTGTTAAAATTATGACATGGCACCCATTGCAATGACCCGAGAGGACAGGCGTGATCTTGAATCGCTCATCTGAAGGGCAGCGCTCCCCCAGCACCACGTTAGAGTGTCAGTATGAGTCTCTGGAATGGGAGTTGAACTCACTATTTCTTTGCCTGAGAGGTCAGTGTTGCTACCGGCTGTGCTTTGGCAGCCACACAAACTAGGAGACCATCCATCAGAAAGGCGCAGAGCGTGGTACCTGGCAGGTGGAGTCCTCGAGGCCGATGACGAGAAAGAATACCTTGTACTCTTTATCCTTTATCTGTGCTCTGCGGACAGCTTGATCCCATTCATAGTCTTTTCTTTGGCACAGCAATAGTGTTGCTGCCTTACAGTGCCAGAGACTCGGGTTCGATGCTGTGTGTATGGAGTTTATACGATCTCTCTGTGACCACGTGGGTTTACAATGGGTGCTCCGGTTTCCTCCCATATTCCAAAGACGTGCAGGTTTGTAGGTTAATTGGCTTCTGTAAATTGTCCCTAGTGTGTCGGGTAGAACTAGTGTGTGGTTGATCATTGGTCTGCATGGACTCAATGGGCCAAGGCACCTGTTTCCACGCTGCATCTCTAAAGTACGCTAAACTAAGAATGGATAGCACGCAAACAAAAGCTTTTTACTTTACCTCGGTAATGTGACAATAATAAACTAAACTGAAACTAAACTAATAAGTGAGGAAGAATTGCTGAGTCAGGTTTTTTTTCCTACACATCAGATGCATCCAACTCAGCCTTTTATACTCACAGCCATTCCCCAACCTGTTAATCGGGAATCCCAATGAGTCATCATTTGCTGTAACAATGATTTGGAAATGCTGATAACTACTGAACAATGGTGTTTGTTTATCATATCTAACACACACCGTACAAGCCCTGCGTTCCATACCTTGGGGCCTCAATGAATAACTGCTGTGTACATTATTTAGGTTTTTACTGTAGACTTTAGACTTTAGAGATACAGCATGAAAACAGGTCCTTCGAGGCACACCGAGTCCCCACCGACCAACGATCACCCATACACTAGTTTTATCCTACACACTAGGGGCAATTTACAGAAGCAATTAACTTTCAAAAGTCTTTGGGATGTGGGAGGAAATCGGAGCACCCGGAGAAACGTACAAACTCCGTACAGACAGCACCCGTAGTCAGGATCGAACCTGGGTCTCTGGCGCTGTGAGGCAGCAACACTACCGCTGCGCCACCGTGCTGCCCTTTGGAAAGGTTCTGTAGAAATGTAGGTCTGGCTGGAGAAACTCAGCTATTCAGGCAGTACCTGCAGAAGGATTAGACGGGCGATCCTTCAAATCGGGACCCTTCTTCAGTCAATCTGGCGAATGGTGTTGACCTGAAACGTCACCCGTCTATTCTCTCCACAGATGCTGCCTGACACGCTGAGTTGATAGGTTGATACAGATGAGGTGGGGGGGTGAGGGAGGGGTGGGCTAATCGGCCGATGGGTGGGGTAAGTGACTAGGGATGGAGTGGAAAAGGAGACAACAGGGCTAGGTGAGCTTTGCAGGAAAAACTGTAGATGCTGGAAATCTGATGTGTAGAAAACAGACAATGCTGGACCACTCGGCAGGTAAGGCAGCATCTGTGAAGCAAAAAACAAAGTTAATGCTTCAATCTGAAGAGCTTTGCCTCTGAATCCCTTCATCTGTCTTTTATTATGGAGCCATAGAGTCATCCAGCGTTGAAACAGGTCCTTCGGCACAACTTGCCCATGCCAACCAACATGTCCCATCTACACTGGTCCCACCTACCTGCGTTTGACCATATCCCTCTAAACCTATCCTATCAATGTACATGTCCAAATGTTTTTTAAATGTTAAGATAGTTCTTGCCTTAACTACCTCCTCTAGCAACCTGTTCCATATACCTAGCACCCTTTGGGCAAAAATGTTGCCCCTTGGGTTTCTATTCAATCTTTCCCCCCTCATCTTAAACCTATGTACTCTGGTTCTTGATTCCACTACTCTGAGTAAAAGATCCTATTTATTCATCTCATGATCTTCTATATCTCTACAAGATCACCCCTCATCCTCCTGCACTTCAAGGAATATAGTCCTAGCCTGCTCAACCTCTCCCTGTAGCTCAGGCCCTCGAGTCCTGACAACTTCCTCGTAAGCCTTCTCTGTACATTTACCCTATCTATTCCCCTGATATTATCCCTTTTGCCATTGTGTGTGTCTAAAAGGGTCTCAGCACCACGTATTCCCATCATTCTTAATAAGAAGCCTATAGTAGGAGCCAAGTTTATCAACCAGGCTAATAAATTGCTGGGAAGGATTCTGAAACCCACCAGAACAGATGTGAAACTCCAATATTATTTTAAATACATTCTAGAATAAAATGTTTACATCAAAAATAACGTATTCTTGAAACATCTGGCTGCAAACACATTTGGCTCACTCATGTCTTCCATCAGTATCTACTCTGATCTATATAGGACTCCAAACACACTGAAGTGAGATTGAACCTTACCTTACCTACCCTTGAAATGGCCAAAAAAAAACACAAAGTGCTGGAGTAACTCAGCCGGTCAGTCAGCATTTCTGGAAGACATGGACACATGCAGTTTGTATGTTCTCCCTGAGACAGCTGGGTTTCCTCCAGGTGCTCCGGTTTCCTATCATGTCCCAAAGGCATGTGGGTTTGCAGGTAAATTGTCCCTCTGTAAATTGTTCCTAGTATGTAGGGAGTGGATGAAAATATGGGATAGCATTGAACTAGTGTGAACGGGTGATCACAGTGTTGGCTCGGTGGGCTGAAGGACCTACATCCATGCTGTATTTCTAAACTAAACCAATGGTTCTGAACTCTGGTCAGAACTCGGGTAGGTGGGGTGTAAAAGGATGGGGTGAGATTGTGGAATGGCATCAAACAAAGTTGAGGGGCGATTTGATGAAGATGAACATGGTCATGATCAGCTGAGAGAGAAATAAACTCTTCCAGTTGCAGCTAATTGAAGGATCAGGGCCAGAGATGTAAAACTACCCGCTGCTTGACCTGCTGAGTTCCTCCAGCACTTTAGTGTCTGCAGTGCCTTGTGTCAAATTTTGTTTGAAAGATCTAAAGGAAATATGAAGCATTTTTTTTTGTCTCAGAGTTGGATTGGAATCTGGAATTAATTGCCTGTTAGGGTGCTGGAAACAGAATCAGAATCAGAATCAGAGCCGTCAGAAGTAAATAGAATAGGCAATAGGAATAACATCAACTTTGTTTGATGCCATTCCAGAATCTCACCCCATCCTTGCACAGTACATCGAGTCATACAGTGTGGAAACAATGCCCTTTGGTTCACTGAGTCCACTCTGACCACCTGTTCACACACATTCTATGTTATCCCACTTTCTCATCCACTCCCTACACACGAAGGACAATTTACAGAGGGCCAATGAATCTACAAACCCGCATGTCTTTGGGAAGTGGAAAGAATATGTAGGGATGGCATATTGTCGCAGTTGGTTTAGCTTCTGCCTCACACCACCAGAGACCCGGGTTTGATCCTGAACTCAGGTGCTGTCTGTGTGGAGTTTGCACATTCTCATCTGTGACCGCGTGGGTTTCCTCCGGGTGCTCTGGTTTCCACATTGCAAAGACGTGCAGGTTGCAAAAGATTGCCCATAATATTGGGGAGTGGATGAGAAAGCAAGATATCATGGAATCGGTACGAACGGGTGAAAATGGTCAGCGTGGACTCATTGGGCCAAAAGGCCCATTTCCATGCTGTATCTCAAAACTAAATGTTAGTGTTTAAGGGGCAATTTGTAGTTCCCCAATCTCTAGCTGATGCTTTTGTATCAGAGAGGAATAGAATTTCATGGCACCAAGAAAGGTTCATATGCTCTCAGGCACATCACAAAAACTAAAACTGGCAAACACACTAAAACATGCATACACAATAACTTCTCTACCTGAGACCACCAGTTGACACAACGAGCTGAATGTCCTTAGTTTAGTTTAGTTTGGTTTATTATCATGTGTACCGAGGTGCAGTGAAAAACTCTTTTTGTTGCACGCTATCCAGTCGGCGGAAAGACTGTACATGAGTGCAACCGAGCTGTCCACAGTGTACAGGTACAGGATAAAGGGAATAACGGTTAGTCAGAGGGTGGTGAAGGTGTGGAATTCTCTGCCTCAGAAGGCAGTGGAGGCCAGTTCGTTGGATGCTTTCAAGAGAGAGCTGGATAGAGCTCTTAAGGATAGCGGAGTGAGGGGGTATGGGGAGAAGGCAGGAACGGGGTACTGATTGATAGTGATCAGCCATGATCGCATTGAATGGCGGTGCTGGCTCGAAGGGCTGAATGGCCTACTCCTGCACCTATTGTCTATTGTCTATTGTCTATTGCAAGAAAATGCCCAGTAAAGTCCGATTACAGAGAGCCTGGGGTCTCCAATGAGGTAGATAGTAGGTCATGGCCACTCTCTAGTTGGTGATAGGATGGTTCCGTTGCCTGATAACAGCTGGGAAAGAACTGTCCCTGAATCTGAAGGTATACATTTTCACATTTCTGTACCTCTTGCCTGACGGGAGAGAGGTGAAGAGGGAGTGTACAGGGTGGGACTGGATCATGATTATGCTGCTAGTCTTGCTGAAGCAGCGTGAAGTGTAGATGGAGACAATGGAAGGGAGATAGATGCAAAAAGCTGGAGTAAGTCAGCGGGTCAGGCAGTACCTCTGGAGAAAAGGAATAGGTGACATTTCGGGTCGGAACCCTTCTTCAGACTGGAATGGGAATTCCAATGGAAGGGAGGTTGGTTTGGGTGTAAGAAGGAACTGCAGATGCTGGTTTACAAAATGTTGGAGTAACTCAGCGGGTCAGGCAGCATCTCTGGAGAAAAGGAATCGGCGACATTTTGGGCAGGACCAGGGCCCGTTGGGTGATGGACTAGGCTGCGTCCACAATTCTGTGCAATTTCTTGTGGTCTTGGATGAAGCTGTTCCCTTCTTCTGGCCTGTGTGGTTATTTAGTGATCCTATTGGCATCCATTGGAATGACCACCTGGCTTTGCAGCTTGTTTGGTACAAGTTGCTCGCTGGTTCTGACAAGAGACAGTCAGTGTTGGGACAGATGCTGTAGATTTTATTTCACTGCTGTGTCCTCACGCTTTGATGTAAAGTGATGATTGCCTGTGCTTGTTTAGCTTATCACCCTACCCTGGGCACTTGTCCTGCCACGCCAGGGCTGGAAATCATTCCAGCTCAATAAAAATGCAATTTCTTGAACATTATACCCATTCCGCTTAAGAGCCCCGCACTAAAATAAATAAATGTTTGACAAATACAATCACTTTTTCCCTTGACTTTACGAGTTCTATGAATTAGAAATCCCATTTAATGCATTGAATGTGGTAACTCTCGTTTCTCCAAGCCTAATCCGTGATGGTTTAGCCGAAGCGATCGTTATTTTTTGGAGGAACTCTCACAGATGCTGGCACTTGTACAGTCGGTGTTTCCGAAGCAGACCAGTCACTGCATGATAATCATCTTTCTTAATTAGCTCCTTATGCACCTCTGTTGATTTCTCACTCATTAGTGGTGTGGCTTCTGCCTATTGCCGAGTGGCGCTACAATCTGCTCGGTGCGAAGGCTAAGGCAGTGAGTCTTGCATGTGTCTTGGGTCAACAGTGGGAGATCTCAGTAGGTGGACCGCTCACCTCTGTGGTGGACTGACTGTGTCTATGTATGGTATATCTGATCTCTTTAGATAGCATAATAAGCTTAGATCTGAACCTAAAGATGGCATCTATCAGTCAAAGCATTAGCCCGAGCTCTTGTCCATCCTGTAAGGTTAAAGCATATGATAAGAAACCATAATTTAAAGAAAAAAACAGGACCTTTCTTTCCTGTCAGTCGAGATCGATAAGCAGTACTCAGTCAGCAAAACAATCAGATCATCGCATGGGATCATGAAGCATGGGATTTTGCTGTGCATCATGTCTTTCGAACGCAGTTTATAGTTTAGTTTTGAAATGCAACATGGAAACAGGCCCTTCGGCACACCGAGTCCACGCTGTCCATCGATCACCCGTTCACACTAGTTCTATGTTACCCCAATTCCTCACCCTTTCCCCCGCACACCGGAGGCAATTTTCCAGATACCATTTCACCTACAAACCCACACGTCTTTGGGATGTGAGAGGAATCCGGAACACTCGGAGGAAGCCCACACAGTAAAAAGAGGTACATGCAGACTCCATACAGACAGTACACGAGGTCAGGATTGAACCCGGGTCTCTGAAGCTGTGAGGCAACAGCTCTGCCAGCTGCACCATTGTACTGCACCACTTGTACTTCAGAGAGTGCTGTAAAAACACTTGGAATGTCTCAAAGACACAATGAGTCATACAGCATGGATGAAGGCCCTTCAGTCCAACTTGCCCACACCAACCAACATGCCCCTTCAACACTAGTCCCACCTGCCTGCATTTGGCCCATGTCCCTCTGAACCTATCCTATCCATGTACCTGTCTAAACGTTTCTTAAGCGTTGCGATAGTACCTGCCTCAACTCGTTCCACACACCCAGTACACTTTGTGTAAAAAAGTTACCCCTCAGGTTCTTATTAAATCTTTCCCACCTCAACTTAACCCTATGTCCTCTAGTTCTCGATTCCCCTACTCTGGGCAAGAGACTCTGTGCGTCTATCCGATCTATTCATAGAATCATAGAGTGATACAGTGTGGAAACAGATCCTTTGGCCCAACTTGCCCACACCGGCCAACAATGTCCCAGCTACACTCGTTCCACTTGCCTGCGCTTGGTCCATATCCCTCCAAACCTATCCTATCCATGTACCTGTCTAATTGTTTCTTAAACGATGGGATAGTCCTGGCCTCAACTACCTCCTCCGGCAGCTTGTTCCATACACCCACCACCCTTTGTGTGAAAATGTTACCCCTCAGATTCCCATTACATCTTTTCTCCTTCACCTTGAACCTATGTCCTCGGGTCCTCCATTCCCCTAGTTTGGGCAAAAGACTCTGTGCATCTACCCAATCGATTCCTCTCACGATTTTGTATACCTCTATAATATCTCCCCTCATCCTCCTGCCATCCATGGAATAGAGACACAGCCTATTAGACCTCTCCCTGTAGCTCACACCCTCTAGTCCTGGCAACATTCTCATAAATCTTTTCTGAACCCTTTCAAGCTTGACAATATCTTTCCTATAACATGGTGCCCAGAACTGAACACAATATTCTAAATGCATTCTCACCAATGTCTTATACAACTGCAACATGACCTCCCAACTTCTATACTCAACACTGCAACATGACCTCCCAACTTCTTTTCTCAAAGGCATCTTGACGTACTGAGTTCCTCCAGGAGCTCACTGTTTATTGCTCAACATCTACCCCTTTCCAGTCTCAATGAGGTTTGGGATGCTATAAAAATCCAGGCTTCTTCTCAGCTGAGATGAAAGGTTCCCTTTGGGTTAGTTACATATAGAAACATAGAAACATAGAAAATAGGTGCAGGAGTAGGCCATTCGGCCCTTCGACCCAGCACCGCCATTCAATGTGATCATGGCTGATCATCCACAATCAGCACCCCGTTCCTGCCTTCTCCCCATATCCCTTGATTCCGCTAGCCCTAAGAGCTCCATCCAACCCTCTTTTGAATGCATCCAGTGAATCGGCCTCCACTGCCTTCCGAAGCAGAGAATTCCACAAATTCACAACTGTCTGGCTGAAAACGTTTTTCTTCATCTCAGTTCGAAATGGCCTACCCCTTGTTCTTAAACTGTGGCCCCTGGTTCTGGACTCCCCCAACATTGGGAACATAATATTCTCAGGGATGCTGCCTGTCCCGCTGAGTTACTCCAGCAGTTCATCATGAATCACACAGGGTCTTATTAGACCAAGTTAGCAGTAGCTGTTACCAGTGGCAGGAGAGTTGGTGACCTGAAAATATGACAAAGATAATTGGCAAGATGACCAGAGGGAGATGAGGGCATCACATTTTTTATTATAAAACTGTGAGTTGCTGTCTGGAATATAAGAGGTAATTAACTAAATATAGGAAAGAGAGCAAATTTGTTGGGCTTTGGGCAAGGAGTAAGAGGTCTGAGACCAATTACTCTTGTCAACTTTAGAGTGTGGAAACGGGTCCTTCGGCCCACCGAGTCCACGCCAACCAGCGATCACCTCGTACACTAGCACCATCCTACAAACCAGGAACAATTTATAATTTACAGAAACCAATTCATCTACAAACCTGTACGTCTTTAGAGTGTAGGAGGAAACCAGAGCACCTGGCGAAAACCCATGTGGTCACAGGAAGAATGTACAAACTCCGTACAGACAAGACTGCGGTCAGGATGGAATCTGGGTGTCTGGCGCTGTAAGGCAGCAACTCTACCACTGCGCCACTGTGTCGGCCCATTGTTTTATTACAGATAAACAAATTATTGAGATAAGTACAATTATTGAGATTCAAAAGAAACACAAAGTGCCGGAGTAACTCAGCGGGACAGGCAGCATCCCTGGAGAACATGGATAGGCGCCGTTTTGAGTTGGGACCCTTTTTCAGACCCTTTTTCATTCAGCACCCATAGTCAGGATCGAACCGGGGTCTCTCTGGCGCTGTAAGGGAGCAACTCTCCTACTGTGCCACTCTGCCGCCACTATTATCTGGAATGTAAAATCAAATCTGTATGTGGATACAGATTTGGGAGACATTTTCAAAAAGGAATTAACTATATAGAGGAAAGGAAGAAAAATTGTAGGGCTTTGGGGAAGGAGCAGATGATTTTCAAACAGCAAACACACTCTTTCAAAGAGCAAGTACAGGCACGATGGGATGAATGGCCTCCTGTTCCTGCAAAGCTCTCTTATTGAGTGATCCAAGCTGTAAAATAATATTTGTGGAAGGTAAAATCAATGAATTATATTTTGAAAGGAGTGTCAAGGAAATAAAAGACAAACACAAGAGCACAGCAGGAACGAAGATGACAAGGTTTTATAATGGGCAAAATAACATGCATTAGTGAACCTGTAGGAATAGCACACTGCTTGTTGTCAACTCTGAATACCACCCATTTATTAAACCATTCACTAACGTTGAACTCCCACACTGACACTCGTTCTATCAGTCTTTTCATTAATGGAAGGCTCCTAAAATTAGTTTTATTGATCGGGAAGACCTGTAAGATGCCCTTAGCTATTGAACACTTATAGCTTTGCTTTATTTATCTCAAACTTTTTTTTTTCTGCTTATAAATCCTGTTTTCGTAAGCATGTGTCCAGAATAAATGGAGAGAAGGCAGGCAGCCAAGGTTTTAAGTACAGACTTCCTTCAGGAATATCCCAGCTCCCGTAATCTATCAATGTTTCCTCTGGACTGTATTAGATGGGGGCCAACTATAGGTTGCCTCCTGAGATAGAGAGGCGAAGTAACTTGTTAGAAACATAGAAGGTAGGTGCAGGAGTAGGCCATTTGGCCCTTCGATCCAACACCGCCATTCAATATGATCATGGCTGACTATCCAGAATCAGTACCCTGTTCCTGCTTTCTCCCCATATCCCTTGATTCTGTTAGCCCCAAGAGCTGTATCCAACTCTCTCTTGAATACGTGTGTGTGTGTGTGTGTGTGTGTGTGTGTGTGTGTGTGTGTGTGTGTGTGTGTGTGTGTGTGTGTGTGTGGTGGGTGGGGAGAGGGATATTTGAGGGAAGAAGGGGGAGTGATGCTTGGAAGGTTGGCTAATATATACAAACTGAACCCTGCCTAAAGTAATCAAAGATAGATGCAGACCGCTGGAGTAACTCAGCGGGTCAGGCAACATATCCAGAGGAAAAGGATGCTGCCTGACCCGTTGAGTTACTCCAGCACTTTGTGTTTATCTTTGGTATAAACCAGTATCTGCAGTTCTTTGTTGCTACTAAAATAACCAAACTTGGTTAGGGCTGGGAATGCCATTGAGCCAGGCAATTGTTTTGAAGGTAATAAAACAATCATTTTCGCAGCATGTCCCTGCTTACCTAATAACAATCATGGTTATTTACAAATCTCCCGCTTAAATGACTGAAGGTGGCACTTGCCCCTTAAAATGCACTGTGTGGGATATCATTCATTCAACCCTGCACTGAAGGTTTATTAGACCTCATGGTGCTTCCTGATTGAAAAGGGATGCCTAACAATCGTTTGCATACCCTTGAAATGAAGTCAGGCACGTATAAAGACAATCTAAGCAGCTACTTAACCATCTAACTGACAACCAGGTCATTAGATATGATAGACACAAAGTGCTGGAGTAACTCAACGGGTCAGGCATCATCACTGGAGAAAAGGAATTGGTGACGTTTCAGGTCAAGACCCTTCTTCAGACCTTGGTTTTTAGTCAATAGTGCAAGCTAATAACAATAGGCAAGCAGCAGTTAAGCTGTATGTGGTAGCGTCATGATAGTCACCGAATTATAGTCATACAGCATGGAAACAGGCCCTTTGGCCCAATTAGCCCATGCCGATCAACATGCCCTAGCTACACTCGTTCCACCTTTGGCCCATATCCCTATCCTATCCATGTACCTGTCCAAACATTTTTTAAACATAGTGGTCATACCTGCATCAGATATCTTCTCTGGCAGCTCGTTTCATACACCCACTATCCTGTGAGTAAAAAGGTTGCCCCTCAGGTTCTTATTAAATCTTTCCCCTCTCACCCTAATCCTATGTCCTCTGGCTCTTGATTCCCTTGCTCTGGGTAAAAGATTCCGTGCATTTATCCTTTTAATTCCTCTCATTATTTTGTACATCTCTATAAGATTAACGTTCACCCCCCCCTGAGCTCCAAGGAATACAGTCATAGCTTGCTCAACCTCTGCCGATAGGTCAGTCTCTGGAGTTCTGGGAACATCCTCATAAATCTTTACTGCACTCTTTCCAGCATCAATGGATATAAATTTAGGGAGGTTGAAACAGGATGGCAACTTAATGCAGACACAAGGAACTGCAGATGTTGGAATCTTGTGAAAAACACAAAGTGCTGGAGGAACAGCGAGTCAGATGGCATCTGTGGAGGGAATGGAAAAACGAGGGGATAGTGGGGGGGGGGAAGGGGGAGTATAGTGGGAGAAATGGGTGCGCACTGAAGAGGAGGAAGGGGCATAAGAAAGAGAGTGGGGGAAAAGGAATGTTGCTTAAAACTGGAGAATTCAATGTTCATACCATTGACATAAGCTGCCCAAATGGTATATAAAATGCTATTTGTGCATCTTAATGCAACCTCTAAGTCCTGGCTTAAGATATTTCCAAAATGCTTAATTGTCCATAAAGTGTTTTTGGATTGTCCAAAGGTTTAAAATCTTATTGAGGGGCTAGTTTTTGTTGATATCAAATTTAGGGAGTGCAAATCCAATTAATTAATCTCCCCTTGGTGAATGAGTCTTTGGGCAGCAGTCTATTGATTTTACAGAATGTCCTTTATGTTTGGATGAATGCATTTTCTGTGTAAATCAGTAAACATCAGGTTTGTTTGGAGAGAATTCACAATAATCTGGATGGGAGTTGCCTATGTAAAAAGCAGAGTGCTGGAATAATGCTGTGGCTCAGGCAGCATCTCTGGAGAACATGGATAGGTGGCATTTCAGGTCGGGACCCTTCTTGAGATTTCTTCTGAAGAAGGGTCTAGACCCAAATCGTCACCTATCCATGTTCTCCAGAGATGCTTCTGACCCGCTGAGTTAGTCCAGCACTTTGTGTCTTCTTTTAGTGAGTCTCCACCACAGGTTACATCCAGTACAAACCATCCTCCAGTGTCTTGACAGGACAGATGAGGTTTTGGTTTCAAACATCGAAAAGGCTCCTCCTGCAGTACAACCCATCTGTGGTACTGTGCTGGAGAGTGAACTGGGATTGTGGTTTTGGGTCTTTGACTGCGGGTTATCCACACTTTTTTGTCTCAGATGCAGGTGCGTTGCCAGCACTTCCAAAGCTGAGTTTTACTCTTCCACAGGGCAATAGAATAATATTTCCAACTTACATTCATGGTACTAGGCTACAGCAGGGCAGCACAGTGCAAATGACGAAGGGTGTTATGGCAGTGAATAGCAGTGAGTGGCAATGAATGGCATTGAGTGGCAATGCATGTCAGTGAATGTCAGCCATTGGCTGTAAATGGCAACGAATATCAGCCAATGGCTGCCAATGGCAACACGTCAACCAATCGTCGTCAATGGCGGCGAAGGTCAGCCAATGGCTGTCAACGGCGGTGGATGTCAGCCAATGGCTTTCAGCGGCAGCGAGTATCAGCCAATGGCGAGGGATGTTAACCATGGACGCCGCTCTCTGCAAAATGACTCAAATGACTGAAAGAGATAAAATTGTTGAAGAAAATAAAAAATGCCAAAGAATAAAACCAAAGAAATCTTACCCATCACGTCAACACAAACAACTTTCAAACAAGGAAAAGATCTGGCTTGAGTGTAAAAAGATTATCCAAACATATGGTCATTGATATAATAGCTTTACACTTTTTTAAAATTTATTTAATAATTTAATTGAAAAAGGGACAATGTACATTAATTGACATTCAAACAAATGTAAATGCACTCGAGATAGCCGAGAGGCTAGTTTTCATCGACAGTCCCGTAGCCTGATGTTGTTAGGCATCCTTCAAAGCATTTCCGAGCTCCAAGCACAGACGAGTGGCCACTTGCATTTTATGACCTTCTTAGTTCTTCTCAACTCATTATTTTCTGCAGAGAGGCAGTGTGTATCATTCAAAGAACAATTTCAACAGTTGCTTGTACAAGTTCAGGATCGTGTTGCATCCCATTTATTACAGCAGAATTGTTGTCACTGTTCGGAAAACAGAGCGGCCAAAAGTTCTTCCAAGGAGGACCTTAAACATTTGCTTAGTTTTGTTTATTGTCGCATGAAAAGCAGCCAACATTATCAAAGACTAGTCCCATCTTGGTCATTCCTTCTTCTCCCTGCTCCCGTCGGGCTGAAGGGATGGAAGCTTGAAAGTGCTCACCACCAGACTCAGGAGCAGCTTCTTCTCCACCATTATCAGTCCTTCCATAAGCTAGGATACCATCCGATTCACCACTAACCCATTGTGGCCATTGGGCTTTGACTATGGAAGTGGAAGGCTAGAATGTTTAGTTTAATTTAGTTTTGAGATAGAGCATGGAACCAGGCCCTGCGGCCCACAGAATCCACACTAACTATAGATCACACTAGTTTTTTGTTATCCCACTTCCGCATTACTCCCATCACACTGGGGAGCAGAGGGCCAATTAACCTACAAACTCACAAGTCTTTGGGATGTGGGAGGAAACTGGAGCACCCAGAGGAAACCCACACAGACACAGGAAGAATACGCAAACTCCACACAGACAGTACCCGAGGTTAGGATTAAACCCACGTCTCTTGCGCGATGAGGCAGCAACTTTACCAGCTGCACCACAGTGCTGGAAACTATATCCTACACTCTCTACTCCCCTTTGCTCTGTCTATTCTACTTGAGTTTGACTTGTTTGTATTTATGTATAGTATTATACGTAATAGCATGTCTGGATAGCATGCAAAACAAAGCTTTTCACTGTACCTCAGTTCAGGTGACAATAAAGAACCTAAACCTGAACCAAAGAATGTGGAGAACTAAAAGATGGATATACTCTCTTGTGTTTTCTCTTTTATGGACCAAGCTAAATGATGTTCATTGCTAATTGGTTGCACATAAAGGAGCACAGTTGGCTGGAAATGGTTTTCTCATCTTTATCATTAATATAGCCTTCTCTCGTCCTAAAATCTGCACAGTCTGTTTCCATGGAGACAAGACATTAGGCTGCCTCCCTCAAGCAAACAGGAAGTCTACACGATTTCAAAGGCTTGTCTGTGATGAGTGTTTATGAAGTCCCTATGTTGTCAGTCTATCTAAAGCTGGGAGTAATTATCTGCTTCCCTGGGCGGCTAACAACTAATAACCCTGTTGACTAACACAAGCACTGGGCTTGAGCAGAAGGGAGTCTTGCCTACAACCATATTTACTCAAGAATCCATTCATTTTAATTTCACAGGAGTCAGGGCTATTTCTAAACTGAACTGTGCTGTGATCAAAAAGTATCTGACTTTCGACAGGATTAACACAAAATAACTCTTTCCCCTGCCCCCCTCCCTCCCCCCCATTAAGTCGCTGACTGAATCCTAGACTTGGAGTCACTTTGTTTATCATTAAGGTCTCTAGCGGAAGCTAGTTTACATGAACTGTGGGCATCCGCAGGCCAGCCAGCTCGGTCGGACGTGCTGTTTTTATCTCTCTGTAACTATGTGTGTCTTGCCTCTTGTTGGGAGATCATAGCCTGGGATTAGTAATCCTCTTCAGGATCAGAGACTCAGTCATGTCCAAGTCAAACTGCGGACAGAACAATGTTGAACACTTTCCAAACCTTCCACATTCTGACCGATTGCACACGTCAATTCACTCGTTTGTTTTGGAAAAAGGGAATTGGGTTGTGGTAGGGAGAGTAGCCACTTTAGTTTTTAGTTTTGCTTTTAGGGATACAGAGTGGAAACAGGCCCTTCGGCCCACTGAATCTGTGCCGACCAGCGATCACCCACACACTAGCTCTATTCCACACACTAGGGACAATTTACATAAGCCAATTAAACTACAAACCTGCTCTTTGGAGCATGGGAGGCACCCAGAGAAAACCTATATGGTCACAGGGAGAATGTACAAACTCCGTACAGATAGCAGCCGTAGTCAAGATCGAACCCAGGTCTCGGGCCCTGTAAGGCAGCAACTCTATTGCTGTGCCACTGTGCAACACTTATTAACAAGGAACTGCGGATGCTTGTTTATGAGACACAAAGTGCTGAAGTAACCCAGCGAGTCAAGCAGCATCCCTCGAGAACATGGATGGGTGATGTTTTTGGTCACGATGCTTCTTCAGACTGATTGTGGGGGATGGGGGGGGGGGGGGGGGGGGGTGGAAGAAAGCAAGAAGAGGGGAGGGGCTTCTATTTATTGATGCCACCTGGAGGTTTGAGATTGGAATTTACTGCATGACTGTTGACATTGCAAAACTGAATTGGTAGTGTTGTAGAGTCATGGATCTGTATAGCATGGAAACAGAACCTTCAGCCCACCTTGTCCATACCAACCTAATTGGCATTTTGTGCTCGTCCAATTTGCTTGCATTTGACCCCTTGACTCTGAACCTTTTCTATCCATACCTCTGTCCAAATGCTTTTTAAAAGTCATAATTTTATTCACTTCTAGAGATTCTTCTGGCAGCTCGTTCCATATACAGACTACCCTCTGAGTGAAAGAGTTATCTTGAGGTCCTTCTTAAATTGTTCCCCTCTCATCTTAAGTTTATGCCCTCTAATTTTAGAATTCTCTATCCTGGGACAAAGACTGTGTGCATTCACTTTATCCATGCCCCTCATGGTCATCTACACCTCAGTAAAGTCACCCCTCAGCCTCATACACCCCAAACAAAACATGTCCCTGTCTATCCAAAGAGAGAAGGTGCCGGTTAATTAGAACCAAATTTCACGACCACGGGTTCATGAGGAAAATGCTTTCCCTCCACTTAAAATAAAGACTTTCAATAAAGACAGAAAATGGTTGATATGTTTGGCATGGCAATCAGCATCTGTGGAAAGGGAACCAGAGTTAATCTCTCTGGTCAATGTACAATATGAGTCCCTCTCCTCAGTAAAATAAATAAAAAGTGAACACAAGTCTTTTATTTACCAAGCATATATATAGTTTTTATTTCTTGTAACCAGTTTTCGAGACATTTCTGTGATTTTTTTGTGTATTGGATCATAAAGTCACCACATCAATCATTTCACTGTAGTTACCTTGCAAGCACACATAATAATGTTTAAAGGATTCATCAAAACCATGTCAATTGGATTATTTTCTATTGTTTTGTGTGATTGTTTTACAACTTGCAAAATGCAATCAATAAACTTTTAGGGAATGTATCTGAAGCTCCACAATCATAAATGCTGATCATACTGTGGTATTGACAGGCATTGACTGGGATTTGTGGATCACAGTCAGTTTACTACATCCACAGCATCCACAGAAGGAATTTAATCTGAGGTAAATCTGCTGATCAGTAAATGGGAATCAATAGAGAGGTTTATGGGAGTGATCCCATAATATGTTAGAGTGGCATTTATGTGTGGAAATCCACCTTCTCGGAGACTCATGCAGACCTGACTCGCCACCATTGACTCCACCTGCACGTTGCGCTGCCTCACAAAAGCAGCCAACATAATTGGCATGGTGGCCTGGTAGAGCTTCTGTGCCTGACAGCACAAGAGACCCAGATTCGATCCTGACAGCAGGTGCTGTCTGTATGGAGTTTGTACGTTCTCCCCAAGACCTGCGTGGGTTTTCTTCAGATGCTATGGTTTCCTCCCACATTCCAAAGGTGTACAGGTTTGTAGGATAATTGACTTGGTAAAATTGTAAATTTTCCCTAGTGTGTAGGATAGTACGAGTATACAGGGATCGCTGGTCAGCGCGGACTCGGTGGGCTAAAGGGCCAGTTTCCACGCTGTATCCCTGAACTAAATTAAACGGAATAATCAAAGACTTGTCTCGCCCCAGTAATTCCTTCCCCCTGCTCTCATCGGACAGAAGATAGGGAAGCTTGAAAGCGAGCACCGCCAGACTCAGTAACAGCTTCTTCCCCTCCATCATCAGGCTTCTGCACTGTCCTTCCATAAGCTGGGGTACTGTCCGATTCATCTCTACCCCATTGTGAAAATGGACTTTGTCTATGGAACTGATGCACTACAATGCTGGAGCAACTCAGCAGGTCAGGCAGCATCTCGGGAGAGAAGGAATGGGTGACGTTTCGGGTCGAGACCCTTCTTCAGACTGTCTGAAGAAGGGTCTCGACCTGAAACGTCACCCATTCCTTCTCTCCCGAGATGCTGCCTGACCTGCTGAGTTACTCCAGCATTTTGTGAATAAATCGATTGCAGTTATTTTCTTATACTATGATGCACTACAATGTTCAGGACTATATCCTGCACTCTGTATCTTCCCCTTTACTCTACTTATTATACTTAAGTTTGACTGGACCGTATTTATTTATAGTGTTATCTGATCTGATTAGATAGCATGCAAAACAAAGCTTTTCACTGTACCAATTATATATACACGTGCCAATTATAAATCTAATCCTAAACCCAGATAAGTTAGTCTCAGTTTGTTTAGTTGTAACATTTCTGGACATTGTGGGTTTGTGTCTCTTTACTGAGAGACTATTGTATTTTGGAGCACATTTAGGCTTTTAGATAGCCACATGAATATGCAGGGAGTGGAGGGATATGGATCTCGTGCATGCAGAGGAGATCACTTTCATTTGGCATCTTGGAATGGGCTATTGAAACAAACGGCTAACTGTCTCTCTGGGCCTTCCTGCAATTTCTCCACCTCACAGCTCCAGCGACCCGAGTTTGATTTGATTTTGACCTCCACGGCTGTCTATGTGGAGTTTGCACATTCTTCCTATGACTGCACAGGAGATCCAAATTCCTCCCACATCCTGAAGGTGTGAAGATTGTCAGATTATAACATAGAACCTTAAATAGTACAGGAACAGGCCCTTCGGCCCATGACATCTGTGCTAACCATGAAGCCAATTTAAATTGAGCATCTGCCTGTACATGGTCTATATCCCTCCATTCTCTGCTTGTTCATGTGTCTGTCTAAATGCCTCTAAAACATTGCTGTCATATCTGCTTCCACCACCACCCCTGGCAGTGTGTGACAGGCAATCATTACAATGATTCAATGATACTTTATGTCACCTGTTCCAAGGTACAGTGAAGTGCTTTGTTTTGCATACAACCCGGTAAAATCATGCAGTAGACCTCACCTTACAAAGTGCTGGAGTAACCCAGCGCGAGGGGCAGCATCTCTGGAGATCACAGATAGGTGATGTTTCGGGTCCTTGAAAGGCTCTCGACCTGAAACATCACCTATCCTTGCTCGCCAGAGATGCTGCCTGATCCACTGAGTTATTCCAACACTTTGTGTCCACTCTGACTACCAAGCCAGTCTGCGTCTCTCGTGGATTTATATGGGTAATTGGCTCCTCTACGCTACTATGAGTGTAACTGTTTGGTTGAAAGATCAGAGAAAGCTGTGAGAAGGGATCGATTATGGGGGAATTACATAGAAAGGGGTTTCAGGGAGGATCTGACATTGAATCGTTCTGTCAAATGGTGACCTATGTTGATTGGAAATATCCATATAAGAACTCTTTTCATTCTGGCAGGAATGTACCTGCCTAAGATTTTCCTAAAGATTCAGGTTTGAAACCCTATGTTGTTAAGTCAAAGGAGGTTTGGTTAGTTTCAGTTTAGTTTAGTTTAGGTTGTTGTCACGTGAAACGAGGTACAGTGAGAAGCTATTTGGTTGCATGCTATCCATTCCGCTGAAAGACTATACATGATTACAATCAAGCTTATTTATTCGTATGTCAACTACAACAATCGAAAGTGGCAATTGGTGAGGTAAGTCTCTAATTGGGGGTTATCAAGTTGGGATAGTGGGCAGGGCTGTCCTGTCACAGCACATTCCCTTAGGACATGTTTGTTGGTCTGTACTTGACCACAAGGACATAAGTCGGTGTCTGCAATGCCCCATCTTTTCATGCTGGCTGCGAAGCGACCAGCACCAGTTGGTAGCCTGTTCAGTTGAACCCAGGCCTTCCTGCGGAGTTTGTCAAGCTGTCCACTGTCTACAGATACAAGGAATAACGTCTAGTGCAAGGTAAAGTCCAGTAAAGTCCGATTAAAGATAGTTTGGAGGTTTCCATTGAAGTAGCTGGTAGCTCAGGACACTCTCTAGCTGGGGATAGGATGTTTCAGTTGCCTGATAACAGCTGGGAAGAAACTGTCCCTGCATCTGGAGGGGTGCATTTTCACACTTCTGTACCTCTTGCCTTTTGGGAGAGGGGAGAAAAGGGAGTGACGGGGGGGGGGTTCGTCCTTGATTAACTGGTGGCCTTGTCGAGGCAGCGTGAAGTATAGATGGTTCTGTCAAATAGTCACCTATGGTTTATTAGAAATATCAATATAAGAACTCTTTTCAATGAGGAATAGGAATCTATCTGCCAGATATTTTGGTAAAGATTCAGGGTTGAAACCTTGTGTTGTTAACTCTGAGGAGGCATGGTCGCATGAGTAGGGAAACCACACTTCAAAAGGTGTCAAGCACTTTGGAATAGTCTGACGTAGGGGGCTCTATTGTTTAGCAGTTGGATTGCACAAAGTCTTGTTTTTACTGAGCTTCCTGATTCAATTTCAATGCAAGGCAAAAATATTGTGCTAAAGCTAAGCGGGCAGGTCGTGAAATTTCCTTCCGAGGTTTCTTCCCATGCCCTTGACACGCAAGTCTACAGGGCTGCCTTACAGTGCCAGAGACCCGGGTTCAATCCTGATTACGGGTCCTTGCCTGTACGGAGTTTGTACATTCCTCCGATGACCGCGTGGGTTTCCTTCCACACTCAAAAGACGTGCAGGTTTGTAGGTTAATTGGCTTCAGTAAAAATTGTAAATGATCCTTAGTGTGTAGGATAGCGCTAGCATATGGGGATCGCAGATCGGCGATCACCCCGTATGTTAGCCCATTTTCTCATCCACTCCCCTACACATTAGGAGCAATTTAGAGGACCAATTAACCTACAAATCCATACATCTTTGGGATGTGGGAGGAAACATGGAGCACCCGGAGAAAACCCAGGCGGACACAGGGAGAATGTGCAAATTCCACACAGGCAGCGCCTGAGGTCAGGATCGAGCCCGGGCCTCTGGCGCTGTAAGGCAGCAGCTCTACCAGCTGCACCAGCATGCCACCCACTGTGCTGCCGTGCCACCCACAGTTCTTTCTCAAAGTGGAGGCATAATTGGGCTTTTTTTTCCCCGTCAAGAGACTGTGCTGATGCAAAGCGTGGGTTTCCTGATGTTTAACTGATAAAAGCTGCAATAAATTCCAAAGGCCAACTTGGAAATATTGTTCTCCCTTCAGTGCTGAAACAGCATCCTGGCAATAAATCCCATCCTTGCATTTCTACTCTTTTCGCATTTAGTTTAGTCTAGACATACAGCGCGGAAACAGAACCTTCGGACCACCAAGTCCATGCCGACCAGCGACCACCCTTGCACACTTGTTCTATGTTATGTCACGTTCTCATCCACTCCAGGGGCAATTTACCGAGGCCAATTAACCTACAAATCCGCACGTCTTTGGGGTGTGGGAGGAAAGCGGAGCACTCGGAAGAATCCTACGTGGTCACAGGGAGAACGTGCAAACTCCATGCAGACAGCACGGAGGTCAGGATCGAACCTGGGTCTCTGGCACTGTGAGGCAGCAGCTCTACCAGCGGCTTCACTGTGTCACCATTTGAGCATGGTTTTCAAAATGTCCATATAAACACCAGACCAATCGCATTTGTTTGTGGCAAGGAGCAGTTTGGTGTGGAGAGGCTAGCGTCCTGGAAGAATGTAACAAAGAGATAATGTTAATATGGTTCTGAAAGTGCATCTGTGATGAAATATGACCATTTTTAATTTAGCATAGTTTAGTTTAGAGATGCAGAGATACAGCGCAGAAGCAGGCCCTTCGGCCCACCAAGTCCTTACCGACCTGCGATTCCCATACACTAGCACTATCCTAAACACTGGGGACAATTTGCAATTTTTTCCGAAGCCAATTAACCTACAAACCTGTACATCTTTGTAGGAGATCTGGGAGGAAATCGGGACATCCTGAGAAACCCCACACGGTCACAGGGAGAACGAGCAAACTTCGTACAGCACCCTTAGGCAGGACCGAACCTGGGTCTCGCGCTGTAAGACAGCAAGACTACCACTGCGCTACTGTGCCACCCCGTCGTGCTATACGGAGACACAAAGTTGATGCATTCCTTTGATCGATGTTTAATACCATAAATATTTAATTTGACAAAACACGAATAAAAACCAGAACAAATCATTCCCAAACTGACCCAAAGGGCTAAACCAAATAGGTTTCAAGCCCTCGCATGTGAAGTTATACAGCTTTATATATTGACTAGAATAAACCTGGTGAACCAAAGTCAATAAATCTCAGTCTGTTTGTATGTGAGACCCCACATATTTGACTTATTCTCAACTACCTTGTTCCTTTGTCACTTGAGAAGCTGATCTCAAACCCTCCAGTAAATCTTCAATGCCACTGTTGTCGCAGTGACAGTACTCCCTCGCGTATTTGTGCCTTAAACTCAGAGACACTTGCATGTTTGATCCCCAGAGTCACAATTGACATTTTCAGTCAACTCCCTGTACATCCGCCTTCTCCCCCATCCCATCCATTTATCTTTGTTACTTATCGCACTGTGAAACTCTCATAAAGGACATACAGATTACTCATAATTTGCTTTATATGGATGTCAAGAGGTTGCAACAAAAGGAAATGGCATTGTTTAATGTCAAGTGAATTGAGTATTGACTGCAGCGTACATTCTAAAATGAATGTCATTATCCAACAGATAAGAATGTGTGTGCTGGAATATTGACCCCTGAGGAATTTAATCTTGTCACCTATTATGTTGGATAGCTTTGGATAGGCAGTGCCCAATTTCTTAATTGCAGCAAGTTGTTCCCAAATTATCATAAGAAGTGGCACATTAGTGCAGAGGTAAAGTTGCTGCCTTGCAACGCCAGAGACCCGGGTTCGCTCCTGACTACGGGTGCTGTTTGTATGGAGTTTGTACCTACTCCCTGTGACCACGTGGGTTTTCTCCAGGTGCTCCAGTTTCCTCCCACTCCAAAGACGTGCAGGTTTGTAGGTTAATTAGCTTCAGTAAAAATTGTAAATTGTCCCTGGTATGTAGGATAGTGCTAGTGTATGGGGATCACTGGTCAGCGATCACCCTGGATGTTATCACATTTTCTCATCCACTCCCTACACACTAGAAGCAATTTAAAGGATCAATTAACCTACAGACCCACATGTCTTTGGGATGTGGGAGGAAACCGTTCTCCCTGTGACTGCTGGATTTTGCCTGGGTGCTCCGGTTACCTCCAATATCCCAAAGACGTACAGGTTCGCAAGTTAATTTGTCTTTGGTTTAAAGAAATGTATAAATTGTTCCTAGGGCGTAGAATAATGCTGGTGAACGGGTTGATCGCTGGCCGGCGTGAACTCTTTGGGCCGAAGGGCCTATTTCCGCGCTATATCACTAAGATTAAAAGGATCGGTGACGTTTCGGGTCGAGTTCCTTCTTCAGATTCTTCTTCATTGGTCTGAAGAAAGGTGTCGACCCGAATTGTAACTTGTCCCTGTTCCCCAGAGATGCTGAGTTACTCCAGAACTCTGTGTCCCTTTGGATGCTCTCTAGTCGTTCAAGGGATCAAAGAGTGTCTCATTCAGTAGCTGGGAGTTGTTGGTTCTCTGTTCCCATTGCAGCTTTTAACGAAAAGCATGGAGTGTTCCTGGCACTCTGGCTGCTGTTAATTTCTCACTAAATGAGATCGTCGGACCATTGTCTATGGGAGCTGGCTAAATTAGCCCTTGTGATTCCTGCAATGCCTCAGTGTCTCAATTTTAAAATTACTTTATTGACTGTGAAGCATATGAGGACATCCTACTGTTGTGAAAATCCAACTTTTTAATACATTTTTTAATGGGTCTACACTCTTATCACTGGACTTTGCAATCCAGATTAAATCACAGTCATTTGAATACTGGGGATGTATTGTTTAATGTGGTCGGAATGTACTCTGCAGTTTCATTCAGTACTTTTAGTTCTATCACAATTGACAGAAATATATCAACTTATGAGAGGCGTATATAGGATGGACGGTCAGAACCTTGTTCCTCGGGGGGAAATGACAAGACGAGAGGGTGTAGCTTCATGGTGAAAGGGGCAAAGTTTAAAGGAGATGTGTGAGGCAAGTTTTTTTAGAGGGAAGTCGGTACCTGGAACGCGCTGCCAGGAGTAGTGGTGGAGGCAGATACAACAGTGGCCTTTAAGAGGCTTTGAGATAGGCACATTGAAATGCAGGGAATGGAGGGACATGGATCAGGTGCAGCCAGGTGAGACATTGTGGGCCAAAGGGCCTGATCCTGTGCTGTACCTGTCTATAGGTAGAACGCAAAGTAACTCAGCGGGTCAGGCAGCATCACTGGAGGACATGGATAGGGGTTGATTCGAGTCGGGACTCTTCTTCAGACTCTTGATTTCAGAAGGGTCCCGGCCAGAAATGTTAACTAACCATGTCCTTCAGAGATGCTGCCAGACCCACTGAGTTACTCCAGCACTTTGCGTCCATGCAAGATTCCAGCATCTGCAGTTCCTTGTGTCTACACTGTACTGTTCTATGTTCCAATTATTTTGCACCCATCCATATTGAATTATTTCAGCCATATACTGGCCTGGTTATCATAGAGATCCAAATCTGCCCACTTTGTTTCCATTATTTCCATTGCCTGATTCATCTACATCCATGGAAAATTTGAAGGTTGTGATTTTGGTTACATGTTTATAAGCCCGTAAACATACCAAGGCTGACGCCTCGGTCCAACGCTCATAACTTTTTCCGAGCATGAGATGTTTCCATTCACAGCCATCCTGTTTCAATTTTATTGTACGTTTGGAATCGAAAGTCTTGTTTTACCCCCTGTCCATCAGTGTTCGTCACAGTCGTGGAAATCAGCCAAAACCCTTTTCTGAAAATAAAATATCCAACATTCTTTGCCTTATTCCTCACATCAATGATATGTTTCCAATTTACCAATGCATCTTTTTGCCACTTTTTGCTTCTGCCCCTTTTATAACGGAGCCAGACCGACTGGGGAGTTGTATATTTGACCTTCTAGCTGTGGTAGTTTAGTTGATCTTTGTGTGTGGGTGTGTGTGTTTATGCGTACGTGCGCACGCAAAATTTTATGAGACTTCTATTAGTAATATAGAAAGGGGCGGCGCTGTGGCACAGCAGTAAAATTGCTGCGTTTCAGTGCCAGAGACCAGGGTTTGATCCTGACTAGGAGTGCAGTCTGTACGGAGTTTGCATTTTCTCCCGGAGCACCTGGAGATAACCCACGCAATCACAGGGAGAACGTACAAGCTCTACAGACACACCCGAGGTCTGCATCGAACCCAGGTCTCTGGCACTATGAGGCAGCAGCACTCCCAGCTGCGCCACTGTGCCGCCCTGTATTTACAAGGCTACTGTGAGCAAGAATGTGTCCAGCCACCTGCTGCATTGTCATGAAGGAATTTGGGAATCTTGAAAATTTACAGCACAGAAAGAGGCCTTTCAGCCCATTATGCTTGTGCAGGCCAAGTCAGAATAAAGAGCAGGCTAATCAAATGGTGCCCAGTTGTAGGCGAGAAGGTCTGATTTAGTCAAGATGAGAGAGTTAAGATTGTTTTATTGTCAATTATACCAACAATAGGACAATCAAATCCTGACTTGCAGCAGCTTAACAGGACTGTAATGCAATACACACAGATAAATATATAAATACCATCCTTCAGAAAATACTTCTCAAAATACTTAACAGGTCGTTTTGCAGAGAAACTGAATTCACATTTATACCTAAAAAAGTCACGAAGTGCAGAAGTAACTCAACGGGTCAGGCAGCTTCACTGGAGGATATGGATCGGAGATGTTTTGGGTTTTGACTCTTCTTCAGACATTGTAAAGTGGGAGGGGAGGAGGGAAGAAAGGTGGAAGAGAGGACAGCTCAAAACTGAGGTGAGAAGGAACTTTTTCACCCAGAGAGTTGTGAATTTGTGGAATTCTCTGCCACAGAGGGCAGTGGAAGCCAAATCACTGGATGGATTTAAGCGCGAGTTAGATAGAGCTCCAGGGGCTAGTGGAATCAAGGGATATGGGGAGAATGCAGGCACGGGTTATTGATTGCGGACAATCAGCCATGATCACAATGAATGGCGGTGCTGGCTCGAAGGGCCGAATGGCCTCCTCCTGCACCTATTTTCTATGTTTCTATGTTTCTAAAACCTGGCAGGAAATAGGTTGGTATAGGTGATAGATTTTTTTTGATCGGCAGATGGTTGGAAAAAAGGCCAGAGATGAAAAGGTAGATGGTGTGAGACAAAAGGATTGAAGGTTGTGAATTGTGAAGCTAGAGGAAGGAGAGTAGGTGGAAGGGGAGGGTATTTATACTTGTTTCAATCCGAAGACGGGTTCTGATCGGAAATGTCACCTATCCCTGTTCTCCAGAGATGCTGTCTGACTCGCCGAGTTACTCCATTGGTGGACAATACCATTGGTGTTTATTTGAGATGTCGAAACTGCGATTATGTTCAAAATAAGTCCCAGGATGTCATTGATATTTTATTTTTATTTCTTGATTCTTATTTGGGAAGGTGCTAATTTTATTAAGATTAAATTCTTTAAAATTAAGTCTTATTTTCTGCCTGTGCATTGAGATGTCCTAGTGAAATATATATATTTTTCTCTCTCCCACTTAGGTCAGCCTTTCCAACGAGTCCAGCTGTGTGGAAGAAATATTGCGGGTTGGTCTTCTTCCATTCTATTTTAACTTCACCGCGGGGATGTGGGGAGATGAGGAGGTGTTTACATAACAAGTCAACACAAGTGTAAATACAACAGGGTCACACTCTGGCTTTTGCTCGCAGGTGGGAGGAAAGGTTGGGACTCGTGCCATAAAGGTCCATGTGACTGGGGCAGCTGGTAGAGCCGCTGCCTCACAGCGCCGGCGACCCGGTTTCCATCCCGACCTCGGGTGCTGTCTGAGTGTGGAGTTTGCACGTTCTCCTTGTGACCGCGTGGGTTTTCTCCAGGTGACCCGCGTTCCTCCCTCATCCTAAAGTCAGAGGAGGGGTCTCGGCCTGAAACGTCACCTATTCCTTTTTCTCCAGAGATGCTGCCTGACCCGCTGAGTTACTGCAGCATTTTGTGTGTCCACCCCAAAGACCTGCGGGTTTGTAGGTTAATTGGCCTCTTTCAATCGCACTAACGTCTAAGGAATGGATGCAAAAGTGCGATAACACTAGAACTAGTTTGAACGGGTGGTCGACGGTCGGCGTGGACATGATGGGCCAAAGGGCCTGTTTCCATGCTGTATGTCGTAATCAATTCAAGCAGACTGGACATGTCAAAAAGTTTTCCAAGTGGTCATGCTATGGAGACCACAGAATGGTCCTAGAACATAGAACAGTACAGGACAGGAACAGGGCCTGTAATGGGCCAACAATGTCCATGCCGAACACGATGCCAAACTAAATTAATCTCATCTGCTTGCACATGATCCAAATCCCTTCATTCCCTGCATATCCATGTACCTATCTAAAAATGCCCCTATTGTATATGCCTCCAGGCAGCATGTTCCAGGCACCCACTATCTCTGTGTAAAAAACTTGCCTCCCACCTCTCCTTTAAACTTTGCCCCTTTTGCCGTAAAGTCTTACAGTAACACGGTTTCTGATGACGGACTTGGATCATGGAGAGAATTCCTCGCACACATCATGAGAACACGAGAAAATAGTAGGCCCCTGGCCACTCAATTCTGCCCTACCATTCAACTCCTCTTCTGAGACGGTTCCTCAATTCTCTGATCTTTCAACAATTTATCTACTCCCTCTTTATATACTCCTCGTGATCCAGCCTCCATAACCCGCGTGGGGGGGGGGGGGGAGAATCCCAGAGATTCACCACCTCAATTTTGCTTTCTATTTTCTCATCTTAATTTTAAATGACCGTCCGACCACCTTTCCCAACTTGGCGCAGCTGTAGAGTTACTGCCTTACGGCGGCAGAGACCCGGGTTCCATCCTGACTTTGGGTGCCCTCTGTACAGAGTGTGTCCATTCTCCCCGTGACCGCGTGAGGTTTCTCCGTGTCCACCGGTTTCCTGCCGCATCCCAAAGACGTGCAGGTTTGTAGGTTAACTGACTTTGGTAAACGATTTTCCCTAGTGTACAGGATAGTGCTAGTGTACGAGGTGATCGTTGGTCGGCATGGACTCGGAGGGCCAAAAGCCCTGTTTTCGCGCTGTATCTCTCAAGTCTACAGGTCCGTTATCTAGCAACAACATCCTCTCGCTCGAGACTCAAGTACAAATGGAAATATCACAACATGTACAATGCTAATTTGACAACCAGTCATGCCCACAAGAAGTTGGAGTGTTATGCGACATTGGTACCAGATGATGTTGTGGCCACATTTGGAGTATGGTATTCAGTTTTTCTCACCCTGCTTTTTAGACTTTACAGGTACAGCGAGGAAACAGGCCCATTAGCCCACCGAATTCACAGTGACAAATGATCACCCCATACACTAGCACTACCCTGCACACTAGGGACTATTTACTATTTTGCCGAAGCCAGTTAACCTACAAACCTGTACGTCTTTGGAGTGTGGGAGGAAACCGGAGCACCCGAAGAAAACCCACACGGTCACCGTGAGAATGCACAAACTCCATGCAGACAGCAGCCGTAATCAGGATCAAAGCCGGGTGGGTGTCTGGTGCTGGAAGGCTGCAACTCTACCGGTGCGCCACTGTGCAGCCCATGATATAGGAAGGACGTCATTAAGCCGAGTACAGAGAAGATTTATGAGGATGTTCTCAGGACCAGGGGGCTTGAACAGTAGGGTGAGGTTGGGCATTCTTGGACTTTATTCCCGGAATTACAAGAGGCTGAGGGGTGCCGTTATAGAGGTGTATAAAATCATAAGGGCAATAGATAGAATGATTGCAGTCTTTTACCCAGGGTAGGAGAATCAAGAACCAGAGGACATAGGTTTTAGTTGAAGGTGGAAGATTTAATAGGGGTAAATCTGAGGGGCAACTTTTTGTACGCAATGGGTGGTGGGTGTATGAGCTGCCAGAGGGGCTAGTTGAGGCACCCACTATAACCATTTAAAACACACTTCGATAAGTACATAGATAGGAAAGGTTTAGAGAGATATCTGTGGAATTCTCTGCCACAGAAGGGTGTGGAGGCCAATTCACTGGATGTTTTCAAGAGAGAGCTAGATAGCTCTTAGGGCTAATGGAATCAAGGGATATGGGGAGAAAGCAGGAACGTGGTAATGATTTAGGATGATCAGCCATGATCATATTGAATGGCAGTGCTGGCTCGACGGGACAAATGGCCTACTCTTGTTATTTACTATGTTTCTATATGGGCCAAATGCCCGCAAGTGTGACTAGCATGTTACCCAGCTTGGGCAAGCTGGGCCAGAGGACCTGTTTCTGTGCTGTATGACTCTATTGAAGAGAAGTAGATTAGCTAGACAGAAGAATGAAATAGCCCACTGACAGAGATCCTAACACGAAATGTGCCGAGTTTCAATATAACGAGGCAGCTTTAATTTAGCATTGAAAATATAACATGTAACTATCTCACCAGTGCAAGAGGCCATGATATTGATGGTGATTGTTCGGTCTGACATACTAATAGGATAATAGCCTCAATTTCCAAAGACTTCAACATTATTATGTAGTAGATATGAAACAGCGGTGAAGGTTCAGGCTCTGAGCATTAATGAGCAAAGCTATTAATACTGTGTTAATAACATCCAGAATCACAAAAGTACAGGAACACTGAGACACATAGGGCGTACAATGAGACTGTGGTTTACTTTCTGCCCTTATCCCTTAATGCCTTTGGCTAGCAAGTATCTAGCAATCTTCAAGATGAACAATGACCTGTCGTTAACCGCTGGTTCTGGAAGGGAGTTCCAAACTTTCGTTAACTTTCTGCATATTTCTTAACATCACTACAGGAAGGCCTGGTCCCAATCTGTGCCTGGTCCCAGGCTTCTTAACCACCTGCTTTATCACTGCTATCAGATCCACTTAATATCTTGGGAACTTTGATTGAATCAACCTTTTAAGCTTCTAAATACCAGAGCATGCAACCTTAATTTGTGCCATGTCTCCTGACAATTTAACCCCTTGGATTCCAGGTAGCATGGGTCAGTTTATTTCAGTTTATTGTCTTGCTTTTTTGCTGCGTGTTATCCAGTCAGCTGAAAGACACTACAATCGAGCGGTCCGCAGTGTATAGATACAGGATAAAGGGAATAATGCTTAGTACAAGATAAAATCCAGTAAAGTCCATTGAAGATAGTTCCAGGGCCTCCAATGAGGTAGATGTAGGTTAAGACTGCTCTCTGATTGTTGATAGGATGGTTCAGATGCCTGATAACAGCTGGGAAGAAATTGTCCCTAAATTTGGAAGTGTGTATTTTCATACTTCTGTACCTTTTGCCTGATGGGAGAGGGAAGAAGAGGGAGTGTCCGGCGTGAGATTCGTCCTTGATTATGCTGGTGGCCTTGCCAAGGCAGTGAAGTGCAGATGGAGTCAATGGAAGGGAGATTGGTTTACGTGATGGCCTGGGCTGCGTCCTCAACTCTCTGCAATTTCTTTCGTTCTACATTTCCTCGTCCCTATTGCTTACAGCTCCAACAACCAGGGCTTCTTTTAGGTGAAGCATAGTTGCTTCCTTTATGATTTCTCATCCTCTAGATGTTAAACTCAGCATTACACTAGCTCTCTAATTGTTTTTATTGCTCACGCATGACGGTTTAATGATTCATATGGGGGTCTCTAAATCTCTTTGACCTCAAATGCTTTTAACTTTTCACCATTTGGAAATTAATCTGAGTTAGCGTTTGATGGTCGTATGTGGCTGACCTCACTACTGTTACATCGAAATCCATTTGCCACGGTTTTGCCTGTCTGCTCAATCTATTAATATAATTTTATGCTTCCATTTGTACAATGCTTTCTCTCTCTCCCTGTCACCAGCTAGCTTTGATATGTGGCCCTCCATCCATCATCGAAGTCATTGATAAATACAGGGAATAGCTGAGGCACCAACACCTATCCCTGTGGGAAATCCACTAGTCACATCCTTCCAATACAAGTACTTGCCCATTATCCCTGCTCTATCTCGCAACTTGGGCAGTTTTCTCATGGGATCAGTAACTTGTCCTGTAAGCTTAATTTCTGAGGAATAGCCTCTTGTGAGGAACTTTATCGGGTATTTTCTGGAGGACATGATAGTGGCATTTAAGAGGCTTTGAGAGAGGCACATTGATATGCAAGGAATTGATATGCGAGGAATGGAGGGATATAGATTAGTCAAGTTTAGAGAGACAACGCACAAACAGTCCCTTCCGCTATGCTAGTCCCACCTGCCTACATTTATACTTTAGACTTTAAAGATACAGCTTGGAAACAGGTCCTTCGGCCCACCCCCGAGTTCATGCCGACCAGCGATCACCTCGTACACTAGCACTATCCTACACACTAGGGACAATTTACAGTTTTTGGCGACGCCACTTAAGCTAGACGTTGGAGCGTGGGAGGAACGCCGAGCACCCGGACAAAACCCACGCAGATCCTGGGTAGACAAACTCTGTGCGGACAAACTCCGTACAGACAGCACCCGTAGTCAGGATCGAACCTGGGTCTCCGGTGCTGTGAGGCAGCAAATCAACAGCAGCGCCACCGTGAAAGGCTGGTCGCATCCTTCTAATACAAGTACTTGCCTATTACCCTTGCTCTATCTCGCAACATGGGCAGTTTTCTCATGAGATCAGTAACCTACCCTCACTCCTATAAGCTTAATTATGTGAGACTTTGTCCGCATTTTCCGTGGATATTGATGTATTGATGACGTTACCCAGTTATAGTAGAATAAGTTCATTGGATTTAACCCATGTTTTCCACGTCTCACATTGTAAGAGGGGCAAAGTTTAAGGGGCTAAGGGAGGGGCTAGTTTTTTAGGCAGGGGGTGGTGAATGCCTAGAATGTGCTTTTGGGACAGGACGTTTTGGTTTAGGACCCATCATCCGACTAAAAAAAGGTTCCCAATCTGAATCGTCACCTATCCATGTTCTCCAGAGATGCTGCGTGACCCCCTGAGTTACATTAGCACTTTATGTCTGTTTGTTTAAAACTGCATCTGCAGTCCCTTGTTTCTAAATTATTTTTTTTTAAACTTTTTTATCCTACCCTTAATCCCTTGCTGCCTTATAAATCCCAACCATTGAATGGACTGGCAGACACTGGGAACCCAACCAGGTGTCATTTTTCAATTTCAGGTAACCCACTCCCCCTGTTTTTCATTCATGCTCCCGGTAGTCCACCCAAGATCTCTCCCTTTGTTCATTTTTCTTAACCCCCCTTCCCTCTCGTCACCTTCACTTATCACTCTCCTCCACCTGCCCAACACTCACATGTCCATTTACCTGCGTTTCATCTCCCCGGATTTACCTTTCCTACTCTCTTCCCACTTCTGGTTCCATCTGACCATTGGTCCTCTGTGTGAAAAGGTTGCCCCTCAGTTTCCTATGACTTCTATTCCCTCTCACCGTATACATTTTTTGAAATATTGTGATTGGACATGCTTCAACTACCGCCTCTGGCAGCTCGTTCCATACATGAAAACGTTGCCCCTCAGATTCCTATTAAATCTTTCCCCTCTTACCTTAAACTTATGCCCTTTGGTTCTTGATTCCCCTAACCTGGGTGGAAGACCGTACATTCACCCTGTCTATTCCCCTCATGTTCTTATACGCCTCTACAAGATCACCCCCGGCCTACTGTGCACCAAGGAATAAAGTTCTACCCTGCTTAACCTCTCCCCGCATCTCAGTGTATGTAAAATTAAATGATATGTATGAATTTTCATAGATTTTAGATTTTTTGATTTAGAGATACAGCGCAGAAACAGGCCCTTCGGCCCACCGAGTCCGCGCCGCCCAGCGATCCCCACACATTAACACTACCCTACACACTAGGGACAATTTTTCTTTCTTTTTTTTACATTTACCCAGTCAATTAACCTACATACCTGTATGTCTTTGGAGTGTGGGAGGAAACCGAAGATCTCGGAGAAAACCCACGCAGGTCACGGGGAGAACGTACAAACTTCGTACGGACGGCGCCCATAGTCAGGATCGAACCTGAGTCTCCGGCGCTGCATTCGCTGTAAGGCAGCAACTTTACCACTGTGCCACCGTGCCGCCCTTTGTCTGTGTAGAAGTTGTAAGGATATGTATTAGAGCATCATTACAAGACTTTGGGGTTGGCACAGTGGCGCAGCTGTGGAGTGGCTGGCTTACAGAGCCAGAGACCTGGGTGAGATCCTGATAAAGGTGCTGTCCGTACAGAGCTTTTACGCTCTCCCTGTGACCGCGTGGGTTTTCTCCAGGTCCCCTGGTTTCCCCCACGCTCCAAAGACGTGCAGGTTTGTAGGTTAATTGGCTTCGGTTAAATTGTAAATTGTCCCGAGTGTGGAGGATAGTGCTAGTGTACGGGGTGATCGCCAGTCGGTGGTCGGAAGGCCTGTTTCTGAGATGTAAACTGCATTGCGGGGTGCTATGGAGATCGTTATTGAATAGCTGATGACCCATGCATTCGTCACATGAAGTAATCTTACCAACTGACAAATTCCCAGCACTGTCTTGAGGTACAGTGAAAAGCTTTTTAGACAATAGACAATAGGTGCAGGAGTAGGCCATTTGGCCCTTCAAGCCAGCACCGCCATTCAATGTGATCACTTGTTGCCTGCTAATCAGTTAGCGGAAGGCCTATACATGATTACAATCAAGCCGTCCACAGTGTACAGATACAGGATAAAGATTGAGTGCAAAATAAAGCCCAGTCTAGGCTGATTAAAGAAAGTCCGAGTGTCCCAGCAAAGGCCGGATAACTGGATCACCCGCACCCTCTGAAATGTGCCGAGATAGTCAACAATGAGACGTCAGCTACCTGTGCAACCCTGAGGTCCATCAGCTTGGAACAACAGTTGACAAAGTTAATAGAATACTCTGTAAAGATAATTGGCAAACAAGCAACGGGTGAGATGTTTAATCGCATAGCGATCTGCTGCAATTTCCTTGGACAGGTATCAATAATTGAAACCAAAGCATGCATGATCCTGGACCTAACCTGCCACTCAGATTTTACTCCACTTGTCCCTGGTGAGTTGCACCAGCTAGAGATGGGGGTCCTGACCTACCATCTACCTCATTGGAGACCATCAGACTATCTTTAATTGACACTTTACTGTGGTTTATCTTGTCATTCCCTTTATCCTGTATCTGTACACTATGGTCGGCTTGATCGTAATCATGTATAGTTTTTTAGCTGACTGGTTAGCACACAACACTGTACCTCGGTACACGCGACACTAAACTAAATTAAACTAAACTGAACTAAACTACACTACACTAAACTGAACTAAACTAAACTAAACTAAACTAAACTAAACTTCCCACTAGATACAAAAGATCACATCAGGGGAAAGAGGTATTCAGTCAGGTGATAAGAAGGGTCCAGTTCCGAAAAGTCACCTATCCATGTTCTCCAGCGATTCTGCTATGGAAAGGATGTGGAGGAGGTTTATCTAGAACAATGCCTGGAATAGAGGGTATTACCTACCGGGAGTGACTGTGGAAGGGTCCTGACCCGAAACATCACCTATCCATTTTCTCCAGGGATGCTGCTTGACCCGCTGAGATACTCCAGCATTGTGTGTCTTTTTTTTATTAACCAGCATCTGCAGTTGGATGTTTCTACCTACAAAAATTGGTTGGACCGACTTAGATGTTTTCTCTGGAATACCAGAGGTTGCGGGGAGACCTGATAAAAGTATATAAATCAGTGTATAAAATTATGAGAGGCCATAGATAGGGTAGAGAGTCAAGATGGAAATATCAAATACTGGAGGCCGTAGCTTTTAGGTGACAGGGACCTGACCTGATGTGTTATTTGAGCATTTTGTGTCTTTTTTTTGTAAACCAGCATCTGCAATTCCTTGTTTCCTGAAGTCATGATACTAATAATGGTTACATTTATGTAAGCTAGAACACTGAAAGCATTAAAAAATATTTTAATTATAACACTAGTTTTTAAAAAAAGTTATTAAAATAAATTGAGTAAATACTTATCTGCTGGTGGGGCTCAGGTGACTTGTTAGGTTTAAAGATGCAGCGTGGAAACAGGCCCTTTGGCACACCGAGTGTGCAGCGGTAGAGTTGCTGCTTTACAGCGAATGCAGCACCGGAGACTCAGGTTCGATCCTGACTACGGGTACTGCACTGTAAGGAGTTTGTACGTTCTCCCCGTGACCTGCGTGGGTTTTCTCCGAGATCTTCGGTTTCCTCCCACACTCCAAAGACGTACAGGTATGTAGGTTAATTGGCTGGGTAAATGTAAAAATTGTCCCTAGTGGGTGTAGGATAGGGTTAATGTACGGGGATCGCTGGGCGGCACGGACTTGGAGGGCCGAAAAGGCCTGTTTCCGGCTGTATATATATGATATGATATGATATGATACATTACACACTTGGGACAATTTCCAATCTTTACTGAAACCAATTAACCTACAAACCTGCACTTCTTTGGAGTGTGGGAGGAAACTGGAGCACCCGGGATAAAACCCACGCTGTCATGGGGAGAACGTACAAAATCCATACAGCACCTGTAGTCAGGATCGAACCTGGATCTCTAGCGCTGCGAGGCAGCAACTCTACTGCTGCGCAATGGTATCACTCCATTTGGACTCACAGTTCTTTGGCTAGTCCTTCCTGGTAACTTTTGGTTAGGCCCTGAATACAGGCTTAAGATTGCAGTCCTTTTGGAGAAGGAACAAGAGACTGACATTAATGAAAAAAGCTTCAAATGTGATAAAGGGACGTGGGTTATGCACAGGGCTGTTTTTACAGCATTATGGGCCCCCGGGCAAAGCAGTGTACTGGGGCCCCTACCGTTACTCTCCCCCACCCCCCTTGCCCTACCAGCCCCCCCTGTCGTGCCGGCGAAAAGCACTTACCGAAAAGCACTTAGCGATGGACTTAGGGTGCTACATTGTCGCGAAAAGCACTTACAGATCGCTGTGAGAAGCACAGTGACCGAAAATGTTGCGAAAAAAGCACTTATTGAACCTACATTTTTAAAGTAGTATTTATTTATTGCAAGTCACTTAACATACACAGATCAGCATGGGGCCCCTATGCTCGTGGGCCCCCGGGCAAGTGCTCATCAGGCCCATGCGTTAAGACGGCCCTGGTTATGCACAGGTAGATAAATGATGGTCTTGGCATCATGTTTGGCAACTGGGCCGAAAGGTCCAGAGATTAGTGTGCAAATCTAACCGAAAGGTCCAGAGATTAGTGTGCAAATCTAACCGAAAGCTCAAGAGATTAGTGTGCAACATTACAGCATATGGGATTGGGGGTAGGGTATTGACATGGATAAAGAACTGGTTGGCAGACAGGAAGCAAAGAGTAGGAATTAACGGGTCCTTTTCAGAATGGCAGGCAGTGACTAATGGGGTGCTGCAAGGCTCAGTGCTGGGACACCAGTTATTTATAATATATATTAACAATTTAGACGAGGCAATTAAATGTGACACCTCCAAATTGCGGATGACACAAAGCTGGGTGGCATTGTGAGCTGAGATGAGGATGCTATGAGGCTGCAGGGTGACTTGAATAGGTTGGTGAGTGGGCAGATGTATGGCAGATGCAGTATAATGTGGATCAATGTGAGGTTATCCACTTTGGTGGCAAGAACAGGACCAGGAAGGCAGATTATTATCGAAATGATGTCAGATTAGGAAAAGGGGCGGTGCAACGAAACCTGGGTATGCTTGTACATCAGCCACTGAAAGTAAGCATGCAGGTACAGCAGGCAGTGAAGAAAGTTAATGGCATGTTGGCCTTCATTGCGAGAGGATTTGAGTTTAGGAGCAAGGAGGTCCTACTGCAGTTTTACAGGGCCCTGGTGAGACCGCACCTGGAGTATTGTGTGCAATTTTGGACTCCTAATTTGAGGAAGGACATTATTGCTATTGAGGGAGTGCAGGTTAACCTTCACCAGATTAAATACCGGAATGACGGGACTGACATATGATGAAAGAATGGGTTGACTGGGCTTGTATTCACTGGAATTTAGAAGGATGAGAGGGGATCTTATAGAAACATATAAAATTCTTAAAGGATTGTACAGGCTAAATGCAGGAAAAATGTTCCCAATGTTGGGGGAGTCCAGAACCAACGGTCACAGTTTAAGAATAAGGGGTAGGCCATTTAGGACTGAGATGAAGAAAACATTTTTCACCCCGAGAGTTGTGAATCTGCGGAATGCTCTGCCACAGGAGGCAGTGGAGGCCAATTCACTGGATGTTATCAAGAGAGAGTTAGATTTAGCTCTTGGGACTAAAGGAATCAGGGGATATTGGGAAAAAGCCGGAACGGGGTGCTGATTTTAGATGATCAGCCATGATCATATTGAATGGCGGTGCTGGCTCGAAGGGACAAATTGTCTACTCCTGCACCTATTTTCTATGTTTCTATGTCTGTTCCTGTGCTGCACTGTTCTATATTCTATGATGTTTTAATATAAAACATAAAACAGTGCAACACAGGAATAGGCCCTTCAGCCCACAATGAGGAGATTAGTTTAACGTGGCCTGCTGAACATGATGCCACATTAAACTAATCTCCTCTGCTTGCATGTGATCCATATCCCTCAATTCCCTGCATTTCCATGTGCCTATATATATATGGCTCTTAAATGCCACTATCAAATCTGCCTCCATCACCACCCCTGGCAGCGGATTCTAAGCACCTACCACCCTCTGTGTAAAAAAAACCTGACCCACATGTCTTCTTTAAATTTTGTTCCTCTCATCTTAAAGCTATGCCCTCCGGTCTTTGCCATTTCCACCCTGGGTAAAAAAGGTTCTGACTGTCTAGCCTATCTATGCCTCTCATAATTTTATGTACTTTCATCAGGTCTCTCCTCATCCTCTGATGTTCCAGAGAAAACATTTCAAGTTTGTCCAACCACTCCTTATAGTTAATGCCGCCTAATCTCGGAAACGGTTTGGTAAACAAACTTCTCCTGCACCCTTTACAAAGCCCCCATATCCTTCCTGTAATGGTGCAACCAGAACTGCACTCAGTTATCCAAATGCGGCCTTACCAAAGCCCTCTAATTTCCTGAGGGAAACCAAAGTTCATGAGTTTGGTTTTGGCCGCACATCATGTGAATAAGTTGGAGATTATTATCTCAGCACACTATGAGTACTGAGTCACATTCACGGTAGTTCTTGCATAGCCCATGAATACTTTGCTGCTTTTTGCCTGAATTTGGAAGGGTTTTATTTTGTACAATAATAGAACAAATTAAAACCAACAGGAAATTGAATGAAAATAGTAATGCATCGCCTAGGATTGATCAATATGGGATGCTATTAAGCTGGAAAGGGTGCAGGGAAGATTTATGTTGCTAGGAATCGAGGGCCTGGGTTGGTTGTGCAGGCTAGGACTTTATTCCGTGGAGTAAAGGAGGCTGAGTGGTAATCTTATAGTGATGTATAAAATTGTAAGGGGTATGGATAGGGCGAATGCAGCATCCTTTTATGAGAGTAGAGGAATCAAAAATCAGAGGGCAAAGGCTTAGGGTGAGAGGGGAGATATTTAATAGGAACCTGAGGGGTAACTGTTTCACGTGGAATGTGATGGGTCTATGGAATGAGCTGCTAGAGGAAGTTGTGGTGCAATTACAATGTTAAAAAAATATTTTGACTGGTATATGGGTGGGAAAGGTTTATAGGGATTGCATCACAAGTAGAAAGAGTAGTCAAGAAGACTTTCAGCACATTGGCCTTTATCAGTCGGAGTAGTCTGATGAAGGGTCTTGACCCGAAACGTCATCCATTCCTTTTCTCCTGAGATGCTGCCTGACCCACCGAGTTACTCCAGAATTTTGTGTCTGTCTATTGAGTATTCATAACCCATGTCCCATGTAACTATAAAGTCTTTGGGGAGGCCTCATTTAAAGTATTGTGTTCAGTTTTGATCGCCCAGTTATAGGAAAAATGTTGTTAAGGTGGAAAGGGTGCTGAGAAGATTTACAAGGTTGTTGCCAGGACTGGAGGGTCCGAGCTAAAATGCAGGCAGGTATGACTAGTGTAGATGGGGCATGTTGGTAGGCATGGGCAAGTTAGACAAATGGCCTGTTACCACTATGAGTTTGCGCGTTCTCCTTGGGACCATGTGGGTCTTCTCCGGGTGCTCCAGTTTCTCCCACACTCCGAAGACGTGCAGGTTTGTAGGTGAATTGGCTTCAGTAAGTTGTCCCTCGTGTCTAGGATAGAACAAGTGTATGGGTGATTGCTGGTCGGCATAGACTCAGTGGGCCGAAGGGCCTGTTACCATGCTGTATCTCTGAACAAAACTAAAAAGGTACCAACATGTCAGTGCTTTTGAAATCAAAATGGAAAACTCAAACATATCATAACTTTCAAACATTTGGCGGGGATGTGTGACTATTGGTTTTATCTCATAAATCCCAGAGATTCTGATGTCTTTTGGCAACGCTGTTCTCAAGATCATGATGTGAAGGATGTATTCTCAGCAGATGTGCAAAATGCTTTTTTTATATCTGAAGATTTTCTGTCAGCGCTGAATTTCTTTTTGCTTCAGTTACCCAACTTTTAAGTGCTTCTCTTAATGTTTCTTTCTTGGTGCCAAGCATTTTATTTTGAACTAACATCGCCTCCCTGACAAACTCACTGATTGCCATTGATCGCAATGGATGCCTTGTCAGGGAAGCATTAAGGCTCACAAAACTGATGATAGGTGTAAGAAGATGTAATCGCTGTGAACAAAAATAGTGGTGAAGGAAAGAGCTGGCAATGCTTATCCACAAAGACTACGGACAATGTGACATGCACTATTTAGCAAAGAAGCCGTGTTTTGTAGTAGTCCTAGAGTCATACAGCACGGAAACAGGCCCCTCAAGCCCAACTCCATGTCAACCAAGATGTACCATATAAGCTGGTCCTATTGCCTGTGTTTGTATTTAGATTTTAGACTTCAGAGATAAAGCGTGGAAACATGCCCTTCGGCCCACCAAGACCGCGCCGACCAGAGACCTTATTAACAGTATCCTACGCACTAGGGACAATTAACAACTTTTACCAAAGCCGATTAACCTACGAACCTGTATGCCTTTGGAGTATGGGAGGCAACTGGAGCACCCGGAGAAAACCCATGTGGTCACAGGTACAACATGCAAACTCTGTACAGACAGCACCAGTGGTCAGGATCAAACCGGGGTCTCTAGCGCTGTAAGGCAGCAACTCTATCGCTGCGCCACCGTGTCGCCCTGCAGTGTCTGTAACTCTATGTGACTCACACTGGTTTGTGTGAAACCTGTTAAGAATCCAGTGCTTCATGTTGTGTTGGTATTGGTTCATTGGTTTATTATTGTCGTGTGTATTGAGGGAGAGTGGAAAGCTTTTATTATGTGCTATCCAATTAAATCTGACGATACTATACGTGAAAGTTATGGATATCGTGTGAGAGTGAATATTACCTGATAGAAGTTCATAAAATGATGAGAGGCATACATAGGGGTAGTCAGTCAGAACCTTTTCCTCAGAATAGAAAAATCAAATACTGGAGGGCATAATTTTGAGGTGAGAGGGGCAAAGTTTCAAGGAGATTTGTGGGGCAAGTTGTTAACACAGAGGGTGGTGGGTGCCTGGAATGCACTGCCAATGGTACTGATGGAGACAGTTACGATAGTGGCATTTAAGAGGTTGTTACATAGACACATGGATATGCAGAGAGTGGAGGGATATGGATCACGTGCACCACATAACTTACTCCTACATCTAAATGTTCTTAATTTTTAAACAACAATTGTGGGTGGAATGTGCTATTTTTAATTTTGGCTATTTATTTCTAATGTAATGACACTCTGTTGAGACTGTGAGCTTCAGAGAATAGAACAGTAGGCTTATTGTGGCAATGATGAACTATAAATGATCATGACTCAATAATTTGGAACAAGCTGCACTTAATACTGTACTTTGCTATCAAGATGATACTAAGTGGAAGTGTGAAGTGGACGTTTGGGGTGGTGCAGCGGTGGAGTTGCTGCCTTACAACGTCAGAGACCCGGGTTCGATCCTGACTACGGGTGCTGTATGTATGGAGTTTGCATGTCCTCCCTGTGACCGCGTTAGTTTTTTCCAGGTGCTTCGGTTTCCTCCCACACTCCAAAGACATACAGGTTTGTAGGTTAATTGGCTTCAGTAAAATTGTCGCTAGTGTGCAGGATAGTCCTCTTTGTATGGGCTGATTGCTGGTCGGCACGGACTCGGTGGGCCAGTGGGCCTGTTTCTGCACTGTGTCTCCAAAGTCTAAAGTGTAAATCCCATCTCTTTCAGACTAGTCACAGACGACTGTGGAGGCCTAGTCATTGAGTATTTTTAAGGTGTAGGAAGGAACTGCACATGCCGGTTTAAACCGAAGATAGACACAAAAAGCTGGAGTAACTCAGCGGGTCAGGCAGCATCTCCGGCGCAAAGGAATGGGTGACGTTTCGGATCGACGCCATTCTTCAGACGCAGATTGACAGATTCTTGAAGGGTAAGGGTGTCCCAGGGGTTACGGGGATATGAGAATGGGGTTGAGAGGGAAAGATAGATCAGCCATGATTGAATGGCATGATGGGCCGAATGGCCTAATTCTGCTTCTATAACTTAAACTTATGAACGAGTGTTGCAGTTCCGAGTGGTTTAGTCATCTATGTTCCTCTAAGTATCTTGAGTACCTGTGTGTTAATCGGGAGATGAATTCCCAGCAATCATTTGTTGGTTACTGTCAGGCAGTAACAGGATAAGCCTTTAGTTCCAGCGAGTATATTAACAATGGATATTTTTAGGCCTGGGCCACAAAGGACAGGCAGGGGACTGTGCGAACAGCTGGACTATTACACTCTGCCTCTGCAAAGAGGAATTATTGAAACTGATGAGCAATGGTGCAAGAGATGAAAAATTGGCACGTGCTGCTCTCAAAGGACAAGCAGTCACCTTGATTTAGATGGTCTTCAACCTGCTTGTTTACTTGCCATATAACTTTATTACTTACAACAGCCATTACAGAGAACATGGTGCATGGAAAAGTACAGCACAGAAACAGGCCCTTCGGCCCGCAATGTCCCTGCAGCACATATTGTCAAGGTGTACTAATCTCCTTTGCCTGAACATGATCCATATTCCTCCATTCCCTGCATATCCATATTTGACTGAAAAGCCTCGTAAATGCCACTTTTGTATCTGCCTCCACCACCATACCTGGCAACACGTTCCAGGCACCCACCAGCATCTGAGCAAAAATATTTGCCCCAAACGTTTCCTTTAAACTTTGCCCCTCTCACCTTAAGTTATGTCCTCTAATCCTTGACACTTCCACCCATTAGTAGGAATCTGAGGAGGAACATTTTCACGCAGAGGGTGAAGGGTAATTGGAATGAGCAGTCAGAGGAGTTTGAGTTTTGGTTTAGTTTATAGTCACATGTGCCGAGCTCCAGTGAAAAGATTTTGTTGCATGCTAATCACAGCGGAAAGACAGTACACAATTATAATTAAGCCATCCGTGGGTGTACAGATACACGATAAAGGGAATAAAGTGAATAACGTTTGGTGCAAGATAAAGTCTGATCAAAGATAGTCCAAGGGTTTCCAATGAGGTAGATGGCAGCTCAGAACTGCTCTCTAGTTGTTGGTTGGATGGTTCAGTTGCCCGATAACAGCTGGGAAGAAACTGTGTGTTTTCACACTTCTATACCTTTTGCCCAATGGGAGAGGGAAGAAGAGGGAGTGGCCAGGGAGCGACTCTGAAATTTTGTGCGATCTTGGATGATGCTGTTCCCAAACTACGCCACGATGCATCCCGACAAAAATGCCTTCTATGCCGCATCCGTAGAAGAGGGTGAGGTGTAGAAGGAGGTAGTTGAAGCAGATACTATTACAGCATCCAAAAGATATTTGGACAAGTACATGGATAGGAAAGATGAAAGAGATATGGGCCAAATTCGAGCAAATGGGATTGGATGAGCTTAGATGGGGCGTCTTGGGTGGCATGGACAAGTTGGACTGAAGGGCCTGTTTCTGTGCTGAATGACTCTATGACTATGCCTCAGGTTGTCTTTGGGACATATTGAAGGAAGGTGCTATGTCAAGTCAAGTCTACTTTATTTGTCACATACATATACAAGATGTGCAGTGAAATGAAAGTGGCAACGCCTGCGGATTGTGCAAAAACTACAAAACAGAATAGATTTTTTTTTTTTAAAAGACACAACACAAAAAATAAATTAATACAATAAATTAGTCCCTGGTGATATAAGAGTTAACAGTCCTGATGGCCTGTGGGAAGAAACTCCGTCTCATCCTCTCTGTTTTCACAGCGTGACAGCGGAGGCATTTGCCTGACTGTAGCAGCTGGAAAAGTCCGTTGCTGGGGTGGTAGGGGTCCCCCATAATGTTGCTGGGTCTGGATCTGCACCTCCTGATGTATAGGTCCTGCAGGGGGGCGAGTGTAATTCCCATAGTGCGTTCAGCCGAACGCACTACTCTCCGCAGAGCCTTCCTGTCCTGGGCAGAGCTGTTCCCAAACCAGATTGAGATGTTGCCGGACAAGATGCTCTCTACAGCCCCAGAGTAGAAGTACTGAAGGATCCTCAGAGAAACTCTGAATTTCCTCAGCTGTCTGAGGTGGTAAAGGCGCTGCTTTGCCTTACTCACCAGTGCGGCAATGTGTGTTGTCCATGTCAGATCCTCTGTGATGTGGACTCCCAGGTATTTAAAGCTGCTCACCCTATCCACAGTAATCCCATTTATCTCCAGTGGCGTGTACGACCTCGGATGTTGAGCCCTTCTAAAGTCCACAATCAGCTCCTTAGTTTTTGTGACATTCAAGACGAGGCTGTTGTCCTCACACCAGAGTGCCAGATCAGCCACCTCCTCCCGGTAGGCCTTCTCCTCGTTGTCGGAGATCAGGCCCACCACCACAGTGTCATCAGCAAAATTGCTGATGGAGTTGGAGCTGAACCTGGCCACGCAGTCATGTGTGTACAGGGAGTACAGTAGGGTTTGTAGGTTAATTTTCCCTCTATAAAATTGCCCCTAGTGTGTAGGGAGTGGATGCGAAAGTGGGATAAAATAGAACTAGTGTGAACTGGTGATTGATGGCATGGACTCGGTGGGCCGAAGGGCCTGTTTCCATGCTGTACCTCTAAACTAAACTGAACTGAACTAAACAAAACAGTACATCCTGTACATACTTAATGATACAGGTGTCTGAAAAAAGGGTCCTGATCTGAAAAGTCACCTCTCCATGTCCTCCAGATATGCTGCCCGATCCGCTGAGTTACTCCAGCACTTTGTGTTCCTCTTTCGAGTGTCATCGCCACACAATGCACCGTGTTGTCTCATGAGGGGCCGGCAGGACATTTTGTCTTGTCAAATAAAGAGAACGATTGTGTTGGAAATATGCTGCATGCGGATCATATGAGTGAAACAAAAGAGGGTCAGGAGCGACTTGAAATTAAGGAAGTCAACATTCGTACTGCTGGGTGGGAAGCTGCCCAAACTAAATACGAGTTGCTGTTCCTCCAACTGGAGATGAGGGGTTCCGAATAAAAAAATGTCACCTATTCCTTTCCTCCAGAGATGCTGCTTGACCTGCTGAGTTACTCCAGCATTTTGTGTCTATCTTCGGTATAAACCAACATCTGCAGTCTCTTCCTACACATCACTCAGAAGGTGATGGGTACATGGAATGAGCTGCCAGAGGAGGTAGTTGAGGCAGGTATTATAAAGACATTTAAAAAACACTTGGACAGATTCATGGATAGGAAATGTTTTGAGAGCTATGGGCCGAACACAGACAAATGGGACTAGCGTAGATGGGGCATCTTGGTGTAGGTTTGGATAGGTTTGTACATATCACATGTACCGAGGAACAGTTTGTTTTGCATGGTATCCCAACAGATTGGAAATACCATACAAAGATCCAATCAGTTCAAACTCAAGTACAATAGAGGGAAGAAAGGGGAAGATACAGAGTACATTGTCAAAATTGTAGCGTTTCGTAGCATATCAGTTCAGCATGGACAGGTTGGGCTGAAGGGCCTGTTTCCAAGCTGTAAGGCTCTATGAGCTTTAGGGATCTATTCCCACTAATTCATTTGCAGGCCATGATAACTCTCATGCTCCATTTTGCATTATAAAACAGATAAAGAAAGACTACATCAATCACTCTTTGTGACTCAGCTCGGGCTGAGAATTACAGCAAAATCAGGTTGAAAATTCCTCGGGTGGAGATTGCTGTTTAGCACAGGGGCCTGCATTAGCAGTGTGCAGGGTGCATGTTGTGCATTTCAAATGATCAGACAGACGTCATTAGAAACCGGGTAACGTGTGCGCCGGCAGAGTCAATCACACAGCACCGTCGGTCCTGGAGACAGCTGTGGGAAGATGTGATGAGAAATAGCTGTATCCAAGCAACACGGCATTTAGTCACCAGCAGTGACTAACACCACATCCTGAATGATTGAGTCCTATATATAGAGATGGATGATATAAATATATATATCCACACACACACACACACACACACACACACACACACACACACACACACACACACACACACACACACACACACACACACACACACACACACACACACACACACACACACACACACACAGAGACTTGTGTGTGTGTGTGTGTAGCTTATGTGTATATAACAAATCTTATATATGTAAATGGATATATATGTATAGATATATATATATATACCTCGGAGAGAGAGATGTGTGTGTGTATATATATATATATATGTGTGTGTGTATGCATTTAGATATATTTATTAAGATATATTATACACACACATATGTGTGTGTGTGTATACACATATATGTGTATAAATATCAAATATATATATGTATATATATATATGCTTGCATCTGCTCGAAAAATACTTCATATATATATATGTATAAATATATATATCCACACATACACACACACACACACACACACACACACACACACATTCATATATATTTTATGTAAAGCAACTAAGGTAGAGTCCTAGAGAGATACAGCAGGGAAACCAGCCCTTCAGCACACAGAGTCCATGCCGACCATCAACCACGTGCATCCTACATGGATCCCAATTTATTCTCCTCACATTCCCATTCCCCTACATAGTGGAGGCAATTTACAGACGGCCAATTAGCCTACAAACCTGCACGGGCACGTCTTTGGGACGTAGGAGGAAAGCAGAGCCCTCAGAGGAAACCCAGGCGATCACAGGGAGAAAGTGCAAACTCCTCACAGACAGCACCAGAGGTCAGGATAGAACCCGTGCTTCTGGCGCTGCGAGGCAGCAGCTCTACCCGCTGCGCCTCATCCCGTGTAGACATAACGGAGTACACGGGGGATAAAGAAATGTTGATGTCTTTAGGAACAAGTCACGTTTGTATTAATCAGCTTTTATCCCTGCAGTGTTGATTTTTGTGTTGTCAGCCAGATATTAGTTTTTGTCGGGTACCTTCAGAAATTCCTGTCAGGAATCGAGTTGCTTTCATGGAATTTCATACTTGTTTTGATGCTTCCTGCCCTGGGAGTGTGTCTGCTGGTGAAGGAGACAAGCAGGAGCCAGCTGGACAGAACACAAGGACATCAGTGAGGGAAGCAGATTGTTTTTTCTCTCGCAGTGAACAGCATGTTCTTGTCGTGACAACTTCTGGGCTGGAGACCGATTAAAAAAGCAGCACTTTGAAAGCACAACACTGCAGATGCGTTAACCGTTCCAGCTGTTGCCTTCTGAAGTCAGAGGGAGTAGTTTAATCTCGAATACCTTTTCTTTTTAAGAAAGGAAAATCAGTGTTGAATTCCATCAGATAGACACGCTGGTTGCTTGATCTGTATCTCTCCCTCCTCCACCATACCCCAGTCCGTCTCTGCTTAATGTAGCGTAAGATTTCTGCAGCCCGGTTGGACAACAGCCAACCGACGCTACAGAGAAATGCAGACTGTAACTTGGTGCCAGGTTTTTTTTTACACAACAAAACAGTTGAGGGTGGTGTAAGAGGGTTACCAGTCCCTGGTTCTCATGTAGGCTTGGTTGCTTCCTCCTCAGCTGACATTAAAAGCCGCTTGCCTCGATCCGGTGAGTCCTGCCAAGTTTCCACGAGGGAACTACACGGCCGACTGTGCGCCGGGGTTGGGCTGGGGGGAAGGTTGGAGGCGTGACGCGTGTTCGCGGAATGGTGGAGAGGCTCGAAGTTGTCAAGCTGGAAAGGTGTGCAGAGAAGATTTACGAGGATGTTGCCAGGACTCAATGGCTTGAGCTAAAGGGAGACGTTGAGCAGGCCAGGACTCTATTCCTTGGAGCGCAGGAGGATGAGGGGTGATCTTATAGACATGTGTAAAATAATGAGAGGAATAGGGTGGACATACTCTTGCCCAGTATAGGGAAATCAAGAAACAGAGGACAAAGGGTTAAGGTCAGCAGGGAAAGGTGTAATAGGAACCTGAGGGGTAACTTTTTTCACACAAGGGATGGTGGGTGCATGGAATGCACTGCTGGAGGTAGTTGAGGCAGGTTCTATCACAATGTTTAAGAAACATTTAGACAGGTACATGGACAGGATAGGTTTAGAGGGATATGGGCCAAAAACAGGCAGGTGGCACTAGTATAGATGGAGCTTGTTGGCCGATGTGGGCTAATTGGGCCAACGGGCCTGTTTCTACACTGTATGTCTCCATGACTCTATGACTAGGTGCTGGTGGACTTGGGATGGGGGAAGAAAGGAGGTTGTTGAAAATAGACACAGTAACTCAGCGGGTCAGACCACATCTGTGGAGAATATGGATGGTCGACATTTCGGGGCGGAACCCTCCTGCAGAAAATAGCTGAGAATACTTAGCAGGTCGTGGAGAAACTGAATTCACATTTCTACACACTAACCAGCAACTGCAGTTCCTTGTTTCTACAAGAAGGTTATTACCACTGGTGCACAGAATTCTGGTGGTTTCACCTCTGACCACTGATCCTTCCAACCTATGAAATGGTGTTGAAAGCATAAGGCCAAAATTGGAAGACGTTGATTCATTGACCAACACCAAAAACGCAGATTAAGTTTTATCATGTTGGAGTTTGTGGTTTCTTGTTGTGCGCCCATTACAGCCCCTATTCGAGAGTGACAACACTGAAAATATTGCAAAAAGCGTTGGCACATTTAGAGGATGAGAGAGACATTGTGGAAATGTTCCTTCCTTGATTTCTTTACTTCCTTTATTCTCTTTCTCTCCAAATCTTCACAATCCACAATCAGTCTGAAAAAGGGTCCCGACCTGAAATGCCGCCTGTCCGTGTTCTCCAGAGATGCTGCCTGACCCGCTGAGTTACTCTGGCACTTTATGTTTTCTTTTTGTAAACCAGCATCTGCAGTTCCTTGAGTCTGCGCCGTCTCTCTGTTCAGCCTTGATGTTCTCAATATCGTTCTGGATGCACCTTTGGTCATGGGCCAGAGATTCCCAGGAGTTCGAGGGGATGTTGCATTTTTCACGGAGGCTCTGGGACCACCCGTAACTCTTTTCCATTCTCCGCCTGGTGATGTCTTTATGTGAGGGGGAGCCCAGATTAGGGTGTGTAGTCTTGGGCACAAAAACGACCTTGAGCAAAACACACACACTTAAATCTTTTCTCTCATGCACCTGTCCAAATGTTTTTTAAAATTATGTTATTGTACTCACCGTCCCCATTTACTCTAGCAGCTAGTTCTACATACCCATCACCCTCTCTGTGAAAATCATGCCCCTCAGACCCCATTTAAATTTTTCCCCTCTTACCTGAAACCCATACCCTTTAGTTTAAAACTTCCCAACACTTGGAAAGTGACTGACTATCTATCTTCTTTCTGCTCGTGGGGAAAAAAATCCCCGCCTTTCGGACCCGGCTGCAGAAACGCAACCCCTCCAGGCTGGCAACACCCTTGTGAGTAATCTCCACATCCTCTCCAACTTAAGGACATCCTTTCTCTCGTGTGGCGACCAGAACTGCACACAATAATATTTCAAGTGCGGTCTGACCTGATGCTTTGTACCGCCGGTCATGGAAAGTTTTGTGCAACACTTTGCTATAAATTTCTCAGGTCTCGGGACTAATAGGAGGGCAAGGATCATTTGCCGCCCAGAAAACCATGAGGTTTGTGATCTTGATCTTCAATCAACGGTTTCCTCAAAGTGCCAGTGTCTGCTTGGTGTACAGAAGACCATGAGGTTACGGGGAGAAGGCAGGAGAATGGGGTTAGGAGGGAGAGATAGATCAGCCACAATTGAATGGCAGAGTGGACTTGATGGGTCGAGTGGCCTCATTCTGCTCCTATCACTTAAAAACTTATGAACTTACGATGGTAAATTTATTTACTGATATCTGGCCTTTCTGAGTGTAGCTTCCAAGATTGGGCGGCTCAGTGGCACAGCTCGTAGAGTTGCTGCCTCATAGCACCAGAGACCGATCTTCGATCCTGACCTCAGGTACTGATTGTGTGAAGTGTGCAGTTTCTCCCTGTGACTCCTCGGGTTCCAGCTGGGTGCTCCGGTCTCCTCCCATATCCCAAAGACGTGAAGTGTTTCCCTCGTTCTAAAGATCAGCTCTACTTCAACAGGCACTTTCTAGGAAGTGAAATGAAACATTGCAGCGACAGGGATTGAGGAAAGTGGCAGGGATTGAGGAAAGTGGTGCAGTGATAGACCTGCTGCCTTACAGCGCCAGAGACCCGGGTTCTTTCTTGAATACTAGTGCTGTCTGTACGGGGTTTGTACATTCTCCCTGTGACTGCGTGTGTTTTCTCTGGTTTCTTCCCAAAGGTTTGTAGGTTAATTGGCTTCGGTAAAATTATAAACTGTCCCGATTGCGTAGGATAGTGTTATTGTGCAGGGTGATCGCTGGTTGGCGAGGACTCCGTTGGCTGAAGGAACTTTTTCCGCGCTGTATCTCTAAAGTCTAAAGTCTAAAGAAATGGGAATGTATCCCATTTTGATCTCCAAGTCCACAGTCATGGGTACCTTGATTTTTATTGAATCATTGAAAAATACAGCATGGAAATTGGCCCTTCGGCCCACCGAGTCTATGCTGACCATCGATCACCTGTTGACACAAGTTCTATGTTATCCCCACTTTTGCATCCACTCCCCACAAACTCAGGGCAATTTACAGAGGCCAATTAACTTGCAAACCCACACAACTCTGGGACATTGCTTTTTGTAGAAGGAAAACCAATTTGCATTTAAATGTAGTGTGGAGCAATTTTCAGAATGTCACACAACAATTTCAAAGACAATAAAGTATGTTATGAAGTGTGGCCAAAGTGATGTTAGAAAAAAATTAAACCAATTTCCGTTCAGCTTGCTCCCTCAGTTGCTGTGTGATAAGAATCTGTAACAGTAAACAGGAAATGTGGTTCTGATAAAGGGAACCAGGCCAAAAATATTGACCATTTCTTTCAGCAGATGCTGCCTGACCTGTTGAGTTTTCCTGAATTTTCTCTACGTATTTCAGATTTCAAATGTGGCCTTTATTTGTCTTTCACCTGTTAGTTTGCTGTGATCATTTTGATTAATGATTAAATGTTTAATTTAGTTTATCGACACAGTATGCAAACAGGCCCTTCAGCCCATCGATTTCCCATTCGCACTTATTCTACATGATCCCACTTTCGCACCCACACTCTCCACACGAGGCACAATTTACACAAGGCAAATAACCTACAAACCCAGGCATCTTTGGAGTATGGGAGGAAACCAGAGCACCCGGAGACAACCCACGTGGTCACAGCGAGAATGTGCAAACTCCGTACAGACAGCACCCGTAGTCAGCATCGAACCCATGTCTCTGGTGCTGTAAAGCAACAACTCTACCACTGCGCCACTGTGCCGCCCGCCATCCATCTCTCCACGGAAAAATCTGACTGAGAAAGTCAAGTACTCGGTACTCGGAACAGGGCCATCTTAACGCATGGGCCTGATGGGCACATGCCCGGGGGCCCACGAGCATAGGGGCCCCATGCTGATCTGTGTATGTTAAGTGACTTGCAATAAATAAATACTACTTTAAAAATGTAGGTTCAATAAGTGCTTTTTTCGCAACATTTTCCATCCCTAAGTGCTTCTCACAGCGATCTGTAAGTGCTTTTCGCAACAATGTAGCACCCTAAGTCCATCGCTAAGTGCTTTTCGGTAAGTGCTTTTCGCCGGCACGACAGGGGGGGGCTGGTAGGGAAAGGGGGGTGGGGGAGAGTAACGGTAGGGGCCCCAGTACACTGCTTTGCCCGGGGGCCCATAATGCTGTAAAAACGGCCCTGACTCGGGAGGATGGGTTACCCATTGCACACTGACTATGGTGAGGAAGAACAATAATAAGATTCAGGGATACTAATGGTGTCCAACGAGGTATTGGATTTGCTGTTTGAGTGACTGCACTTGGGCTAATCTATGCCCAAATAGCATACATCCCTGGGATCTCTTAACAAAAATGAGACTGAAGGTTAATTGACGCTAGTAAACAGCAGGCACATCGTCCCGATCTCCCTGGGTGGCCCACTGCCTGCCTTGTATGTGAACTTTGATAAAGCACTGTAAATAAACGGCTTGTTATTTTTTTCCCCTGGCATGTGGAAAAGGGATAAACTATTTCGTCATCTGCTGCTTTCAAAAGTTCAGCGATATCTGAGGTGCAACGTGATAAATGGTCAGGCAGATGGAAGTAGGTTTGCTTATTTTGCTTTGATTGTCGGACTTGAGCAATAGGGAGAGGTTTGGCAGGCCAGGACTTTCCTTGGAGCATAGGAGGATGAGGGGTGATTTTATGGAGCTGTATCCGATCATGAGAGAAATGCACTGAGTCTTTTACCCAGAATAGGGAAATCAAGAACCAGAGGACATCGGTTTAAGGTAAAAGGAGAAAGATTTAACAGAGATCTGAGGAGTAACTTTTTCACACAGAAAGTGGAGCGAGCTGCCAGAGGAGGTTGTGTAGGAAGGAAGTACAGATGCTAGAGAGTTGTCGGGCACTTAACAATTAAATTAATTAATTTTGAGGTTAAAAAAAATTCAAAATTCACAATTCACAATCCATTATATTGTTTTCAAACTTTACACAAGGGAATTAAAATCCACACTCACAAAATAGTTTTCTCTGTGCAGTGAGAGCAATAATTATTGGTAAAACCTCCATAAAGTTCTTGTTATTTGGAGTGTCAGTGTTGTGTGGATCAAACAAAGAAGTGACGTTCAAGCCAAAGAACACTCTCCAAACACGTACAGGTCTGTAGGTTCATTGGCTTGGTGTAAGTGTAAATTGTCCCTGGAGTGTGTACGGTAGTGTTAGTGTGTGGGGATGGCTGGTCGGTTCACACTCGGTGTGCCGAAGGGCCTGTATCTCTAAACTAAACTAAACTCATCACATCTGCCTTGGAGTCATGGAGTTATTCAGGATGCAAACATGCCCTTTTGCCCAACTCATCCATGCCATCCAAGTTGCCAAACCAAGTTACTCCCACTTAGCTGTGCCTGGTCCATATCCCTCTGCACAGAAAAAGTGCTCTCCAATTTCTAAACATTGAGTTCTTGTTAGATCATGGCCTTCCCTCAGTGACTCGGAAGACATTTTAATCAGCTGTGGAGGAATAAAGAATCATGCTGAGTATTTGATTAATGTCTCAATTTTGCCTTCCATGTTGCTTGAGCATGCACTATCTTTAGGTTTAAACAGTGGCCTCCATAATGTTTGGGACAAAGGCCCATCATTTATTTATTTGCCTCTGTACTCCACAATTTGAGATTTATAATAGAAAAAAAATCACATGTGGTTAAAGAACACATTGTTTGATTTTAATAAAGGTCATGTTTATACATTTTGGCTTCAGCATGTAGAAATTACAGCAGTGTTTATACATAGTCCCCCCCCCCCCCCGTCCCCCCGTCCCCCCCAATTTCAGGGCACCATAATGTTTGGGACACAGCAATGTCATGTAAATGAAAGTAATCATGTTTAGTATTTTGTTGCATATCCTTTGCATGCAATAACTGCTTGAAGTCTGTGATTCATGGACATCACCAGTTGCTGGGTGTCTTCTCTGGTGATGCTCTGCCAGGCCTGTATTGCAGCCATCTTTAGCTTGTGCTTGTTTTGGGGGCTAGTCCCCTTCAGTTTTCTCTTCAGAATATAAAAGGTATGTTCAATTGTGTTCAGATCGGGTGATAGACTTGGCCACTCAAGAATTGTCCAATTTTTAGCTTTGAAAAACTCCTTTGTTGCTTTAGCAGTATGTTGGGATCATTGTCTTGCTGTAGAATGAACCGCTGGCCAATGAGTTTTGAGGCAGATAGGATGTGTCTATACTTCAGAATTCATTATGCTACTACCATCAGCAGTTGTATCATCAATGAAGATAAGTGAGCCAGTACCTTCAGCAGCCATATATGCCCAGGTCATAACACCACCATGTCTCACAGAAGAGGTGGTATGCTTTGGACCTTGGACAGTTCCTTCCCTCCTCCATACTTTGCTCTTGCCATCACTCTGATATGTTAATCTTCGTCTCATCTGTCCACAAGACCTTTTTTCAGAACCGTGGTTGCTCTCTTAAGTACTTCTTGGCAAACTGTAACCTGGCCATCCTTTTTTTGCGGCTAACCAGTGGTTTGCATCTTGCAGTGTAGCCTCTATATTTCTGTTCATGAAGTCTTCTGCGGACAGTGGTCATTGACAAATCCACACCTGGCTCCCGAAGAGTGTTTCTGATCTGTCGGATAGGTGTTTGGGGGTTTTCTTTAATATAGAGAGAATTCTTCTGTCATCAGCTGTGGAGGTCTTCCTTGGCCTGCCAGTCCCTTTGTGATTAGTAAGCTCACCAATGCTCTCTTTCTTCTTAATGATGTTCCAAACAGTTGCTTTTGGTAAGCCTAAGGATTGGCTGATATCTCTTAACAGTTTTATTCTTGTTCCTCAGTCTCATAATGGCTTCTTTAACTTTCATTGGCACAACTTTGGTCCTCATGTTGATAAACAGCAATAAAAGTTTCCAAAGGTGATGGAAAGACTGGAGGAAAGACTAGGCGCTGAGAACTCTCTTACACCTGCATTAAGGAGCCAATTAAACACACCTGAGCAATTATAAACACCGATGAAACCATTTGACCCAAACATTATGGTGCCCTGAAATGGGGAGACTATGTATAAGCACAGCTGTAATTTCTACATGGTGAAACAAAAAGGTATAAAAATGGCCTTTAATAAATTCTGACAATGTGCACTTTAACCACATGTGATTTTTTCTATTACAAATCTCAAATTGTGGAGTACAGAGGCAAATAAATAAATGATAGGTCTTTGTCCCAAACATTATGGAGGGCAATGTACGTTCATTAGTCATTGGATCAGAATTAGGCCCGTCTACTCTGCCATTCAATCATGGCTGATCTATCTTTCCCTTCCAACCCCATTTTGCCTACTCCCCATAACCCTCTGTCAGACTGAAGAAGGATCACAACCCGAAATGTCCCCTATCCACGTTTTCCAGAGATGCTGCCCGACCCGAGGAGTTACTCTAGCAGTTCTTTGAGAAGGATATCAGTGAACTGGCTATGGATATTTTTTTGCAAACAATCTATTGTTTCATGATCAATCAGAACATTTGCTTATTTTGTTTTATTTACCTTCCATACACTTGTGAGGCAGAGACAACTCACAACCTTCATTTCACCAAGCAACAAACCCCAGGGTGGCTAATACTCCCTAATCTGGATTAAGGGAGGGTTATTAGCTACAGAGAGAGGTTTGACAGACTTGTATTGGTTTGGTAGAATGGCGGAGGTTGCACGGAACCCTGATAGAAGTGCATAATATGATGAGAGCGATATATTCTTAGCCTGTCACACCCTGTACCTGACTCCAGTGACGGTGATTACATGAAAGGTGATTTGTTCGCTCTTCAAAGGGCAGCCCAGTGGTGCAGCTGGTAGAGCCACTGCCTCACAGCTTCAGAGACCCGGGTTCGATCATGGCCTTGGGTGCTTTCAATGTGGTTTGGGGAGGGCACTAGTAAATGGGGAATTAGGAAAAGGCACCAGCAAATGCAGAATTATAAGGCAAAAATATCCAACACTAGAGGGCACAGCTTTAAGGTGAGAGGGGGCAAGTTTAAAGGAGATGTGCAGGGCAAATTTGAGGGTCAGTGGGTGGTGGGAGCCTGGGAAAGTGGGATAACATAGAACTAGCATGGACGGTGGACTGAGGGGCTTATTTTCATGCTGTATCGCTAAACTAAACTAAAGTAAACTAAACTAAAGTAAACTAAACTAAACTACTTGGAGTGGTGGAAACCAAAGTGACTAATTATACCAAAGGTAATTTGCGAGATCTTCAAAGACATTGGTGTATTTTATAAATATGATGTGTTAGAATGTGTAAAAGAGTGTGACATGTAGGAGTGAAAAAGAGGTCAGAAGGTGTATTCTGTAATTGTGTTGGATTAGAGGGAGTGAGAGATGGTGATGAACTTTTCAATGGCATTTGACAATGGCATCCATCCAAATCACATGGGGGAAAGAGAGACTTGCATATTGGATCGAACTATAATATAATTCAGGTGATGGATAATTCCCCAAGAAGGTGAGTGGTTAATGAGTTACAGGAATAATCCCAGGTTTACCAGAATGTTACCTGGTATTAACGACGAGAGGGTCGCACAGTGGTGAGGCAGTGGTGTTGCTGCCTTACAGTGCCAGAGACCCGGGTTCGATTCTGACCTTGGGTGCTATCTGTACTGAATTTGTATTCTCCCTGTGACCGTGTGGGTTTTCTCCGGGTACTCCGGTTTCCTCCCACACTCCAGTGCAGACTTGCAAATTAATTGGCTTCGGTAAAGCTGTAAATTGTCCCGTAGTTTGTAGGATAATGCTAACGTACGGGAATTGCTGGTTGGCGCAAACTTGGTGGATCGAAGGGCCTGTTTCTGCGCTGTATGGCTAAAATTGAAAGAGGTTGGATGAACTTGCATGCAGTTCTGGTTGCCGCAATTCGGGAAGGATGTGGAGTCTTTGGAGAGGGTAAAGAAGAGGTTTACCAGAATGCTGCCTGGGCTAGAAGCTGTTAGCTACAGGGAGAAGTTGCGCAGACTTGGACTGTTTTCTCTGGAGCGCCGATGGTTGAGGTGTAACCTGATCGAAGGATATAGAATTACAAGCGGCATAGACATAGTAGACAGTCAGAAACTTTCTCCTAGAGTGGAGGTGTCAAACACTGGAGGACATGGATTTAAGGTGAGAGGGGGAAAGTTTAAAGGAAGTGTGCCAGACAAGTTGTTTACACAAAGGGTGCCTGGAACACGCTGCCAGGAGTGGTGCTGGAGGCAGATAAGATAATGGCCCTTAAGAGGCTGTCTGATATGGATATGGAGGGAATGAAGGGACGTGGATTATGTGCAGGTAGACGTGATTACTTCATCTTGGCTTCATGTTCGTCATGGACATTGTGGGCCAAAGGGCCTGTTCCTGTGCTGTACTGTTCTATGTTCTAAAACATGCCACCAGATTGGTGGGTTTCAAGCTTGTTTGCTGTGGTGTGGCTTTTGCAAGTGGAGGGGCCTGGAGGTTTACGTCATGTTCCAGTGTGTAGAGACCTCCAGTGAGGCCGAGTTTGCCGACTGCTTTCACAGGCTTGCGTCTGTCGTATTGCACGATAGATTGTTGCTGCCCGATTTGGCCACCGCTCTTACTTTCTCTGTGTGCGATTTTAACCAAGCCGGTTTTCCTTCAGCTGCAAAGATTTTCTTTAACCCCTTCACTGGCACTCCCTGATTTATGCCAGCTTTGACTTTAGCTAACTCTAAAGGAGGGGGAAATTAATGATTGGGCGTGTGCCTATTGTAAACTTTAGACCACCTGGGAGCATTTTAGCATTGTCAAAAAGAAAAAACTTCTCAGCTACTCCAACGTAGGCAAGGATACTATGTTGAGTTGGCCTCTTTCCACAGGCCTGCCACGATGCATGAAACTCTTCATTTATTAGCTCCCCTTCCCTTTCCCATGCTGACCTTGTCTAAAGAAGGGTCTCGACCCAAAACATCACCGATTACCTTTCTCCAGAGATGGTGCCTGACCCACTGATTTACGCCTGCATTCTGTGTCTATCTTTGGTGTAAACCAGCATCTGCAGTTCCTTCCTACCCATACTGACCTTTCTGTTCTGGGCCTCCTCCACTGTCAGTGTGAGACCACACGTATAATGGAGGAACAGCACCTCATATTTCTCACGGGCAGCTGACAACCCAGCAGTATGAATGTTGATTTCTCTAAGTAACCCCTGCATTCCCTCTTTCCCCATCCCTCTCCCACCCTAATCGTGCTACTAGTTCTGCTGTTTACATCCCAATATCCCTTTCTCTTCACCTCTTCCACAGCCAACAAAGGGCTATTGTAGGTTCAACCCTTCCTTGGTAATCTTTTGTCGGCCCAGATTTGTTCTGGCCTTTCCCTACCTCCAGTTCCCCCCTTCTACTTTCAGTCTGAAGAAGGGTTCTGACCTGAAATGTTACTCCAGTACTTTGTGTCTCTGTTCATTTTTTAAATTGGATTTTAAAATGTAGTGACTCTCCGGGATGCTTGATGGATTTACTAGCTTTGGAATGAACTACCGAGTGTCAAGTTACCCTTCAGCTTGGACCTTTTTGTCACCTGAGACTCACTACTCAAGCAGGAACAATGTGGCCCTGTCGCTTTCTGAACTGGATCATTGGAGAGACCAACAACAAAGGGCGGCACGGTGGCGCAGCAGTAGAGTTGCAGCTCTCCAGTGCCAGAGATCCGGGTGCAATCCCGACTAAGGGTGCTGTCTGTACAGAGTTTGTACGTTCTCCCTGTTACCGTATGAGTTTTCTCCGGGTGCTTCAGTTTCCTCCCACACCACAGAGATGTCCAAGCTAGTCTATGCTAATTGGCTTGGTAAAATTGTAAATTGTCCCTAGTACGTTTAGTACAGTGTTAGTGTGTGGGGATTGCTGGTCGGCGTGGACTCAATGGGCCTGTTGTTCCGCACTATATCTCTAAACTAAACTAAAAAACTAAACTAAAACTCATTGGGCAAGGTTCCTGATGGACCTAAAAGGCAGGATCTGAAGTTTTGCGTTCAGTTTTGGCCACCCTGCGAAAGGAAGCAGATGATATTAAGCTATCATTAAGAGTGCAGAAAATATTACATGGATGTCGCCAGGACGTAAGGGCATGAGCTATTGGGGAAGGTTGGGCAGGAAACGACTTCATTCCTTGCAGCACCGGAGGCTGAGGGGTGATCCAATAGAGGTGTATAAAATCATGAGGGGAATAGATAGTGTTAATGCACAGAGTCTTTTACCCAAGGTATGGAAAGCAAGACGCAGAAGATACAGGTTTAAGGAAGGAGGGGAAAGATTTAATAGGAACATGAGGGGAAACGTTTTCACTCAGAGGGTTGTAGTAGAAAGAGTGAACTGCCAAAGGTGGTAGTTATGGCAGGTACAATAACAACATTTAAAAGACACTTGGAGAGGTGCATGGATAGGAAAGGCATTGAGGGATGTGGGCCAAACATGGCTAAATGGGCTAACCTAGTTGGGGCATCTGGTCGCCGTGATGCGACAAGTTGGTCTGAAGGGTCTGTTTCTGTGCTGTATAACTATGACTCTACAGCTCATTTTGTGTAGCATGTTTCAGCACCATTCATTGAGTAATTTCAGTTCCTGAAAATGGTTAAAACAATTAATTTGTTGTGTACGAAGTTTTAATTTTGTGGTGTACGAACTCAGAGACTAACACTTGAACAAGAGGCCCACAACTTCCCACGAACAGCTCATCACAGCTGAAACAACTGACATGGAATAGGTTAGATTAATGTTAGGCAGAGTGTTATCTTGCTCGATTTCACACTATTCCAAGGGATCGCCACCGTTGCCTGGGCAAGTGGAGCGATACAGTGGCACACATGGTAGAGCTGTTGCTTCACAACGCCAGAGACCCGGATTCGAACCTGACCTCGGGTGCTGCCTGTGTGGAGTTTGCATGTTCTATCAGTGATTATGTGGGTTTCCTCCAGATGCTCAAGTTTCCTGCCACATCCCAAAGACGTGTGGCTTTGGAGAGTGATATTCCATGATAATTTGCGTGTAATTTGAAGGGAATGGTTGAGAAAGTGGGAGAGCATTGAACTAGTGTGAAAGGCTGACCAATGGTCAGCGTGGACTCATTAGGCCGAAGGGCCTGTTTCCAAGCTGTATCTTTAATCTAAATTAAGTTAAACAAGTGAACAAGGCTGTCTTATCTGAAAAACAGCACCTCCATGAAAAGTGCTTCATACCAGTGTTAGACAAGACAGGGTGGGGGGGTCCAGTCCAGTCCCAAAGTAGAAAACCTGGCTCAGGGGATCTAAACCAAACTAACTTGAGCATCACGAGCATAACTTCCAGGTCCCTCGTCATAGAGTTAAGAGATTTATCACACCATCAGGGCAATGAACAAGAATGAAGACCAAGTTTAGGATATTCTAAAAAACAGCAGGTGTAGGTACAAGAAACTACAGATGCTGGTTTATTAAAAAAAAGTCACAAAGTGCTAGATTAACTCAGCAGGACAGGCGGCATCACTGGAGAATATGGATAGGTGACATTTCTGGTTAGGACCCTTCTTCAGACTGATTGCGGTGGTAGGTGGTTGGAGAGAAAGCTGGAAGAGTGGAAGAGCAGGACGAAGCTTAGCGAGTGATAGGTGGATACAGGTGAGGGTGTTTTTTTGATAGGCAGATGGTTCGACAAAAGTCAGAGAAGAAAAGACAAAAGGTGTGAGATAAAGATTTATTGTGCCTGAAGAAGGGCCCTGACCCGAAACGTCACCTACCCATGTTCTCCAGGGATGCAGCATCTTTGGAGAAAAGGAATAGGTGACGTTTCAGGTCGACACCCTTCATCAGACTGAGAGTCAGGGAGGGGAAAACTAGAGGTATGTGAAGGTACAGAACAAACCAGTGCCTGCATCAGTGGAAAGGTGGAGCCCACAATGGTCCATTGTTGGCTGGGGACGAGGCTCTTGAGATCTTCTCCAGAGATGCTGCCTGACCCGCTGAGATACTCCAGCACTTTGTGTCCTTTTGTGACAAATTAGAGCACAGACCTACAGAATAATTTGCCGTCCCACTGAAAGAACTTTACATTTCGACACATGAAGTATTTGAACTTATGGACTGTGCTTTTAAAACTGGAAACAGAAAGAAATGGAAAGCCCTAGAGGCTTGCTAGTGGTGTACGTTCATCACTGGCTCTGTACTTATTTTCACACCGTTGAATTTGATATTATGCTGCAGCCATTGCAACAGCAATCACCCTTCTAGTTTCCTCACTGTACCTGCCAAGTCCTTAAGCCTTTCCAATGCAGAGCTTAGCAGCGCCTTTAAGCCAGGCTTCCTTAGGTGTTAGGTGAGTTGATCGAACAGTCGGAAACATGTATAATAACACTAAAGAAAGACTGTGACTGGGCTCGGGAAGAACTGTCTTCTAAGAACAAAGCGATTTTGGATTTCAGAGACTGCATCTCAATTGCCCGAAGCTACACACAGCTGAGATGTGTGTTCTTTCGCCTGCACATCTAGTGGACCATTGAGTATGGAGTATCTCATTTATGCAAAATCCCTGTGACAGCTTAGTGTCCCATATCATCAGCACATTTCTAAGAAATAGGATATAGCTTTTAGTTAAATCTTTCTCTTTTCTTTTAATTGCCTCAGTGATTATGTTCTGCTGAAGTGCATGAGTTAACACTGTAGCCCACGACGTACAAAATAAACTCATAAAGAACAATGTAATGGTAAGATCTGGTTTTTCCATTTCATTTTGTGCCCCTCACATTAATATGGTGAAGGTGCTGTGGGCAGCCAGTGCGTACTGGAGACTGCTGTAATGGTCGCAGTTTAACACGCTGTGAAGTGGGTCACAAATCGATTTGTGAAATTGTTTTCTTTTCACTGCAGGAGATGACACATTCATGGCCTCCTCCCCTAACGGCGATACACACACCTGGCAAGGCTGAGACAACCAAGTTCCCGATCCCAAGCAAGGTAGGGATTTGCCACGGGGCATGCACTGACAAGGGGCGGGGAGCCTCAAAAATGACAACTCTCTTCAACACGACCTGGCTCAAAATAAAACCTGGTTGCAGCTGCAAGGGCAAGGAAAACAGAGGTTTATAATAAAAAAGACCAAGTGGACCTGTTGGGTCCGAACCTCTCCTGTATTGGTGCAGCACCACCTCCTCCCCTTCACCCCTCCCTATCCCCTACACCCCTCCCTTCCCTCCCCTCTTCCCCTTCCCCTCTCCCCTCCACCCCTCCCCCATCCCCTTCACCACTTCCCCATCCCTCCCCCTCCCTCCACTCCCCCCATCTCCCCTCCCCATCCCCTCCCCCCATCCCCTCCCCCCCATCACCCCCTCCTCCCCCCCTCCTCCCCTCCCCCTCCCCCAGTCCCTTCACCCTTCCCCCAATCCCCCCACCCTCCCCTCCCATGCATTCCTCCCCTCTCCCCCCCTCCCTACCTCCCTCCCCGTCCATTCCTCCCCTCCCCCCCCCTTCTAGGCCCAACCCTAAACCCGTTGCTGGGCGGGAAGTGCCCCCGTGGCCGTAGGCGGGCAAGGGGGGGGCAGGGAAAAGGCACTGACCTTGGCGCCGTTGCTCCTCGGGACCTCTCCTGCAGGCCGGGCGTGGAGCCAAAGCGTCTCCTGCAGCACGGCTGCAATCTGCAGCGAGCGGCGGTGACGGCATGGACCCGTTGCCGGGCGGGGAGTGTCTCCCGGGACCGTGGGTGGGAGTGAACAGGGAGAAGGCACTGACCTCGTCCCCCATTTCTCCTGCGGGCCGGGCGTGGAGCCAAAGCCTCTCCTGCTGCTTGGCTGCGAGTGGCGGGGACGGCCATCTTGTGGATCCTCTGTGGCGCGCTGCACCACGGGAGGAAGGTCAGGCGCGGGGCACGCTGGGACGGGCGCCATCCTCCCGCTGGTCCTCGCGGGTGGGGGGGAGGGGGGCAGCGTATTTATTAAAGTTTATTAGGTAAATTATTTTGAAAAAGTAACAAAAGTGAGTTTATTCAGACCAGGGGGGAATGGTGAGTACGGTGGGCCTAAAATTGTTGCGCTGTCATGTACAGTTTTGGCGGTGTAGAGGGCATTGTACACACATAAACATACAGACAGACGGACGGATGGATGGATGGTTTACAGTTCACGGGGAAGATAAATCATTGCATGGCAGAATAGACTTGATGGGCCGAATAGCTTAATTCTGCTCCTATGATGTATGAACATGATAAAAACCATCGTACACTTTAGAGATACAGCATGGAAACAGGCCTTTCGGCCCACCGAGTCCACGCTGAGCAGCGATCACCCCGAAATACCAGCACTATCTTACACACTAAGGACAATTTACAGAAGCTAATTAACCTACAAACCTGAATATCTTCGGAATGCGGACATACCCATGAGAATCTTCAATTTAAAGTATAGTTTAGTTTAGTTTAGAGATAGAGTGTGGAAAGAGACTCTTCGGCCTACCAAGTCCATGCAGACCGGCGATCACCCTGTAAACTAGAACTATCCCACACAATAGGGGCAATTTACAACAAAATCAGATATATGTTCAGCCAAAGGATATGATATCTCTTGAGCAACCTTCACCAAAAGTTAATGGTTCATGGGTCAAATGGAGCTATCAAGACTGATAACATAGAAGATAGACACAAAATAAACCCGTGGAGTAACTCAGCGGGACAGGCAGCATCTCTGGAGAGAAGGAATGGTGACATTTCGGGTCGAGACCCTTCTTCAGACTGAGAGTCAGGGGGAGAGGGAAATTAGAGATATGGAAGGATGAGGTGTGAAAAACAGCAAATCAAAGCAGATGGTGCTCAAAGAGATGTAGAATTGTTCATTGCTGGCTGAGGGGAAGGTGAGATTGAGGCATACAAACAGTAAAATCAATCAGGACGACAGTGAAACTAGTTACTTGGGAATTATTTACTTTGTTGGGTGTATGAGAAATGCAGAGAAAATTATGCAAAGATAAGCAAGAGGAATTCTTGTGCAGAGCATCAGGACCTCATTGATTCAGAGAGCAAGCTGGATTACTAACTGGCATTCTAAGTTCATGTTCCCATCTCCTATGGTTGAGTTGTATCTGGCACTATAACTACAGAGTCACTGCACCCCAGGCAACTCATTGTGTCCATAACGCTTTGAGATTAAAAGAAAGAGTTGCATTTATGAACCATTCCATGGCTTCGGCCTGCCCCTAAGCAACTTTACAGCTAATAAACCACCTTTTAAAATGCAGTCACTGATGTAGTGTGAGAAATCTGGCTGCCAAAGTGCCATGGTATCATTCCAGAAACAGCAATGAGATAAGGTGTTAGAATAAACAATTTTTAGTGATTTTGATGGAGGAATAAATATTGGCCATGTTACTAGAGAGAGCGGCCTTGGCCTTTTATGATTAGTGACTTTGTTTCCAATTGGTGGCAGACAGGATTTTATGTCAACATCCTTTTGGTATTGGCATTGGTTTATTGTTGTCACCTGTACTGAGGTACAGTGAAATGCTTTTGTTTGCGTGTTCAATCAAATCATACTATATTAAGCTGCACACAACTATGGCAAGAGGTTTTTTTTCGAATCATTCAGCGTGGAAACAGGCCCTTTGGCCCAACTTGCCCACACTGATCAACATGCCTCATCTACATTTGTTCCACCTTGCCCCATATCCCTCTAAACCTATAAGCGAGTTTGGTGTCTCGATAAACACAAGGAATCATGGGATTTGTCAAAGGTCATTCTGGATAAACAAAGAGTGTTCCTAGTGAACTTAATGGCTAATGTACACTGAAACAATGGTTGATAAATGATTAAATGAAATGAAAGAAATTAAGAATTGTATGAAGTTAACTTCAGATAGTTCCTGCTTTCCCTCTCTATCCCCTCCCCCATCCCAGTTCTCCCACTAGTCTTCCTGTCTCCGACCACATCCTATCTTTGTCCCGCCCCCTCCCCTGACATCAGTCTGAAGAAGGGTCTCGACCTGAAACGTCACCCATTCCTTCTCTCCAGAGATGCTGCCTGACCCGCTGAGTTACTCCAGCATTTTGTGTCTACCTTCGATTTAAACCAGCATCTGCAGTTTTTTTTCCTAAGAATTGTATGAACTTCTGTACATTTACTGATTGAGTTCTGGATTTCAGTTCATATCAAATCTGGTTGAACATAAAGTTGAACTTCTGATCAAAATGATCTGTAAGTGCAACACCATCTCATTTACACACCAATCGAGGTGGTAAATTACATAATGCTGTGCAGACGGTGAAAATATCATCAATTTGTGGAACTAAAGTGATGGGTAAAGTGTTCCTCAGGATGTTAAACCACTTTAGACGACCTATGGCCCGTTCAACATGAATGCGGACATTGGCAACCTTCTTGGTTTTGTGTACTTTTTCTCTGATCATTTGCTGACAACCACCGCTGGGAGGGAAGGGGGAATCTCTAAATAGGCTTGGCGAAACATCAAGTCTTCTTGAATGGGAAATCCTCTATCCACCATAATGCAATCCCCAGGATCAACTAAGTTCAAAAATCCACTCTTCCTAACAATGTGTGTATCAGATGATCGCCCGCCCCAAGCTTTTGATAAGAATGTGATCATGCCATTCGGGGCAATTCCAACCAATAATTTCACAGTGTTGTGTTTCTTGTAGTCGGACCATGTCAAAGCCTGCAACTGCAGATGCCGTGGTCATTCTATAAATATCTATGTGCAGTCGAGAATGCATCTCAGTGCTGGGCATTTATTTATTATCTGTTTCGGCTGCGTGGACCTTATCAAATCACGATCTGTAAGCTTGTCCATTACATACCGGTCGGTACAAGTTACAATGCAAAAGAAAATGTTGCAAGTATATTGAACTAATTTATACAATCACAAGATTATAACTGGAAATTAGAATGTCAAATACTGATTAAAATTATCCACTGTAATGGGAATCAGAAGAGACATGATGAGTCAGAAGACTCGTGACTAAGTTTTGTACTACACAACCTTTCTTACACATGTACATGCAGAACTCATTCAGAAGTCAACAAATGTGCAGGCAGCCCGTGGGTGTGGACTAGTATAGTAAGAGGTGAAAACCCCACAAATGCTTTTCATATTATCTATTGATAGTTATAGAAATCATACATTTCATTTCATTCTCTCCCCCCCGCCACCCCCCCCCCCAAACAAAAGCCAATTAAACCATCAAAATCATCGTAGTTTTGTACAAATGAACCATAAATACACCTAGTTAATAGTTTTGAAAGCAGTATTTTCTTACCTCGAAGATGGAAAACTGGAAAATACGCTGGAAACGCAGGTCTGTATACACACAGTAGCTCAGCTGGCGAGAATGTTTATCCCGAATGACCCATGACCTGGGCATGCGCAGTTGAAATACCGAACCTGCTTATTCTATCCATGTATCTGCCCAAATGTTTCTTAAATGATGCAAAAGTACCTGCCTCAACTACAGTGCCCTCCATAATGTTTGGGACGAAGACCCATCATCTATTTATTTGTCTCTGTACTCCACAATTTGAGATTTGTAATAGAAAGAAATTGCATATGGTTAAAGTGCATATTGTCAGATTTTAATTAAAGCCATTTTTATACATTTTGGTTTCACCATGTAGAAATTACAGTAGTGTTTTTCCACTGTCTACCCATTTCAGGGCACCATAATGTTTGGGACACAGCAATGTCATGTAAATGAACGTAGTCATGTTTAATATTTTATTGCATATCCTTTGCATGCAATGACTGCTTGAAGTCTGTGATTCATGGACATCACCAGTTGCTGGGTGTCTTCTCTGGTGATGCTCTGCCAGGCCTGTATTGCAGCCATCTTTAGCTTATGCTTGTTTTGGGGGCTAGTCTCCTTCAGTTTTCTCTTCAGCATATAAAAGGCATGCTCAATTGGGTTCAGATCGGGTGATTGACTTGGCCACCCAAGAATTGACCACTTTTTAACTTTGAAAAACTCCTTTGTTGCTTTAGCAGTATGTTTGGGATCATTGTCTTGCTGTAGAATGAACTGCCGGTCAATGAGTTTTTAGGCATTTGTTTGAACTTGAGTAGATAGGATGTGTCTATACACTTCAGAATTCATTAAGCTCCAACCATCAGCCGTTGTATCATCAATTAAGATAAGTGAGGCAGTACCTTCAGCAGCCATACATGCCCAGGCCATAACACTCCCACCACCGTATTTCACAGATGAGGAGGTATGCTTTGGATCTTGGAAGTTCCTTCTCCATACCTTGCTCTTGCCATCACTCTGATAGAAGTTAATCTTCGTCTCATCTGTCCACAACACTTTTTTCCAGAACTGTGGTTGTTCTTTTATGTACGTTTTGGCAAACTGTAACCCGGCCATCCTATTTTTGCAGCTAACCAGTGGTTTGCATCTTGCAGTGTAGCCTCTGTTTTTCTATTCATGAAGTCTTCTGCGGGCAGTGGTCATTGACAAATCCACAACTGACTCCTGAAGAGTGTTTCTGATCTGTCGGACAGGTGTTTGGGGGGTTTTCTTTCATATAGAGTGAATTCTTCTGTCATCAGCTGTGGAGGTCTTCCTTGGCCTGCCAGTTCCTTTGCGATTAGTAAGATCACCAGTGCTCTCTTTCTTCTTAATGATGTTCCAAACAGTTGATTTTGGTAACCCTGAGGTTTGGCTGATGTCTCTAACAGTTTTATTCTTGTTTCTCAGTCTCATAATGGCTTCTTTGACTTTCATTGGCACAACTTTGGTCCTCATGTTGATAGCAATAAAAGTTTCCAAAGGTGATGGAAAGACTGGAGGAAAGACTAGATGCTGAGAGCTCTTATACCTGCATTAAGGAGGCAATTAAACATACCTGAGCAATTACAAACGCCTGTGAAGCCATGTGTCCCAAACATTATGGTGCCCTGAAATGGGGGGCCTATGTATAAACACAGCTGTAATTTCTACGTGGTGAAACCAAAATGTATAAAAATGGCCTTTAATAAAATCTGACAATGTGCACTTTAACCACATGTGATTTTTTTCTAGTACAAATCTCAAATTGTGGAGTAAAGGGGCAAATAAATAAATGATGGGTCTTTGTCCCAAATATTATGGAGGGCACTGTACCTCCTCCAGCAGCTTGTTCCATACTCCCACCATACTCTGTGAAAAAGTTAGCCTTCAGGTTCCTATAAATCTTTTCCCCCCTCACCTTAAACCTATGTCCTCTGGTTCTCAATTTCAATGCTCTAGGGAAAAGACTATTTAGCCAATCTATTCCTTTCATAATTTTGTAAACCTCTATAGGATCACCCCTCATCCTCCTGCGCTCCAAGGAAAAAAAGTATTAGACAGCATAACCTCTCCCTCTTGCTCAGTCCCTCGAGTTCTAGCATACATCCTTGTAAATAAGAGGAAATAATCCTCATAAAGAGAATCTGCAAAGAGAAATATGCCAAAGTGCAGAATATAGTGCTGCAGCATTGTAACCTCTCAGTGGCAGAGAAAAAATCCCATGTCCGCAATGAAGTCGGTTGGAAGATCGGGACTATATACCAGTCTATGGGAGGATGGTTCAGTAGTCCGATAACAGCAGGGTAGTAGCTATTCCTGAGTCTGGTGGTATGTGTCTTCAAGCATCTGTATCTTCTGTCCTAGGGAAGAGGGGAGGTGAAGAAATGCTTGGGGTGCAAAAAGGTCTTTGATTATGTTAGCTCCTTTCTCGAGGCATCTCTGACGGTGTTGCATTCATTCAGTTACTGGCTCGTACCCGAATTGGTACTGGCAACAATTCTGCCCGTGAATTCTGATGGCACAACGGTGCTGCCTCACAGCGCCAGAGACCTGACTTCGATCCTGACTTCGGGTGCTGCCCGTGTGGAGTTTCCACGTTCTCCCTGTGACCACGTGGGTTTCCTCTGGGTGCACTGGGTTTCAATAGACAATAGGTGCAGGAGTAGGCCATTCAGCCCTTCGAGCCAGCACCGCCATTCAATGCGATCATGGCTGATCACTCTCAATCAGTACCCCGTTCCTGCCTTCTCCCCATACCCCCTCACTCCGCTATCCTTAAGAGCTCTATCCAGCTCTCTCGTGAAAGCATCCAACGAACTGGCCTCCACTGCCTTCTGAGGCAGAGAATTCCACACCTTCACCACTCTCTGACTGAAAAAGTTCTTCCTCATCTCCGTTCTAAATGGCCTACCCCTTATTCTTAAACTGTGGCCCCTTGTTCTGGACTCCCCCAACATTGGAAACATGTTTCCTGCCTCTAATGTGTCCAATCCCCTAATTATCTTATATGTTTCAATAAGATCCCCCCTCATCCTTCTAAATTCCTCCCGCATCCCAAAGACGTGCGGGTTTGTAGGTTAATTGGCCTCTGTAAATTGCCCCTAGTGTGTCGTGTGTGGATGAGACAGTGGGACAACATAGAACTAGCGTGAACGGATGAACGATGGTCGGTATGGACACAGTGGGCCGAAGCATTGCATGCCGTATCTTTAAAAACCTTTAAAACTCACTCGTTGATTTAAGCCATTCATTGCTAAGTATAATTTGACTTCTTTTTCTCATAGAGAGCTAGGGTTTTTTTTTAACCAATTTCAAGACATACGAGTCTGCCATTTGTCACTGTAGAAAAAGGTATATGGAAATCCCTTTCATAATGCGTAGGCAGCTTGGCCTTTTTAGTAATAGCTACTGCATTAAACGCTGCAAAGAGACATTGTTCGGATGACATAAATTGTGATTCTTTCATCAGCCGTATTCTATCATCCTGATCTTTTACTCTTTCTGTTAGAAATGTGTGTTTAGTTCCGAGTCGTCCAGTTAATTAGCTGACACTGGCAAAGCAACACAATGCCAATGTGTTCTGCCTAATTGCTTTTGTATTATCAGTCATTAATTTCTGTAATCTCTCCGTGTTAAAGTTAAATGAATAAATTCTTACCTATCTTGGCTCGCATTGTGTCATTCGGGATTCTGCTCTGATATATCTCATGTTCTTTGTTTTATAGGATTCTCAGCATCTAACCTCTGGCTACAATGGACAAAGTAGGTCAAGGCTTATAGTCATTTTTGAAAGCAATTTAATGCTCTGCCTGTAATTAAACTTAACATTGGAATGTTAATTGCATGCTCCTGATTCTCTGATGATGGAAGGATTATTTCCCCTTGTTGAAGGATTATCTGTCGGGGCATGTTAACAGTTGATATTCACAGTCAGTGTCAAAACTGTAGACAGATTCGAGGTAAAACAATAACAAGGGGCCTGACACTCTAAAAATAAAATCACAAATAATGCTGGGGAAACTCAATGGGTCAGGCAGCATCCCTGGATAACATGGATAGGTGATATTTTGGGTTGGGAACCTTCTTCAGACTAAAGATTCAGGCAGAAGATAGACACAATGTGCTGGAGTAACTCAGCGAGTCAGACAGCATCTCTGGAGGAAAGGAATAGGTGACGTTTCGGGTCGAGGCCCTTCTTCAGACTGAGTGTCAGGGGAGAGGGAAACTAGAGGAATGAAAAGGGAAAGAACAAATCAGAGCCGGCACCGATGACTCAAGAATGGTGGAGCCCACAATGGTCCATTGTTGGCTGTGGATGAGGTGATAATGAAGGGATATGAACAGAGAAACGAGTAAGGGGAGTAGGAGACGATTCAGGCAGCCCTTAAGAAGGGACCCGACCTGAAACGCCACCTACCCATGTTCTCCAGAACTTGGACAGGCAACTTTTTGGGTCAGGACCCTTTTTCGGCTTGATTGTAGTAGGGGGAGAAAGCTGGAAAACAGATGGAGGGTGTGACAAAGCCTGGAAAGTGATAGGTGGATACACGTAAGAAGGGGATCGATTATAAGATGAGTCTGAAGAAGGGTCCTGACTCGAAATGTTACCTATCCATGTTCTCCAGAGATGCTGCCAGACCCATTGAGTTACTCCAGCACCTTGTGTCTTTTTTTTGTGAACTAGCATCTGCAGATCCTTGTGCCTGACACTCTTAATGTTGACCTTTCAGAACGGTGTGATGTGCAGGGAAAGCCTCCGACCAAGTCCGCCCCACAAAAATCGTGAGTACCACTTGCTGATTTTTTTTTTCAAAAGCTCGCTCGCTTTGTCCGGGACCAAAGCTGGGTGCAAGTGTGAAGGGCTTGGGTGCCCGGCGGCACAGTGGCGCAGCCGTAGAGTTGCTGCCTTACAGCGCCAGAGACCTGGGTTCGATCCTGACGACGGGTGTTGTTTGTACAGAGTTTGTACGTTCTCCCTGTGACTGCATGGGTTTTCTCCGGGTGCTCCGGTTTCCTCCCACACTCCAAAGACGTGCAGGTTTGTAGGTTAATTGGCTTTGGTAAAATTGAAAATTGTCCCTAGTGTGTAGGATAGTGCTAGTGTACAGACAGGGTGATCGCTGGTCGGCGCGGACTTGCTTGGCTGAAGTGCTTGTTTTCATGCTGTACAGCTCTATGACTCTCTGACACCCGGTGTTAAGGGACAATTGGAAGTAGACATTAAATATTCCCACTGCCAGCAATGTCCATCTCAATGAACATTATGAATATTTTAAAAAAGCTAACATCAAGCCTTACCCATCCAACCAGCCAGATCACAAGTGAGTAGCTCCAGCTAATTAACTTTGAATGACAGATAACCTGGCTAAGGATTATCAGCAAGCTTGCACTGGTGATTTTCCCCATGCAAGCAGATACAATTATGACTTTTGGACAGGCGTATTGGTAGGAAGGGCGTAGGGAGCTGTGGGCAAAATGCAGGCAAATGGGATGAGCCCAGCATGCCAGTTTGGCCGGCATGGACAAGATGGGCTGAAGGGCCTGTTTCTGTGCTGTGCGGCTCAATGATTCTCTGATTGGCTTATCTTTAAATTTATTTTCCCCATTTGCCAATCTCCCCACAGCTTCATTTCCCCCCCCCCCCTCTCTGCAACATCTGAATGTTTCCATTTCAACACTGCTCCAAACTGTCCCATTATTTTGTTTGGTACAATGTCACATTTTTACTGGCTGCACTCTTGTGTGACGTTCTGTTTTCTTTTGCAATATTAATGGTGCTCCAAAAATAATAGGATTAGGAGAAAAATAAAACACCCCTTGAACTAGCAAGTCCTCGTATGGACTTTTGGCTCAACAGTAGTGCAGTTGGTAGAGCTGCTGCCTCACGGTGCCAGAGACCCTTATTGGATCCTAACCTCGGCCGCTGTCCGTGTGGAGTTTGCACGTTCTCCCTGTGCCTATATTGGTTTCCTCCGCGCGCTCCATTTTCCTCCCACATCCCCAAGACATGACGGTTTTATAGGTTTATTGTCCTTTTGTAAATTGCCCTCTTGTGTGTCGGGTGTGAAAGAGAAAGTGGAATAACATAGAACTTGTGTGTCGGGTGTTAAAGAGAAAATGGAATAACATAGAGCTGGTGTGAATGGTGATCAATGGTCAACGTGGACTCGGTGGGCCAAGGGGCCTGTTTCCACGCTGTATCTCTAAACTAAACTAAAGAGAGGGGAGAAATGTAGAGGGAAAAGAGAATTGGATGATGTAACTTTAGGGCAATGGATTTGCAAAGGTACAATAGCATACAAGAAACTAGTAGTTTGTATTTAATCAGAATGCTCATTCACAAGATGGAGTCGTACAGTGTGGAAACAGGCCCTTTGGCCCAACTTGCCCATGTTGACCAAGATGCCCCGACTCCACTACTTCCACCAGCCCATATTTGGTCGATATCCCTATAACCATTTCCTATCCATGTATTTGTCCAAATGTCCATGAAATATTGTTAGAGTAACTGCTTTAACTTCCTCTGCCGGTAGCTCGTAGATATATGACTTGACCAAAATGTTTGAGGAACTCAGCAGGCCAAGCAGCATCTGTGAGGGAAATACCTCCATGTGTGACGGTAATGAATTCAGCCCATTATATCCATGCCAGACTCCATCCAGCAGATCAATACCATCAATACCTTCTCTGCCTCAGAAGGCAGAGGAGGCCAATTCTCGGGATGCTTTCAAGAGAGAGTTAGATAGAGCTCTTAATGATAGCGGAGTCAGGGGGTATGGGGAGAGGGCAGGAACGTGGTACTGATTGTGAATGATCAGCCATGATCACATTGAATGGCGGTGTTGGCTCACAGGGCCGAGTGGCCTACTCCTGCACCTATTGTCTATTGTCTATCATCTAATCCACTCCCATTTTCCAGAATATTACAGTTTTCAGGCTCTGATACTATCTTCTCGATGGCAGGAGTGAAAAGTGACAAGGGTGGTGTGGGCATCTGATTGAAACAGCGACACTTGCAGATCCCTTCGATGGGTCAGTACCCGTGATGGACTGGGCAGTGTTCACCACTTTTTGCAATCTTCTTTGTTCCTGGCTGTTTGAGTTGCCAAACAAGGCCATGATGTAACGAGACAACATGCTCTCTACTGTACACCTGTAGAAGTTCAAGAGAGTATTTGTCAACATACCAAATCTCCTCAATCCTCTAAGGAGCCGTTGTAAGGCTTTCATTATGATTGCATCAATGTGCTGGGTCCAGGAGAGATCTTCAGAATATGCATGCCTAGGAATTTGAATTTTTAATCTCTCTCCACCACCGTGCTGTCGATGAAGACAGGTTTTAGCCTTCCTCTTCCAAAGACAACAATTGGTTCCTTGGTTTTACTGATGTTGAGGGCACGGTTGTTGTTCTTTTACCATCCGATCTCCCTCCTACACTCTGACTCATCATCATCCGTAATTCATCCAATAATGGTGGCGTCGTCACCATTGATGGAGTGGGAACTGCGTCCAGCCACACAGCTACGGGTCTAGAATGAGTAGAGCAGGGGCTAAGCACACAACCTTGAGGCGCTCCTGTGCTGATGGTTATCAAACTGGAAGTGTTGCTGCCAGTTCGTACAGATTGTGCTCTGTTGATGAGCAAGTCAAGCAATGCACTGCCAGTGGTGGTGGTGGAGACAGGTACGATAGTGGCGTTTAAGAGATGTAGATAGGCACATGGATGTGCAGGGAATGTATGCACATGGATCACGTGCAGGCAGAGGATAGACACAAAATGCTGGAGTAACAGTGGGTCAGGAAGTATCTCTGGAGAAAAGGAATAGGTGACATCTTGGGTAGGAAACACTTCTTCAGACAGGCAGGGGAGATTAGTTTATCTTGGCATCATGTTCAGCAGGGACATTGTGGGCCAAAGTGGCCTGTTCCTCTGCTGCACTGTTCTATGTTCTATGGAGGCAGCGCGGGTGTGGAAGCTGCACTGATGTGGAACCAGAAGCAACAATCGAGGCAGCATCTGAAACTGGAGCACACAAGGAGGTGTTCGGGCAGGTGGTGAAGAAACCTGATGAAGGAAGTAGATTTTGAGCAGCTTCTCAATATCAGACAAAGATGTGGAAAGGCAGAGAGCTGAATGTGAGACACTCCACAGCATCAGCCCTTGGCAGCTGCCAGCGTGATTGGCAATGGTGCAATGATAAATATGGGAAGCACACACAATGCCAGAACTGACAGCAGAGATTGCCAGGATTCAACTAGACTTAAAAAGCTTAACACCAGCCTAGACAGAAGATTTCATTTGCTTGCTGAACTCAATTTTTACACCATCAGTAGCACACTGCGGCAGCGGAATGCAATTCTGAGACGGAGTGTCAGATAGGGAGAGCATTGTGTAACTTTACAGCAAATGTTACCAGAATCAGAAGGGAAAGATTTAATAGGAACCTGAGGGGCAATGTTTTTCATACAGAGGGTGGCGGGTGTATGGCTGAGGGAATGGCTGAAGGCAGATAATAAAACAACATTTAAAAGACATTTAGATGGGTACATGGATAGGAAAGATTGAGAGGGATATATATGAGGCAAACGGGGGAAGGTAGGACTAGTGTAGATGGAGCATGTTGATCGGCATGGCAAGTTGGGCTGAAGAGCCTGCGTCCACATTGTATGACTCTATAACAAAGACTAACCATCTCAATAAGTGGCGGCACATTAGTGCAGCGGTAAAAACAAACTAGAGGCAAGAATACTCTCTCTAGTCGTATGCACTAGTCGTAGTCACTCAATGATTCTATAGGCTGGCTGTAGAGGTTTTGCAGGGCAATCGCTCTACAAGGCCTTGAGTGCACTGGGCATCGCCGGAATGGAGAGGAGAAGAGCCATCAAGAACACCACAGAGGCAGCGGAGAAAGCCTCGAGATGGCTCTGGATCAGGAGAGGAGATCCATGGGGAGGAGCGAATGCCACCTGAACACAAGTCGTGGTCTGATCAACCACAGCTGGGTCGCCCAGGCAAGGGTGTCTGATGTTGAAAGGCCCGAAACACCTAATGACCCCAGGTCACATCACTGATGCTGTGTTCAGGAGCATGTTTTTATCAGGAGATGTATTCATCAATCAATAATAGGCTAGAACAAATCAGGGCCGGCAACAGATGACCTGAGGAAGGGTGGAGCCCATAATGGCCCATTGGCTGGTGAAGCAGTGATAACAAGAGGGATGCAAGGAGATGACCGATGGAACTGGTAGGACGACTGGGATGGGAGTGGGGGGAGGGGGGGGGGGTGGAAGAGAGAGGGGAGAGGAGGGAATGCAGGAGTTACTTCAAATTAGAAAAATCAACATTCAGGCCGCTGGGTTGTAAGCTGCCCAAGCAAAATATGAGGTGCCATTCCTCCAATACGTGTGCGCCCTCACTCTGACAGTGTGAGGAGACCCGGGACAGAATCGTCAGCATGGGAATGTGAGGGGGAGTTAAAATGTTTGGCATGTGAGAAAGGTAATGCCACTGTGGTTATGGGAGATTTCAATATGCAGGTAGACTGGGAAAATCAGGTTGGTTCTGGACCCCAAGAAAGGGAGTTTGTAGAGTGCCTCCGAGATGGATTCTTAGAGCAGCTTGTACTGGAGCCTACCAGAGAGAAGGCTAGTCAGGATTTAGTGTTGTCCAATGAACCAGATTTAATAAGGGAACTCAAGGTAAAGGAACTGCTAGGAGATAGTGACCATAATATGATAAGTTTTCATCTGCAATTTGAGAGGGAGAAGGTTAAATCAGAAGTGTCAGTGTGGCAGTTGAATACAGGGAACTACGAAGGCATGAGAGAGGAGCTGGCCAAGGTCGACTGGAAAAGGATCCTAGCAGGAATGATGGTGGAACAGCAATTGCAGGAATTTCTGGGCATAATCCAGAAGATGCAGGATCATTTCATTCCAAAGAGGAAGAAAGATTCCAAGGGGAGCAAGAGGCAACCGTGGCTGAAAAGGGAAGTTAGAGATGGAATAAAACTAAAAGAAAAGATGTATAACATAGCAAAGAGAAGCGGGAAGCCAGAGGATTGGGAAACTTTCAAAGGACAATAGAAGGTAACAAAAAGGGCAATGCGGGGTGAAAAGATGAAGTACGAGGGTAAGCTGGCCAAGAATATAAAGAAGGATAGTAAAAGCTTCTTTAGGTATGTTAAGAGAAAAAGATTAGTAAAGACAAATGTGGGTCCCTTGAAGGCAGAAACAGGTGAAATTATGATGGGGAACAAGGAAGTGGCAGAAGAGTTGAACAGATACTTTGGTTCTGTCTTCACTAAGGAAGACACAAACAATCTCCCAGACGTACTAGAGGACAGAGGATCTAGGGAGACAGAGGAAATGAAAGAAAATTGCATTAGGCAAGAAATAGAATTGGGTAGACTGATGGGACTGAAGGCTGATAAATCCCCAGGGCCTGATGGTCTGCATCCCAAGGCACTCAAGCAGGTGGCTCTAGAAATCGTGGACACATTGGCGATCATTTTCCAATGTTCTATAGATTCAGGATTCCTGTGGATTGGAGGGTAGCTAATGTTATCCCACTTTTCAAGAAGGGAGAAAGAGAGAAAACAGGGAATTATAGACCAGTTAGCCTGACATCGGTGGTGGCGAAGATGCAGGAGTCAATTATTAAAGAGGTAATAATGGCACATTTGGATAGCGGTAAAAGGATTGGTCCAGGTCAGCATGGATTTATGAAAGGGAAATCCTGCTTGACTAATCTTCTGGAATTTTTTGAGGATGTGACAAGTAAAATGAATGAAGGAGAGTCAGTGGATGTAGTGTATCTGGACTTTCAGAAAGCCTTTAATAAGGTCCCACACAGGAGATTAGTGGGCAAAATTAGAGCACATGGTATTGGGGGTAGGGTATTGACATGGATAGAGAATTGGTTGGCAGACAGGAAGCAAAGAGTAGAATAAAACAGGTCCTTTTCAGAATGGCAGGCAGTGGCGAGTGAAGTGCACAAAGCTCGGTGCTGGGGCGACAACTATTTACAATATATAATGATTTGATTGATAGAATTAAAAGTAACACTAGCAAATTTGCAGATGACACAAAGCTAGGTGGCAGTGTGAACTGCAACGAGGATGCTACGAGGCTGCAGGGTGACTTGGACAGGTTGAGCGAGTGGGCAGATGCATGGCAGATGCAGTATAATGTAGATAAATGTGAGGTTATCCACTTTGGCAGCAAAAATAAGGAGGCAGATTATTATCTCAATTGTATCAGATTAGGAAAAAGGGAAATGCCACGAGACCTGGGTGTCCTTGTACACCAGTCACTGAAAGTAAGCGTGCAGGTACAGCAGGCAGCTAATGGCATGTTGGCCTTCAAAACGAGAGGATTTAAGTACAGGAATAAAGAGGTCCTTCTGCAGTTGTACAGGGCCCCTGTGAGACCACATCTGGAGTATTGTGTGCAGTTTTGGTCTCCCAACTTGAGGACGGACATCCTTGCTATTGAGGCAGTGCAACGTAGGTTCACCAGGTTAATCCCCGGGATGGCGGGACTGTCATATGAGGAAAGATTGTAAAGACTGGGCTTGTATTCACTGGAATTTAGAAGGATGAGAGGGGATCGTGTAGAAACATATAAAATTATAAAAAGGACTGGTCAAGCCAGATGCAGGAAAAATGTTCCCAATGTTGGGGGAGTCCAGAACCAGGGGCCACAGTCTAAGAATAAAGGGGAGGCCATTTAAAACTGAGGTGAGAAGAAACTTTTTCACCCAGAGAGTTGTGAATTTGTGGAATTCTCTGCCACAGAAAGCAGTGGAGGCCAATTCACTGGATGAATTTGAAAGAGAGTTAGATAGAGCCCTAGGGGCTAGTGGAATCAAGGGATATGTGGAGAAGGCAGGCACAGGTTACTGATTGTGGATGATCAGCCATGATCACAATGAATGGCAGTGCTGGCTCGAAGGGCCAAATGGCCTCCTCCTGCACCTATTTTCTATGTTTCTAAGTTTAACTGGGAGATCGCATAAGCCAAGGCGGACTGAGCCTTATATAGATTAAGCATTGATAGAGTATGATGAAAAGTGTAAGGCCACACACAAATCAGAGGAGCAGCGGTCATTTGAAGCTGACAATATAAGACTAGGACCACTTACAATCAAGCAGTTCACAGTGTAGAGATACAAGATAAAGGGAATAATGTATAGTGCAAGATAAAGTCCAGTAAGGTCCGATTAAAGATAATCCGAGGGTCTCCAATGAGGTAGATAGCAGCTCAGGGCCGCTCTCTAGTTGTTGATAGAATGGTTCAGTTGCCTGGTAACAGCTGGGACGAAACTCTGCCTGAATCTGGAGATGTGCTTTTTCACGCTTCTGTACTTTGTGCCTGATGGGAGAGGGGAGAAGAGGGAGTGACCGGGATGAGACTGGCCCTTGATTATTCTGGAGGCCTGGCCGAGGCAATGTGAATTGCAGATGGAGTCAATGTAGGATTGTCACTGAACTGTATATATAACATAACAGAACTTTATTGTCATTCGGTATAAATACCGAACGAAATTTCAGCAGTCACAAGACACAGCAAAAAAAAAAGAACACAGGACACACGACCCCAACACAAACATCCATCACAGTGACTCCAAACACCCCCTCACTGTGATGGAAGGCAACAAAACTTCCACTCTCTTCCCCCCGCACCCACGGACAGGCAGCTCGACCCCTACCGAGGCAAACGACACGCACAGCCCCCGCAAGGGGATGGAAGGCCCCGCGGCCGAGCCGCCCCGGGCACCGAAACGTCCCGCGGCCGCACCGGGCGATGTTAAGTCCAGCGGCTGAGCCGCACCTGGCGATGGAAGGCCCCGCGGCCGCTACTAAGTCCCGCGGCCGAACCGCACTGGGCACTGAAATGTCCCGCGGCCGAGCCGCACCGGGCACTGAAACGTCCCGCGGCCGAGCCGCGCCGGTGATGTTAAGTCCCGCGGCCGAGCCGCACCGGGCACTGAAACGTCCCGCGGCCGAGCCGCACCGGGCACTGAAACGTCCCGCGGCCGAGCCGCACCGGGCACTGAAACGTCCCGCAGCCGAGCCGCACCGGGCACTGAATCGTCCCGCAGCCGAGCCGCACCGGGCGCTGAAACTCCCGCGGCCGAGCCGCGCCGGCGATGTTAAGTCCCGCGGCCGAGCCGCACCGGGCACTGAAACGTCCCGCGGCCGAGCCGCGCCGGCGATGTTAAGTCCAGCGGCTGGGCCGAGCCGCGCCGGGCGATGTAAGGCCCCGCGGCCGATGGAAGGTCCCGCGGCCGAGCTGCGCCCCGGGGAAGAGACCTAATAAAAGAAAGGTTTCCCCCGCCCCACCCCCCCCCCACCCCCACCCCCACCCCCAAACCCACACATACACAGCCAAAAACAGAAACAAAAACCATCCCAACACCGACACAAACAAAAAAAAAAAGAAAAAAAGACAAACAGACTGCCAGAGAGCCGCAGCCGTTAGGCGCAGCCACGTGACCAAAGACTGTTACTGTATTTGGGTACACGTGACAATAAAATACCATTGAACCATTGAGCAGACTGATTGGCCATGGCTAAAGATCATAGGATCTGTTATTCTGTATATTAATTCAAGGATGTGGCTCGTTTACATATGTTGTTGTTCACTAAGGATATATCAGCACTGTTTGCTATTTTATCCTTAAATGTTATCTTTCCTTGACCATAAAGCACTTTTTGAGATTATAAACAACGCTACATAAATGCACCTTTTTTACTTCATCGGTATAGAATTAGTAGATTATTTATTTCTCCATAATAACCAAAAGAAATCATTAATGCAGCCAAGACACTGAACAAAAACGTAGTCATAGAGAGAGTTATTCCGTGGAAAATGGTTCTTCAGCCGATTGAGTCCACACGAACTATCAAGTATTATTTTTACACTAAACCAGTAATAACACATTCTATTCTCTCTGCATTCCCATCGGATGCCCCCCTCCCCCGCCCCCAATACTATCACTAACTTACACACTAGTGGCCAAGTAACCTATCGTCTTGTGCATTTTTGGGAGGTGAGAGGAAACCAAAACACCTGGAGGAAACCCACCCTGAGGAGAGCCTGCAAACTCCACACAGACAGCACCAAAGGTCGGAATTGAACGTGGGTCACCAGCTAACCAGCGAAGGCAGCAGATCTACTTGCAGCTCCATTATGCTTCCCCGTGTAGGTGGATTTACGCGATCCAAGAGCCTGCAGATGTTGGAATCTTGAGCAAAATTCAAACTGCTGCAGGAACTCAGCGGGTCAGGCAGCATCTGTGGAGGGGAATGAACAGACGACGTTCCAGGTCGGAATATGGATCCCAACATGAAACGTTGTCTGTCCACCTCCTCCAACAGATGCTGCCAGGTCCGTTGAGTTCCTGCAACAGCAATTTGTGTTTGGCTCAAGATTCCAGCATCTGCAGTTTTTTTTGTGTATCCGACATTCCTGGTGAATCTTCTTTGCACCCTCTGTAGCACCCCTTCTCCTAAGTCGTCCATGACCACGATCTTGCCAAATACTCCTAATATCTTCTCCTTTGATACCTTGCACCTTGGAGCTTTGCTTTGCGCTGCATCAACTTCTACAGCAGTAAGCATCCCATCCAGATGCCACACAGTTTGCTTTGGCTCTGCCCAGACCACAAGGAATTGCAGAGAAAATGCGTAGAAAGCAACTGCAGATGCTGGTTTATACTGAAGATAGACACAAAGTGCTGGAGTAACTCAGCGGGTCAGGCAGCATCTCTGGAGAAAAAGGATGTGTGATTTTTCCGGTTGGAACCCTTTTTCAGAAGAAGGGTTCCGACCCGAAAAGTCACCCGTCCTTTTTCTTCAGAGATGCTGCCTGACCCGCTGAGTTACTCCAGCACTTTGTGTCTATCTTAGGAATTGCAGAGATGTGGATATGGTCCAATCCATCGCACAGACCATACTCACAACCATGAACTCATTAATGCCCATTCATACCCTGGTCATTCCGTCTTCTCCCCTCTCCTGTCGGACAGATGATACAGAAGCTTGGAGGTGCAAACCACCAGATTCAGGAGCAGTTTCTTCCCCGCTGTTATCCGACTACTGAACGGTCCCCTCATGAGCAATCTTCAGTTGCAGTGCAGTGCATGAAATGCATCCTAGATGCACTTAGCCACCCTTCACCACAACATTGCAGCATTTGCCAAGCATTAAATGGAATATCAGCATGAAATACCAGAATGTAATCAGCAATTTATTTTTCCAAACAGAATCACTATACACATGATTACTTGTCTTTATATAAAGCAAAGAGTGCTCAGAATAGCATTGATGACAGCGAAAAAAAGAGAGAGAAGCCATAACAATAAACTTTGATTTGAATGGCTTTGAAAATTAGATTTTTTTTTTAATGAAGATCTATATTGGCTGTTGAGCTCATTCAAAATTGAGGTTATAAAAATTCCAGGCCGACTTATTCCATCTGTCACCACCATTGTTATTTTAATTAGACTGGGACCTTATTGTGCCAGGACTGTTAGCTGCAATATCCTGGATAATCATGGTGATTTGACTATTTGCAGCAAGGATGAAAGTGAATCGCACCCAGAGATCACACTTGTTCACATGATGGGTCAAACCTTGTGGGTGGAATTTATTTTTTTGTAACGGGTTACTGCATTTCACTGGAATAGTAATCCTTCTTTTGCCAGGGGGAGTTGCTGCTGTTTCTGATACGAGTCCTGTTTGCTACCGTTTACAGATATTCTTCTCAAATAGCTACAGAAATGGGCGGGGAAAAGGCGGATGGAGTTTAATACGAGCAAGTGTGAGGTGTTGCACTTTGGGTGGTCGAATGTAAGAGGAAAGTAGACACGTAATGGCAAGACGCCCAGTAGCATTGATGTACAGAGGGATCTTAGTGTCTAAGTCCATAACTCCCTGAAAATGACAACACAAATAGATAGAGGGATAAAGAAGGCATATGGTACACTTGCCTTCATTAGTTGGGCTATTGTGTACTAGAGTCAGGAAGTCATGATGCAGTTATTTAGTACTTTGGTTATGCTGCATTTGGAGTATTGTGTGCAGTTCTGGTCACCCCATTACAGGAAGGATGTGGAGGGTTTGGAAAGAGCGCAGAGGTTGTTTACCAGGATGATGCCTGGATTAGAGGGTGTTAGCTACAGGGAGAAGTTGGACAGACTTCGATTGTTTTCTCTGGAACACTGTAGGTTGAGGGGAGACCTGAAAGAACTGTATAAAATTATGAGGCATAGATAGGGGTATTCAATCAGAACCTTTTTCCTCGGATAGAAAAGCCAGTACTAGAGGGCATAGCTTTCAGGTGAGAGGAGCAAAGTTTAAAGGAGATGTGCAGGGCTGGGAGTGCTGGTGCCTGAAACACACTGCTGGGGTTGGTGGTGGAAGCAGAAACGATAGTGGCATTAAGAAGATTTTTGGATAGGCATGTGGATATGCAGGGAATGGAGGGACATGGAATATTGCAAAGATAGATAAAAGATGGTCTTGGCATCATGTACAATACAGACATCATGGACTGAAGGATGTGTACCTGTGCTATACTCTTCCACATACATAGTCTGTGAAGGAAGTTTATTCATGACCCAAATGCTCTACCACAAAGTACCACACTCTATCCAATGCAGTAGCTTGATATTGTGTTGTCAAATCAACATCATTGCATCTCAATAAAACAGGAAACAATGGTTCAATGGTACCTGGCGAGGAGGGGGTGGGGGGGGGGAGGGGAGGGCACTGAGAACAAAGAGGGACCTGACCCTGAGGGTGGTGGGCGTTCCTGCAGCCACGTGCGGCCGCACGCAGTAGATAGGAATGTTCGGTGAACGTTTGTAACTTTCCCCGCTCCAAAACTTGGCAACACTTGTGTACTGCCTAGGTGAGGTCTGCTACATGATTTCACCGGGTTGTGTGCAAAACAAAGCTCTTCACTGTACCTTGGTGCATGTGACAAGAAAATATCATCAAATTCATTGTGTACCTCCTCGGTACAGTGAATTCTATTTGGCACGGTGGCGCAGCGGTAGAGTTGCTGCCTTACAGCGAATGCAGCGCCGGAGACTCAGGTTCGATCCTGACTATGGGCGCCGTCTGTATGGAGTTTGTATGTTCTCCCCGTGACCTGCGTGGGTTTTCTCCGAGATCTTCGGTTTCCTCCCACACTCCAAAGACATACAGGTATGTAGGTTAATTGACTGGGTAAATGTAAAAATTGTCCCTAGTGTGTGTAGGATAGTGTTAATGTGAGGGGATCGCTGGGCGGCGCGGACTCGGTGGGCCGAAGGGCCTGTTTCCGCGCTGTATCTCTAAATCTAATAAAAAAATCTAAAACATTTGTGCATATATATCTCAGTAAAAATCTTACTGCACGTAAGCACAACCATGCTTAAGTACAAGAGTGCAGAACAGTAGATTACACTGAGACAGTACACAAGAGTCGCCGCATTTCCAGTGGCATTTTGTATGATTCAGGTCCAAACGTTAAAATGGAAGAGTCTTAGCTTGGCCGTAGAAGCCCATTGTCCATGTGGCGGTACTGGGTCAGAGTTGCAGGGCCAGGCAATGTTGTTGATATCCTCCACCGCTGCTCCGCGCCTCTGCAGGCCACGTCCGATCCGTGCGCCCAGCTCCGCATTTCCACGGTAGTATGTGCCTTGTGTTTAGCCATCTCCTTAACCGTTTGGGTTGTGTAAGTTTAAGTAGCATGACCCTAATACAAAATAACTTAATCCTTCTCCTTAACCTTTTGTGTTGTGTACATTTAAATGCCATGACCCTAATACTAAATAACTCAATAACATTAAATGGACTCTTCATAAAAAAAAACCACTCTTACTGACACAGGAAATAGACTGGTACTGTATTTATCTAAGATAAACATAAAATGCTGAATAACTCAGTGGGTCAGGCAGACTCTCTGGAGAAAAGGAATAAGTGACATTTGTCTGAAGATGGGTCTCGACCCAAAATGTCACCTATTCCTTTTTCTCCTGAGATGCTGCCTGACCTGCTGAGTTACTCCAGCATTTTGTGTCTATCCTGTGTGTAAACCAGGTTCTGCAGTTCCTTCCTACACTGTATTTATCTATCCAGGTATCCAACAAATGAACAAAAACATATAGGTCCCAGAAATGCACAGAATATTTATTGATCCTGCAATGAAAAGACATTTACTGATCCATATACTGATCCTCACATTCCAGGAATGAACAGATACTTACTGAGTACAAAGTGCATTTACTGATCCCAGGAATAACCAAATCATTCATTGATGGAGCAGACTATTTGTTCTCAGTGTCTGGGCAAGAGTATCCATTCCCACTGATAGCAATTAGTGTGGAGCTCTCAATTACATTCAACAAAAACACTTTGCCCATTTTTGCAAAATTCCATCCATTATGCCTGTAGAATCCAAAAGTTTGAAACAAATGGATAAATTGAACAAAACAAAAAGACACAGTGCTGGAGCAACTCAGCGGGTCAGGCAACAATGTTGAAGAAACATAGAAACATAGAAAATAGGTGCAGGAGTAGGCCATTCGGCCCTTCGAGCCTGCACCGCCATTCATGGCTGATCATCCAGCTCAATATCCCGTACCTGCCTTCTCTCCATACCCCCTGATCCCTATAGCCACAAGGGCCACATCTAACTCCCTCTTAAATATAGCCAATGAACTGGCCTCAACTAACTTCTGTGGCAGAGAATTCCACAGATTCACCACTCTCTGTGTGAAAAAAAACGTTCTCATCTCGGTCCTAAAAGACTTCCCCCTTATCCTTAAACTGTGACCCCTTGTTCTGGACTTCCCCAACATCGGGAACAATCTTCCTGCATCTAGCCTGTCCAACCCCTTAAGAATTTTGCAAGTTTCTATAAGATCCCCCCTCAATCTTCTAAATTCCAGCGAGTACAAGCCGAGTCTATCCAGTCTTTCTTCATATGAAAGTCCTGCCATCCCAGGAATCAATCTGGTGAACCTTCTCTGTACTCCCTCTATGGCAAGAATATCTTTCCTCAGATTAGGAGACCAAAACTGTACGCAGAACATGGATAGGGGACTTTACAGAAGTGTTCCCAACCCGAAAAGTCACCTTTGTTTAGTTTGGAAATGCAGTGTGGAGTCAGGCTCTTCGACCCACCATGTCCACGCCAACTAACGATCACCCATACACGAGTTCTATCCTGCATACTAGGGACAATATACAGAAGGCAATTAATCTACAAATATACATGTCTTTGGGATGTGGGAGGAAACTGGAACACTGGGAGAAAACCCACAGGGTCACAGGGAGAACGTTCAAACTCCACACAGATAGCACCACTGGTCAGGATCGAACCCTGGCAATGTAAGGCAGCAACTCTACTGCTGTGCCACCGCGCCACCCTAAACTGCACTTATTTTTTACTTCAGATGTATTATTTTCTGATATTTTAGTTGTAGCTAAGAATATCTGATTGTCCCTAAAGCAAACCATGTAGCAGTAACTTAGCGGGTCAGGCAGCATCTCTGGGGAACATGGGCGGGCAAAGTTTCGGATCAAGACCTTTGTTAAGACTCAAGAAAGGTGGCAGGCTTGAAACGCCGCCTGTCCATGTCGTCCAGACATTGATTACTGCCCCATTGATTACTGCAGCACTTTGTGTTTTAGACAAGGTTCCAGCTTCTGTATCTCTTTGTATTTCCATCTGATTATCCCTGCTTATTTTAGGGGGTTTTTCCCCGAGACGATCGGGGTGGTACGACGGTGTAGCGGTAGAGTTGCACCAGAGACCCGGGTTCAATCCTGACTACGGGTGCTGTCAGTGTGGAGTTTGTACATTCCACTTGTGCTCGCATGGGTTTTCTCCGGGTGTGGCGGTTTCCTCCCACACTCCAAAGAATTGAGATTGAGATTGAGCATCAGTAAAAATTGTAAATTCTCCCTCGTGTGCAGGATAGTGTTGGTGTATGGCAGGGCGATCACTGATCAGCATGGACACGGTGGGAGGAGAAACAGAGTTACAAACTCTGACTAAAACAAGACGTTAGTGCAAAACACGACTGGAATAACCAGCCTATAGTGGTGCAAGAAGTGGTACATGAGGTTACATTGCCGAGGTAGGATGAGGATTGTGCAGACACAAAATGCTGGAGTAACTCAGCGGGTCAGGCAGCATCTCTGGAGAGAAGGAATGGGTGACGTTTCGGGTCGAGACCCTTCTTCAGACTGACCTCCTCATCGGAGAGAGGAGGGGAACTTCTTCAAAGTAGACATACCTTGAGGAGATTTCGCAGTGGAGCGGACAAAATGTGTAGGAAGGAACTGCAGATGCTGGTTTAAATCGAAGGTTGACACAAAAAGGCTGGAGTAACTCAGCGGGTCAAGCAGAATCTCTGGAGAGAAGGAATGGGTGACGTTTCGGGTCGAGACCCTTCTTCAGCCTGAGTTACTGCAGCATTTTGTGTCTACCTTAGGATTGTGCAGGTCGGGTCAAGAACTTGGTGCTTGCGAGAAAGTAGCTGTTCCTGAACCTGGTGGTGTGGGACCTCAGGCTTCGGTTCGAGTGAATGGAAGCAGTCACAGGTCGGGAACATGGACAAAAGATCCTATACACAAGAGTGTAAGAGTTGCAAAATGTCGATCAGGAAAACGTGTCTGGCAGGGCAGGCTATCAACACTCCCAGAGAAGAAAAACAGCCAAACAAACTGAGTTAATATCCCAAAGGATTAACTGTATGTGGACAATGAACACAGTTCAATGATTCAGTGATACTTTATTGTCACATGCACCTAGGTACAGTGAAACGCTTTGTTTTTGCATACAATCCAGTGAAATCATACAGCAGACTTTACCAAGGCAGTACACAAACAGTCGCCAGGTTTCTGGCACTGACAAAGTTTCAAAAGTTCTTAATACAGTCTTGTCCACTCTCAGCTGCGAATCTGGCCTGCTGCTGCACGTGGGGCAGGCTACGGGAAGAATGTACAAACTCCGGGCAAACAGCAACCCAAATCAGGATCAAACTCGGGTCTCTGGTGCAGTGAGCTGGCAACTCTACCACTGCACCTCTGTGCCACTCAACCTGTGGGAGACTAAAAATAGAACATCTTTGTTGGCTGGAGCATCTTTGGTTTTGTTTTAGAGATACATCATGGAAACAGGCCCTTCGGCCCACCAAGTCCATGCTGACCATCGATCACCCATGCAAACTAGTTCTATGTTATCCCACTTTCCCATCCACTCCCTACATAATGGGGGCAATTTAAAGAGGGCCAATTATTCTACAAACCCGCACGTCTTTGGCATGTGGAAGGAAACCGGAGGGCCAGGAGAAAACCCACGCGGCCAGAGGGAGAACGTGCAAACTCCACACAGACAGCATCCGAGGTCAAGATCGAACCTGGGTCTCTGGCGCTGGGAGGCAGCAACTCTACCAGCTGCACCACTGTGTAACCCTGGTGATAAAAATGGGATTTGCTGGTGGTATGTCCCTCCAAGTGGATGCCCATGGGTGGCGTCTTTCCCCGTGGGGAGACTGGTGCATGGACAGCCACCGCACGGTCCGTGACAGAGACAGACCCGGGTCCAACGGCACGGACTCCACCACGGTGGGGAGGCTCTCCCTGCTGCAGCTTCTTCCACCTTCTCAGCCGTGGTGATGTTGTTAGTCCAGCATTTTGTGTCTATCCTCATCTGAAACTTCACCTATCCATGTCCTCCAGAGATGCTGTCTGAGACTCGTTGAGTTACTCCAGTATTTTGTATCTTTCCTCATCTGATACATTGCCGATCCATGTCCTCCAGAAATGTTGTCTGAACCGTTGAGTTACTCCAGCACTTTTTTTGGTTTGATAACCCTGACAGGCTCCAACACAACATTAGGGAGACACGGTGGCATGGTGGTAGAGCTACTGCCTTACAGCGTCAGAGTACAGATCCTGACTAGTGGTGCTGTCTGTACGGAGTTTGTATGTTCTCCCCGTGACCTGTGTGGGTTTTCTCCGAGATCTTCAGTTTCCTCCCACACTCCAAAAACGTACAGGTTTGTAGGTTAATTGGCTTGGTGTAAATGTTTTTAAAAATGTCCCTATTGTCCGGCACGGTGGTGCAGAGGTAGAGTTGCTGTCTTACAGCGAATGCAGTGCTGGAGACCCAGGTTCGATCCCGACAACGGGTGCTGTCTGTACGGAGTTTGTACGTTCTCCCCGTGATCTGCGTGGGTTTTCTCCGAGATCTTTGGTATCCTCCCACACTCCAAAGACGTACAGGTTTGTAGGTTATTTGGCTTGGTAAATGTAAAAATTGTCCCTAGTGGGTATAGGATAGTGTTAATGTGAGGGAATCGCTGATCGGCATGGACCCAGTGGGCCGAAGGGCCTGTTCCCGCCTTGTATCTCCAAACTAAACTAAACTGAACATTGGACTCTGCAAGATGTGTTATGTCAACCTTTTTAATGGCCTCCAATCAGCAAGCTAATTTATCCTTCCCATGGGTTTCCCTTGGAGCAGTGTGGTTGCCCATTGAGTACTCAACATGCACTGCATCTGATTTCCTCATCTGCTGCTTTCCCTGGGACTGAGCGACTGAAGCCGATGGCCCAGGTTGACCTTTGGCACTGGATTTAATTTTGCAGCCGTTGCCATGGTGACGGCATCCAGAAAATTAGGTCTTTGAAGGGGCAGGAAGAAACTTAAAACTCTAGGAGCTTCAGTGAACCGTGCAATAGAGGCTTTCTTCAATTGGCAATGACATCTCCCTAATTGAAATAATCTGGTTCTTTGCTTGGGAGAGAACGATTTCTTTTCTAGCCATGATGGCTTTGCTTTTTTTCCAACAAAAAAAAAGCACAGTAACTGATCGCCCTTGCTAAGAAGTAAGGCACACTGTTGCCATGAATTTTAAATCAGCCCTGGCATGCAGCCTGCAGGAGCAGTATCCAAACTGATATATGAGGTGGCTGAGTGCCAAGCCAAGCATTTGAAGACACGAGTCCAATGAACGATGCCCTGGGCAAAACGAACTACCACATGCATACCAGGGTCCAAATAGTGACTGCCTTTAAATTACAGACTACCCAATGCAAGCACGGTCGGGGAATGCACAAAGGGTTTACTTTTGAAAGGAGTAGCCCTGACCCTCAAGGTCACATTTCTGTGATTCAGTTAGGAGCCTGTAAATGTGAAATGGTGCCTCTTTAACACTTGTCTCTTTAAAACAGAGTTCCCTCTAACCGTTGCAAGTTTACAGGGGTGCTGTGTATGAATTGGAAGGAACTACGGATGCTGGGCACAATATAGGCACAAAATGCTGGAGTAACTCAGCGGGTCAGGCAGCATTGCTGGAGAAAACGAATAGGTGATGTTTGGGGTCTCCAGAGATGCCGCCTGACCTGCTGAGTATATAGTTTAGATTGTTGTCTTTCCTTTCCTTGGCACCATCCCAAAACTAATGCACTTTGGATCTCTGCTCAAATGAATCCAATTTTCCTTGTTAATCTTGAGCAGTATCGGTTTTTAAAAGTGCTCAGTAAAACATCCCCATAAACAACTGCCCCGCGCAGAGTATTGCCAGTTAATATTATCCCATCATCTTCAGCCTTTAGTAAGAAGGTACTAAAGATGCCCATAGAACAAAGACACAAAGTGCTAGAGTAACTCACCGATTCAGACAGCATCTCTTGAGAACATGGATGAATGTAGCTTTGGGTCGTCATCAGTCTGAAAAAGGGTCCTAATTCGAAACGTCACCCATCCACGTTCTCCTGAGATGCTGCCTGACCCACTGATTTACTCCAGCACTTAGTGTCTTTTTTTGTAAATCTTCAGTTCCTTGTTTCTACATGTCTCTGGAACGTTTGCACTACAATGCTGAGAACTAAGGGTTGTACGATGGCGCAGCGGTAGAGTGGCTGCCTTACAGTGCCTGCCGCACCGGAGACCCCGGTTTGATGCCGACTATATGTGCTGTCTGTACGGAGTTTGTACGTTCTCCCTGTGACCACATAGGTTTTCTCCGAGATCTTCAGTTTCTTCCCACACTCCAAAGACGTACAGGTTTGTAGGTTAATTGACTTGGGTTTCATAAATTGCCCCTTGTGTGTGTAGGCTTGTGTTAATGTGCGGAGATCGGTGTGGGCTATAGGGCCTGTTTCCGTGCTGTATCTCTAAACTAAACTAAGTTATATTCTGCACTCTCTATCTTCCCCTTTGCTCTACCTATTGTACTTGAGATGGATTTGATTGTACTAATGTATGGTAAATCTGATATGTTTGAATACCATGCAAAACAAGCCTTTTCACTGCACCTTGGTGCATGTGACAATAATAAACCTAAAAACCCCCCAGGAATTTGGGAAAGTGAAATAGAACATGGAACCGTACAGCACAGAAACAGGTCTTTCGGCCCACAATGCTTGTGCCGAACATAATGCCAATTTGAACTGATCTGCCTGTGTACATCTGCCTGTACAAGTTCCATATCCCTCTATTCCCTGCACTTCCCTATGCCTGTTTAAAAGCCTCTTAAACACCACTAGCATGTGTGCCTCCACCATCACCCCTGGCAACACGTACCAGGCACCCACCGCTGTATGTAAAAGACTTGCCCTGCACATCTCCTGCTCGTCTAAAACCTATGCCCTCTGGTGTTGGTCATTTCCACCCTTGGGAAAAAGTTTCTGATGTCTACCCTATCTATGCCTCGCATAATTTTATACCCTTCTATCAATTCTCCCCTCAATCTCCGATGTTCCAGAGAAACAAATCCAAGTCGAACCGAGCTCTTCCTGTAGCAGAAAACGCTCAAATCCAGGCAGCATTCTGAAATGTTGATGCCTTTGTGGTATGAATAGCTGATGATCAATTCTTATCATAAACATTATATTGGAGCAGCACAGTGGTGCAGCGGTAGAGTTGCTGCCTCACAGCGCCAGAGACCCACGTTCAATCCTGACTTTGGGCGCTGTCTGTATGGAATTTGCACGTTCTCCCCGTGTCCGCGTGGATTTCCTCCAAATGCTCCAGTTTCCTCCCACACTCCAAAGACGTACAGGTTTGTCGGTTAATTGGCGTTGGTAAGTTGTAAAATTGTTCATAGTGTACATAGGTACAGTGCAGATATAGGTCCTTCAGCCCACCGAGTCCATGCTGACCCATTACACTAACACAGTCCTACACACTAGGGACAATTTACAATTCTTATTGAAGCAAATTAACCTACAAACCTGTACGTCTGGGGGTATGGGAGAAAATGGCAGCACCCGGAGAAAACCCACGTGGTCACGGGGAGAAAGTACAAACTCTGTACAGACAGCACACCCAGTCAGGATCGAACCCGGGTCTCTGGCGCTCTAAGACAGCAAATCTAACGTTGCGCCAACGTGCCGCTCTTCGAGTAATACAGGACCTTCAGCCCAACTTGTCCAACCACATGGTCACCAGGAGAGCGTCCAAACTCCACACAGACAGCACCCGAGGTCAGGTTCGAACCCGCGTCTCTGGGGCTGTGAGGCAGTGGCTCTACCAACTTCACTCTATTCTTGTAACTAACCTTCAACCTGACGAACAGATCTGTCCTGCAATAGTGTCAGTGAAGTTCGTCGGAGGCCTGCAAATTCAATTATCGGGTTTTAGTCTCAAGCATAGTGGAGAAAATCTGCTTAACTCAATTGAATGTGTCATTGAAGCTATGCCCCGTGCCTTTCAGCAGTAATCTGTTTGTAGATTTAATGAATTTTCAACCACCTGGAGTATCTTTGACTTGTCAGTGAGTTGCTTATCGAAATATCTTTAATCTTAGATCGGTACATGCAGCTTACAGTTGGGCAGAGCATTGAGCAAACATGCTGATAAACTCAACTGAGGCATCAGCTCCCCATTCATCTGAAATCACGTTAATCTTTGGAAAGTTCATTCTGCTTTCAGAAGAGTTCTGATATGAAATCAGCAGTCACACATATTTGGGCTCTGGCGCGGTAATTGATATCCCAGCTAATATTTAACTTGCAACCAAACGAGGGTGGCACGGTGGCGTAGTGGTGGAATTGCTGCCTTACATCCCCAGAGACCCGGGTTTGATTCTGACTATGGGTGCTACTTGTACGGAGTTTGTACGTTCTCCTCGTGACCACATGAATTTTCCCCAGGTGCTCCCATACTCCAAAGTCACTCAGGTTTGTAGGTTAATTGGCTTTGGTAAAGATTGTAAATTGTCCCAAGTGTATGTAGGATAGTGCTAGTGTACGGGGATCACCAGTGGGTTGAAGGACCTGTTCTGCATTGTATCTTTCAAAAACTAAACCTAAAACAAACATATTATGTGGAAGAAAAGAAAATGTTAGAGGCACAAGGAACTGCCTGAATCTTGAGCCAAACACCAAGTGCTGGAAGATCTCAGCGGGTCAGGTGGCATGTGTGGAGGGAATGGGCGGGTGATAAGAGAGAACATAGCATATACTGGAACTTGATGGACACGTTGACAAATTTTAGTTTAGATAGTTTAGAGATACAGCACGGAAATAGAGTTTTGAGTTTGGCACGGTGGCGCAGCAGTAGAGCTGCTGCCTTACAGTGCCAGAGACCCGGGTTCGATCCTGATTACGGGTGCTGTCTGTGGAATTTGCACGTTCTCCTTGTGACCGGGTGGGTTTCCTCTGGGTGCTCCAGTTTCAACAACAACAGAGCTTTATTTGTCATTCGGTACCAAGGTACCGAGCCGGGCGATTGAAGGCCCCGCGGCTGAGCCGTGCGCAGCTAAGTCCCGCGGCCGAGCCGCACCGGGCGATGGAAGGCCCCACGGCCAAGCCGCACCGGGCGATGTTAAGTCCAGCGGCCGAGCCGCACCAGCGATGTTAGGCCCCGCAGCCGAGCCGCACCGGGCGATGGAAGGCCCCGCGGCCAAGCCGCACCGGGCACTGTTAAGTCCAGCGGCCGAGCCGCACCGGGCACTGTTAAGTCCAGCGGCCGAGCCGCACCGGGCGATGGAAGGCCCCGCGGCCGAGCCGCGCCGGGCGATGGAAGGCCCCGCGGCCGAGCCGCACCCCGCGCCGTGAGGAAGAGACCTAAAAGAGAAAGGTTTCCCCTGTCCCCCCACCCACACCACCACCCTCCCACCCACACCACTACCCCCCACACATACACAACCAAAAAAAAACAAAAACCATCCCAACACCGACACACAACAAAAAAAAAAGGAAAAAAGACGAACAGACTGCTAGCGAACCGCAGCCGTTAGGCGCCGCCACTTCGCCCACATCCCAAAGTTCCTCCCACATCCCAAAGATGAGCAGGTTTGCATGTTAATTACCCCTCTGTAAAATTCCCCTAGTGTGTCGGTTGTATATGTGAAAGTGGAATAGCACAGAACTAGTGTGAATGGGTGATCGATGGTCATCACGGACTCGGTGGGCCGAAGGGCCAGTTTCCATGCTGTATCTCTAAACTAAACTAAACTAAATAGTTAACAATTGAGGTCACAAAAGTACTTTGTTCCAAAACGGTACTCTGTTTCCCTCTGCACAGATGTTGCCTTACAATCGATACAGTCCACCAGATACAGGATAAAGGGAATAACTTTTAGTAAAGTCCAATTAAAGATAGTCCGAGGGTCTCCAATGGGGAAGATGGGAAGGCGGGACTGCTAGTACCTCAGAACATTCTTAGGGAGAACTTGCAAACTCTACACACAGATTACGCCAGAGGTCAGGATTGAAGCCAGATTGTTGGATCAGGGAGACAGACAGCTGTGTCACTGTTTCCGTGCTGTATCTTTCAATCGATCAGTTCAACCAAACCACAAGTGAAACTTTACTTATGTTTGCAATTAAAATGACAACCCTTTTAACTTTGACAGAGGAAATAAACCTCTGGGAATGAACACAGCAGATATAATATTGGTTGGTATGGTTTTTAAGTCTTGTAGCATGTAATCACTGTTCCCGGCCTTGTTGCTGTATTATTTATGGTGGAATCTGATACAGCATCTGAGTGTCTCTGTGAAGTCAGCAGACAGCAGAAATGCTGTCCTGATTATCCGGCAGTTTTTTAAGTTAGAAAAGTACTTTGTTATTTGACTGTACTTACAGTCTTCCTGTATCTCAAAGAACGTCATAAGGAATAGGAGTAGAATTAGGCCATTAGGCCCATCAAGTCTACTCCGCCATTTAATCATGGCTGATCTATCTCTCCCTCCTAACCCCATTCTCCTGCCTTCTCCCCATAACCTCTGACACCTGTATTAATCAAGAATCTATCTATCTCTGCATTAAATATATCCACTGACGGCCTCCATAGCCTTCTGTGGCAAAGAATTCCATAGATTCACCACCCTCTGACTGAAGAAATTTCTCCTCATCTCCTTCCTAAAGAACATCTTTTAATTCTGAGGCTGTGACCTCTAGTCCTAGACTCTCCCACGAGTGGAAACACCCTGTCCACTTCCACTCTATCCAAGCCTTTCACGATTCTGTATGTTTCAATGATGTCCCCCCCCTCATTCTTCTAAACTCCAGCGAGTACAGGCCCAGTGCCGACAAACGCTCATCATAGTTCAGCCTACTCATTCCTGGGATCGGAAAGAAGAGAGAAAGATACTAAAGATATTGGGCAGTAGAGTTGGGCAGTGGCGCGGCAGGAGAGTTGTTACCTTACAGCTCCAGAGACTTGTGTTCGATCCTGACAATGGGTGCTGTCTGTATGAGTCTAAGTTTGCACGTTCTCCCAGTGACTGCGTGGGTTTTCTCCAGATGCTCCAGTTTCCTCCCACATTCCAATGTAGGTTAATTGGCTTCTGTAAATTGTCCCTGGTCTTTAGGATAGAACTAATGTGTAGGGATTGTTGGCACAGACTTGGTGGGCCGAAGGGCCCGTTTCCAGGATATATCTCTAAACTAAACTAAACTAAAATTAATCAGTAGAAAGTATATACAGACATTGCCGGACTTACATAAAGGTCACGTTAGTTTTAGTTTTTGTTTAGTTTATTGTCACATGTACTGAGGTACAGTGAAAAGCTTTTGTTGCATACTCACCAGTCATCGGAAAAACAATACATGATTACAATCGAGCCGTCCACAGTGTACAGATACATGATAAAGGGAATAACGGGAATAATGTTTAGTGCAAAATAAAGACCAGTAAAGTCCGATTAATGATGGTCCGAGCTTCTCCAATGAGGTAGATAGTAGCTCAGGACGTTTCTCTCGTTGGTAGGATGGTTCCATTGCTTGACGACAGCTGTGAAGTTCCTGTCCCTGAATCTGGAGTTTTGCATTTTCATTCTTCTGTACCTCTTGCCCGATGGGAGAGGGGAGAAGAGGGAATGAGGGGAGAAGGGGATGAGACTCATCCTTGATTATGCTGGTGGCCTTGCCGATGCAGCGTGAAGTGTAGGCGAAGTCAATGGAAGCGAGGTGTGATGGTCTGGGCTGCGTCCACATCTCTCTGCGATTTCTTGCGGTCTTGGGTGGAGCTGTTCCCAAACCATGCTGAGATGCATCTCGATAAAATGCTTTCTACGGCACATCTGTAAAGGTTGGTTTCTGGATAGGCCGGGCTTGCTTTCCTTGGAGTGGAGGAAGCCAAAGTAGGACACTGATTTAGAAATGGGAAAGTACGAGTGGCAGGGACAGAGTAGATATCAGGAAATCATTCCCATTACAGAAGTGTTAATAACCACAGGATATGCAGTCAGGCTCAGAGGGAGAGAGTCTTCGGGGGGATGTGAGAAAGAACTTTTTCACCCAAAGGTGGGTTGGAATCAGGACACCACAGGTGTGGGTGGAGAAATTGGACATTCTCACTGCATTTAAGACATTTCTGGTTGAGAGCTTGAATTGTCAGGAGGCTGATAGTAATTGATGTCAGCATTGACATAGTGGGCCGAAGGGCCTGTCTCTGGTTTGGTTTGGATTATTTATTTTCACATGGACAGTGATACAGTGCAAAGCTTGTATCCAGCAAAACCATGCTATACATTTTAGTTAGTTTAGAGATGCAGCGTTAAAACAGGCCCTTCGGCCCAAAGAGTCCATGTTGACCAGCGATCACCCAGACACTAATTTGATCCTACACAATATGGACAATTTACGGAAGCCAATTAATCTACAAAGCTGGTCATTGTAATGTGGGAGGAAACTGGAGCACCTAGAGAAACCCCATGTGGTCACAGGGAGAATGTGCAAACTCTGTACTGACAGCCCCTGTAGTCAGGATTTAACCTGGGTTTCTGGCGCTGTAAGGCAGCAATAGGTGTACAATAAATCCTCTTATGGAAGAGCACGTAGAGAGTCACCACATTCTGGCGCCAGCTTCCAACTTCCAAGTCTCTGAAGAGTCCGATCTTGGCCCAGGGAGAGATATCATTCCTTATTTCCTCACTTTAAGGCCCGATGTCCTGGTGACATTGGGTCGGTGAAGTAGGGGTCGGCCTGGCCCAGCGCGATGCCATCGGCTCCTTCCACCGCCACTCCGTGCCACTGACGCAGTCTGTGGTTGATCCGCTCGCTCGCTCACCCAGCTCCTGATTGGTGTTACAATACAATACAATACAATATATCTTTATTGTCATTGTACAGGGGTACAACGAGATTGGGAATGCGCCTCCCATACGATGCAATAAATTAATTAGCTAGTCAGTATTAATTTAAACAACCCAATGAAACAAGTTGTAAGTTTCAGTGGTCGTTTCCCGGGTGTACTTTCTTGGGTTTTCTCGCAGCCGCATTCGGTGCTGGGCTGCTCCGAATTGCATCAGATGGGGGAGCGCAAAGCCGCCATGTTCTATCTGGACGCGCCGCCATGTTCTATCAGAAACAGTGCTTAATGGTCTGTAGGAACAAGGTGGGCCGAAAGGCCTGTTTCCGTGCTGCCTGACTCATTGATCGATATCACTGTTGTATGAGGCACTGACTGTAAATGCATTTGTTCTCTTCATCTCGTCTTCAGCTAGCGGGAGTGAACTCTGCATCCTCTGGTGCTGAATCCTTTCGTCAATTTATTAGTGACAACCTTATGTGTGTGTCCTCTGGGCATCCCTGCGCATGAAAGGCCAGGAACCCCTGCCCTATCAAGCCTTTACGCATCTCAAGGACTCTCCAACACTCTTTGTGATTACCCCTCATTCTTTGCTTCTCTGGCGAGACCAAAGGCAAGCCAGCGTCACGTTGGCATGGATCAAACTCGATTCATTTCGTCTCCGTCGGGAGATGAGATAACGCAAATCAAGTTTCCATAAAGATAAGAGCTCAGCGTTTTTTTTTGACATTTAACGTAACAATGTGAAAATTCAAGGGATGAATTTAGCATTGCATTTTGCAAAATTCAATCCTAATCAGTGCATATCACTGCTGATATTCCCAAGCCTATCAACAAGGTGAATAATTGTGTTCTGCTGAATATTTAATCTCATATTTAGCTATCATTAATCAGACGACCAATCTATTTCCTAACTCAGAGAGAAATTTTGGGATAAGTCTTGACAGAAAAAAAAATCCAATGAATATTTTACCCCCAAGTAATTGGTGACTCATTCTTCAAACAATGAAGAGACATTACTGTACAATAACTTGCCCCAAATGTATTGGGATTGGATGAGAAAGTGACTTTCACTACAATGCTGGGAAACTATATTCTGCACTCTGTATCTTCCCCTTTGCTCCATCTATTGTACTTGAGTTTGGCTTGGTTTTATTCATATATGGTATGAATAAATCTGATATGTTTGGACAGCGTGCAAAACAAAGCTGTTCACTGTACCTCGGTACACGTGACAATAAAAAACCTAACCCTAAATTTAAATGATAACATAAAACTAATGTGGGTGGGTGATCGATGGTTGGCATGGATTCAATGGGCCGAAGGACCTGTTTCTGGCCCTTCAGCCCATCGAGTCCACGCTGTATCTCTAAACTAAACCATTAGATTGTGGTAGTATTGCATATTCCTGCAAATATTAGTTTAGTGTAGTTTAGAGACACAGTATGGAAACGGGCCGTTCAGCCCATCGAGTCCACACTGACTATTGATCATCCGTTCATACTAGTTCTACGTTTTCCAACTTTCTCATCAACTCCCTACACACCAGGGGTAATTTACAGAGACCAATGAATCGACAAACCCGCATGTCTGTGGGATGTGGGAGGAAACCGGAGTACCCAGAGGATTCATGGAAACCCCATTTTCAAAGGGCAAAACGGTTCTAAAAGGGTACTACTTTTTCAGCCAATGTTTGAGAGGTAGGGCAAAGTTTTATCCAATTTGTAACATAGAGCGAAGTTCATCCATTCTTTTTAGTTTGTATTGTAGGTAATTACAGGGGATGCAATGCTTAGAGTTTTTTTATACAGACGATTTTGATGATGAATTCCTAAGCCTCTGTAATTGTTATTATAAGAATGGAAAATAGTAATCTAGGTATTTCTACATTTCAAACAACGTTATCTATCCTTCTTCTGTGCACACCGACAATTTGCTTCAGATGGTAGCCATGGACATGAGGAGCATGTTTAGGTGCAGCCGTAGAACCGGCAGCGCTCCCATGGGAACTTGCATAAGACTCCCCTCCTTTAAAAGGATGTAAAGAAGGAGATTAGATGGATCAGACCATCGGTCATCGAGGCATGGAGTCACGCTGCACAGAAACAAGCCCTCCGGCCCAACCTGCCTGCCCTGATCAAGAGGCTGGTGGTCTCAGCTAGTTCCACTTTACCTGTAATAAACACAAAGTGCTGGAGTAACTCAGCTGGTCAGGCAGCATCTCTGGAGAACATGGGTAGGTGACGGCTTGGGTCTTGAGACTGAAAGATGGAGAAGGTCAGAACTGATGTTGAACAGTGCGAGAGGGTGTTGTTGAATTCCGTCGGAGAGAAGAGGAGAACTTCTTCAAAGTAGGCCTACCTTGCAGAGCTTTTGCAGAGGAGCTGACAAAATGTGTAGTGAGGAACTGCAGATGCTGGTTAATATCGGATAGACACAAAATGCTGGAGTAACTAAATGTTGAAGAAGTTCTCCCCTTCTGTCCGACGGGCGTCTGCAACACCCTTTCTCGTTGCTCCCCTCTGTTCTGGTCTTCTCTATCTTTCAGTCTGAAGAAAGGTTCCGACCCAAAACATCATCTATCCCATTATCCTGTGTTTAGCCCTTATTCCTCGCTGAGGCAAGGCAACTCTTAGCATGCTGGACTGGGAGGTGGGTCTGCTATTATTCATTACTCGCTCCACTCTTTTAAATCTTTATTTCAATAGATCTGTACAATGTGGATGGCTTGGTTGTAATCACATATAGCCTTTTTGTTGGTCGGACAGCATGCAATAAAAAGATTTTCACTATACCTCGATATAAGTGACATTAATAAACTAAACTAAACAGTAAACGCAGAAACAGGCCCTTTGGCCCACCAAGTCTGTGCCGACCAGCTCCCCGTACATTACCCACTATCCTACCCACTACAGACAATTTACAGAAGCCAATTAACCTACAAACCGGCATGTCTTTGGATTGTGGGAGGATATCGGAGCACCTGAAGAAAACCGTCAGTGAGAATGTACAAACTCCTTACAGACAGCACCCGTAGTCAGGATCGTACCCGGGTCTCTGGCGCTGTGAGGCAGCAGCTCTACCACTGCGCCATCGTATCGCCCCACTGGCCGTAGCTTCAATAGGTTTGTTCCTGTTCAAATTATTGGTGATATTTAAACCCAGAAATTTCAAACTCTCAACCATCTCAGCATCTTGGCCGAGCTTATTCTCCCGGCTGCAGATGAGTTTGGTTTTCTCCACTCTCCAAGTGCCTCTGTCCTGCTTTCTGCCGCTCGTGGGAGCAGGGTGCTGAAAGGCTCCTGCGAGGTGGACTGATGCTCATCTCCCAGAGAGTTGCCAACCCTCCTGGTCTCAGCTGCCTTGGAGGAGCTACCGCGTGGGAAAGGAAGGACCTGCGTGGCATTGTGCCACAGCATGTTGGCACCCTCTCCCCACACTCCAGTCTGGACCGACTCAATTTTATTGCTCTGGTATTTGCATGTGAGGACTTGCTTCACTGCCAAAGAACACAATACCATCACTGTCAAGGAAACAACATGGGGTAAACATTTGCACATGTCTCAATATCAGTCAACAACACCATTCATAGTGTTTGACGGCTCTGAGCCTGTGTTCGCTGGAGTTTGGAAGGATGAGAGGGGGACCTCTTTGAAACTTACTGAATAGTGAAAGGCCTGGATTGAATGGATGTGGAAAAGATGTTTCCACTGTTGGGAGAGTCTTGGACCAGAGGCCATAGCCTCAGAATAAAACGACATACTTTTAGAAAGGAGATGTGATGGAATTTCTTTAGTCAGAAGGTGGTGAATCCGTGGAATTCAATAGCACTTAACGGCTGTGGAGGCCAAGTCAATGGAAGTTTTTAAGATGGAGATTGGCAGGTTCTTGATTGCTAAGGGTGTCAGGGGTTATGGGGTGAAGGGCAGAAGAATGGGGTTGAGAGGAAAAGATAGATCAGCCATGATTGAATGGTGGAGTAGACTTGATGGGCCGAATGGCCTAATTCTGCTCCTAGAACTCATGAACTTCTGAACTTATCTAGATAGCGAGCAGGACATCTCTTTGGAAGTGTGTAAAAGAATGTATCAAACAGTACTGAGATGTAGCACGAGCAGTGCAGGAGGAACTCAGGGGGTCAGGCAGCATCAATGGAGGGAAAAGGAATGACAGAGTTTGGGTTCCAACTCGAAGCGTTGTCTGTCTGTTTCTCTCCATAGATGCTGCCTGACCCGTTGAGTTACTCCAGCACTTTGTGTCTTTTTTTGTAAACCAGCATCTGCAGTACCTTATGCATCCCTGTTCTCCAGAGATGCTGCCTGACCCACAGAGTTACTCCTGCACTTTGTGTCCTTTTTTGTAAACCAGCGTGTGCAGTTCCTTTTGTCTCCACCCTGCTCCTCTCCCCCCCTCCACACACTCACAGAAAGTCATGGAGTCACACAGCGTGGAAACAAACCCTTCACCCCAACTTTGCCCACACCGAACAACATGTCCCATCTACACTGGTCCCACCTGCCTGCATTTGGCCCATGTCCTTCTAAACCTGCCCTATCCCATGTACCTGTCTAATTGTTTCTTGAACGTTGCAATAGTATCTGTCTCGATTGCCTCCTCCGGCAACTCGTTCCATACACTCACCACCTTTTGGCAAAAAAGTTACCCCTCAGGTTCCTATTAAATCTTTCCCCCCCCTCACCTTAAACCTATGTCATCTCAATCCTAAGTGGAGGCCTGAGTTCAAGTTGTGCCCTCTCCTCAACTCCCCCTCCCCCAACGTGCTGCCTTGCAATTCCCAAGAGTCGACAAAGTCTCCCGTTAATTTGTCCATTTTCCCCCCCCTTCTTCCTTGTTAATAAAAGAATTGCCTGCTCATTTGAACAGCAGATGAATGATATACCGTATGACATTTGAGAAGTAAATTGCTCCGACAAAATTGGGACCTTCTGCATTTCATTTTCCCACAGCCCTGGTGGGGAATTAACACAAAGCAGGAATCCTTAAAAAAAAACAGGTGTGCGGTGCTTTTTATTGAAACCTTATGACTGACAGTCAAGATTAGCAGCTCCATGTGAACTATTCACTGGTTAAGCAAGAAGCAATCAAGGACTGGGCTTTGGGTATATTTAATATCCCGTTTTTGGGCAAGGAAACTGTTTGCAGACACTGCTGTAGGGCTATTTTTTTCCCCCTGCCTTAATACAGCATGAGTTTTTTCTTTCCCCCTCGGGCCTGTGGGGCCAAGGCACTTTTAACTTGAGAAGGTCTTTGCGGTGGGGGGGGGGATCTTTATACTCACAGGGGCTGGGCTCACATTCTTGGCTGGCTGATTGAAACGGGAACAGGGCAATTGTGGAGCTGCCTAACTCAAGGCACCTTAACTGGCCTCACGCAAAAGCACACAACAGCCGTCTCCAGCAGAGGACGGTTAAAAAGGTAATAGAGCACAAAGTGCTGGAGTAACTCAGTGGGTCAAGGCAGCATCTCTGGGGGGCAATGATAGGCCACGTTTCGGGTCAGGACCCTTCTTCAGTAACGCCCGGAGTAGACCCAGTCTACGGTTAGAAAGGCATTTTGGAGATACGGTGTAGAAGTAAGACCTTCAGCCCACCGAGTCCACACTGACCGACGATCACCTGCATCCGACACAATAGCAACAACTTACTTTTAAACAGAAGCCAATTAACCTACAAATCTGCACGTCTTTGCGACATGGGAGAAAACCGGAGCACCGAGAGAAATCATCCCACGCAGTCACGGGGAGAGCGTACAAACTCTATGCAGACAGCACCCACAGTCAGGACCGAACCCTACTCACTGGCGCTGTAATGCAGCAACTCTACCGTTGAGCCACCGTGCCGCCCTGAATCTGGCCCCAAAGGATGATGAGTTAAAAAAAACACCAGTAAAAATAATGACAGATTAACAGGCCAAGTAATTCTGCCCCTCATGACTGAACACGTAGAATCTTTACATTGTTGAGTTGACACTGGATTACTTAGACATGACCTCTGCAAGTGGAGAGAATAGAACTAATTCTGCATGTAAATAGGCTGGGAACAGAACACCCCTGGGTGGTTCCAAGTGGTTGCATTTTAACCACTGTGTTAAAATTGGCAGGATCCGCAGAGAAAAAGACTCCTCCTTATTGCCATTCAAAGCCCTCGCTAATTTTCCTCGCACAACCCTCCTCCTTTATCTCTTTGCTTTTTGTTAGGCAGCAGGGCGGGGAGACGTGGGAGGTACAGGTCACCCCTTGACTCCAAGTCTGTAACCAGACTTTACCAATGAAAGGATGTGCAGGTGGGAGATATAACGGGGCCCTTATTACATCGGGCTGCTTTACTTCAACACGTGAACCATCCCCGTTGATTGTTAGCTCACTCTAATCCCAGTTAATGAGTCGACAGGGCCAGGGAGGGAACGGACAGGCAGAAGCTAGCAGGCTCTATCTTCTATGCTGCGATTTAGAACCATCCTCTCACCAACTAGAGAGCGGTCCTGACCTCCCATGTACTTCATCGGAGACCCTAAAAACTATCTTTAATTGGACTTTGTGTATGAAGGAACTGCAGATGCTGGTTTAAACCAAAGATGGACACAACATGCTGGAATAACTCAGCGGGACAGGCAGCATCTCTGGAGAGAAGGAATGGGTGACGTTTCGCATCGAGATCCTTCTACAGTCTGAAGAAGGGTCTCGACCAGAAACTTCACCCCTTCACCCCTTCTCTCGGGAGATGCTGCCTGTCACTCTGAGTTACTCCAGCATTTTGTGCCTGTCTTTAATTGGACTTTACTGCACTAAACGTTATACCCTTTATACTATTTCTGTACAATGTGGACGGCTTGATTGTAATCATTAGTATAAGAAAATAACTGCAGATGCTGGTACAAATCGATTTATTCACAAAATGCTGGAGCAACTCAGCAGGTCAGGCAGCATCTCGGGAGAGAAGGAATGGGTGACGTTTCGGGTCGAGACCCTTCTTCAGTCTGAAGAAGGGTCTCGACCCGAAACGTCACCCATTCCTTCTCTCCCGAGATGCTGCCTGACCTGCTGAGTTACTCCAGCATTTTGTGAATAAATTGATTGTAATCATGTTTCGTCTTTCTGTTGACTGGAAAGCATGGAACAAAAAACTTCTTGCTGTACTTTGGTACACGTGACAATAATAATAAATTAATAAAATGAGAAATTAAACTTCAATGGCAAAAATATTGGGGCATCTTGGTCAGTATGGGCAAGTTTGGCGGAAGAGCCTGTTTCCGTGCTATTTGACTCTATAGGGCATTGATATTAAATTTCAAGAGAGTTAAGAGTGGTTTATTGTCATACATCCTTAAACGGAACAATGAAATTCTTACTTGCAGCAGCACAGCATACATGTAAACATAGTAGCCTGTAAACCCATAATAAACTACAAAATAAGAAGTTTCGTATATATTAAGAAAACAAATAAATAGACAATAATAGTGCAAAGTCAAAAATAATGTTGCGAAGTCTATATAGTTTGGAGCCTACTTGGAGGTTGCAGTTATATGGGCTATTGGTTGTATGGAAGGGAGCAGCTTTTGTTAAGTTCAGTTTACAGATACAGCGTGGAAACAGGCCCTTCGGCCCACCGAGTCGATGCTGACCAGCAATCACCCCATACACTGGTTCTATCCTACAATTTACAGATGCCAATTAGCCTACAAACCTGCACGTCTTTGGAATTGGGAGAAAAGCGGAGCAACCGGAGAAATCCCACACGGCCACAGGAAGAACGTGCACATTCCATGCTGACAGCACCCATCGTCAGGATCGAACCCGTGTCTCTGGCCCTGGAAGTCAGCAACTCTGCTGCTGTGACACTGCACCACTTTGTCTCTTATGTAATTTTCTGTATAAATGGATTAAATAAAAATGCCTAGAATTTGAAAGAAAGAAAAAAAAAGAAATCCTGTGTTCTGAAGTGCAGTCACTTCAGTTGAATTATCTTAATAGTAATCTCCTGCTAATTGTTTCAGAAGTGGCACTTCATCCACAATCCTTCCTTATGTCATTGATCTAAAATTCCGACATCTTAATCTGATCTAGTTTCTAGGCAGCGTAAAGCCTGCAGGAGCATGTAGACTGGAAACAAGTAGCTGCTTATAGATAGACACAAAAAGCTGGAGTGACTCAGCGGGAGAGGCAGCATCTCTGGAGAGAAGGAATGGGCGACGTTTCGGATCGAGACCCGAAGAAGGGTCTCGACCCAAAACGTCCCCCATTCCTTCTCTCCAGAGATGCTGCCTGTCCCACTGAGTCACTGCAGATTTTTGTGCCCATCTTCGGTTTAAACCAGGGCCAAACGTGGGCAGGTGGCACTATTGCAGATGGTGCATCTTGGTCAGCATGGGCCAGTTGGGCAGCAGGGCATATTTTCTTGCTTGATGACTCTATGACTTTAAGACTCTTTTACCAGAGCACCAATATTAAGTTTCAAGAGAGTCATGAGTCAAGGGTCTAAAAAAGGGTTCCAACCTGAAACGTCACCCATCCTTTTTCTGTAGAGGAACTGCAAATAAAAGACGCAAAGTGCTGTAGCAACTCAGCGGGTGAGGCAGCACCTCTGGAGAACATGGATAGGTGATGTTTTGGGACTTTGTGATTGTGCTGTAACTATGGTTCGGACCTGAAACTTCACCTATCTATGCTCTCCAGGTTCACATCCTGACCCGCTGAGTTACTCCAGAACTCTGCGTCTTTTTCTGCACAAGGATTTGATTTGTCTTTTTCTGCACAAGGATTTGATGTGACAAATTCACACTAACACGCCTTGTGTCATATTCATCGACCGATTTATCGTGGAATAGGTGCAACAACATATTTCTTATATTTAAATTACAAATAATTTGTGTAAATTATTTTATTTTGTGTTGAATTACTCCAGCCCCACAAGGGTCAGGCAGCATCAAATTCAACGGGTCAGGCAGCATCTATAGATATTGGACTGGTGACATTTCTGGTCGAGATCCTGTTTTCACTCAAAATAATTTGTGTCTTTGGCTCAGAACCCAGATAAGACACCAAATGACAGAGAGACACAGGAGACTGCAGATGCTAGAATTTTGAACAAAACACAAACTGCTGGAGGAACTTGATGGGTCAGGCAGCATCTGGAGAGGGAATGAACAGATGACGTTTTAGGTTGGGACCCTGCTGCAGACTGATAGAGCAGTGGGGAGAAAGCAGGAAAAGCCTTCTTCACATCTTTTCCAACTTTCCACTCCGTCAAGATGAAGAAGCTATCTGACCTGCTGCGTTCCTCCAGCACATTGTGTTTTGCTCAAGAGTTCAGCATTCTACCTTGAGCCTCCTGTTTTCATGTGTTCTCATGCACTTACTTGACTCTGGATTAATTTAGGATAAATGGAGACCGAATTTTCATTTAGGCTGCTCAGTGGCACAGCAGGTGGAGCTGCTGCCTCACAGCGCCAGAGACCCGGGTTCGATCCTGACCTCGGGGGCTGTCTGTGGAGTTTGCACGCTCTCCCAGTGACCATGTGGGTGCTCCAGTTTCCCCCACATTCCACAGTTGTGCGGGTTGTTTGGTTAATTGCCGTCTGTAAATTGCCCGAGTGTGTGGAGGAGTGGATGCGAAACTGAGATAACATAGAACTAGTGTGAACGGGTGACCAATGGGTGGCATGGACTCGGTGGGCCTAAGGGCCTGTTTCCATGCTGAATCTCTAAACTAAGCAAAAAACTTGCTCAGCTTTCCAGCATTCCTGGTTTTCATATCAAATTTCTTTCAAACATATGTATGAACAGCATGGTATTAGCTTGAAGGGTATCAGTTAGCAAAATAAATGTTTGACGGACCTTGAGAAAGAGAGTTGCAGATTCTCACGATCATTTATGTGAAGGAGAGAGAATGACACACATTGATTTAAGCTTCAGTGACTTTCCAGAAGTTCCCCATGTCTGAGGAAGTTATTCTCTCTCTACATATACGCGAACACATCCTTTGATCGTAATACGCCTATTAATTCCACTCATTCAATCTTTCTTGCTCTCGATTTTTCCCACTGACTCATCTGCCGAGTTACTGCTGTTTAGGATCATGATGTCCAGCACACAGGGCCATGTTGGAGTGAAATACTTTGGGGTGATTGAGCCATACCAGTTCATTCTGATTCCACTGAATTAAATCAAGTGCAGTGTCCGATTGGAAATAAATGACTTGTCCACATCTGCTCGTGGGTGATGACTGGCCTACAGTCGTCAGATCTCAGCCGCGGTAACCAAGGGACAAAGATTTAAGGTAGAAACAAGGAACTGCAGATACTGGTTTACCAAAAGAAAAACACAAAGTGCTGGAGTAACTCAGCGGGTCAGGCAGTATCACTAAGAACATTGATAGGTGATGTTTCGAGTCAGATTGATTGCGGGGAGGGCAGAAAGCTTGAAGAGAGGAGAGACAGGCAAGGCATGGCAGGTAATAAGTGAACACAGGTGAGGGGGGAGGCAGATGGTTGTACAGGTCCTTGATTAGTAAGGTGTCAAAGGTTATGGGGAGAAGGCAGGAGAATGGGGTTGAGAATGGGGTTGGAATTCTCTGCCTCAGAGGGCAGTGGAGGCCAATTCTCTGAATACATTCAAGAGAGAGCTAGATAGAGCTCTTAAGGATAGCGGGGTCAGGGGGTATGGGGAGAAAGCAGGAACGGGGTACTGATTGAGAATGATCAGCCATGATCACATTGAATGGCGGTGCTGGCTCGAAGGGCCGAATAGCCTACTCCTGCACCTATTGTCTATTGTCTATTGAGACGGAGAGATAGATCAGCCATGATTGAATGGCAGAGTGGCCTAACTCTGCTCCTACGAGTTATGAACTTATGACAAAGGCCAGAGATGGAAAAACAAGGTGTGAGACAAAAGGATTGAAGAATTGTTAATTGTGAAGCCAAAGGAAGGAATTTAGGGGGGGGGGGGGGGAATCAGTAGTAAAGTCCAGGTGGAGCACAATGGCGGGTGGAAGAAACAGGATGGGAAGGAGGGGGAGGAGAAAGGGGAGGGGGAGGGGCGGGGTTATTAGAGGTCACCTAAAATTGGAGAATTCAATGTTCATACCGCTGGGTTGTAAGCTACCCAAGTGGAATGTGAGGTGTTGTTCGTTGAGTTTGCGTGTGGCCTCACACTGATAGTGGGGGAGGCCCAGGACAGAAAGATCAGTGGGAATGGGAAGGAGAGTTAAAATGGTTACTAACCGGGAGATCTGGGAGGCCTTGGCGGACCGAGCGCAAATGTTTGGTGAAACAGTCGGCAAGTCTATGCTTGGTATCGCCAATGTACAGGATCTATTGTAATTAACTGAGGAAAAGGAAGGGAAGGTGAAGATAAGATATTTTTCATGTTTGTGTGCTCTCTGCCAGAATGGTGTTGGAAGTGGACGCAATGGTAATCCTCAGAAGGAAATTGACTAAATGTTTGAGGGGGGGGGGGGGGGGGGGGGGCGATAACAACATATCGTTGGGAATACAACAGTTGGAGTAGAACTACTGGAGAAGTTTTTCAGTGGGTCAACAGAGTTACATTGGTGAGAGCATAGAACAGTACAGCACCAGAACAGGCCCTTCGGCCCACAATGTCCATGCTGAACATGATGGATTCGTTCCATGCTGCATCATTTTATGGGGTGATGGAATTGTTGACAGATAAAGAAGGGTTTGGATTGGACCTGTGGTCCTTGGAACTTGGAAGAAATATTCTGAGGGGGATGCTTGAGAGGACCCTCCACTGATGGGAGTGTCTAGAACTGGGGTCCGTAGCCACAGTATATAATGGGTCGCCATTTCATAACGATGCAAGGGAAATTTCTTCTCATGGGATGGTAAATCTCTTGAGCTCTCTACCCCAGAGACGAGTGATGATGGACTCATGTGTACACAAAGTTTGACAGACCATGGAATCAAGGGGGGGGGGTTTGGGAGAGAGAATGTACAGAGCAGGAAAATGTTGTTGAGGCCAAGATTAGATAAGGCACGATCTTATTGAACGGTGGACCAGGGGGGCACAGTGTCACAGCCGAAGTTGCTGCCCAACAGCGGCGCAGACCCAAGTTTGATTCTGACCACAGATACTGTCTGTACAGTATTGTACCAAGAGTGTAGGATAGTGCTAGTGTATGGGGTGATCGCTGGTTGGCACGGACTTGGTGGGCCGAAGGGCCTGTTTCCGCACTGTATTTCTAAAGTCTAACAGTTTAAAGGGGCTAATGGGTCAACATGATTCTGTTTTGTATTCTTATGATTATAACATCTCACAGCCATCTAAGGGCCAATTTTAACACACAATGACTTCTTTTATTTTGTAGGATGCTGGAGGATGATTTGAAGCTTAGCAGTGACGAGGAAGAGAGTGAACAGGTAAACAAAAGCACAATTGCCTGGCATTTTGATGTGGCAAAAAAAGTACCTCAATGGCATATTCAGGTGTATAATATCATAGATAGACACAAAAAGCTGGAGTAACTCAATGGATCAGGCAGCATCTCTGGAGAAAAGGAATGTGATGTTTCAGATCGAGACCCTTCTTCAGACTCAAAATTATGAGTGGAATAGATGGAGCAGATGCACTGGGTATTTTACCCAGAGTAGATGAATCAAAAACCAGAGGACATAGGTTTAAGGTGTGAGGGGAAAGTTTTAATAGGAACCTGGGGGGCAACTTTCTCACACAGAGGGTGGTGGGTATATGGAATGAGCTGCCTGAGGAGGTAGTTGAGGCAGGTACAGTAACAATATTTTAAAGACATTTGCACAAGTACATGGATAGGAAAGGTTTAGAGGGATATGGGCCAAACGCGGGCAAATGGGAGTAACTTAGATGGGGCATTTTGGTCACCATGGACGAGTTGGGCTGAAGGGCCTGTTTCGTTCCTGCATGACCATGACTCTAATAAAAATGTGATACTGAGCTATAAAAGGAAATGACTGACAGACGCAGAGTGGTGCAGCTGGTAGAGCTGCTACCTCATGGCGCCAGAGACCCAGGTTAGATTCTGAAATTGGGTACTCAGTGTGTGGAGTTTGCACGTTCTCTCTGTGACCAAGTGGGTTTCCTCTGGGTGCTCCTGTTTTCTCCCACATCCCAAAGACGTGCGGGTTTGTAAGTTGATTGGGCCTCAGTAAATTGTCCCCCTGGTGTGTAGGGAGTGGATGAAAAGTGGGATAATATGGAACTCATGTGGACGAGTGGTCGTTGGTCAGCGTAGACATGGTGGGCTGAAGGGCCTGTTTCCATGTTGTATCTTTCAATTCAAACAGAAAAGGGTGAGGTCAAAATTCGTGGATCGCAGGGGTCTCAGCAACATGTTGCATTGGTGCAGGTTAGTGCAGAGATGATTGGAATCTGTCTAATTTATTCATTCTATTGCCTGGTTTTCAAACGTTCCGAAGGGGCAGACCAAGAATTGAAAGTGCTATGTAATTGAAGGCAACGACAACGTATAGATTTTTTAAAAAATGCGGCTCAGATCTGATTATTCATCAACACAAGAGGCTTGTGGCTCTTCATGCCAGAGAGGGGGGAGGTGCGTAGAGTCTCTCAACAGGAATCAATAACCAGGGGACGTATGTTTGAGGTGAGGGGGGGGGAAAGATTTAACAGGAACTTGAGCAATAACTTTTTTACACAAAGGGCGGTGGGTGTATGCAACAGGCTGCCGGAGGAGGTAGTTGAGGCAAGTGCCATCACAACATTTAAAAAACATTTGAACAGGTACATGGATAAGGTCGGTTAACATGGATATGGGTGACAAGTAGGCAGTTGGGACTGGTGTTAATGGGGCATGTTGGTTGCAATGGAAAGCTGGGCCGAAGGGCTTGTTTCAGCACAGAATGACTATGGCTCTAGGTATTAAATTAACTAAATATAAGATATAGAGTTGTACAACACAGAATCAGGTCCTTCGACCCACTGCAGGTGCTGGTATTTACTGAGGATAGACCCAAAGTTTTGGAGTAACTCAGCGAGTCTGGCAGCATCTCTGGAGAAAAAGGATGGGTGACAGACGTCCTCAGACAGAAGAAGTCCCGACCCGAAACATCACCTATCCTTCTTCTCCAGAGATGCTGCCTGACCCGCTGAGTTAGTCCAGCACTTTTGTGTCTATCTTCGGTATACACCAGCATCTGCAGTCCCTTTCGACACATTTGGCACAAGAGGTAGGTTGCCACTGAACTGTCATGGATTGAGCAGCTTCTTGCACTGGTTCGAAGGCTGATGTTACTCCAGCACTTTGTGTCTATTCCTTGTACCAAGTTACCTATCAAGAACGACCAAAAGCAAGCACAGCTCTCTCTTAAAAGGAATTTGGCATCTTTAGTGAATCAGTGGCCTGTACATGAGGCAGCGACCTATTCCAGATGCCTAGGCATTCCTGAGCGTAGAATCACAGCGATGTTTATATGCGTCTATTAATGCCGTGAGATATTCCAAGGCTCCTCACTGGAGCATTATCAAAAAAAAGTTTTGCTGAACCATATAAGGAAACATTAGGGCCAAAAGCTTTGACTCGAGTTGTAATGGAGGAGATGAAAGCAAAGGGCAGGAGAGATTAGGAAAATAATTCCATAATTTAACTATTCCCTGATCCTGGTCGCAGTTCGATACAGTCACTGTGATCCTCTCTGGCTTATTGTAAAATAATGGAAACAGCAGCATTCCAGGAACTATCCAAACTTTCAAAGGATTTTTAGGTGATAATTCCTAGTTCCACAGAATCTTCCATTTTAATTGGTAGCTATTAAGGCACTTAGCTTTTATGGTCGTAGTGATAAACATAGAACATGGAACAGTCCAGCACAGAAACAGGCCTTTCAGAACACAATATCTGTGCCGAACATGATGCCAAGTTCAACTAATCTGCCTGCGCATGATTCACATTGCTCCATTCCCTGAATATCCGTGTGCCTATCTAAAAGCCTCTTAAATGCCAATATTATACCACCCTGGCAGTGTGTTCCAGGTACCCACCACCTTATGTGTAAAAGACTTGCCTCGCACACCTCCTTTAAACTTTGCCTCGGAAACCTTAAAGCTGTTGCCTCTATTCTTTGATATTTTCACTGTAGGAGGAAGATTCTAATATCATCAAGTATCTGAACTATGCATAGTTGTAAAGAGCAGGGGACACCTGGATATCTATATGCATGCTACAACATTTGAATTCATGATACACAGTACTTACAATAGTTGTGGAAACCCTAGAAATGTAAATTCCTTTTATATTTGTGAGTTAAAATAGAGCCACAGATAATAGGAAATCGAACGACGGTGTATACAATTATGAGAGGAATAGATAAGGTGAATGCACAGTCTTTTATCTGGTATCAAGAATCAGAGGATAGAGGACTAAGGTGAGAGGGGAAAGAGTTAATAGGAACCTGAGGGGCAATGTTTTCCTTTAACATTGGTAACACTGGTGGTGGGTATATGGAACAAGTTGCCAGAGGAGGCAGTTAAGGCAGGTACTATAACAGCATTTGAAAGATACTTAGACGTTCATGGATAGGAAAGGTTCAGAAGGATATTAGGCTAAACACAGGGCGGTGGGACAAACCTAGATGGGGCATTTTGGTCGGCATGGATGTTGGGCTGAAGGGCCTATTTCCATGCTCTATGACTATGTCAGGCCGGGAATGTTTAGTTTAGCTTACTTTAGAGATACAGCGTGGAAACAGGCCCTTCGGCCCACCGATTCCACGCTGACCAATAATCATCCTTGCACTAGTTCTATCCTACACACTCGGGACAATTGACAGGTGCCAATTAACCTGCAAACCTGGACTTCTTTGCAATGTGGGAAGAAAATTGAGTATCAGAGAAAACCCACGCAGGTTACAGAGAGAACGTACAAACTCCGTACAGACAGCACCCATAGTCAGGATCAAACCTAGATCTCTGGTGCTGTAAGGTAGCAGCTCTATCGCAGTGCCACTGTGCCACCCCTCTGGTTAGACTTTACTTTACATTAGACTTTAGGGATACAAGGTGGAAACAGATACTTCAGTCCACTGAATCTTCACTGGCCAGCGATCACCCCGTACACGAGCACTCCACCGCTCACCCCGTACACGAGCACTCCACCGCTCACCCCGTACACGAGCACTCCACCGCTCACCCCGTACACGAGCACTCCACCGCTCACCCCGTACACGAGCACTCCACCGCTCACCCCGTACACGAGCACTCCACCGCTCACCCCGTACACGAGCACTCCACCGCTCACCCCGTACACGAGCACTCCAGCGATCACCCCGTACACGAGCACTCCACCGCTCACCACTGTGCTACCCATCGATCTTATTTGTGTATTGTAAAGAAGCTGATGCTGATTCTTTGCTGGTTTGTAACAGTTGTCTGAGCACAGAGCTTTGGCCAGTGACATTAATACAAATGAACACACAGAGACCCGTGACCTTGTTCAGCGCCATTGGCTTGCAGGCCATCAACTCATCATTCCAATAGAATGTCCAATAAATATCAATTGAACGCACACTCGAGGGTTGTGTATATTTCATTTGGAGGATCTGTAATACTTCACGGTTTGAAAAAAAAGGATACAGTACCCAAGGTAAATTGTAGAGAACTGTCAGCTTTGAACATCTAAGGAGGACATAAATCAATTTAATTACTATCAGCATCTGCTCGTACGCTTTTACTGTAATTCGGCTCGATTTTCCAGTCTTCCTTTTCACTTTAATGAGCGTGGCAACTGAAGGCCTTAAAGCATTGCCTTTCCAAATGTTTATGTGGTACATCATTAGCCCAATGGAGAAAAGGTTGTGGGCATAGCTCACTCATAATTAGCAGCATGGCAGTGACACTGCCAGTCTCCGAACTGGGAAATGATTGAACTTGGCATTGAAATTAGATTTGTACAGAAGGAACAAATCAGTGATTTAATGCCCATTAAGGCGGCACACAGTAATGCAGTGGTAGAGTCGCTGCCTTACAGCCCCATAGACCTGGGTTCAATCCTGATTACGGGTGCTGTCTGTATGGAGTTTGTATGTTATCCCTGTGACCTTGTGGGTTTTCTGCCAGATGCTCCGGTTTCCTCCCGCACTCCAAAGATGTACAGTTTTGTAGGTTAATGGGCTTTGGTAAAATTATAAAATTGTCCCTTATGCGTGTAGGATTGTGTTAGTGCACTATTTGGTCGCTGGTCGGCATGGACTCAGTGGGCCGAAGGGCCTGTTTCTGCTCTGTATCTCTAAAGTCTAAAGTTAAGTCTCAAGACCATGATGAACGATGGTCTACATCTTTTTCCCCTGTGTTTATGAAACGTTAAGAGAGGTCAGACACCAGAGGCTCAGTTGATACGCTGCTGTCTCCCAAGGTAGAAAGTGTTGGGTTGGATTCCTTCTCCACAGCACAGAACAGTCTGGCGCTTCATTGTGGGACTATTGGTGTGTTGTGCTTTTAACAGTGCCAGTTTTCATGCAACCTGTTCATCCCTCTGCTAACTCAGATGTCTGTAAAAGTCCTGTGGAAATAAATGGCGTTTATCATCAGTAGTCTGGTAAATATGTGTCTGTACAACAGCACCTTTTCGGGGATTTTTGAGAGACAGTGTGGAAACAGGCCCTTCGACCCACTAAGTCCGGGCCGACTAGCGATCACCCCAAACACTAGCTCTATCCGACACGCTAGGGATAACATAGAAGCCAATTATCCTACAAACCAGGATGTGCTTGGGATGTGAGAGGAAACTGGTGCACCTGGAGAAAACCCACGCAGTCACAGAGAGAACCTACAAACTCCATACAGACAGCACAGATAGGTTTAGAGGGATATGGGGCAAATGCAGGCAGGTGAGACTAGTGTAGATGGGACATGTTGGTCTTCGTGGGCAAGTTGGGCCGAAGGGCATATTTCCATGCTCTATGACTCTATGACTCTGTGACTCCAGGTGAGGCAACCTCCCATGTTCCCTTGATTGCCTCCCAACATCCATGAACTTAAACTGATCCAAACTCTATACCTATCATCATCATAACCCAAACCAAATCCCACCCTTCTCTCCTGTATTTCCTCACTTTCAACACATCCTGGGTTGATAAGACTGCAATTTAAACATTTTCACTTTTGCAAATGAAATTCCCTTGTTTTTTCTCTACAACCCCCTCGCGTTTCTCCAATTCTGGCCTCTTGTGCATCTCCTACTTCAGTCATTCCTCCACAACAACTGTGCTTTCATCATGCCCACTGCACACCTCCCCCTCTCCATCTCCTCTTTGTCCCAACATTTAGTAAACTCCCCAACACATTGGTGCAACACATCTACAACGGTGGTCTACAAATGCAACTTGTATCTGAAAGATTCCCAGCCCATTGCCATTTTCCTTGTGCAATAATTTGATTTAAGTACAAGGCTCTAAGCTTAGTTTAAGATACAGCAAGGAAACAAGCCCTGCAGCCCACTGAGTCCACGTTAACCATTGATCACCTTTTCTAGGTTATCCCAATTTCCCGTCCATTCCCCACACATAAGAGACAATTTTACAGAAGCCAGTTAACCTACAAACCTGCAAGTCTGTGGGATGTGGGAGGAAACTGGAGTACTCGGAGGAAACGCACGCAGTTCCAGGGAGAACGTGCAAACTCCACACAGACAACACCCGAGGTCGGGGTCGAACCCAGATCTCTGGTGTTGTGAGGCAGCGGCTCTACCAGCTACACCACTGTGCTGTGTCGGAGGGAACTGCAAATGCTGGTTTATACCGAAGATAGACTCAAAGTGCTGGAGTAACTCAGCGGGTCAGGCAGCATCTCTGGAGAAAAAGAATAGGTGATGTTTCGGGTCGGAACACTTCTTCAGACGCTGCCTTGTTTCCTTTGCCTTGTCAGTTGCTAGAGGAGAAATTACTGCCAGCAATCAGTCCTTATCTTGAGGTGTCAATGAGGATTGGTCTTTGTCTCGTGTCATACACAAAGATCATGTGGTGAACCCACCTGCTAAACTTGTCTGGTGGAAGCTGAGCACTCTAGATGCTTGGGTGCCCTGTTTCTTGGGCATTCTATTGATTAGCACTCAAAACCAACAGCACTGACGATGTAAATTTCTACAGTGACACGGCATCCAATCGATATTTAATTAATCTAGTACAGTTGTCTTTTAATTTGTTTGCCGTCGTGCACAATTTATTGAGAGCAGCTGATTTCTTTTTCACCTGGATCATCACTTTGGCCACTTGCTATCAATCATTTCCATTACTCTACAAAGTCACTGAACAGCCGAGTGCTACAAATATTCCATTACCAATGGCGAGTGAGGAGTTTTGAAGCCTTTCTTGTCTTCTGATAAATAGAGTCATACAGTCGTACAGCGTGGAAACAGGCCCTTAGGCCCAACTTGCCTGACGCGCTGAATTACTCCAACATTTTGTGTCTTCTTTTTCGTAAATCAGTATCTGCAGTTCCTTGTGTATCCATGTTCTCCAGAGATGCTGCCTGACCCACTTAGTTACTCCAGCACTTTGTGTCTTTTTTTGTAAACCAGCATCTGCAGTTCTTTGTGTCTCCACCCTGCTCCTTTCCCCTCATCCATACACTGATAGTCATAGAGTTGTACAGCATGGAAACAGGCCCTTCTGCCCAACTTGCCCACACCAACCAACATGTCCCATCTACACTAGACCCACCTGCTTGCGTCTTGCCACATATCCCTCTAAACCTGTCCGATCCATGTACCTGCCTCACCGTTTCTTAAATGTTGCAATGGTACCTGCCTCATCTACCTCCTCCGGCAGCTTGTTCCATGCATCCACCACCCTTTGTCTAAAAAAGGTATTCCTCTGGTTCCTATTAAATGTTTCCCCTCAAACCTATGTCATCATGTTCTCGATTCCCCTACTCTGGGCAAAAGATTCTGTGCGTTTACCCGATCTGTTCATTTTTGTACACCTCCATAGGATCATTCTTCATCCTCCTGCGCTCCAAGGAATAGAGTCCTAGCCCGCTCAACCTCTCCCTATGGCCCAGGTCCTCAAGTCCTGGCAATATCCTTGTAAATCTCTGCAACCTTTCCAGCTTGACAACATCTTTCCTATAGCATGGTGACCAAAACTGAACACAATACTGTAAATGCGGCCGCATCAAAGTCTTGTACAACTGTAACATGACATCCCAACCTCTAAATTCAGTACTCTGACTGATGAAGGCCATTGCGCCAAAAGCCTTTTGGACCACCCTGTGGTGCCACTTTCAACAAACTATGTACCTGCACTCCGAGATCCCTCTGCTCTACAACACTCCCCATAGCCCTACCATTCACTGTGTAGGTCCTGCCCATGTTAGTCTTACCAAAATGCAACACCTCACATTTCTCTGTATTAAATGCTTTGAACTATTCCTCAGCCCACCCTCCCAACCGATCAAGACCATGCTGAATTTTTGACAACCACCTGCACTATCTACAATACCACCCAATTTGGTGTCATCTTCAAACTTGCCAATCATGCCATGTATGTTCTCATCCAAATATGAGATGAGAGGTTACCATGATAATAGCATGGCGTTTGTTCACAAAATGCTGGGGTAACTCAGCGGGTCAGGCAACATCTCAGGAGAGAAGGAATGGGTGACCCCTTCTTCAGTCTGAAGAAGGGTCTCGACCCGAAACGTCACCCATTCCTTCTCTCTTGAGATGCTGCCTGACCCGCTGAGTTACCCCAGCATTTTGTGAATAAATTCCTTCGATTTGTTCCAGCATCTGCAGTTATTTTCTTACATAGCATGGAGTTCGGATCAGTATAAGTTCATGGAGGTTGTGAGGTGGACAGGGGAATATGGGAGATGGCCTCATCTGGGGCTAACAAAGTGTGGGTTTCGGTCTCTACTGAGCTGAGTTTCCCATGGTGGTGGCCTGTTTTGGTCACAAACTATCCTGGTGATGTAGGGATTGGTATTCACAAGCTCGGCCGAGGGGCACGTAGAGCACTGAGATGTCAACACTTCAGTCCGGCTGCTAGTGATGGTTTAAGACAAGGGTGGAACTGGCAGTTGGGAAATAGAGTCCTAAAATGCAATTGTCAGAAGAAATTGTCTCATTTCTGTTGAGTTTTCATAAGATCATAAGACATAGGAGTAGCATTAGGTCATTCAGGCCATCGAGACTGATCCGCCATTTAATCATGGCTAATCTATCTTTCCCTCTCAACCCCATTCTCCTGCTTTCTCCCCATAAACTTTGACACCCTTACTAATCAAGAACCTATCAATCTCTACCTTAAAAATATCCAATGGCGGCCTCCCCAGCCATCTGAGGCAATAAATTGCACAGATTCAACTTCCTCTGGCTAAAGAAATTCCTCCTTGTCTCCATTCTAAAGGTGCAACCTTTTATTCAGAGGCTGTGCCCTCAGATCCTGGACTCTCCCATTACTAGAAACATCCTCTCCATATCATTTCTAGGCCTTTCATTATTCGGTAACTTTCAATGAGATCCCCCCCCCCCCATAAAATGCCATAAAAAGCTTGTGTTTAACCAATTTATTTACCGTCAGGACATTTAACAGGTAGATTGGAGGCGACAGTTTGACGGTCAGGTAAGCGTGGGAATTTCGCGATGTTTATGGCCATCAGCCATTACATTTAAAGTGGGCTCCCAACCCAGATATGCAACCCAGAAACCAGATATGCATCTCCCGTACATTTTCAAAGAATGCCCACACACTTTTCACAAAAATCCACGTAACCACTTTTAAAATTATTATTTTTAATACAGCTATTAGTAAACTGGAAGTAAATCCAGTTTATGCCTTGTTACAGTGATGCTTGGTTTTTAAGTAACCCATACAAGATGTTATAGTTCAAAACTCTCAAGTACTTACCGACTTGTCACTGATTTCAGCTAAAATTAGGACGCCAGAGAAACATTGACAGCGTGGGAATTTTCGCGATGTTTCAGATGACGCCGTAATCTCGACCTGACTCGGCATTGTCATGGTCATTGTAAAAGAAAGTTTGGCGATCTGCTACGACTTTGACAGTCGCCAGCAGTCGCCTTAAAATCGCCTAAAGTGGGACAGGCCCTTAAATGTCCTCCAGACCATCCCTAATGCTGGCACATCCTTCCTCTGATATGGGGCCCAAAACAATATTCCAAAGACAGACACAAAGCGCTGGAGTAACTCAGCGGGTCAGGCAGCATCTCTGGTGAAAAAGGATAGGTGACGTTTCGGGTCGGGACCCTTTCTCAATATTCCAAATGTGGTCTTACCAGCACCTCATAAAGCATTAAACAAGTTGTGGTGGTGTTCGGGGTTAGCTGTACTGCCCCCGAGGTAACTTGGAGATACTGTCAGAGGTACGTTAGAGATACTTGGAGGTCATCAGTCCCATCACTTGACTTTCGGAGAACATCTACAGATCTGCATCTAGCTGAGAAGTAGCCGAGTAAAACCTTCAGAGTCTTTGAGAAATTAACTTATTGACTTCCTTCTCCTTTTGATATTTATTTGGCCCTGGACCAGGGGACAAAAACTCTTCACAATTTTAAAAACAGAAAGAAACCAGCAAACTAAAATCTTGGCATCATATCCGTCTGGCAATGAGCTTATATCGCAATGCCCAAATGCCAGCAATTAACCGCTCATTTCTATTCCACCTTTGTTGATAATGCTGGATCGGAACACTTGGCTTGAATGGAGAAAGGTTGGATGTCTGTGATTTAATCATGCCGTTGTGAATACTTGTGGTACGATTAATTCTTGCTTTCCAAGTTGCTACAACTCAATAGCCTTCAGTAATTCAAGACAGTAACACCCCACTGCATCTCCTCCAAGTCCAATTTCCTATTTTCCTACAGCCCTTTAAAAATACAATTGGTGCTCTTCAACATATGTGTGACTATAAAATGAAACAGAATGCCAACTGATCAAAATCTGTAGAAGAATCCCGAACCAAAACGTCACCTATCCATGTTCTCCTGAGATACTGCCCGACCCGCTGAGTTACTCCACCATTTTGCGTCCTTTTGTGCAAACTCGCATCTGCAGGTCATTGGTTCTACATTCTAAAGCTTCTTCCTTGTAAGATGCAGAATACTGAGTTCAGACTTTAGAGATACAGCTTGGAAGCAGGGCCTTCGACCCACCGAGTCCGCACTGTCGAGTGATCAACCTGTGCACCAGTGCTATCCTACACACTAGGACCAATTTACAATTTATAGAAGCTAATTAACCTACAAATCTGCACGTCTTTGGAGTGTGCGAGGATACCCAGAGAAAATCCACGCAGTCAAACTCCATTGACATTCTCCAATTGACATTCTCCAATTTTAGGTAACTAATCTACAAACACCCCCTCCCCCTCCCCTTCTCTCTCTCTTTCCCCCCCTGTTCTCTGTGCCCCACCTGGATTCACACCCATTTCTCCCCTTCCCCTTCCGACTCTGTCCCGTTCCATCTATATTCCATCTTCTAGCTTCACAATTCGCGTCTCTTCCATCCCTATCTCCTTATCTCACAATTATTGTCTTTTCATCTCTGACCTTTGTCCAACTTCCTTCCAATAAAAAAAACATCACTTATATCCGCCTATCACTCACCCCCCCACACTTTGTCCTGCCCCTACCTCTCTTCCAGCTTTCACCCCCCTCTCCAACCACAATCAGTCTGAAGGAAGGTCCCGACCTGAAACATCGCCTATCTATATTCTCCAGAGATGCTGCTGACCCGATGAGTTACTCCAGAACTTTGTGTCTTCCTCTTTGCAACGTGCCTAAGAAAAGAACAGGGGACCAGGAAACTTTATTTTATTTTCCACTTTCCTCATAACTTGCTCAAAAAACAGGCCTAATACGACGGATTACAACAGTGACTTTAGGCCCTGCAAAGACTTAGCAGTTTGAAATCGCCGCTGACGCAAGAAAAGGCACAAACGTTGTTGGCGCAATAAATGAGACATTCATGGATAAACATAGGCCTTGATTGAAGATCTGACGGCCTGATAATGGTGAAGATTGTTGAGGTTTTCATTTTGCAGCTGATAGATTAGATTTAATGATCAAAGGATAATCGTTACAGTGCAAAACTGAGTGAGAATTGAATAAAGGCAATGGTTAAGCAACCTTGAACTGCATTTAGTAGCAGGATGTCCCTTGATGTTGGTCTTCCAAAAAGTCTAAAATGTGACAGGTTAATTGGACCTAGGTAAACTACTGTGTGGATCTTATCCAGTGGTATGGCAGTTTCATGAAATAAACAGTGCTTTCTGAATTCAGTAGTGGAGCAGGCTGTTAAAATGATTTGATAGACTACATTTCTGGAAGCATTGAGCCAGCATGTCTCCTGGCTGTGTTGCTTAGCAACTTTTTAATTCAAGAAGGATCAAAAAGACAAAATCCCTATGGAGCTGAAAACAGAAATGAGACTGCAGTTGACAGATGATATGAGTTGTTTCATATAATATACTGTGAAGATCACCGAGTTCTTTCATGAATGATAAATGGGCTGTACACAGATCAATGGGCACTGCAATAAACTGGAACCATGGTCCATGTCTGATGCCGCAGAGGTTGCGTAATTGGGAAGGGACCTGAAGATTTGGTTATTGAAACAATTCCTGTTTGTTTTCGCCGCTGCACAGTGTAAGCGGAAAGAGCTGCCAAATCCTGACGGTATAGTTTAGTTTAGAGGTACAGAGCAAAAACAGGCCCTTCGGCCCACCGAATCCGCACTGGATCCGCACCGACCAGCGATCACCCGGTAAACTAGCACTATCCGAACACACCAGAGACAATTTACAACCGAAGCCAATTAACCTGCGAACCTGCATGTCTTTAGAGTGTGGGAGAAAACCGGAGCACCCGGGGGAAAACCCACATGGTCACAGGGAAAACGTACAAACTACTTTCAGACAGCGCCCGTAGTCAGGATTGAACCCGGGTCTCCGGCGCTGTCAGGCAGCAACTCTACCAATGCTCCAAGGTGCCGCCCTCAGATTTTTGTTTCTTAATAACGTTGTGACATCAACTGCGCCTAGGCTGGCCAGCTCAAATTGTTGCCACAGCTCATACAGTGAGGACATCACAGTTAAGTGATCGTTCTTCTGTGTGCGTGTGTGTGCCATGCATTTAAGGCAAGATTACTTCAGGAGAACAGCATTGGTGAATAAGTCAGTAACTGGGAAAGGGGATTGTTTGGAGCTTTCTGATGCAAAGGTTTGCAGTTGGATGTTGATATATATTTTAGAAAAAATTGTTCCAGACATAAAACAACCGAACAGTACCAGTTATCTTTATGACTATTTTGGATGTTACTGGAATTGGCCTTTACACCAACGCACATTGTGCATAAATAGAGTTGTAGAATCATACAACATGGTAACCGGTCCTTCAGCCTAACTTTAGAGATACAGCACATAAACAGGCCCTTCGGCCCACCAGGTCCGTGCTGACCAACGCTCCCCATACACTGACACTATCCTACAAACTATGGACATTTCACAATTTTTTTTACCAAAGCTAATTAACCTACAAACCTCTATGTCTTTGGAGTGTGGGAAGAAACCAGAGGACCCAGGGAAAACTCACACGGTCACGGGGAGAACATGCAAACTCTGCACAGACAGCACCAGTAGTCAGATCGAACCCGGGTCTCTGGCAGAAAGGCAACATCTCTACCGCTGCACCACTGTGCCAACCATCAACTTCCATGCCAATCAAGATGTCCCATGTAAGCTAGTCCCATTTGGCCCACATCCCTCTAAACCTTGTGCCCGTCCAAATGTCTTTTAAATGCTGCCTCCTCTGCCAGTTCATTCCAGATACCCACCACCCTTTGAGTGAAAATTGAATTTTGCCACTCTTACCATAAACCTATGTCCTTTGGTTCGTCATTCCCTTTCTCTGGGTCAATGACTCTGTGCATTCATCCTATCTATTCCCTTCATGACTTTGTACACCTCTGCACAATCGCCCCTCAGATGACTGCGCTCCGAGGAATAAAGATCTAGCCTGCCCACTGTCTCCCTTTAGCACTGGTTTTGCATGGTAACTTGCAGGAAGTGGGAACAATGATAGGGGGTAGACACAAAATGCTGGAGTAACTCAGCGGGTTAAGCAGCATCAGGGAGAGAAGGAATGGGCGATGTTTCGGATCGAGACTCTTCTTCAGACAATGATAGGGGACCGAGTGTTCGGTGTCTTCCATTGGTGAATAAAATAATCTGTTGTGAAAACTCCCGAGCCAATAAAGTGAAAGACAGACAGGAAACGAGAGGTGGGCGGGTGAAGTTTCCAGTAGTGGCAGGGTCTAGAACTAGAGGGAACAGCCTCGGGATAAAATTACGTACCTTTAGAAAGGAAATGAGAAAAAAAAATCTTTAGTCAGAAGATGGTGAATCTGCAATTCGTTGCCACAGACAGCTGTGGAGGCCAAGTCATTGAGTATTTCTAAAACAGAGATTGATAGGTTCTAGATTAGTAAGGGTGTCAAAGGTTATGGGAAGAAGGCAGGAATGAGAGGGAAAGAGATTGGCCATGATTAAATGGCGTTGACTCAATGTGCCAAATGGCTTAGTGTCATGGCTTAATGAATGGCTTCTATGACTTATGAACTATTTTACACAAAACACGGTGGAACGCGCTGCATGGGGTGGTGGTGGAGGCAGATAAGATAGTGGCATTTAAGAGGCTATTGGATAAGCAAGTGGATATGCAGGTAATGGAGGGATATGGACCAAGTGCAGGCAGGGGAGATTAGTTTACTTGGCATCATGTTCAGCATACATATTGTGGGCCGAGGGGCCTGTTATTCTGCTGTACTGTTCTATATTCAATTTGAGGCAGAAAGAGAAATAAAGAGAGGAAGAGATAGAGAGGGAAAAGAAAGGTAAATTAAACCAGCTTTGTAATTATAGACAAAATATTTGGAACAGTGTACTGCTTGAAAGTACATGGCCCTAACCTCAGTACCTTCAGTGTTGTTTGACATGACTGGACCATTATTTAGTACAATTGGCAGAGTCCTCGTCATACAAGTTACAAGCCCCAAATGGCGGAAGTGATTATATTGAGGGTATAAATCTCGTCATCAAGAGTGAGATGTTGTGCAATGTTGTTCTGTTTTGTCTAAACCAACGGCATTGTTTCACTTATTGTGCACCGTTTGTGGAGAATAGGAACTCAACCTTTCAATCTTCCTCATTGCAAATTGCTGGGGTTTTTAAACAAACTAACATTGGCAAATGACTTGAACATAGTTATTTTTACAGCATTTCTGAGATGTTAAGATAATCTCTTTCATATCGTGTGTTGAGCAAAGCCATCCTCTTGTCTTGTATTAGAACTGCAAGATCTAATGCCTGGGGTTAAATTCAAGAGAACATCACGCACAATTTCTGACAGATGTACCCACACAGAGCACAGGGTTTCAGACTCACTAGAACTGCGCTTGAAAATCTTCCAATGAATTTCAAAATCGTTCTTCAGGCAACAAGTGGTTCATGTCAGTGATTCCAGAAATATTCTCGTTGTGATGGGACCACATTACTAAAGCCCGCCACCCAGAATAGTTTGGAGAAACAAGGAACTGCTGATGATCAGACCGTCAATGGGGGGAAGGTTGCAGTAGCACGGACTCATGAAAGAAAACCCGAGTGCCAAAGGAATAGAAGGCAGAGTTGACTGCTGTTCCACTAATGTGACTGGTGTCACCACAAAGCAGTCAATTCAACAATGCCTCACCTTGTGTGGCCGTATAGAGGTAGGGGCGGCGGTGGAGGCAGATAACATAGTGGCGTTCAAGAGGCTTTTCGACAGGCATATGGATATGCAGGAAATGGAGGGATATGGGTTATGTACAGGCGGAGGAGAGTAGTTTACTTGGCATCATGTGCAGCATGGACATTGTGGGCCAAGGGGTCGGTTCCTGTGCTGTACTGTTCTGTGTCCTATGTGAGGCAGAAAGAGAAATAAGGAGAAGGAATGACAGAGAGGGAAAAAAAAACACAAAATAAATTCAACTTGCTTTGCAATAATGTAAAAATATTTATTTGGAGCAGAGCACTACCTAAAAGAACAAGGCCCGAACCTCAGTACTTCGATGTTGTTCGTCATGTCTGGACTATTAATTAGTAGAGTCCTCATCATACAAGATATAAGCCCTCAATGGTTACCCGGCAGTGATTATATTGAGGATATAAACAGGGGTACAGGGCTGCCGGAGCTCACAGGAGCGCCTCTGTAAAAAAAAGCCATAATAAACAGCGGGGAATTTAACAGCAACTGCTCCAGCACCAGTGACAGCTCTGACATCTAAAAAATTAGCACTGCAACACTGGGTATAAATCTTGTCATCCAGAGACGATGCAGTGAGATGCAATGTTGTTCTGCTTTGTCCTGGCAGAGGGACCTGTTCCTGTGCTGAACTGTTCTATGTTCTATGCTGTGACGCTGATTGCCCCTTCTTTGAATGGGCCATTGAAAGAAAGGTCCACTGCCTCTCTGGGTCTTCCTGCAATATCACCTCACAGTTCCAGTGACCCGGGTTTGATTTAAATACGACCTTCGCTGGTATCTGTGCGGAGTTTGCACGTTCTCTGTGATCGCACAGGTGATCCAGATTCCACCTGCATCCTGGTGATTGGCAGATTAGAACATAGAACATCAAACAGTACAGGAGACTGCAGCCCAGTCTGAAGAAGGGTCTCGACCCAAAATGTCACCCATTCCTTCTCTCCTGAGATGCTGCCTGACCTGCTGAGTTACTCCAGCATTTTGTGAAATAAATACCTCCAGCCCATGATATCTGTATTGACCATGAGACAGATGAGATTAGAATCTCTTGGAATTGGATTATCATGGAATCATGTTCAGTCCAGTTATTGTGGGCTGAAGGGCCAGTTCCTGTGTGATACTCTATGCACATAACCTGCTTCAACTGTATGGATTGAAGGGGGAATAGTGGTCAGGTTTCTGGGGATAACTCTTTGAAACAGAGCCAAGGATCTTTCATACTCAGGTGATCAGACAGCACTTCAATTTGACTTCCCATCTAGAGGCAGCACTTCTTCTTGGGTAGCTTATAACCTAACGGTATGAACGTTGATTTCTCTAATTTCAAGTAACTCCTGCATTCCTTCCCTTCCCCTCTCTCTTCCTTTCCCCTCACCCCCGTCGTCCAAACAGTTCCACTGTTCGCATCTTTGTATCCCTCTTGTTATCACACCTTCCCCAGCCAACAATAGGCCATTATGGGCTTCATCCTTCCTGAGGTCATCTGTTGCTGGCCCTGATTTGTTCTGGCCTTTTCTCACCTCCAGTTTATTTCCCCACCCCCCTCCCCCCACCCACCCACCCACCTCTACTTTCACTCTGAAGAAGGGCTCCAACCCGTAAAGCCACCGATTCTTTTTCTCCAGCGATTCTTGATTAGTACGGGTGTCACGGTTTATGGGGAGAAGGCGGGAGAATGAGATTAGGAGAGCGAGATGGATCAGCCATGATTGGATGGCGGAGTGGACTTGATGGGCCCTATGGCCTAATTCTGCTCCTATCACGTATGACCTTGTGACCTTATGACCTTACGAGACGATGCCTGACCTGCTGAATTACACCAGAATTGTGTGTCTATCTTCGGTATAAACCCGCATCAGCAGCTCCTTCCTTCAGAGAAGAAACCACCTCGGACTACGCAGCGTACTGTATTCGTGGTGCTTCATAGAGGTATCTGCATTGATTTTTTTGCGTTAGTACCTGGGATATCTGTTGGATAAAAGACTATCTATAGATGTTGTGAAATGTCATGCTTGATCAGATTATTCCGTGCTCAAAAAACATATTGTTCTGTCTCCAAATACTGAAGCACTAAATTATTCAAAGAAGTTACAACAAATCTATGTACTTCTTTTCTTTCTCCGGCTAATGGTGTTATTTGTACTTGCAGGCAGAAAAAAGCAAGATTCGACCCATCGCTGTGAAGTAAGTTTACTTTTATGTGGCAGTGTTCTCTATTGATGATCGATAAATGAAATATTGGGTTGTGGTGGGAAGGAGATGGGGGATATTTATGCTCCTTCAGCTATTCAGGTAAGGATTATAACATGATACTGCAATCTACCCCTTACTGCCCAGAGGGCAAATGTTCTCTGCTCCTCATAAATTAGCTAATTCGATTTAGTACAATTTGTGCTTTGTTTCGAGTAACACCATTTGGGCATATTTATACACCAACCTCAACCTACTTCAAACCAATTTTGTTGTTCTCCTTAAACGAGCTGTAATGAATATAAAAATAATCATCTTCAGGGCCCCTATAAATAAACTCACAAGTATTTCAAGTGGCTTGGGCTGAGTGCTAATGTGACAAGACATAAAATATCCTGTAAATTGATCCAGTCCTATTGGCAATTCAAACCACTTGCTTATTCTTGTTACGAGACACTATCTGCTGTGTTGTGCATTGGGCAGGCTTGTTGCTTCTATTTATATTTTATAGTCATGTGTTTATGACGCCGAAGGAGGCCAGTCTGCCCATCAGGTCTATACTGGCCCTCAGAATCATTTCCCAATTATTTTCCTTACAATCTATTCTCTCTTGCCTGCCCACCAACTCCAACTAATTCTCCTGTCGCCACCTCCACTTGGGGTAATTTCCAGCAGCCAATTAACCTACCAGCACAGGTTTGGAGTGTGGGAGGAAACCGGAGCACCCGGAGAAAACCCACGCGGTCACTGAGAGAGCGTACAACCTTTGTGCAGACAGTACCCGAGGTCAGGATCGAACCTGGGTCTCTGGCGCTGTGAGGCAGCAACTCTACCGCTGCACCACAGTTCTTAAGGTTAGGATTAAACCCAAAGTGCCTCAGACAGTAGCAATGGCACGAAATGGTATTCACACCGGCACCTTTTTATCTACAAAAAAATATAATGTTTCATACCAAACTGGGTACGAACGACACCAAAGTGGCTTTGAAAGAGCTGATTAGGAGTAGTTCCCCTCTAGGGAAATCTCAGACTCAGGGGTGGTGGTGGTGGTAGATACAAGGGGGGCATTTTAGACCCTTTTAGATAGGCATATGGATATGTAGTGGAGTGTCCTGACCCAAATCATCGCTTATCCAAGTTCTCCAGAGATGCTACCTGACCGGGCAAAAGATACAGAAGTGTGAAAGCACACACCTCCAGATTCAGGGATAGTTTCTTCCCAGCTGTTATCCACCAACTGAACCATCCTATCACCAACTGGAGAGCGGTTCTGACCTACTATCTACCTAACTGGAGATCCTCAGACTATCCTTAATTGGAATTTATCTAGCACAAAATGTTATTTCTTTTATCCTGTATATGTTCATTGTGGTCGGTTTGATTGTAATCATGTAGAGTGTTTTCGCTGACTGGTATAGCACGTAACATGAAGCTTTTCACTGTACCTCGGTACAGGTGACAGCAACTAAACTAAACTAAACTGAACCCGTTGAGGTATTCCAGCACTTTGTGTTGGACGTAAGAGTCCGGGGTCTGCATTCCTCTTGTCTCTTGATAGCTGGAGCAGTGATAAAGCAGTACTAACTGCTGCACCACCGTGGAAGCATGGGATTTGAGGGGAAAAATATTTATCATCGGTTATTAGCAGTGAATATTACCCAGAGCACTGGCCATCCATTATATCCACTTCCAAACACTTCATACGAGTGCTTTATGTTGTGATGGTATGTAGCAATACCTCTATAAAGTTAAAAAGTAGACTTTCAATTTTTGTGAAAAGATTACAAAAATGAAAAAAAATAAAATGTATTAATGAAATTAGGCAGTCAGTTCCATAAACAGCTTAAAGAAGGTTCAAAATGCTTGAGGAACTCAGTGGGTCAGACAGCATCTCTGGAGAACTTGGTTAGGCAATGTGTCAGATGTCTTCCCGACCTGAAACATCACCTCTCAGTGTTCCCCTGAGTTGCTGACTGTCTATTTAAGTTAACCAGCCCCTTTTTCTTTAAACAACCATCTACAACTCCTTTCTTCAACCTTAAGCTGTTTAAGTAGCTGTGAGGTGATAATCTGTCATAGACACCAATAGCAAGGAATAATATACATACCAACATCTTTTTGTCTACAACAAAAGCACTGATTCTTACCAAAGATGCAAATGTACAGACCTGAGACCGAGTACAAACTACGGCCAAGGGGACTGAAAGAGTTGACTATGAGACGTTGTTTCCCCCCCCCCCCTTGGGAAGTCTCAGACTCAGGGGCAGAGGTTCAGAATAGTTTAAGATGGAGATGAGTCAGAAACCTTCTCTCAGAGAGCCCTGGGATCCTTGAAACACTAATCCACAGAGATCTTTGCTCAAAGAATCGTTAATTATATCACAGACTGAGTCGACAGGGGGAAGAGTGGAGTTGAGACCAAGATCAGGTCCAGTATTCTCTTTAGACTTTAGAGATACAGTGTGGAAACAGGCCCTTCGGCCCAGCAAGTCCACGCTGACCAGCGATTATCCCATACACTAGCACTATCCTACTAGGGACAGTTTAAAATTTACAGAAGCCAATTAACCTACAAACCTGTGTGTCTTTGGAGAGTGGGAGGAAACTGGAGCACCCGGAGAAAACCCACACAGTCACAGGGAGAACGTACAAACTCCATTCAGAAAGCACCCAAAGTCAGGATTGAACCTGGGTCTCTGGCGCTGTTAGGTAGCAACTCTATCACTGTGCCACTCTATTATTGAAACCTGGAGCAGACTCGAGGGGCACTGTGGACCAAACCACATCTTGTTTCTAATGAAAGAAACAAAATGCTAAGAGTAACTCAGCAGGCCGGGCAGCATCCCTGGAGAACATGGATAGGTGAAGTTTCGGGTCGGGACCCTTCTTCAGACTGATGCTGTGAGGTCAACTATCTGGACCTCAACTCCCCTTACGCACTCTCATCCCTGCCCCTCTGATCGCACAGCCCTCCTCTCACTCAACAGCAATCCCAACATTGTCGTTAAACCCATTGACGAGAGAGGTGCTGTTGTTGTCTGGTGGGCTGACCTCCATCGTGCTGAGGTCAGGCACCAGCTCTCAGACAGCTCCTCACATCTACCTCATGGCCATGTCCCCACAGACGAACACCAGGCCACCATCTCTGACTCTTGTTTCTAATGCTGTGACGCTCCTTACTGTTCTCGCGTCATGTTCCGCATTGACAACCAAAGATAAAATTTGCCTCCAAAGTGACTAAAAGCACGTTGTCAACCAAATCATAACATCATCAGCCTGAAAACTGTAATGTCCATGTTTAAGAGCAACTTCTTCCTTACAACCACCAGGCTATTGAGCACAACAACCTCCAATTAGGTTCTCTGAACTATAGAGACTTGGGGACATTATTTTTGCACTTTTATTGTCTATTTGTTTGTCTGTTTGCTTTTTTATATATGTACTGAACTTTATTTTGCTGTTCAGTATGGGTGTTACAGAGTACTATGTTTACATATCTGTTTTGCTGCTTCAAGGAAAAATTCCATTGTTGCATTTTGGGACATATGACGATACAACAATCTTGACTTGACTCATGACTCTCTTGAGATATCTCCTTTACGGTTACTCCTATTGATGCTAATAATAATACTAAAATAACGATAATAATAATAATGACAGTGATGATGAGGTCTATTTTTGCAGACCAGTAATTAAATGCAAATCGCTCTGCTGACGCAGAGGTTTTGAACAAGAGCTTCTTATCCAGGAAGACATGAATTAAACAGAGAACACAAAGTGCTGGAGTAACTCAGCAGGTCAGGTAGCATTCTCTGGAGAACACGGATAGGTGATGTTTCGGGTCGGAACCCTTCTTCAGACGGTTGTCGTAGGGAGAGAAACCTGGAAAAGAGAGATAGGGGCAGGACAAAGCCTGACAAGTGATAGGTGGATACAGGTGAGGAGGGTTAGATTGGGAGATGGGTGGACAAAGTCTAGAGATATACAGAAGACAAAAGTGTGCTTAGTTTCAACTCCATTTTCTGATCTATTATTATGTCTTTCGGCCAAAAATTGGGCACAGCACACCTTGTCTTAAGGGGCTCTTATAGGATATTTATGATGTTAAACCTAAGAGCTATTTAATTATGTTTCTGATATGATATTCTGATTTGGCCAGCATAGTGGTGCAGCGGTAGAGTCGTTGACTCACAGCGTCAAAGGCCTGGTTTTTATCCTGTCCGCAGGTGCTGTCTGTACGGAGTTTGTATGTTTTCTCTGTGGCCGCGTGGGTTTCCTCTAGGTTCTCTGGTTGAATTCAATTAAAAAAATTAATTGAATAAATTTTATTTGCCAAGTATGTACACATGCAAGGAATTTGCCTTGGTGCTTTGCTCGCAAGTAACAACATGATATACAGTAAACGATTAAGAATAAAACATTATAATTTAAACATGGGAAGAATGAAATAAAATACCAGAGCAAAAGGAGGCAAGACTTTTGGTTTTTGAGTAGAGTTACCGCTCATAGAAAAAAAGCTGTTTTTATGTCTGGCAGCTTTGACAAACTGGTGCGGCCTTCCAGAGGGAAGTGCTTCAAAGAGTTTGTGGCCATGGTGAGAGGGGTCAGAGATGATCGTACCCGCTCTCTTCCTGGCCCTTCGTCGATGGGGGGAAGGTTGCAGCCAACAACCTTCTCGGCTGTTCGAACGATGCGCTGCAGCCTCCGATGTCATGCTTGGTGGCTGAGCCAAACCAGACCATGATGGAGAAGGTGAGGAAAGACTCTATGATGGCAGTATAAAACTGGACCATCATTGCCTGTGGCAGATTGTGTTTCCTCAGCTGCCGCAGGAAGTACATCCACTGTTGGGCCCTTTTGACTGTGGAGTCGATGATGGCCTCCCATTTAAGGTCCCTGGAGTAAAAGTGTGCAAAGATTGCAGTGAAAGAACAGTAGATTGCACTGAGACAGTACACAAATTGTCACCGAGTTTCCGATGCTATCTTGCATCCTTCAAGTTTCAATGTTCTTAAAAATATGGAGTCTTCTCTTGGCCTTGTCCTGGCGGTGTCTCTGGACCTTGGCCTTGTCCTGGCAGCCCTCTGGACCATTCCCAGGCAGTCAATTGGAAGAAAAGCAACCAGGAATAATCTTGCTCCCTTCTTTTCCTGCCCACATATTTTTAAGAGCATCCAACTGTGATTGGTTTGTGGCTTATTCTATTGAGCATGTCACATCCCCAGTGCAAAAGGTGGTTTAGAAAGCTTGTACATGCATAACGACACTTCCACTGGGGGTGGAGTGTTGATATACTTGGATCGATACAATATTCTGGTTTACTGTAAGTACCATGAAGGTCTTTTTGATCTTGAGAGGCAACACAAAGTTGCTGATGGAAAACTGTTAGCCCATTCCCCACGTTACATCTCTGTACATTATTATGACCACATTTGAAAATGTGTTTCGGTTTGACATTACTGCCGTGAAAACAGTCGCATTTCACAAAGTGCTACCTATTCTCTCTCTACCTTTAGTCTGTAAATTGCGTGGAATGCAACACAGCCCTGGAACGTTGGATGTTTAGAATTGCCAGATCCTTTATTGTTAAAGACTCGCGTGTTTAACTGTCTGAAAGCATATTGATTAAAATAAGTGGAGACCAAGGATCAAGTGCTCTGCTGTTAGATTGGGAATCAAAGGTTTGTGTTCCACAGATTCATTCAAGTCCGCTTTGCCATGGCAGTAGCAGATGATACAAAGCTGCAATGTAGGAGGAACAAGCATACATTATCAGAGGCTTTAGACTTTAGGCTATGCAGAATGAACTCAGTGGGCCAAATGGCATGTTGCCATACTGATATGGCATGGGGTATCTCTGAACAAAGATTCCTTACAAAATAGGCAAAACATAAAGTGCTGGAGTCTGGAAGAGGATTCTGACTCATAACACCATCTGTCCATTCCCTCCACAGATGCTGCCTGACCAGCTGAGTTACTCCAGCACTTAGTGTTTTGCTCAGGATTCCAGCATCTACAGTTCTTTGGGACCCTTCCTTCCAAAATTTAGTTAAAGTTATAATTCCAACATGGCTAATTTATCGAGCATATAAATTGATAGAATTCCACAATAATATTTGTCTGATTTACAAGGTAAAAGGGTTCCTGGATTATTTGAACTTTAATCCAGAGCTCAGTTTGGAAAATGTAATGTATCAGAGTGGCAATAGACAATAGACAATAGACAATAGGTGCAGGAGTAGGCCATTCAGCCCTTCGAGCCAGCACCGCCATTCAATGCGATCATGGCTGATCACTCTCAATCAGTACCCCGTTCCTGCCTTCTCCCCATACCCCCTCACTCCGCTATCCTTAAGAGCTCTATCCAGCTCTCTCTTGAAAGCATCCAACGAACTGGCCTCCACTGCCTTCTGAGGCAGAGAATTCCACACCTTCACCACCCTCTGACTGAAAAAGTTCTTCCTCATCTCCGTTCTAAATGGCCTACCCCTTATTCTTAAACTGTGGCCCCTTGTTCTGGACTCCCCCAACATTGGGAACATGTTATCTGCCTCTAATGTGTCCAATCCCCTAATTATCTTATATGTTTCAATAAGATCCCCCCTCATCCTTCTAAATTCCAGTGTATACAAGCCCAATCGCTCCAGCCTTTCAACATACGACAGTCCCGCCATTCCGGGAATTAACCTAGTGAACCTACGCTGCACGCCCTCCATAGCAAGAATATCCTTCCTCAAATTTGGAGACCAAAACTGCACACAGTACTCCAGGTGCGGTCTCACCAGGGCCCGGTACAACTGTAGAAGGACCTCTTTGCTCCTATACTCAACTCCTCTTGTTACGAAGGCCAACATTCCATTGGCTTTCTTCACTGCCTGCTGTACCTGCATGCTTCCTTTCATTGACTGATGCACTAGGACACCCAGATCTCGTTGAACTCCCCCTCCTCCTAACTTGACACCATTCAGATAATAATCTGCCTTTCTATTCTTACTTCCAAAGTGAATAACCTCACACTTATCTACATTAAACTGCATCTGCCATGTATCCGCCCACTCACACAACCTGTCCAAGTCACCCTGCAGCCTTATTGCATCTTCCTCACAATTCACACTACCCCCCAACTTAGTATCATCTGCAAATTTGCTAATGGTACTTTTAATCCCTTCGTCTAAGTCATTAATGTATATCGTAAATAGCTGGGGTCCCAGCACCGAACCTTGCTGGTCACTGCCTGCCATTCCGAAAGGGACCCATTTATCCCCACTCTTTGCTTTCTGTCTGTCAACCAATTTTCTATCCATGTCAGTACCCTACCCCCAATACCATGTGCCCTAATTTTGCCCACTAATCTCCTATGTGGGACCTTGTCGAAGGCTTTCTGAAAGTCGAGGTACACCACATCCACTGACTCTCCCTTGTCAATTTTCCTAGTTACATCCTCAAAAAATTCCAGTAGATTTGTCAAGCATGATTTCCCCTTCGTAAATCCATGCTGACTCGGAATGATCCCATTACTGCTATCCAAATGCTCAGCAATTTCGTCTTTTATAATTGACTCCAGCATCTTCCCCACCACTGATGTCAGACTAACTGGTCTATAATTACCCGTTTTCTCTCTCCCTCCTTTCTTAAAAAGTGGGATAACATTTGCTATCCTCCAATCCACAGGAACTGATCCTGAATCTATAGAACATTGAAAAATGATCTCCAATGCTTCCACTATTTCTAGAGCCACCTCCTTAAGTACTCTGGGATGCAGACCATCAGGCCCTGGGGATTTATCAGCCTTCAGTCCCATCAGTCTACCCAAAACTATTTCCTGCCTAATGTGGATTTCCTTCAGTTCCTCCATCACCCTAGGTATCAGAGTGGCGCAGCGGTAAAGTTGCTGCCTTACAGCACCAGAGACCCGGGATCGATCCTGACTATGGGTGATGTCTGTATGGAGTTTGTATGCTCCCTCTGTGACCACGTGGGTTTTCTCCAGGTGTTCCTGTTTCCTCCCACACTCCAAAGACGTACAGGATTGCAGGTAATCGGTTTTGGTAAAAAAAAGTGTAACTTGTCCCTTTTGTGTAGGATAGTGCTAGTGTACGAGGGGATCGCTGGTCGGTGCGGACTTGGTGGCCTGAAGGGCCTGTTTCCATGCTGTATCTCTAAAGTTTAAAAGCTTAAAGTTATTGTGATAGGTGCAGGTTTATAGAAGGGATGCCTTCTACCTTTTGTGCATGATACCGCAGAGTCTTAGTGTTTGTGACCAGCATGGTCGTGTTTGGTTGCAGTGTGCAGAATAACACTCCAATGGTTTGAGTTCCAGTTTACAATTTTAAACATCACATGAGAGAGTACGAGAAAGCCAATTTGTCAACGTTTGACTGCTACTTCCTACTATACATGAGAGATTTTAACCGAGGCACTAATTGGCTGTGGGTTTGCGTGTACTTCATCAGTTTTAGAGGAACAGAAGGAAACAATTTGTATCCCTGTGGTACCTTTCGCAAACCCAGCTCTCCAAACCTCTGTACAGCCAATGAAATATTTTTAAGTGTATTCATTCACCTCACGCAAGTAGCAAAGCAGTCGATTGGTCCATATCAGGATCCCACAAAGACCAATGAAATAAGTGTTCAGGTAGATTACCAATTGATCCTTGATCGTGGTTGTGTTTCTCAAATTCATTTCCATTGGCGTAATTTACAAAAATAATGCAGAGCCCTTACTTGTTCAATATATGAGGTTGTTGCCAGAACTCGAGGGCCTGAGCTATTGGGAGAGGCAGCACTGTGGCGCAGCAGTAGAGTTCAGGTTTCTTCCCACACTCCAAAGACATACAGGTTTGTAGGTTAATTGGTTTCCAAAATTATAGATTGTCCCTAGTGCATAGGACAGTGCTTGTATAGGGTGCTCACTGGTTGGCACGGCGGGCCATAGGCCTGTTTCCATGCTGTATCTCTAAAATCTAAAGTCCAAATAGAGGTTGAGCGGGCTAGGATTTTATTCATTGGAACGCAGAAAGCTAAAGGGTGATCTTATAGAGGTGTATAAGATCATGAGATAAATTGATAGGGTGAATGTTGTCTTTTACCCGGGATAGGGAAATCAAGAATCAGAGGATTTTGGTTTAAGTTGAGAGGGGAATAGGAATCTGAGGGACAACACTTTCACTCAGATGGTGGTGGGTATACGAAATGAACTGCCAGAGAAAATCGTTGAGGCAGGTACAATAACAATATTTAAAAGACATTTGAACAGATATATGGATAAGAAAGGTTTAGAGGGATGTGGGTCAAAGGCGGGCATATGGGATTAGCTTAACTGGGGAATCTTGATCGCATGGATGAGTTGGACTGTCTGTATGATTCTATGACTAAAATTGGTGAATTTCTGTTTGAGATGTTATGGGAGACTCTGGAGAGAGTTGCCCTGCTCTTCATTGAAAAGATCTGTGAGATCTTTCATGGTGGGACCTTGGTTTAGTGTCATCTCTAAAAGCCCATCACTACCACTGCACCAAAATGACGGTCTAAATTTTAAGTCTCCAGTATGGACCATTCCACAAGGACACACCCAAGAAGGCATCCAGACCTAAAAACACCCAGGATCGTGGTGTTCCTTTACTCTCTGATTTATTTTGCATGGTCGGAGTTTAGTTAGCTTAGTCTAGTTTATAGATACAGCATGGAAACAGGCCCTTCAGCCCACTGAGTCCACGCCGACCATCAATCACCTGTTCACACCAGTTCTATGTTATTCCACTTTCTCATCCACACAAAGAACACAAAGTGCTGGAGTAACCCAGTGGGTCAGGCAGCATCTGTAGAGGGAATGGACATTTTGGGTTGGGATTTTTTTTCAAACTTAAAATTATATTTTGTTTAGCGTTTAGAGATACAGTGTGGAAACAGGCCTTCAGCCTACCGAGTCCACGCCGACCACTCCCTGCACACTAGGGGCAATTTACGGAATCCAATTAACTTATAAACCCTCACGTCTTTGGGATGTGAAAGAAAAAAAAGGAGCATCAGGAAAAATTCCACATGGTCACAGGGAGAACATGCAAACTCCCGAAGTCAGGATCGAACCCATTTCTCTTCCGTTGTGCGGCAGCGGTTCTACCAGCTGTCCCATTGTGCTGCCCTGCTATCTGTGTCTCCGCCTGTCCGGATCCTTCCCCTGGAATTGCCTCTCCAGCACTTTCACCTGTTTTGCACAGTTCTAACACTCTTCCTCCAAGACATTGGACTAGTTAGCTTGAAAATAGACGATAGACAATAGGTGCAGGAGGAGGCCATTCGGCCCTTCGAGACAGCACCGCCATTCAATGTGATCATGGCTGATCATTCTCAATCAGTACCCCGTTCCTGCCTTCTCCCCATACCCCCTGACTCTGCTATCCTTAAGAGCTCTATCTAGCTCTCTCTTGAATGCATTCAGAGAATTGGCCTCCACTGCCTTCTGAGGCAGTGAATTCCACAGATTTACAACTCTCTGACTGAAAAAGTTTTTCCTCATCTCCGTTCTAAATGGCCTAACCCTTATTCTTAAACTGTGGCCCCTGGTTCTGGACTCCCCCAACATTGGGAACATGCTTCCTGCCTCTAACGTGTCCAACCCCTTAATAATCTTATATGTTTGATGCCTCCCCTTACATTGCTTTGTTTCTGTTTGCCAACCTTTCATGTGAAAAACTCCAGATTTTCATTATGTTAATGGCACTGTATAAACACAATGTTTTTATCACCACCTAGTGAGCCATAACTGCTAATTTCTTTTGACAAATTTGCTTTAGGTGCAGTTGACAGGGAGAAGGCAGGGACATTCCCTGATAGAGAGGGATGATAGAGAGAGGGCAGGGATCTAAGCAAAGACAATGGGAAAGGGGCATTGTCCTGATAGAAGTATGTAAAATTATGAGTAAAATTATGTAAAATTAGATAGAACAGGCAGTCAGAACCTTTTACCAAGGATGAAAATGTCAAAGATTAGAGGCCATAGCTGTTAGGCTTAAGTTTAAATGAAATGTGTGCAGCAATTTTTTTTACACAGAGGATGGTGAATGCCAGAAACATGCTGCTGGTTGAAGCAGATACGATAGTGGCATTTGAAAGCCTTTTGCGTAGGCACGGGTATGCAGGGAATGGAGGGACATGGGTTATGTGCCGGCAGATGAGAGGGATCATGTTCGGCATAGACATTGTGGGCCGAAGGTCCTGTTCTTATGCTGGGCTTTTCTATGTTTTATGTTAGTACAAAAAACTAACTGAGCAACAGTGGGTGTGGGGGTGAGTAAATGTTGTGGGGAGCGGGGTTCCCTTCAGCTTACTGGCATACAATTGCCATGATTCTGTGTTTACAGCAACAGTGACAGACGCTCCTCCATAAGCAAGGGCACTGTCCAATTCACCACTACCTCATTGTGGACATTGGACTTTGTCTCTCGAACTGATGCGCTACAATGCTGAGAGCTATATTCTGCACTCTGTATCTTCTGCTCTGCTCTACCTATCGTACTTGTGATTGTATTTATGCACAGTATTATCTAACGAGAGTAGATAGCACGCAGAACAAAGCTGAGCCAAACTGCCTGTTTCCCTGTAGAAACAAGGAACTGTTTGGCTCTATGATGCGAAAACAGTTTGCGTCAAGAAAATAGAAAGTGCTTGGGATCGTTCTATTACCAAAGTTGGTTTAACAGTAAATGATGACACTTGGGTTTGCACCAGGGACTGAAGCGCAACTGGACTTCATCTTGCACTAAACGTTATTCCCTTTATCCTGTATCTGTGGACAGCTTGGTTCCAATCATGTATGGTCTGTCCACTGACCAGATAGCACGCAACAAAAAAGCTTTGCACTGTAACTTGGTACATGTAACAATACATGAAACTAACTTACTAATTTTATTTGAGTCATTTTTATGGTTTCAAAGAGATGATCATGATACAAACTGGCCTTACTGGGTCCCAGCAGGTAGAAATTCATAGTCCGATCGTTGTCAGCTGTTATTCAGACATATGTCTTCCAGCAGCTGCTGTCTTTATCACTGATGCTGTAAAGGTATCAGTGAGACACAAGGAACTGCAGATGCTGGAACATGGAGCTGGAGTGGAGCGGAGGGAGATGATTAACATGGAGAGAAAGATGAAAGATTATGGAATAATCGTGCAAGGATGGTGCGGCACGGTGGCGCAGCAGTAGAGTTGCTGCCTTGCAGCGCCAGAGACCCGGGTTCAATCCTGACCATAGACGTACAGGTTTGGCTTGGTGTAAATGTAAATTGTCCCTAGTGTGTGTAGGATAGTGTTAATGTGTGGGGATCACTGGTTGGCGTGGACTCGGTGTGTCGAAGGGCCTGTTTCCACACTGCTTCTCTAAAGTAAACTAGACTCATTATCTAGGACAGAGAGGATGCTGACTGTCATAAGACTGTAGTCCAGTTCTTGTTCAATGAAGGCTTGAGGTGGAGGTTAGATTGAACAAAGGATAGAATATCCATCACATCTCTGTGGATAATAATGGTGCACTGAGAAATGTAATTGTATTAGTGACGTTAAAATGACTAATTCTAATTTCACACTGTCAGATTCTTTGCATGTGTCAAGTAATGCAAACACTTAGGATTATTGCTGCAGATGTATGATTAAATATTCCATTAATGGTTATTTTAACAAGGTATGAAACGAAATCATGCAATCTTGATTGGCGGGTTATATTATTCTGAGGTCTTCCCTGCATGAGATCACACTGTACTTGTCTGCTAGATTGTGGGAACTGTGTAAATGCTGATGCATTTAAGTAAAATATTGGAGACACTGCAGAAAAGGTAGCAGTTATGCAGGGAGAAACCAAGATAACATTTCAACTCAAGGATCCCTTGTTAAATTGTGCTTGTCCAGATGAAAGGTCGACAACTTGTGATGTTTTAGGAAGGAACTGCAGATGCTGGTTTACACCAAAGATAGACACAAGAATTTTAAGTAACTCAGCGGGTCAGGCAGTATCTCTAGAGTAAAGGAATAGGTGACGTTTTCGGTCGAGACCCTTCTTCAGACTGAGAGACAGGGGAGCAGGAAACTAGAGGTATGGAAAGGTACAGAACAGAGCCGGCACCGATGGCTAAGGAGGACAGAAATGGGCCTGATTCCACGCTGTATCTCTAAACTAAAACAAAACAACATAGTTGACCTCTCTCCATGGCACCAGCACTAATTGAGATAGCCATTCAGTGTTCATGATCCATCTTTACCTCACACTACCTTCACCTTATCCTCCACCATCTACGAAAACTGAAGGTTAATCTTGAAAGAATCATCGAAAAATATCATTTGCAATAAAAACTGAAGTGATGACTGACTTGCCACTTGAGAAGGATTAACGCTGGAGGTTTCAGCACTAACTGTGTAAGTAATATCTCATGCATAATAATGAAGAAAAATTATTATTAGGCCATGTTTGAAATTTTCATAAATGTAATTTGGCAAATGGCCACAAATACAGTACTAATAAAAATTCATTGAAAACGACCACACTTCCAGCATCTTGCTGGAACCAAGTAAATACTGAAGTCTTTTGCTCAGGAATGAGGTTCCAGTTTCTACATAGTCTTACAAAACGGGAAAAAAGTAGAAACAAGGAACTGCAGATGCCAGTTTACACAAAAGGACACAAAGTGCTGGAGTAATTCATTGGGTCAGGCAGCATCTCTGGAAAACATGGATAAGTGGCGTCTCGGGTTGGGACCGTTCTTCAGACTGATTGTGGGGGGAGGAGGGGTAGTTGATGGTTGGAACAAAGGCCAGAGATTGAAGTTGAAGGTGTGAGACAGACGGAATGAAGAGTTGCAAATTGTGAAGCCAGAGGAAGAAATGTAGGAGGATGGGGAGAGGAGAAATAGGTACGAGTCCAGGTGAGGGCATTGGGGGAGGGTGGGGTTCTGTGTGGGAGGGGAGGAGGGGGGGGCGTTTGTTAGGGGTCACCAAAAATTGGAAAATTCAATGTTCATAACGATGGGTTGTAAGCTACCCGAGTAGAATATGAGGTGCTGTTCCTCCAGTTTGCATGTGGCCTCAGTGTGGAGGAGGCCCAGGACAGAAAGCTCTGTGTGGGAATGGGAAGGGCGGTTAAAATGGTTTACAACCAGGAGATCCAGTGGACTTTGTGTCTTCCCCTCCCCTCTTCCTCCTCACTAACTCCCTTCTTCCACCCGAGTTGTTTAACCCCTTCCACTGTTCTCCACATTGTTTCTCTTTGAGAACTCACCTTCCCTAACCAACATAGGGCCTTACAGGGCACCACCCTGCCTGAGGTCATTTGTGTCCGGTCCTGGTCTTTTCTCGTCTCCAGCCCTTCACGCCCGCTCGGCCCACCCTCTACTTTCTGTTTGAAGAAGGGTCCCGACCTGAAAGGTCACCCATCCTTTTTCTCCGGAGATGCTGCCTGACCCGCTAAGTTGTTCCAGCACTTTGTGTCTATCTTTGGTATAAACCAACATCTGCGGCTCTTTGTTTCTACAGTATCAGGGCAGGTCTTATCTACAGCTCAACGCCGACGGTGGGAAAAGTCAGGGCCAGTTAGGTATAGATCATGCTATTTTCTGGAAAGTGCAGCGCTCGAGGGGTAGTTCCTTCAAACTCAGAACCGCAGCCAGGTGTTCAGCATTCACCAAAGATTACATCAGTGGTGCTGGAGCAGAAACTACACTTGCTCTGCAGAGAGCACAAAATAATTCATTCCGCAATTTCCTGAGGCAGATTTCTCGATTTAGATGTATGCATGCTATTAAAGGCCCACAACATTGTGGTGTCAATTACTGTTGTTCTGACAGCTGAACTTGGGATGTAGTTAATTTATTAACAAGTAGAGATGTCAGATATCCTCCAACCGATTAAATTAATTTTGGCTCTTACTCAGGGTACTCTTTGTTTCCGTAACACGTTTTGTTAACCCATTGTGTGAAGGTGCAGTTCCACCACCGATTTTCCAGCCCCTGGTGGTCCGGCGGCCCCTTTCATCTGGACAAAATTACGAGAACGCACTTGAAATCACCCCCCCCCTCCACCCACCCCCCCCCCCCCCCCCCACTCCCTCCACTGGACGCCCCCTTCGAAAATGTGGTACCTAAGCTGGGTGAGGCGGTTGATCTCGACTTCATCGAACAGTGGGTCAAATTTGCCCCCTGCAGCCAGGGCTCTGGAATTCTGGCCTGGCCAGAGGCAGCAGATGCATTCCCAAAGCCAACTTCCAAGGCCTACTTTGCGGCCCAGTATCTCGGCCCCCCCCCCCCCCCCCCCCCCCCGGCGGTCAAAGTGGACAATACCTGTACTGATAGACAGTACAGAGGCCATAACCTCTGTTGGTCCGGCAAAATGGATAACCCAGAAGGGTCTGGAACGAAGGGTGCTGGAGATCTGGTGGTGGACCTGTAGATTCACACGTGTGAGTGCTTTGTAAAAGAGGGTTTGGTTGGCGGATTGTTAAAAAAAAAAAAAAAAATTGCACTTTGCTTGATTTTTAAACCAAATTTTTGCTGGGAGTGGTGGTTGAAGCAGATGCGAAAGGGGTGTTTAAGATACAAGGAACTACAGAGGCTGGTTTACAAAAAAAGACACAAAGTGCTGGAGTAACTCAGTGAGTCAGGCTGCATCTCTGGAGAAACTGGATAGCTACATTTCAGGAAGGATTCCAATCCGAAATGTCACCTATCCATGTTTTCCAGAATTATTCCAGTACTTTGTGTCTTTATTTTTAGGCAAGTTTGACAGGGTTTTTGATAGGGAGGGAATGGAGAGACGTGGATCACATGTGGGTAGAAGTCACTATTTTAGCATCTGAATTTAGCATCACATCCGGCACGACACCAGAGACCCAGGTTCGGTCCTGACTATGGATGCTGTCTGCACCAAGTTTGCACAATCTCCTTCCGTGGGTTTCCCCCCCCCCCCCACATCCCAAAGATGTGCAGGTTTGTAGGTTAATTGGTTTCTGTAAAATTGTCCCTTGCGTATAGGATAGAACTGGTGTGTTAACAGGTGATCAATGATCTGGGCGGACTCGGTGGGCCAAAGGGCCTGTTTTCACGTTGTATCTCTGACATAAACGAAAGTAAACCAAGCTAAAGATTGTGGAGGGTGAAGATCTGGATAATAAATCTGCCTGACAATAAATAACAAGAAAAGGAGTCAATGAGGCAAACACTGTCAACACATTTATTCACAGTGAGAAAGGAATGGATGAATCTGCTGGTGGTATCACTTGTGTAGAGGTGATGGGGGGATTTCATGGGGCAAATAAATGCTAGTGTGGGCCAGTAGGGATGAATGGCCTGCCTCTTTTGCTGTGTATTTAATGCCGTTCCACATGGATCCTATCAATGCGATTCACCTCAAACCACTCCGGGGAAACCAGGAATGGGCAATAAATTCTGGCCTTGCCAACAACACTCACATCTTGATGATGGATATTACTTAAAAAATGCACACTTAATGGCAGCCCCGTTATACAAATTGCAATTTGACTGGCCTCTCAAAGATATAATACACAACCCCTCTTAGCAGTGCCCTGCAAAAAAATAATAAAATGGAGATGGATCTATTAAGGAAATGTACTTTAAACTGTTTTCCGACTTGTAATGTAGCAGACTTGAATCAAATTGCATCTTCTAACAGGGGGCTGTAAAGAATGCGATTAGAGTCAGCGGTGAATACTGCAAGCTGAATTATCATTTAATGGCTTAGTCATACACATTTTCATTTGGCACGTTACATGTGGCCCAGAGCCATCTGCATCAGATAAATTAGTTTAGGCTTACACAGGGCAAATTGTGGACTGTGATCCAGCAACAGTGCATCACAGTCAATGTAAGAGCATCTTTTTAGACATCTACTGAAATGAGTCTTTAGGAGATTTCCTCCTGATATGCCAGGCACATAATTGGCAGACGTTGCTATTAGCATTCAGCGCTGGTGTGTAGGTGTGAGATTCTAACACAGGTTACATCTATAATAACGTATTACAACTCATTGTAGGATGTTTATTAAACAGATTCATTGACTTATCTCTGAAGTGCAAGCTAATATTTCCCACTGCACTTTGGTTTGTGGAGTGATATCGCTCACAGTCCTTGACGCACATGTTAACTCATCTGCACTGCACAACTATGCCAGTTAATGCGATTGTAATGGGAAGCCCTCACAATAGACGGGCGTAGGAATAGAATCATTGATGCATTCAGGAGACAGAAGTTGACAATCAGTGAGTCCAAGCAAAGAAAGTTGTATAAAAATGTATAGGAAGGAACTGCAGATGCTGGTTTATATCCGAATAAAAGGACGTACCTTTAGAAAGGAGATGAGGAGGAATTTATTCATTCAGAAAGTGGTGAATTTGTGGAATTCATTGTCACAGAAGGCTGTGGAGGCCAAGTCTCTGGGTATTTTTAAAGCAGAGATTGACAGAGATTGGCACGGTAGCGCAGCGGTAGAGTTGCTGCTTTACAGCGAATGCAGCGCCGGAGACTCAGGTTCGATCCTGACTACGGGTGCTGCACTGTAAGGAGTTTGTACGTTCTCCTCGTGACCTGCGTGGGTTTTCTCCGAGATCTTCGGTTTCCTCCCGCACTCCAAAGACGTACAGGTATGTAGGTTAATTGGCTGGGTAAAAATTGTCCCTAGTGGGTGTAGGATAGTGTTAATGTACGGGGATCGCTGGGCGGCACGGACTTGGTGGGCCGAAAAGGCCTGTTTCCGGCTGTATGTATATGATATGATATGATATGATTAGTAATGGTGTCATAGGTTATGGGGAGAAGGCAGCAGAATGGGGTTGAGAGGGAAAGATAGATCAGCCATGATAGAATAGCAGACCTCCTTCTGGGTCCCTTCTTCATTCTCAGTGGTCCCGTGCCGGGTCCATAGTAACAGAGGCCTGGGTTCGATCCCGACCTCGGGTGCAATCCGTGTGGAATTTGCCCGTTATCCCTGTGACCGTGTGGGTTTCTTCTGGGTCATTTTCCTCCCACATTCCAAAGAACGTGTGGGGTCATTGGTTTAATCGACATCTACGAATGTTCCCACCCCCATCCCTCCCCCCCCCCTGCCCCCCCCGCACCTCTCGGTATGTGGGTGAGGGTAGAATCTGAGGGAAGTTGGGGGAATGTGGGGTAGTTGATGCCCAGTACAAACAGTGGGCCGAATGGCCAGTCTCTGTGCTACATTCCTCTATTAATCAACTGTATGGTGTGGGGTAAGGAGTCACACATACATGCCAGACTGCAACGGAACAGATTTCTTCCCTTAAAAGTAGTTAATGAACCAAATAGATTTTTACGACAATCTAATAACTTAACTTCTGGTCACACTGATTTTGGGTTTTTTTCCCCCCAATTTCCAGATTATTATCTGAATTTAAATTCCTCATTTGCTACTGAGGATTTGAACCCTGGTCGCTGGATGGTTAGTGCCAGACTAGAGATCATTAAGCCAGTATATTTAGGTGGTAAAGCAGTGGAGTTGCTGCCTTACAGTGCCATAGACCCGGGTTTGAGCCTAACTACGGGTGCTGTCTGCACGTAGTTTGTACCATTTGCACCCTTTCCAAAGCCCTTAAATCTTTGCTGTAATGGGGTGACCAGAACTATACGCAATACTCTGAATGCGGCCTAACCAAAGTCCTATAAAGCTGCATTATGAATTCCTGACTCTTCGACTCAATTATTTGACCTCTGAAGGCAAGCATACCGTGCGCCGCCTTTACCACTCGATCTGCTCATGTTGATACTTTCAGGCAGCTATGGACCTGGACCCCACGATCACGCTGCACATCAATGCCCATTAAGGATGTGTAGGAAGCAACTGCAGATGATGGTTTACACCAAAGATAGACACAAAATGCTGGAGTAACTCAGCGGAGAAAAGGAGTGGATGACTTTTCAGGTCATGACCCGAAACGTCACCTTCTCCTTTTGTTCACAGATGCTGCCTGACCTGAGTTTGAGTTTGAATTTTGCTTATTGTTTGGTTTGGTTGTGTGCTAACCAGTCATTGGAAAGTGGAAATTACAATTGAGACACCCACAGTGTACAGGCACGTGATAAAGGGAATACTGAGTAATGCTGTTGAGATACTCCAGCATTTTGAATCTACAGTATCATATCATATCATCATCATTTTCTATACAGCCGGAAACAGGCCTTTTCGGCCCTCCAAGTCCGTGCCGCCCAGCGATCCCCGTACATTAACACTATCCTACACCCACTAGGGACAATTTTTACATTTACCCAGCCAATTAACCTACATACTTGTACGTCTTTGGAGTGTGGGAGGAAACCGAAGATCTCGGAGAAAACCCACGCAGGTCACGGGGAGAACGTACAAACTCCTTACAGTGCCATTAAGGATTTTGCTTTCATCTTTATCGTAACCTTTATGCTCATTTATTGATTTGCTTACTAACTGCTTGGCAGGAGAAACGCATGGGAAGAAGCTGCAGATGCTGGTTTACACTGAAGATATGCACAAAATGCTGTAGTAACTCAGTGGGACAAGCAGCATCATTGGAGAGAAGGGATGGGTGGCGTTTTGGGTCGACACCCTTTTTTAGACTAAACTCAGCAATCTGAAGAAGTGTCTTGAAACGTCACCCATTCCTTCACTCCAGAGATGCTGCCTGCCCCCGCTGAGTTACTCCAGCATTTTGCATCGATCCTTTGTAGGCAGGAGAAAGTTGGAAGTAGAGATGGCATGGTGGTGAAACTACCCAGCATCCTAGGAGTCGGTGAAAGCCCTCTATTCAATGTCATTAACTGGCATTGTGGCTGCTGCTAGTATTTCTGCTATCTGTTACTTGCCAGCCACACAGTCTGGATTTAGCATCAAGGCGCTCGCAACGAGAAATCCATCCCTGTGCTAGCCTCCAGTGTCAGGATTTAATTCTGCTGGTCCTCTGAAGCTGAAGCTGTTCAGAAGCTGGAGACATTGAGTCAGTTAAAGTACATCAACTATCCATGGGGCAAAACAGTCCCGGGCTAGATCACATCCAGCTGAGAGGCCACAACAAAGCCTTGGAAAGACCTTTGTTGTGCCAAGGGACAGATTTTTCTGTTGAAACTTGTGAGTCAACCAAGAACCATGTGTGCATCTTAATCAGTGTCAGGCCGTACGTTTTGTTTATCTGAGGCACAGATGATTATAACGAATACCATCCTTGACCACTTGCGTTTGAAACCGGGTCGTAAAATGAGTAACTGGGAGAATTTACCAGCCATGCTCTTAGACATTCACTGCAGAGGGAGGAAGTACAAAGGGGTGTGAAGTTAATGAATTAAGAGCTGACATTTTTGATGGCTGTTTCATGATTCATTTCATATATTGACTTTCTGTAGAGTATTCAGAATGATGGCCATTGCAGTCTGCCCTTTCACGATAGTAAACGTGGTATCCACGAAATAAATACAGATGTCCGTGTATTCACCTCATTCCACTTTCTCCATCCTGAGACCATATGCCTTCTCCCATTACGTCATCCAATTATTTCTAGACCAATGACCACATTCTACTGCCATTACTAACATGGATGATCGTAAGTTGTACAGATGCTTGTGAGCATAAACAATATGATATCAATATTCAATAGCATAGTGCCGAGGGTGAGTGGTGATCTTATAGAGGTGTACAAAATCATGAGAGGAACATATCGGGTAAACTCACAGTCTCATGCACAGAGTAAGGGAATCAAGAACTAGAGGACATAGGTTTCAGGTGAAGGGGGAAAGATTTAATAGAAACATGAGGGGTAACTTTTTTACACAAAGGATTGTGGGTGTATGGAACAAGCTGCCGGAGAAGGTAGTTGAGGCAGGTACTATCACAATGTTTAAGAAACATTTAGACAGATACATGGATAGGACAGGTTTAGTGGGATATGGGCCAAACACAGGCAGGTGGAACTAGTGCACATGGGACGTGTTGCTCGGTGTGGGCAAGTTGGGCTGAAGGCCCTGTTTCCACACTGTATGACTCAATGACTCTATCGTGCTTCATATTTTATAATGTTTTTAAAAACGTTTTTAGAGATACAGCATAGAAACAGAACCTTCGCCCACCAAGTCCACGCCGACTGTCAATCGCCCTTCACACTAGTTCTATGTTATCCCACTTTCTCATCTAATCTTTAATTACCCACATTAGGGGCAATTTTACAGAGGCCAATTAACCTACAAACCCACATGTCTCTGGGATGTGGGAGGAAACTGGAGCACCCGGTGGAAACCTACAGCAGTCACAGGGAGAATGTGCAAACTCCACACAGGCAGCACCCAAGGTCAGGATTGAACCTGGGTTTCTGACGCTGTGAGACCGCAGCACTACCAGCTGCACCACTTTGCTGCCCCAATGATAGATATGAAACAACCAGTTAGACTTTAGCCTTTAGAGACACAGCATGGAAACAGGCCCTTCAGCTACCAAATCCATGCAGAGCAACGATCACTAAGAACGTACAAACTCCATACAGACACCATCCGTAGTCAGGATCGAACCCGGGTCTCTGGCGCTGTCAGGCAACAACTCTCACTGCGCCACTGTGCCATTTGTGTGATAATTAGACTGAATATTATATGCAGTGGAAGTAGTGTTCCTACCCGAAACATCACCTATCCATGTCCTCCAGCGATGCCGCCTGACCCGTTAAGTTCCTCCAGAAGTTTGGGTTCTACTCGGAAGACTCAAAATTCATTCCACTAGGATGCAAAATGCCAGATGGAATATAAGGTTTTGTTCTGATTGACATTGGTCCTCACCCTGGCAACGGAGGAGAACCCACACCAGCAGATTGAAATAGGATTGGGAATGGGAATGAACATGGTAGAAACAGGAAGCTTAAGGATCTCCCCTGGTAGACAGCGCAAGTGCTCCTCAAAATGATCACCCAACCTATGTTTGTTTCTCCAGTGTAGAGGAGGCCACATTCTTCAAATGTCTGAAGAAGGGTCTCGACCCGAAACGTCACCCATTCCTTCTCTCCCGAGATGCTGCCTGACCTGCTGAGTTACTCCAGCATTTTGTGAATAAATCGATTTGTACCAGCATCTGCAGTTATTTTCTTATTCTTCAAATACATTTGGTGAGGGCAGATGGTGGATTCAGGTATTCTGTGGCACTCACAATCTTTGGTTCGGACTTTATTTCGTGGGGCGCAGAAGACTGAAAGTGATCTAATACAATACAATACAATACAATATATCTTTATTGTCATTGTACCCAGGGGTACAACGAGATTGGGAATGCGCCTCCCATACGATGCAATAATTTAAGTAATTTAGACAACAGCCACCCAACGAAATGAAACAATTGTAACAGTTTTAGACAGGGTAAAGTGCAAGTTGATCTATGCGTTGTGGCCATCCGGCTCAGCAGGACCGGTTCATAACAGCTATGGCCCTGGGGATGAAGCTGTTCCTGAGTCTGGAGGTGCGGGCGTAGAAGGCCTTGTATCGTCTGCCCGATGGAAGGAGTTCGAACAGACTGTTGCAGGGGTGTGAAGAGTCTTTGTGGATGCTGGTGGCTTTTCTGAGGCATCGTGTGTTGTAGATGCCCTCCAAGTCTGGTAGCTGTGTTCCGATGGCCCTCTGAGCTCTATGGACTACCCGCTGTAGAGCTTTCCTTTCTGCCTCCGTGCAGAGGTGTATAAAATCACGAGGGAAATAAAAAGGGTGCATGTACAGTCTTTCTTCCCAGGGTAGGGGAATCAAGAATCAGAGGACATAGGTTTAAGTTGAGAGGGGAAAACCTGAGGGGCAACATTTTCACACAGAGGATGGTGGTTGTAAGGAACATGCTGCCAGAGGAGGTGGTTGAGGCAGGGACAATAACATTTAAAATACATTTGAACAGGTACATGGATAGGAAAGGTTTTGAGGGATGTGGGCCAAATGCAAGCAGATGGGATTAGCTTAGATGGGGCAGTGTAGGAAAATAACTGCAGATGCTGGTACAAATCGAAGGTATCACAAAATGCTGGAGTAACTCAGCAGGTCAGGCAGCATCTCAGGAGAGAAGGAATCGGTGACGTTTCGGGTCGAGACCCTTCTTCAGACTGAAAAAGGGTCTCGAACCAAGACGTCACCCATTCCTTCTCCCCTGAGATGCTGCCTGACCTGCTGAGTTACTCCAGCATTTTGTGATACCTTAGCTTAGATGGGACATCTTGTTTGGTATGGACTATTTGGGTTGAAGGTCCCGTTCCAGTGCTGTATGTCTCTGACTGTATGACACTAAGTGGGACCTTCAGATTGGTAATGTGAATCAGAGCATCAATGTGGAAATAGCACAAGCTCCTCATGGCTAATGGAAAGAAAGCTTGACAAGAAAAAATGCAAAACCATCAGATTATTAAGAGGTGTTGAAGATTTCCCCGTGCTCTGCTGCTGAAATTAATTTAACACAAAATCTGAAACACCTGAAAACTGCAGTGAAACTGGCAGGAACATAAATCTGCAGTGGGTCACTTTGTTAGTCGAGCAATCCTGCTACCCGGCTGTTTCTGGCTGTTAATTGCCGAGAGGCAACTTCGCTGCACACTAAAATGTCTTTGGCTCCACAGAGTTATGGAGTCAGAGTCAAACAGCATGGAAACAAACCCTTCCACCTAACTTGTCCATGCTGACCAAGATGTCTCATCTACGCTGGTTTCATTTATCCACGTTTGAACCATATCACTCATGATCTTTCTTATCCATGTGCCTGTCAAAATATCTTATCAATATTGCTATTGTACTTGCCTGAACTACTTCGTGTGCCAGCTCGTTCCATATATCCATCACTCTCCGTGTGAAAAAGTTGCCTCTCAGGTTCCTATTACATTTTTCCCATCTCGCCGTCAACCTTTATCCTTGGTTACTCTACCCTCGATGATAGACGGTGCATTCACTCTATCTATTCCCTTCAGGATTTTATACACCTTCACATGATCATCCTTCAGCCTTCTGCACTACAAGGATCAAAGTCCTAGCCTGCTCAACTTCTCCCAAGAACAGCCCCTCAAGACCTGGTAACATCCGGGTTCAGGATCAGTTTTTTCCCAACAACCATCATGATATTGAACACTACAAACTCCAACTGAACACCCGAGCTACGAACTATCTTGGCTGCATTAGGGACTTTAGGCTTTCATTTGTTTTTTGCATTCTCTAGGGTTTTTGTATTTATTGAACTTTTTTTAAATGTTTGTTCATTACACCATCTATTGAGTACTGTGTACAAACTCGTTATGCTGCTGCAAGTAAGAATTTTACTCTTCCGTTTTGGTACGTATGACAGTAAAACACTAATGACTTTTGAACTCCTTGTAAATCTACTCTGCGCCCTTTCTAGCTGAATGACATCTTTCCAAGAGCAGGGTGACCAAAACTGAACACAATACCCACGTCTCAATGATGTACGAGTTGATGTGTTAACTAGGCCCTTGTGTTTAACTGACTGGCAGAATTTGAGGCAAGATCAGGGGGAAATTGATGGGAATGTGGAGAGAATTTGCACCTATTGTCTATTGTCTATTGTCTATTGTCTATTGTCTATAGATCAGTGAGCAAATGGGTGTTTGATGATTTGTGTGGACGGTGGGCTGACGTGCCTGTTTCGATGTATTTCTCGATGATTTTCATCCTAATTGCTTGCTGTGATCGTATGCTAACAGTAATTTAGTTGCAGGAGCACCCATCTCCATCTACATCACAATATGAACATTGACTTCTCCAACTTTAGATAGTTCCTCTGTCCCTCTCTTCCCCTCCCCCTTCCCAAATCTCCCACTGTCTTCCTGTCTCCACCTATGTCCTTCCTTTGTCCCGCCACCCTGACATCAGTCTGAAGAAGGGTCTCGACCCGAAACGTCACCCATTCCTTCTCTCCTGAGATGCTGCCTGACCTGCTGAGTTACTCCAGCATTTTGTGAATAAATACCTTCGATTTGTACCAGCATCTGCAGTTATTTTCTTACACTCACCACATCGTGACCTCTCTCCAGTTCTGTGTTCACAAAGGCTTCTGCTGAGCATCTTCTTGGGTTTAGAGATGCAACGTGAAAACAGGCCCCTCGACCCATCGAGTCCGCGCCGACCAATGATCACTCCGTAGACTAGCACTATCCTTTATACTAGGGACAATTTAGAATTTACTGAAGCCAATTAACCTACAAACCTGCACATCTTTGTAATGTGGGAGGAAACCGGAGAAAACCCACACGATCACAGGGAGAACGTGCAAACTTCGTACAGACAGCACCCATAGTCAGGATCAAACCCGGGTCTCTGGTGCTGTAAAGCAGCAACTCTACCGCTGCGCCACAGTGCCACCTTACTTCCAGGAACACCCATCTCAATCTACATCACCATATCATGTCCTCTCTCCGGTTCTGTGTTCAAAAAGGCTTCCGCTGAGCATCTTCTCGTGCTCCCAAATCATTTGCAATAATATATACACGCAGTTAAACAGGACAATGAAACAGCAGTTTTCTACCGTCCAAGAGATTTTGGTGCATTTCCCCAACTTGGACTTTCTGAGTCCTGACTTAATGTTTCCCTCTGATGCATCATTCCTACAGCCCCCACTCACTGAACGACCAAACTAATATTTTTAAGAGTTGCCATGCATACAGAAATAGGGCGACACAGCGGCGCTGCTATATAGTTGCTGCCTCATAGCACCAGAGACCCAGGTTTGATCCTGACTATGGGTGCTGTCTGTACATTCTCCCTGTGACTGCATGGCTGCATCCGGGTGCTCCAGTTTCCTCCCACATTCCAAAGACATGTGGTTTGTAGGTAATTGTCTTTTGTGAATTGTCCCTTATATGTAAGATAGAACTATTGCATGGGTGATTGTTGGTCGGTGAGGATTCGATGGGCTGAAGGGCCTGTTTCCACGTTGTATCTCTAAATTAAACAAAGGTAAACTAAAATTATGAGCGGCATAAATAGACTAGAGAGTCAGATTCTTAATTTCAGTGTTGAAATGTCAAATACCGAAGGAAACAGGTTTAGGTTTATTATTGTCACGTGGACCGAGGTACAGTGAAAAGCTTTGTTTTGCATGCTATCCAAACAATAGACAATAGACAAAAGACAATAGGTGCAGGAGGAGGCCATTCGGCCCTTCGAGCCATCACCACCATTCAATGTGATCATGGCTGATCATTCTCAATCAGTACCCCGTTCCTGCCTTCTCCCCATACCCCCTGACTCTGCTATCCTTAAGAGCTCTATCCAGCTCTCTCTTGAATGCATTCGGAGAATTGGCCTCCACTGCCTTCTGAGGCAGAGAATTCCACAGATTCACAACTCTCTGACTGAAAAAGTTTTTCCTCATCTCCGTTCTAAATGGCCTACCCCTTATTCTTAAACTGTGGCCCCTTGTTCTGGACTCCCCCAACATTGGAAACATGTTTCCTGCCTCTAACGTGTCCAACCCCTTAATAATCTTATACATTTCGATAAGATCTCCTCTCATCCTTCTAAATTCCAGTGTATACAAGCCTAGTCGCTCCAGTCTTTCAACATATGATAGTCCCGCCATTCCGGGAATTAACCTAGTAAACCTACGCTGCACGCCCTCAATAGCAAGAATATCCTTCCTCAAATTTGGAGACCAAAACTGCACACAGTACTCCAGGTGCGGTCTCACTAGGACCCTGTTCAAATGCCGAAGGACCTCTTTGCTCCTATACTCAACTCCTCTTGTTATGAAGGCCAACATTCCATTGGCTTTCTTCACTGCCTGCTGTACCTGCATGCTTCCTTTCATGTTCCTTCCCATGTTCCTAACTTGACACCATTCAGATAATACTCTGCCTTCCTATTCTTACCACCAAAGTGGATAACCTCACACTTATCCACATTAAACTGCATCTGCCATGCATCCGCCCACTCACACAACCTGTCCAAGTCACCCTGCAACCTCATAGCATTTTCCTCACAGTTCACACTACCACCCAGCTTTGTATCATCTGCAAATTTGCTAATGGTACTTTTAATCCCTTCATCCAAGTCATTAATGTATATTGTAAATAGCTGTGGTCCCAGCGCCGAGCCTTGTAGTACCCCACTAGTTACTGCCTGCCATTCTGAAAGGGACCCATTTATCCCCACTCTTTGCTTTCTGTCTGTCAACCAATTTTCTATCCATGTCAGTACCCTACCTCCAATACCATGTGCTCTAATTTTGCCCACTAATCTCCTATGAGGAACCTTGTCAAAGGCTTTCTGAAAGTCAAGGTACACCTCATCCACCGGCTCTCCCCTGTCAATTTTCCTGGTTACATCCTCAAAGAATTCCAGAAGATTAGTCAAGCATGATTTCCCCTTCGTGAATCCATGCTGACTCGGAACAATCCTGTTACTACTATCCAAATGCTCCGCAATTTCGTCTTTTATAATTGACTCCAGCATCTTCCCAACCACTGATGTCAGACTAACTGGTCTATAATTTCCCGTTTTCTCTCTCCCTCCTTTCTTAAAAAGTGGGGCAACATTAACAGATCAGATAATGCCACATATGAATACAATCAAGTTAAACGCAAGTACAATAGGTAATGGAAAGAGAGCAAAATCTAGTTCTCAGTATTGCCACACAACAGTTCCATAGACATGTCCAATGTCCACAAGGGGATAGAGGGGTGAATTGGACAGTACAGATTCCTTCCAAAAGGAACATTCAGAAGCCTGACAACAGAGGGGAAGAAGCTGACCCTGAATCTGATGGTGCGCATTTTCAAGTTTCCGTACCATTAACCGGACAGGAGCAGGGAGAAGAAGGATGACTGGATGGGGACAAGGCTTTGATTATTTTGGCCAATTTTCCAAGGCAGCGTGACGTGCAAATGGAGTCAGTCTTGGGAAGTCAGGTCCATGTAATGGACTGGACTATATAAAACACTCTCTGTGATTTCTTGCAATCTTGGGCAGAGTTGTTCGCAAAGCAAGATGTAATGCCAAGCTGTATGCATTCCATGGCACATCTGTAAAAGTTTGTAAGAGTCACTGGAGACATGCCAATTTTCCCCTCAGGAAGATGGTGTGTCTTCTTGGCTAACGCATCAACGTGGTAGGTCCACAACAGATCATTAGTAAAGGACAAACATGAAGCTTAGTTTAGTTTGGACATACAGCATGGAAATAGGTCCTTCGGCTCACCGACTACGCACCATCAATCCAGCGATCACACCGTACTGTAGTTCTATCCTACACACGAGGGACAATTTACAATTTACAGAAGCCAATTAACCTACAAACCTGTACGTCTTTGGAGTGTGGAAGGAAACCGGAGCACCGGGGGAAAACCCACGCGGTACCTGGGAGAACATACAAACTCCGTACATACAGCACCCGTAGTCAGGATTGAACCCGGGTCTCTGGCGCTGTAAGGCAGCAACTCTACCGCTGCGCCACCATGCCGCCCTTCAACGATATATTTCAAGATTTTTCCTTTGCAATCAGAAAATTGTAAAGTTAATATGACTGCTTGTAAGAAAGGAAAGTACAGGCCAGCAAAAAATGACTGATATGTTACTTAACTGGTGCCCAATAATATGCCAGACAGATGAAGATTTGGCAGGAGGAAGAACTCTGGTGAGGAATTTGGCAGTGATATCCTATCCCAGTTGTCTCACTTGTGGATGTTGGTATGCAAGGACTTGGCACAGAGTACATGATACGAATGGTTGCTTTTATATTCAAAATGGTTTTAAAAGCAAAGTTGTATTGTTAACTGGTAATCCCGTCTGATCACCTTGGGCTGCAGTACTTGAGTCCAAGGTTGAGTTCATTTGCTTTATAATTATTGCTTGTTCCATGCACTTCATAAACTGTGGCATGTGTGAGGTGTTAGTTGGGATAGGGTGCGACACACTTGGCTGTGATAACACGGGATTTTACAGATTTCAACTATGCCGTGTAAGGACATGCAGGAACAAGCCTTTCCATACCGAATCTGCAGTGACCATCAAACACCCATTTAAACCACTTTAATTTTATTCTCCCCACACTTCCAGCCACATATTACCTCTCATACACATGTTTAGAGATACAGCATGGAAGCAGGCCCTTCGGCCCCCCCTAGTCTAAGCTGGCCATCGTTCACCCATTCGCACTAGTTCTATGTTATCCTAAATTCTCTTCCACTCCCTACACAATAGGGGCAATTTACAGAGGTCAATGAACCCACAAACACGCACGTCTTTGGAACGTGGGAGGAAACCGGAGCACCCGGAGAAAACTCACGCGGTCACAGGGAGAACGTGCAAACACCACACAGACAGCGGCCAAGGTCAGGATTGAACTCAGGTCTCTGGTGCTGTGAGGCAGCAACTCTACGGCTGTGCCACTGTGCCACCCACTTAATATTCAGTTCCTTCCCATCAACTTGTGTGCACCCTTGTGTATATGATTATAAATTATTCTGAATCTGAGGAAACGGAAACATTTGGGGAAACCCATGTGATCACAAAAGATAAATCTGTACAGCACAGGAACAGGCTGCAACATGACTTCCTGACTCAAAACCCCGACCAATGAAGGCAAGCATACCATATGCCTTCTTTACCACTCAATCTACTTGTGTTGCTCACATTCAAGGAGTTATGAACTCGCACCACAAGATCCCTATGTACATCAATGCTCCTAAGAGACACAAAGTGTGGGAGTAACTCAGTGGGTCAGGCAGCATCTCTGCAGGACATGGATCAGTCTGAAGAAGAGTCCCGATCTGAAATGACACCTATCCATGGTCTGTAGAGATGTTGAAATGGAAAAACAAAGAACTGCCGATGCTGGTTTACACGAATGATAGACACAAAGTGCTTGAGTACCTCAGCGGGTTAGGCAGCATCTTTCTCCAGAGATGCTGTTTGGCCCGCTGAGTTACTCCAGCACTTTGTGACCTTTTGTGTAAACCAACATCTGCAGTTCCTTGTTTCTACAATAGTCCTAAGGCTCCTGTCATTGACACAAATTTGGTCCCAATGTTTAAAAGTAAGGAAAATCCCTTATTTTTGCTTGGCTCTTTCAGTTTCCAGAGATGTTGGGAGCTTTGAATAATTGTTGCCATGTTCTTATTAAACAATAAATTGTTGTCGGTGTAACATAGAAACATAGGAACATAGAAAATAGGTGCAGGAGGAGGCCATTTGGCCCTTCGAGCCAGCACCGCCATTCATTGTGATCATGGCTGATCGTTCCCAATCAATAACCCGTGCCTGCCTTCTCCCCATATCCCTCGATTCCACTAGCCCCTAGAGCTCTATCTAAATCTCTCTTAAATCCATCCAGTGATTTGGCTTCCACTGCCCACTGTGGCAGAGAATTCCACAAATTCACAACTCTCTGGGTGAAAAAAAATGTTCTCACCTCAGTTTTAAATGGCCTCCCCATTATTCTAAGACTGTGGCCCCTGGTTCTGGACTCGCCCAACATTGGGAACATTTTTCGTGCATCTAGCTTGTCCAGTCCTTTTATAATTTTATATGTTTCTATAAGATCCCCTCTCATCCTCTAAACTCCAGTGAATACAAGCCTCGTCTTTTCAATCTTTCCTCATATGTCAGTCTCGCCATCCCAGGGATCAATCTCGTGAACCTACGCTGCACTGCCTCAATTACAAGGATGTCCTTCCTCAAATTAGGAGACCAAAACTGTACACAATACTCCAGATGTGGTGTTACCAGGGCCCTATACAACTGTAGAAGAACCTCTTTACTCCTATACTGAAATCCTCTTGTTATGAAGGCCAACATTCCATTAGCTTTCTTCACTGCCTGCTGTACCTGCACGCCAACTTTCAGTGACTGGTGTACAAGGACACCCAGGTCTCGCTGCACCTCCCCCTTACCTAACCTAACTCCATTGAGATAATAATCTGCCTCCTTGTTTTTGCCGCCAAAGTGGATAACCTCACATTTATCTATATTATACTGCATCTGCCACGCATCTGCCCACTCACTCAACCTGTCCAAGTCATCCTGCAACCTCCTAACATCCTCTTCACAGTTTACATTGCCACCCAGCTTTGTGTCATCCGCAAACTTGCTAGTGTTGGTTCTAATTCCCTCTTCCAAATCATTAATATATATGGTAAACAGTTGCGGCCCCAACACCGAGCCTTGCGGCACTCCACTCGCCACTGCCTGCCATTCTGAAAAGGACCCGTTTACTCCTACTCTTTGCTTCCTGTCTGCCAACCAATTTTCTATCCATGTCAACACCCTACTCCCAATTCCAGGTGCTCTAATTTTAGTCACCAATCTCCCGTGCGGGACCTTATCAAAGGTTTTCTGAAAGTCTAGATACATTACATCCACTGGCTCCCCTTCATCCATTTTACTTGTCACGTCCTCAAAAAATTCCAGAAGATTAGTCAAGCATGATTTCCCTTTCATAAATCCATGCTGACTTGGACCAATCCTTTTACTGCTATCCAAATGCGCCGTTATTACCTCTTTAATAATTGACTTCAGCATCTTCCCCACCACCGATGTCAGGCTAACTGGTCTGTAATTCCCCGTTTTCTCTCTCGCTCCTTTCTTGAAAAGTGGGATAACATTAGCTATCCTCCAATCCACAGGAACTGATCCTGAATCTATTGAACATTGGAAAATGATCACCAATGCGTCCACTATTTCTAGAGCCACCTCCCTGAGGACCCTGGGATGCAGACCATCAGGCCCAGGGGATTTATCATCCTTCAGTCCCATCAGTCTACCCAATACTATTTCTCGCCTAATGAAAATTTTGTTCAGTTCCTCTACCCCCCTAGATCCTCTGTCCTCCAGTACATCTGGAAGATTGTATGTTTCTTCCTTAGTGAAGACAGATCCAAAGTACCTGTTCAACTCTTCTGCCATTTCCTTGTTACCCATAATAATTTCACCCCTGTCTGCCTTCAAGGGACCCACAATGGACTTTGCTAATCTTTTTCTCTTAACATATCTAAAGAAGCTTTTACTGTCCTTACATTGGTTACCAGTGTAACATCCTGAAACCCGGACTGTTGTCCATTCAACAACATGTCGCCATGGTGGCACAGCGGTAGAGTTGCTGCCTCACAGCGCCAGAGACCCAGGTTTGATTCTGACTACAGGTGCTGTCTGTACTGAATTTATATGGTCTCCCTCTAACCACATGGATTTTCTCCGGGTGCCCCGACTTCCTCCCACACTCCCAAAGACGTACAGGTTTGTCGGCTAATTTGGCTTCTGTAAATTGTAAATTGTCCCTCGTGTGTAGGATAGTGTTAGTGTACGGGGATCGCTGTTCAGCATGGACTCAGTGGGTCGAAGAGTCTGTTTCCGCACTGAATCTCTAAACTAAATTAAAATGTCGCTTTGATGCTATTGATACAGGTTTGGATTACGAGACACTAGAACTAGAGCACCGAGATTGTTTCTCTTCCAGCTGTGAGTTGCTGCAAATTTCTCAGTGTCAGCGAATCCTACAGCCACAATCTCAGCTCTGGCGTTAACCTGTGGTGAATCGAAAAGTAGGAGCTCGAAATGGAAGATGATAATTAACAAACCAATAGAGAATTCTGAAGAGAGGTCTTTGCTCACAATGTGCTGACACAGGGATATTTCGGAGGCAGCCTGACAAAGGAACAAAAAAGAAGATGCAAAAAGAATGTAAGAGTTGAGCGAGAGAAATCTCAAATGGATTTACACCAATGGAAGATTAGCTTAATTTAGTTTAGAGATACAGCGTGGATACAGGGCGGCACGGTAGCGCAGCGGTAGAGTTGCTGCTTTACAGCGAATGCAGCGCCGGAGACTCAGGTTCGATCCTGACTACGGGTGCTGCACTGTAAGGAGTTTGTACGTTCTCCCCGTGACCTGCGTGGGTTTTCTCCGAGATCTTCGGTTTCCTCCCACACTCCAAAGACGTACAGGTATGTAGGTTAATTGGCTGGGTAAATGTAAAAAAAATTGTCCCTAGTGGGTGTAGGATAGTGTTAATGTGCGGGGATCGCTGAGCGGCACGGACTTGGTGGGCCGAAAAGGCCTGTTTCCGGCTGTATATATATGATATGATATGATATGATAACAGGCCCTTTGGCCCACCGAGTCCACGACAGCCAGTGATCACCTGTACACTTGTTCTATCCAACGCACTAGGGACAATTTATAGAAGTATATTAACCTGCAGACCTGCATGTCTTTGGAGTGTGGGAGGAAACAGGAATACCCGGAGGAAACCCAGCGGCCACAGGGAGAACGTACAAACTCCATACAGACAGCACCCGTAGTCAGGATGGAACCCTGGTCTCTGGCACCGTGAGGTAGCAGCTCTACCACTGTGCCACTGTGCCGTCCCAAGTAACGGGCCCGTGCAGCGAACAGAGTTGTTACGCAGTCAGTGTAATTTTATAATTTGTTGCTTTATGAGATCTGTGAACATTACTCACAATGATCTACTACATTTAAATGTCGGACAGGTACATGGAGAGGAAAGGATTACAGGGATATGGGCCAAACATGGGCAGGTGGGACTAGCGCAGATGCAACATGTTGGTTGGCATGGACACGTTGGGCCGAAGAGCCTGTTTCCATACTGCATGACTCTATGACTATCTCTAATTCTCCCCCGACGTAGAAATGTGAAAAGACAACTAAATGAGTGGATTCAAAGTCACATTTAGCACAGACTTCATAAAGACAGTATTTCCTGTCCCCAAAGACACTTGGGAACCAGATGAATTTTTACAACAATCCAATTGCTTTATAAATACCATAACTGACAATAGCCATGCTTGTAATTCCAGATTTATTTAATTACTTGAGTTTAAATTCCCCAGATGCAGTGTTTGGATTTGAACATGCTGCTGAATCAATAGTCTAGGTCTAGCTGCAAGATGATAGGTTAGTGCGTGAGTGCATCCAAGGCTTCTGATGAATCGACACTTCCGTGCCACTGCGGGCAATCAAAACCTTCCATTTTTAGGTAGCTTCTCACTATCCCCCCCCCCCCCCCACCCTCTTCCACACATACCTCCATATCTGCCCACCCCCCACCCCCAATTCTGTCCTCTGTGTTCACCTCCCACCTATTTCTCTCCTTCACCTCCATCACCCATGAGACCCAGTTCGATTCTGACCTTGCATGCTGTCTGTGTGGAGTTTGCACTGTTCTCCCTGTAACCGCGTGGCTTTCCTCTGGGTGCTCCAGCTTCCTCGCATGTCCTAAAGACGTGCAGTTCTGTAGATTGATTGCCTCTGGAAATTGCCCCTGGTGTGTAGGGAGTGGATGCAAAAGTGGAATAACATAAAACTATTGTGAACAGGTGGTCGATGATCGGCTGAAGGGCCTGTTTCCATGCTGTGTCTTTCAATTCAATTCAAAGAACCAGTTAATGAGGGTCATCGAGGGACAGGTATGGACAAGGACTACAAGGATAACTCCACATCACGAGGTTTACAGCTAGGTCCCATTGACCTGTGGTCCTGACTTGGGATGTCAGTGAAGTTCCAGTCAGCATACTAGATACAGGAACAGTGTTTTCTCAGCTGCCATCAGGTAACTGAACCATCCTATCACCAACTAAAGAGCGGTCCTGACCTACCATCTACCTCATTGGAGACCTATGGAATATCTTTAATCAGACTTTACTGGACCTTATTCTGCATAAATGTTATTCCCTTTATCCTGTTTCTGCACACTGCAAATTGGCTGGATCGTGAAAGGCCTGGATAGAGTGAATGTGGAGGGCACTTTTCCGCTTATGGGAGAGTTTAGGATCAGAGGCCATAGTTTCAGAATAAAACAACATTCCTTTAGAAAGGAGTTGAGGAGGAATTTCTTTAGTCAGAGGGTAGTGAATCTGTGGAATTCACTGTGGAGGCCAAATCAATGGATATTTTTAAGGCGGAGATTTACAGATTCTTGTTTAGTAAGGGTGTCAGGGGTTATGGGGAGAAGGCAGGAGAATGGGATTGAGAGGGAAAGATAGATCAGCCTTGATTGAGTGGTGGAGTAGACTTAAAGAGCCGACTGGCCTAATTCTGCTCCTAGAACGTATGAATTTATGAACAGCATGATTGTGATCATGTAGTCTTTCACTGACTGGATAGCACGCTAGAAAAAAAGCTTTTCTCTGTACCTCAGTACACATGACAACAGTAAACTAAACTAACATATGTTGAGTTTTGCCCAGCATCTGAAGGAGTTCTCTCTGAATCTTGCTGTCATCCCTGTATCTGTCTCTCTTTGTTTGTATAAGATCAGTTGGATGGGTAAACACCTGCCATAAATTTTGACTCAATGGGATAATATTCAGCCTTTCATAATCCCCTTCACAACTTTCATTACAGCTGAACACTGGTAATTGAGAGAGTCGATTAAGGCAGGGGCTGATAATGGTTCTAGTAGCCGGCTCAGGCAGTTCTCTGGAGATGAATGACTGTAAGATGACAGCTGAGTGAAACATTGCTCGCAGTTTAAAGGGAGCAATGATGAACCTGAAGATTTTGTGCATCATTTAGCTGCAACTGCACTGAATTGCATAGAATTTACAACATGGAAGCTGGTTATTTGGCTCTGCTGTTCTGTGCGGGTAATTATACTCCCCATGAACATCCTGGCATTTTAGGTTTAGGCTTTGGTCGCTCGCAACCCAATGGCACGAAGATTACTTATACATCAAGCAGTACAGCACAGGACGGGCCCGTCGGCGCACAATGTTTGTGCCGAAGATGATTCAAAGTTGAACTGATCTCATCTGCCTGCACGTGATCCATATTCCTCTATACACTGCACTTCAATGTGCCTGTCTCAAAGTCTCTTAAACACCACTGTACAAAGCGTAGTGTACAAAATCATGAGAGGAATAGATCAGATAGACACGCAGGATCTCTTGCCCAGAAGCGAGAACCTGAGGGCAAAGGTTTAAGGTGAGGGGAAAGATTGAATTGGAACCTGAGGGGTATCTTTTTCACACAAAGGGTGGTGGGTATATGGAACAAGCTGCCTGAGGAGGTAGTTGAGGCAGGTACTATTGCAACATTTAAGAAACATTTAGACAGGTACATGGATAGGACAGGTTTAGAGGGATAGGTGGAACTAGCGTAGATGGAACATGTTGGCCTGTGTGGGCAAGTTGGGCCGATGGATCTGTTTCCACACTGTAAGACTCTATGACTCTACGACACTATCGTATTTGCCTCCACCACTTCCCCTGGCAATGCGTTCCAGGCCGCCACTACTGTCAGTGAGGTAAACCTGCCCCGTACATCTCCATTAAACTGTCCCTCTCTCACGTTAAAGCTATGCCCTCTAGCTTTTGACATCTCCACCCTGGGAAAAAGGTTCTGACTGTCTACCCGATCTGTGCCTCTCATAATTTCATTTACTTCCACCAAGTCTCTACTCAACCTCCAGTATGCCAGAGAAAATCATTCTAAACAATTTGGGAACAAAAATGGCTGGAGGAATTCATCAACATCTATAGGGGAGGGGCAGGGGGGAGGAATTGTCGACATTTCAGGTCAAGACCCTGCACTGGGATTTAGGAAGCAGGGGTATTTGGGATGTACAGTGACCTCCAATGTTCAGAGGGTACTGTACGATGCCTGTAAAATATACTGAGCACTCTGAGGTGCTCCATGGACAACAAGATTAATGCTGAATCTGAGATTTATAAGCAACTTTGAAAACTGCCGCAGATTGTACTGGTCCTGTTTATGTTGGTTTTGTTACCCGTAGTGTAAAACCCACACGTGTCGGGAAGGCAGAACTGAGTGTGAGGTTCAGATAACTGGAAGACTGCAAGGGGCAGAGGAGTTTTGCAGTAGCTAGAGATTCTGCCTCACAGTGCCAGAGACCCGGTTCGATACTGTCCTCACTTTTGTCTGTGTGGAGTTTATTTCAATTTTGTCTGTGTGGAGTTTAGTTTAGTTGAGTTTAGTTTTGTTTAATTTAGTTTAATTTAGTTTGGAGATACAGTGTGGAAATAGGCCCCTCGGCCCGCCGAATCTGCGTCGACCAGCATCCCCGTACACTAGCACAATGCTGCACACTAGGGACAATTTACAATGTTACCAAAGGCAAATAATCTGCAAACCAACATGTCTTTGGGATGTGGGAGGAAAGCAGAGCACCCAAAGGAATCCACATGGTCACAGGGAAAATGTACAAACTCTGTACAGACAGCAACTGTAGTCTGAAGAAGGGTCTCGACCCGAAACGTCACCCATTCCTTCTCTCCCGAGATGCTGCCTGACCTGCTGAGTTACTCCAGCATTTTGTGAATAAATACCTTCGATTTGTACCAGGATCTGCAGTTATTTTCTTATGCAACTGTAGTCAGGATCGAACCCGGGTCTCTGGCGCTGTAAGGCAGCAACTCTGCCCAGTGCGCTGGAGTTTGCACATTCTCCCTGTGACCGCCTGGGTTTCCTCCGGGTGCTCCGGTTTCCTCCCACTTCCCAAAAAAAGTGCGGGCTTGTAGGTTAAATGGCCCTCTGTAAATTGCCTTTCATGTGTAGGGAGTGGATGCAAAAGTGGGATAACATAGAACTAGTGTGAATGGGTGATCCATGTTCGGCGTGGACTTGGTGGGCCAAAGGAACTGTTTCCATGCTGTATCTTTTAATTAATCAAAAAACTGTTAGTATTGGACGTTGGAAGATGAAAACATCATTGCATTTACTAAATGTTTCCAAATAACCATTTTCCAATTAGCGAGGTGATGCTACACTTTCCAAATTGTGCATAGCAATCTGACCTTATTTTTAGCTGAACTAATGAACAAAGATTTACAGTACTTGTACAAATACAGATAACCTCAGATTGCAAATGACCCATTTTATCACTGGCAAAATAACTACCTTTTCAAGCGTGATTACAGAGTTAGCAACAACAAAAAAGAGTGATATTTTGGCACTTTCTCTGCGTGGCTCAGTCAATGAAGAGAAATAGAAAGTATTTACATGTGAGAATAGAACAATCCTCCCACTAAGAACACCTAATTGGATTGAATGCCTTTGAAATGGTTTTTTGCAATCTGTTTGAAGCTCATAGCTAAAATTGATTGTGGTGTGCATAGGATATTTCAATTTGCTGAGGTTTATTAGTAAGTGGAACTCTGGCTTGTTTCTAGTTTTGTGTTCATTCTTTGTGGATTGCAAGCAACGCGTCTTGCATTCCTCTCTAAGGAGTACGTAACAACTCAACTGCCGAATTAACCGGCACTAAAATCGATGGCATGGACCGTTGGACCAATGCCCCACCGTCGCGCAGTTTTATCTTGTAAAACAAATGACTGGAGGCTTCAGGGCTGAAATGATGGGCGGCACAGTGACGCAGCGGTAGAGTCACTGCATCACAGCGCCAGAGACCCCGGTTCTATCTTGACTACGGGTGCTGTCTATATAGTGTTTGTACATTCTCCCTGTGACCGTGTGGGTTTTCACCAGGTCCTCTGGTTTTCTCCCACTTTCCAAAGACGTGCAGGTTTGCTGGTTAATTGACTTCTGTCAATTGTCCTTAGTGTGTAACATAGAATTAGTGATCGTTTGTCGGTGCGGACTTGATGGGTTCTCTAAACTAGACTAAACTAAACGCTCAGTCCTCTGTTCCAGTTCTTTTGCCTGTGATCCTTGCCTCATTCTTTCCCCCACCCCTGACAGTATTGCCTTATACTATCAATGTCCCAGTTCCCGACACCTGACTGTCTCTCACACATTGAGGCTTTCATTAACAACCCTTTGCTTAAATTTCCTAACCTGACTTAGACGGAGTTATGTAGAACACAATGTGCTGGAGTAACTCAGCTGGTCAGGCAGCATCTCTGGAGAACATGGATAGGTGATGTGTCAGGTTGGGACCAGACCCTCCTTCAAGTCCAGTCTGATGAAGGGTCCCAATTTGAAACATCGCCTAACCATGTCATGTCTGGAGAAGGGTCCGAACCTGAAACGTTGCCTATCTCTGTCCTCCAGAGATGCTGCTTGACCCACTGAATTAGTCCAGCACTTTAGGTTCCATGCATGATTTCCACCCACACTTCCTTGTGTCTGCATTTTGAAGTTAGTTATGTTTGAAATTGCCCTGGAAAGCACTCTTGTAAAGATTTACTACTTTGGAGGCATGGGATCAATGCAAAACATTGTTGTTATAATTGTTATATTTGGTAAAAATGTAAGATTCCCAATCGCTGTTCAGAGTTTCATCGGGAGGGTGTACAATTCAGGTTCAAGCTGTTTAGGCCAATTTTATGTTTGTTTCAACCAAGGTACCTAACAAATAAGGCTTTACATTGTAAAATATAGCCTCTCTACCTCTACAAGCTAGATAGGTTCCAGAAAACGACCATGAACATTCTTAAAATTAATGTGCATTCTTTTGCCATTATTGGGCAGCATTTGTGTGTTCGGGAAACAGGTTATATGTTGACCTGAACCTTGTTGGCTTCAGCCGTTTGCTTTGAGTGGTTAGTTTAGTTTTGAGATACAGCATGGAAACAGCACCACGCCGACCAACTATCATCCGTACACTGATTCTATCCGACAGACTAGGGAAAATTAATCTACAAACATGCATGCCTTTGGGACGTGGGAGGAAACCGGAGCACCTGCAGGAAACCCAGGAGTCACAGGGAGCACGTGCAAAATCCACAGACAGCACCCACGGTCAGGATCAAAGCCGGGCCTCTGTTGCTGTGAGGCAGCAGCTCTACCCTTTTGCACTGGGACAAATAGCTCACTGCTATTTTGCCAGAGGTACTAGGATGGAAGAGAGGAAAGTGCATTTGTAAAGTCCTTTTCATTAGCAAGAAAGCAAGAGGTGGGTTTCACATGAGATGCCAAAAAGCAGTCAACACCCAGTGGTGTGAAATGTAATCACTATTGTGACATGAGAGTGACTTGTTAGCCAATTTACCCAAAGCAACCTCAGAGTGTTAATAACCAGATCAGCTGCTCAAGGAATGTTGGGTTTCGGATAAGAATTGGCCAGGACACTGGAAATAGCTTAGTTTGCTGTCTAAATAACTCATGGCCATTGTGATGTGGAATTCAATGTGCCAGTTGTTCGGGAGGGTTTGTTATGTTAAAGCTGCAACATCAATGCACATATTCTGCTGTTGTTGAAGAGGGAGGGTAAAATATATGGTGGCATGGTGGCGCAGCAGTAGAGTTGCTGCCTTACAGCACCAGAGACTTGGCTTAGATTCTGACGGGTGCTGTCTGTATGGAGTTTGTACATTCTCCTTGTCACCTGTGCAGGTTTTCTTTGGGTGCTTTAGTTTCCTCCTACACTCCAAAGATGTAGGCTATTTGGCTTTGCTATAATTGTAAATTGTCCCTACAGTGTGTAGGATAGTGTTGGTGAGCGGGGATTGCTGATCGGCATGGACTCAGTAGACCGAAGGCCCTGTTTCCATGTTGTATCTCTAAAACTAAAACTAAAAAAAAATTAAATATGATCATGTGACGTTCAGCTTATGTTTGAGTACTGGCACACAGAGTCAGTAAAACAACAGCAATTTATTCCCCTGTGAATTATGCTGACTACAGCTATTATTCATTTCTGCCTGCCAAATACCACACTTTCACACACCATGTTATAAATTAATTGTTGATTTTGTAACATTAGCTATCGATTTGCCTCAGTTCCATGGCTCTATGTGTGGACTATTAACAAAGGAGCAGGAAGAGATTTGCATGCCAAGATAATTTTTGGAGGGATTTTAAATATTATTGGCTGTTTTTTACCAAAATCTGAATAGTGTTCTCATGTGATTGTCAGGGTCTATGGGATGCCATTGCTGTGTCGAATTTGAGAGCATTTTACTTCCTGATCAGCTTTCCCGATAATAAATGATTTAATTTGGGCAAATTTGATTAGGCATTCTACCCGATAGGGCACATCAGAACGTTTTACCCTTGTTCCAAATTCCACATGTTTCCACACTGGTTTTGATTGAATACATCTGGCTGTGTGTGTGTGTGTGCGCATACATATTGTGTGTGTGCGTGCGTGTATGTGCGTGTGTATGTTTGTGTGCATGTGTTTGTGTGCATGTACATATTGTGTGTGTACATGTGTGTGTGTGCACATGTGCATAAGTACATGTATGTGTGTCTGCATTTGTGTGTGTGTGTGTACATGTCTCTGTGTATTTGTGTGTGCATGTGTGTCCACGTGTGTGTGTTTGTGTGTCTCTGTGTTTGTGTGTTTGTATGTGTGTGTGTTCCCATGTATGTGCAAGTGTCCGTGTTTGCGTGCATGTGCATATGTCCGTGTTTGTGTGTGTGTGTGTCCATGTGTATCTGAGTTTGTGTGTGTGTGTGTGTGTGTCTGTCTCTGTGTGTTTGCGTGTGTGAATGACTATGTTCCTACATAAATGTGTTTGAGAGTGCTTGATGCTTGTGTCAGTGTGCACATGGGTGTGATTTTCTTATACAGTTCATTTAAGGACCACTGCTTTATATGACGTTGAGGATTTTTGGAAACGGATTTGCAAACAGTACAATCTATTCCAAATGATTTTTTTTTCAAACAATGAAGGTCTACTGGCCAAAAAGCCCAGAGCCAAAGATCCAACTGTAAAACTGTTATTTTTTAATGTGGGCAATGATCATTCTGAGAAGTACTGTAATAGGGGAGGCTGCAGGGAGGTTTATTCATGGAGAGACAGGAATAACCTATTTTCCTTGGCAGAGAAGATGTAAGGTAGTAGGTGAAGGGATTAGATGAGAAGAAACTATATTCACCCAGTGTTCTGGGGCTCTGGAATTAATTGAGCAAAAATCAAAATGCTGGAGGAACTCAGCGGGTCAGGCAGCATCTGTAGTGGGAAATGCAAAGGCGATGTTTTAGATTTCGGGACCCTTCTTCAGACTGATTGTAGAGGGAGAGAAAGCTGGTAAAGGGAGGTGGGGGTGGAACAAAAGGTCTGGCAAGTTTAGTTTAGTTTAGTTTATTGTCATGTGTACTGAGGTACAGTGAAAAGCTTTTGTTACATCCGAACCAGTCAGCGGAAAGGCAACATGTGGTTACAATCGAGCCATCCACAGTGTGTAGATATATGATAAAGGGAATAATGTGAATAATTTCCACGAGTCGAAGGCTTCAGCTACAGTAAGAGGTTGAGCAAGCTAGGACTTTGAGATGATCTTATAGAGGTGTGTAAGATCATGAGGGGTATAGATAAGGTGAACGCACAGAATATTTACGCAGAGTAGGGAAATTAAAAATGGAAACATAGGTTCAAGGTGAGAGGAGAAAGATTGATAGGATCCTGAGGGCCAACTTTTCCACACAGAGGGTGGTGGGTATATGGAATTAGCTGTCAGAGGAGGTAGCTGAGGGGCTACCATAACAACATTTAAAAGATATTTGGACAGGTACATGGATAGGAAAAGTTTAGAGGGATATTGGCCAAAACCTGGCAGGTGGGACTCATGTAGATAGGGCACCTTGGTTGCTAAAGATTACTTCTATATGTCACTGCTTGTATTTCCTTACATGATAGATTTCCTCCAAAGAAGTTCCCTCTAACATTTACCGCTTGAAATACCTGATATTGTCAGTCTTTCTCTTTCAAAGGGCAGAATTGATAGATGTACGATTTCCTAACTGGGGATATGTTTGTATGATGCAAAATTACATTCAAAAGCCTCACCCAGGCAAACATGGAATAAATTAGACGTATAGTGAGAGTGTATCATCTCCTGGTGTGACTGCTTTGAAGTTACAGATCGAAAGTTGTTTTATTTACAGTGGAACTTTATTGTGTAAGTATTATTCTGGAAAATATTAATCATGCCGAAGAGATTAAAATGGATAATGACAGCAAACTGTAGCCACGAGGTGTCCCTGCAATAGAAATGTACACCTCATCATGGCCCCATCTATATGCAATTTTAAGATGTTTCTTTGCAAGTGTAACAACCACGGGCAATCTTTTTAAAGTGTAAATTAGGTCTGAGATGAAATAGAATACCCAGATATCTCTTCAACTATTTAAAACCCGCAATGCTGTCCATGGCTTCTTTCCTAGAATTGTGTGAAAAGCATGGAAACTTGAGAAACACTTTCCACATTGAGATGTCAAATCCCATTAACACAAGTCAAGCAATGATTCATATAAGCAGACAAAGAGCTGGAGTGACTCAGCAGGGCAGACAGTTCTTTATCTTGGAGGACATGGATAGGTGACGTTTCGGGTCAGGACCTTTCATACAAAGTGATTCATGCTTGAGGTGTGTGTGCATGTACATGTGTGTGTGTGTGTGTGTACATATGTGTGTGTGTGTGTGTGTGTGTGCGAGTGTGTGTGAGTATATATAGGAAGGAACTGCAGATGCTGGTTTATACCGAAGATAAATACAAAGTGCTGGAGTATCTCAGCGGGTCAGGCATAATGGGCGGGTAAGGAATAAATGATGTTTCAGGTCGGAAGTAGTTTGGAAGAAAGGTTCCGACCAGAAATGTCACTTATTCCTTTTCTCCAGAGATGTTGCCTGACCCGTTGAGTTACTCCAGCTCTTTGTGTATTTCTTGTGTGTGTGTGTGTGTGTGTGTGTGTGTGTGTGTGTGTGTGTGTGTGTACACGTGTGCATGTGTGTGCGTGTACATGTGTGTGTGTACATGTATGTGTGTGCATCTATGTGTGTGTGTGTAAAAGAGAGAATGTGTGGGGATGACTATGCTTCAATGTGAGTGTATGTTTGAGAGTGTTAATAAGGAATGTATATCTTTTGTTACTTCTCTTTAACTTGTATGAGCATGAAGCTAAGTAAATGCTTTCTCTTTCAACCACTTTGCTCTCTTTCCTGTCATCCTCGCCATTAATTAATTAGCACAGTGCTGTTTCCACACTGAATGACATTGTGTTGCCATTCCTTTTGATTAGGTCCTTCCTGCAGTTTGTTTCCATTTCATGGATAGTAGTTTTAGTCTCCATATTTCAGCAATGATATTGTTGCTCTGTCGAGTAGGTTAACTTGGATGAAGGGGCTGATGTTTAGTTTAGTTGGCAGCTGTGATGGGACCGCAGGCATTTTCTGCCATCCAGGAACGTGTTTTGAGGCTGTATTTCCAACGCACGAACAGTCCAGGGTTACAAACGATCGACAGGAACTGGGGCCGCACAGTAGCAGGTGGGTGGCCCAGTGGTGCAGCAGTAGAGTTGCTGCCCTGCTACTTTACAGTGACGCATCGGTAGAGTTGCTCTTTGTATGGAGTTTGTTCGATTTCCCTGTGACTGTGTGGGGTTCCTCTGGGTGCTCTGGTTTCCTCACACCCCAAATACGTGCATGTTTGCAGGTTAATTGGCATCTATAAATTGTCCCTAGTGTGTAGGATATGATTAGTGTACAAGTGATCGCTGCCCGGTGCGGACTAAGTCATAGGAGCAAGATTGGTCTAGTCATCGAGACTACTCCGCCATCCAATCATGGCTGATCTGTATTTCCCCCTGCACCCGATTCTCCTGCCTTCTCCCCATAACCCTTGACTCGGTGGGCCGGGCCTATTTCCACACTGTATCTCTACACTAAACTAAACAAAAGGAACTACATGTATATTGTAATGTAGGAAGGACCTGTATATTAACATTATCTTTCCTGTAATTTTCAATTGTCAATTTCACAGGTAACTCTGGAAGGGTTTAAGTTATGGTTTTGCAATTCTGTTTGGCCTTTACAACATGAACTGAAAAATTCAGTGACTTAAGAATATGTTATTATTTTTTATAATATCATAAGATCATGTGATAGGAGCAGAATTAGGCCATTCGGCCCATCAAGTCTATTTCACCATTCAATCAGGCTGATCTATCTCTCCCTCCTAACCCCATTCTCCTGCCTTCTCCCCATTATCCCTGATACCTGTACCAAACAAAAATCTATCTCTGCCTGAAATATATCCACTGACTTTGCCTCCACAGCCTCTGTGGCATAGAATTCCACAGATTGAACACCCTCTGACTAAAGAAATTCCTTCTCATCTCCTTCCTAAAAGAACATCCTTTAATTCTGAGGCTCTGACCTCTAGTCCTAGAATCTCCCACTATTGGAAACATCCTCTCCACATTCACTCTATCCAAGCCTTTCACTATTCTGTACATTTCATTGAGGTCCCCCCTCATTCTTCTAAACTCCAACGTGTATAGGCCCAGTGCCATCCAATGCTCATTATATGTTAAGCCACTCATTCCAGGGATCATTCTTGTAAACCTCCTCGGGACCTCTCGAGAGCCAGCACATCCTTCCTCAGTTATGATGCCCAAAATTGCTCACAATATTCCAAATGCGGTCTGACCAGCGCCTTATAGAGCCTCAGCATTACATCACTGTCATTGTATACAATCCCTCTCGAAATAAATGTTAGCATTGCTTTTACTTTCTTTACTACTGATTCGACTTGCAGATTACCTTTTGGGAATCCTGCACCAGCACTCCCAAGTCTCTTTGCACCTCCGATTTCGGGATCCCTTCCACATTTAGAAAATAGTCTACGCCTTTATGCCGACTACCAAAATGATTGACTCCACACTTTGCTACACTATATTCCATCTGCCACTTCTCTGCCCACTCTCCCAACCTGTCCAAGTCCTTCTGCAGATTTCCTGCTTTCTCTACACTACCTGCCCCTCCACCTATTTTCATATCATCTGCAAACTTTGCCACAAAGCCTACAATCCCCTCATCCAAATCATTAGTATACAACGTGAAGAGTGGCAGCCCCAGCACCGACCCTTGCGGAACTCCACTAGTCACTGGTAGCCAACCAGAAAAAGCTCCCTTTGTTGCCACTCTTTGCATTCTGTCATCCAGCCAACCTGCTATCCATGCTGGTATCTGCCCTTTGATACCACGGGCTCTCCTCTTCCTCAGCAGCCTCCCGTGAGGCACTTTATCAAAGGCGTTCTGAAAATCTAGGTAAACAACTTCCATTGACTCTCCCTTGTCTGTCCTGCTATTTACTTCTTCAAAGAATTCCAGCAAATTTGTCAGCTAAGACTTTGCTGACTTTGGCCTATTTTATCATGAACTTCTAAGTACTCCGTAAACTCATCTTTTATAAGGGACTCTTACCAACCACCGAAGGCAGACTAACCGGCCGATAGTTCCCACTATTCTGCTTTGCTCCCTTCTTGTGCAGCGGGGTAATTTTGGCAATTTTCCAATCATCTGGAACCACTCCTGACTCCACAGCAGTCTATCTGGTCCAGGTCACTTATCCACCTTCAGCCCTTTCAGCTTCCGAAGCACCTTTTTTGCAGAGAAATCCATCATATTTCCATCCATGTGTATAAAAAATATATAAGTGTGCATGTTGGATATATGGCATTGAGCTGTCCACCCATTTCAACAAGGGCAGTAAATTAATTGGAGACTCATACGTTCTAGGAGCAGAATTAGACCTTTTGGCCCATCAAGTCTCCTCCCACATTCAATCATGGCTTATTTATCTTTGCCTGCCAACCCCATTCTCCTGCCTTCACCTCATAACCCTCAAGAAACTGCTGAAGCTTGAATCATGAGCAAAGCACAAAGTTCTGGAGGAACTCAGTGGGCCAGACAGACAGCACCTGCGGATGGAATGGACAGGTGACATTTTGGGTTGGGATCCTTCTTCAGACTTTCAGTTTCAGACTTTCAGATTTGCTGCCTGACCCACTGAATTGTTCCACCACATTGTTATTTCACAGTAAACAGATTGTTTTTAATAGCGGCAAAATTGTAACCAAACGATTACCACACAAATGCATTGAAACTGAACGTTTGAACTATAATTATCATCCATTTTCTGCAAAGAATTCTCTCCCACACCCTTATGTTTTCTTTGCAAAATGTCAGCCAGTGAACTCTGCACTCGATCAGTGTGGGGCTTAGAGGAAGTAAATTACTGAGAGTTTACGACACAGCACCAGTCTAAGGTGGGCCTCATCAGCATTTACCATCCAGACTCCCTCTTCCCACTTCTGTTTGCATCTCCTGAAAGTTCATCCTAAACGTGCCACCTATTATTCATTTTGCCCGAGTAATGGCCGAGTGGCTTCTTTCGAGCCATTCTCCTGTGAAAGTTTCTGTTCGGTTACCTATCAGAACCATTTCTATTTATTGCCCCCGGATGGTGGCTCTGGAAATGTAAACATTTTCTCTAGCTCCATCTACCCTGTCAGAATCTTCGATTACTTATCAGTCTCCATCTTTGCCTTTCTGGAAAAAAGCATCACTGTTTGGTCTCTCTTGGTAGTTTTAAGCCTTTCAATTCTGGCATGGTCCTTGTAAATCTTTCTGTTGCATTTCCAACTGAACAATAGTGCAGAGAACCATGCACAGTGCTCTCGGTCATCTCACTTTTGCATCCACTTCCTGCACACGAGGAGAAATTTACAGAAATTAACCTGCAAACGCACACGTCTTTGGGATGTGGGAGGAAACCGGAGCACCCGGAGGAAACCCACACAGTCACAGGAAGAACATGCAAACTCCACCTAGACAGCTCCTGATGTCAAGGTCGTATGCAGGTTTCTAGTGCCGTACAGGAGAAGCTCTACCCATTGCACCACTGTGCCATCCGTGAATGAATTCTGACCACCCGCCCACTATTTTGTTATTAAAGTACTTTAAAAGCTACTTGAAAGGAACTAGCATTTTCAATGACCAAGCACAGATTGTGTTTAGTTTAGAGATACCCATGGAAAGGCATGGAGGCCCTACAGCCCACCGAGTCCATGCCGTCCACCAATCACATGTATACTACCTCTATCCTACACACTAGGGACAATTTTCAGAAGCCAATTAACCTACAAACCATCTTTGGAATGTTGGAGGAAATCGAAGCACCCGGAGAAAACCTGAAGCAGTCACAGGGAAGCCGTTTGAACTCTGTACAGACAGCACCCGTAGTCAGAATTGAACATGGGCTCTTGGAACCATAAAGTAGCAACTATACCACTGTGCCATTCTGCCACCCTAAATAAGGGCCCGTCCGGAATTTGAAACCAGGACCTCTTGCACTCAAAGCGAGAATCATACCCCTGGACCATCAGATGCAGGCACCAACTTTAATGCACGTATTTCACCCAAAAGGGCCGAATAGCCTACTCCAAGGGCCGAATGGCCTACTCCTGCACCTATTGTCTATTGTCTATAAAAAATGATCACAACTTTATAAATTCCATTGTTAACACTATCTGTAAATGTGGGGAGCAGAGTGTTAAAAGGCTGTGTCTGTGGACAATAAATTGATTTTTTTCCATTTATTAAGCTTGCTACCTTATCAGGTTATGTTTGCACTGCCTTCCTCCCACTGGGAATTTGTGACAGCCTGAGAGAGCATCAGGGATGTCTGTGGATCACAGAGTTAATTGGAACTCACGTCATTAAGTCAGTTGGAATGATGGTGATTGGTGGTGGGAGAGGTGGGGGGGGGTTACAGTCTTTGTGTCACTGAGGTACCTTTGGTTCTGTCACATATGCTCAGCTACGTTCAATCAAGTCCAGGTGAACGTAGCTGAAATTTAGTGAACACAGGGACAGGAGGAGTCCATTTAACCCCTTGAGACTGTTCTGGTCGATTTCTTTAAGACCTTTAGAGATGCTGAGTGGAAACAGGCCCTTTGGCCCACCGAGCCTATGCAGACCAGCGATCACTGTTTACTAATGCTATCCTACACACTAGGGTCAATTTACAATTTTACTGAAGCCAATTAACCTACAAACCTGTATTAATAGTCTCCCTAAAGGCTGTGAAATGTTACAATTATAAGAATATAAGACAGATGCAGGAGCACACCCATAAGCCCCTTTAGACTTTAGAGATACAGTGCGGAAACAGGCCCTTCAGCCTACAGAGTCCATGCCGAACAACGATCAACTATCACTATCCCACACACTAGGGACAATTTACAATTTTTACCGAAGCCAATTAACCTACAAACCAGTTTGTATTTCGAATGTGGAAGGAAACTGGAGCACTCGGTGAAAACCCATGTGGTCACAGGGAGAACATTCAAACTCCATACAGACTGCACCCGTAGTCAGGATTGAACCCGGGATCTGGTGCTGTGAGGCAGCAACTCTACCGCTGCGCCACCACACCGCCACAACCAAATTGATTTCCATCCACTTGCATTGTCCCCATGTTTCCCGAATACCTTTAATTGATAAATAAAACTGTCAGTCTTGGATTTAACGGTACTAATTAATCTGTGATCAGTGGCTCCTTGGTGAGGTTTCTAAATATACTTATCTTTCCACCATATGGACTGACGAACTGAGGATCTTGTGTTAGGTTTAAGAATACAGGAGGGGATTAGAGTTTAAGGTATAGGCTTATTAATGTTATGGAACGGTGATGCAGAAAAAAATGCACCAGAGAATATATCTTCCTGTCCATTTGCTCTTTTCCTTAATAATCAAAACAATGTGTGCATTAAAATGATTTTAAATGAATGTGCCAAGTGTAAATTACCATTGCTGATTATGTTTTGGTTTAGGTTGATTATTCATACCTGTACTGAGTGAGGTACAGTGAAAAGCTTTGTTGTGCCTGCTACCAATCAGATCAAACAATACTATACCGAAATACAATCAAGTCAAATTCAAGTACAATACGTAGAGCAAAGGGGAAGATACAGAGTGCAGAACATAGTTCCTGGCATTGTGGTGTAACAGTTCCAGTGAAAAAGTGCAATGCCCACAATAGGGTAGGTTGGGGAATCGGATTGTGCCCTAGCTTATGGAAGGACTGTTCAGAAGTCTTATGTCAGAGGGGAGAAAGCTATTCCAGACGAGTGGTTTAAGGTAAAGCTTTCTCCAGCGACTGGAACTGGGCACAATACTTAAAGTGTGGTCTCACCATTGTTTAGTAAAGTTGCAACGTAATTGCCCAACTTTTAGATTCACAAAGATCTCCGATAAGTGTAATAATTATTCCTGTAAGCAATTTTCAGCTCACGATCTGATTGGGAAGCAAATAATCTGCTGGAGGAAGAAGGGCCTTAAACCGAAACGTCACCTATTCCTTTTTTCCAGGGATGCTGCCTGACCTGCTGAGTTACTCCAGCATTTTGCGTCAATCTTTGGTGAAAACCTACACAATCAGCTGGAGGAACTGAGCGGGTCGAGCAGCATCTGTGGAGGGAAAGGGATTGGTGAGGTTTCAGGCAACTATGGAGCTGGACCCCGAAAGCCCTCTGCACATCAATGTTGAGTGTCTTGCCATCAACCGTGTACCTTCCCCTTACATTCAACCCCCCAAAAGTGCGACCCTATACACTTCTGTCTAAGGATTCATTGTGAGGTATTTTCGTCCAGCTTATGGCCCCTTCTGTGCACCAGCCTACCTTGTTAACAACCACACATTCGGATGAATCCTTGGACTGGAAAAAAATAAAGATGAACCCAGGCAAGCATTCATAATGACGGGCTCCCACGATGGAAGGATAATCTAACAACGTCCAATGATCCAAGAGTACCAGATGCTGCTGGGAATTTGGGGTTAGCACACCTGAAATAAAGCTGATCTAATGATGCAGCAGTCAAATGGAGTTCCATTGAACTACCGTGCAATGGTCTGTGGTGTTCTGTTCCAACCTTGCACTCCACTCTTGTGTTCAATTCCCAGTTCTGCTCATCACTGCTGCAGGCTTGTCAATCAACGAAGCCCGAGCTCTTGATGCTGTTTGTCATTCTCCCAGGACATTGCACCATCTCCGTGCGGAAAGAATCAGTCGCAATCACTTCATCGGTTTTTTTCCCCCCGACCTTGATAAGATAAGCCCTGTTCCAGAGCTTTGCTCACTTTCGACAAAGCTCCGACAGATCTTCTGCGCTGTGCAGAAAGGGATTCTTTCTTTCTCCACAATAATCTTCTTTTCAAACTGTTTACATGAGGATATAACTTAATGCAATTACACGCCTCAGTCCAAAGGCAGAGTGAGAAGCCAGCTGTTTCTTGACTGAATACATATGTTCGGCGTAGGCAGCAATGAAGTTGTTCCTTCACACTCCAGCGCCTGATGCATCAGTCAAAGTTTACCTCAGCCTTTCAACAGCAGCTTAGACCCTGTGTTGTGGTCTCCATTCTCAGTCACCCTACTTGCAATGGAATGCCTTAACATTTGTGCCTTGAGGTGGACACCAACTCTTGATTGAGACTTAACTCAATGATTCAATTATACTTTATTGTCACATGTACCTGGGTACGGTGAAATGCTTTGTTTTGCATACAACCCGGTAAAATCGTACAGCAAACCTCACCTCGGCAGTACACAAGACTCGCCACGTTTCCGGCGCCGACCAAGATGATTAGTACGGGTGTCGGGGGTTACGGGGAGAGGCAGGAGAAGGGGCCTGAGAGGGAAAGATGGATTAGCCATGATTGGATGGTAGAGTAGACGGTGAGCCGAATGGCCTAATTCTGGTGATGGTACTCCCATCATACCACACGGACACTAATGCCCCAAGGAGCTGAACGCAGCAGCAATGAGAGATCAGGACAGCGTGGAACTTGAGGATGAACCTGAAGGAGGTGATGTTTTAGAAGGATGAGAGGGGATCTTATCGAAACGTATAAGATCATTAAGGGGTTGGACACATTAGAGGCAGGAAACATGTTCCCAATGTTGGGGGAGTCCAGAACAAGGGGCCACAGTTTAAGAATAAGGGGCCGGCCATTTAGAACTGAGATGAGGAAAAACTTTTTCAGTCAGAGAGTTGTGAATCTGTGGAATTCTCTGCCTCAGAGGGCAGTGGAGGCCAATTCTCTGAATGCATTCAAGAGAGAGCTGGATAGAGCTCTTAGGGATAGCGGAGTCAGGGGGTATCGAGAGAAGGCAGGAACGGGGTACTGATTGAGAATGATCAACCATGATCACATTGAATGGCGGTGCTGGCACGAAGGGCCGAATGGCCTCCTCCTGCACCTATTGTCTATTGTTTTGTTCTGCCTCTCCTCTCTTCCAACTTTCTGTCTCTCCTCCATCACTTTGTGCTTTTTTTTTTGCTAAATGATAATCTATCTTGGAAAGTAAATGAAGGGATCAAAATGGATATATATTCCTCTCAGTCAGGAAATAAAAATCTCTTTCAACCTTTCAATGGCTGAGCAATTATGTGGAACATTAAACAGAGAGGCCTTCTCACAGGGGAGAGGGGCTTAGAAATCTCCCAACACTCTTTCAAAGATGACCTGGGGAGCTCCAACTAACGCTCCTGTCAATTTTGTGACCATCAGAGGCTTTCGGATAGGCACGTGGATATGCACGGCGTGGAGGGATATGTATCACGTGTAGGCACTGGAGATTATTTTATAACTCGACATCATGTTCGGCGGAGAGAGGTGGACCGAAGGACCTGTTCCTGTGCCGTAGAGATGCAGCGTGGAAACAGGCCCTTCGGCCCACCAAGTCCACGCCAATCAGCGATCACCCCGTACCCTGACACTATCTTACACACTTTGGATAATTTACAATTTTACCAAAGCCAATTAACCCTACAAACATGTACGTCTTTGGAGTGTGGGAGGAAACCGGAGCACCCAGAGAAAACCCACACAGTCAGATGGAGAACACACAAACTCCATACAGACGGCACCCATAGTCAGGATCGAACCCAGGTCTCTGACGCTGTCAGGCAGCAACTGCTCGCTGTGCCACTGTGCCACCCTACTGTTTTATGGTCTTTCTGTTTTTTATCATTGGGACAGATTGGAATATTTGTGGGAGCGTACATTATGCATGCTTGCTGCCATATTTCCTACATGAACACATAATTGGCTGCAAGCTGCTTTGGAATATCCCAAGGGCATTTTCGTTTCTCACAAGATCGTAAGACATAGGAGCAGAATTGGACCACACAGCCCATGGCTGATCTGTTTTTCCCTCTTAACTCCATTCTCCTGCCTTGCCCCATAACCTTTGACACCCTTACTAATCAAGAACCTATAAATCTCCACTTTAAAAATAACCAATGACTTATCCCCACCACCATCTGCACCAATGAATTCCACAGATTCCCCATCCTCTGGCTAAAGAAACTCCTCCTCATTTCCATTCTAAAGGTATACCCTTTTATTCTGAGGCTGTGCCCTCTGGTCCAAGACTCTCCTACTTCTGGAAACAACCTCTCCACATCCACTCTATTTTGGCCTTCTGTTTGTCATTTTTCTTTATTAAGACACCCATGAAGCCCCTTGGGACATTATAATTGCTACTTTAAAGGCATTCTATGAATGGAAAGTTATGTTAAAAGTGTTTGATCAAACTAGAAATATGGGGCTAACTGCTCAAAGATTATGTTGGGGTCTCTTCAGTTTCTTCCCAGATGTTATCAGGCAAAACTATCCTTTCAGGAACTAGACAATAGACAATAGACAATAGGTGCAGGAGTAGGACATTCAGCCCTTCGAGCCAGCACCACCATTCAATGTTATCATGGCTGATCATTCTCAATCAGTACCCCGTTCTTGCCTTCTCCCCATACCCCCTGACTCCGCTATCCTTAAGAGCTCTACCTAGCTCTCACTTGAATGCATTCAGAGACTTGGCCTCCACTGCCTTCTAGAGAGTGGTCCTGACCTACCATCTACCTCATCGGAGACCCTCGGACTATCCTTAATCGGAGTTTACAGGACTTTACTGACACTAAAAGTTGTTCCCTTTATCCTGCATCTGCACACTGTGGAATGCTTGATTGGAATCATGTACAGAAATTCCGCTGGCTGGACAGCACATAACAAAAAAGCTTTTCACTGTACCTCGGTACACGTGACAATGAACTAAACTGAACTAAACAAAAGAACTAAAAATAAATAAACAGGCCCTTCGGCCCAACGAGTCTGTGCTGACAAGCAATCACCCCATACACTAACACTATCCTACACAAACCTACAAATCACATGCGTTGTGATTTGTAGGTCTGGTAAAATTCTACATTGTCCCCACTGGGGACAATTTTACCGAACCTACATATCACAAGGCATGCGATTTGCCAATTTTTGAGACCCTCCTCAGATTTCAGCCTTGATCTCCTCCCATCACGTAGATGGTGGCTTTTGATGTGCGTCTTATTTTCAAATTCACACGCAAGGTTGTGGTTTGGCAAAGCCTGGCGAACGCGGGTCCACTTTACCAGCGGGTATGTGAAAGGAGAGAGGTCCTAAGTGAATTAGAATGGCTTTAAACCAAAGTAATCGATCAAATAAATTCTGACCACTTTAATTGGTTTCACTAAATTTAATTGGTCGTAATTTTGCGATGATACGTTTGATTTAGCTGACGACACTGTCTCTCTGAGGAATATCATGACATTATAGCACAGCCATAACAGTTGATTTTACACAATTACTGCGCAGGCAAGCAATAATTTAATATATTAAGAAGTTTAATGATTTTTAAGGCAAGTCGTTGCACATTATGATCTCTGAAAGTGCTGAAATTATTCTTCAAGGCAATTTATCACAAGATTATAGTAAATGATGTGTTGAAGATCATTTAATAACAGCATAGTTGTGCTGAAGTGGTTGTACAGAAAACATGGACAATATGGATCACTCCCTTTGATTCCCAGTTTAGTTTAGTTTGGTTTAGAGATACAGCGAGGAAACAGGCCCTTCGGCCCACCGAGTCTGCGCCAACCAGTGATCCCCATTCACTAACGCTATCCTACACACAATTAACCATTTACAATCTTTACCGAAGCCAATTAGGCTACAAACCTGCACGAGTCTGGAATTCCGGAGGATACCGGAGCACCAGGGGAAAACCCATGCGGTCATAGAAAATAGTGCCATATAAAATAGGTGCAGGAGGAGGCCATTCGGCCCCATCGAGCCAGCACCGTCATTCAAGCTGATCATCCACAACCAGTAGCCCATTCCTGCCTTCTTGATTCTGCTAGCCCAAAGAGCTCTATCTAACTCTCTTTTGAATGCATCCAGTGAATTGGCTTCCACTGCCTTCTGAGGCATTTAACTACTAATGTAGTACCCAAGTTGAATTAATGAGCCTATATAACTTCCTATTTCTGACACAATCCTTCTTAAATATAAATTAGGCATCAATACATCTTCTTTTACAAACATAACAAATTCCTTGGTTCCCTTGATTCCAAACACAAAATAATGGAACAGACCTTGTACCTGGTTTATTCAGGACCATTTCCCCAACTGCTTCTCCAAGACATTCAGATAAAGGTGTAGATAAGAGTCCAGTAACTCACGTGATCATGTGATATGCCTGTCTGTTTGTTGGATGTGTAGAACAGTCTTTGTTCCAGGCTTATTCAAGGCATATTCAGGACCATGCCCTCAATTCATTCTCCAATACATTCACATCTTGAAAGTTTCATCATTTTTACTGTCAGTTTACGTGGTCCCTCTCAGTCACTTTCCTATCTAGATCTCTCATGTGTATGTTTACAACAGCAAGCTCATTATCAGGCTTATCCTAAACTGTATCAAAGTAGTAATAATGACAACGTCTCTTCTAAATTCAGAAACCATTTACACAGTTCTAATTCCACAACTATTATTACAAACTAGACCAAGTGGACCCGTTGGGCCCAAACCGCTCCTGCATTGGTGCAGCGCCTGCTCTTCCCCTCTCCCCCTCCCCTCTCCTCCTCCCCCCTCCCCCCTCCCCCCCTTCCCCCCTCCCTCCCCTTCCTCCTCTCACCCTCCCCCCCTCCCTCCCCATCCCCTCCCCTTCCCCTCCCCCCCACTCGATCCCCCTCAACCCCCCTTATCCTCCCTCCTCCTCCCTCCTCCCCCCTCCCTCCCTTCCTCCCTCCCCCTCTCTCCCTAGCAGATAGATTTAAACTTTAAAATGTGAGCAACTTTTAAAATATAACACCGATTTCAATGAAACCTCTTCCATTAGCACCAAAGGGATGACAGTGAGTAAGGTGGGCCTAAAATTGTCGTGCTGCAGTGTACCGTTTTGGCTGTAGTTCAGGAACAAAAACAAACAAACGGAGGTTTTAGTATATAGATGCAAGAGAAACAACAGATTATAATCTTTACCTATTTCGTGCTCATGTCGTGTCATTGTGATATCAGGAGCATATCCGGTTTGATTGGAAATTCTGGTATCTCTAGTACCCGTCCGATTACTAAAGTGACCATATCTGGGGTAGATCGAAGAAAATCCACTGCTTCTGCGTGACTCATACAGGTGATGTCAACGCCATTCACCAATATGAGCCTGCCGGTTACGGGGAAAACATACAAACTCCACACAGACAACACGTAGTCAGGATCAAACCCTGGTGTCTGACAACTCTGCCACTGTGCCACCCAGTTTAGTTTAGAGATACAGCAAAGAAACAGGACCTTTCGGCCCACAGTGTCCACGACGACCAATGATCACCCAGTTTATTCTTGTTTTATGTTAACCCACTTTTGCATCCATTCCCCTCACCCTCGGGACAATTTATAGAGGGCCAATTAACCTACAGACCTGAACCTATTTGCGATGTAGCAGGAAACCGGAGCACCTGGTGGAAACGTACACAGGGAGAACGTACAAACTCAACACGCAGGTCAGGATCCTGAGGTCAGGATCGAACCCAGGTCTCCGGTGCTGTGAGGCAGCAGCTCTATCTCTGTAATTGGGAAAAGCTGAGTGATAGAACTGCTTAAAGGAAAAACTTACGATAGACACAAAATGCTGGAGTATCAGTGGGACAGGCAGCATCTCTGGAGAGAAGGAATGGGTGACGTTTTGGGTCAAGACCCTTCTTCAGACATTTGGGTGACATTTTGGGTTTAGATGCTTCTTAGAGGAAACATTTGTTTTGTTAAGGGCGGCACAGTGACACACCGGTACAGTTGCTGCCTAAGAGTGCCAGAGACCCGGGTTCGATCCTGACTACGGGTGCTGTCTGCACTGACCTAATCCAATTTTACTCTCTCCATCTCCTAACATATACATTGTCGAACCTCATCTACTGCATCCAGTGTACCTGACGTGGCCTCCTGTACATTGGCGAGATCAGCTACACCCCTCATGAGATGATCCATCCGATTTGCCCCGCAGGTCCTCGGCTGATGTCAGGGGGTACTGACTGGATGGCCTGTGCCTTGTTGAACCGTTAAACCCAGCTAACTCTCCCCTTCCTCCTGACAGCAACAGCGCTCTGCAGAACACCCACGGAGCCGCCTCCGGCCATTCCAGCGGAGGATGCAGCAGCTCGAGCGAGTCTGGGAGCAGTTCGGAGTCGGACTCAGACAGCGAGAGCAGTTCCAGTGACAGTGAATGCAACGAGGCGTCCCGCACCGCAACACCAGAGGTAGGCGATTGGGTAGCATGCGCCACGTGCTGGTGCAATGCAGGCCCGATCAGGGTTATTATTGTCACGTATACCGAGGTACAGGGAGAGGCTTTGTTGTGCAGATCACATTACATAATACTTTCATATTAATATTAATGTAATTTATTCACAAAATGCTGGAGTAACTCAGCAGGTCAGGCAGCATCTCGGGAGAGAAGGAATGGGTGACGTTTCGGGTCGAGACCCTTCTTCAGACTGATGTCAGGGGGGCGGGACAAAGGAAGGATATAGGTGGAGACAGGAAGATAGAGGGAGATCTGGGAAGGAGGAGGGGAAGAGAGGGACAGAGGAACTATCTAAAGTTGAGAGAACTTTAATGTAATAATCAGATCACATAATACTGTACATAAATACACTCAAGTCAAACAAGTGCAATAGGTAGGGCAAAGGGGAATTTACAGAGTGCAGAATATAGTTCTCAGCATTGTAGCACATTAAAGAGAGACGCAAAGTGCTGAAGTAACTCAGCAGGTCAGGCAGCATCTCGGGAGAAAAATTACATACCGCTGCGTCATCTTCCCCACCTAATGGTTCAATGGTTTCTTTATTATCACATGTACCAAGGTACAGTGAGATTTGTTTTTTGCCTACAGATCAGTAAGATTGGTACCTTGCATAAGTACAATCCCCAGTTAGGTACATAATGCATAGAAACAGCCCACTGGGTCCATATGCAAGAGCCACCAGGTTTTGGCACCTTCTCACAGTCCCGATAGCGGGTGGCCTTAAAGGCACATTGAGGCCGTCACCTCCATCCGCTCATCCCACGAACCGTCATCCTTCATCTTGAGGTCTCTAATTGATAGAATGACTTAGTGACCTGTGGGGCGGCACAGTAGCGCAGCGGTAGAGTTGCTGCCTTACAGCGCCAGAGACCCGGGTTCGATCCTGACTATGGATCTGTCCGTACGCAGTTTGTACGTTCTCCCCTCCCCGCGTGGGTTTTCTACGGGTGCTCCAGTTTCCTCCCACACTCCAAAGATGTGCAGCTTTGTAGGTTAATTGGCTTGGTATAAATGTAAATTGTCCCTAGTGTGTGTAGGATAGTGTTAATGTGCGGGGATCGCTGGTCAGTGCGGACTCGGTGGGCCCAAGGGCCTGTTTACGCAATGTATCTCCCAACCCCTAAACTAAATGGGAGGTTGTTGTTCAGCATGGACTCAGAGGGCCAATGGGCCTGTTTCCATGCTGAATCTTTCAATCAATCAATCAATTCAACTGTGAATAATTGCCGTGGAGTTGAGATGGAGAGGACTTTTAATGCCCGCTTCATAATGCTGGATCTGGAGTCACTTACTGGAGTCACATTGCCATCCCTGAAGGGAATTAAATACTACTTCAAGTTTCATGTAGTTTTCAATTTCCGCTTTCACTGTTGAATAAAGGATGATTATGTTTGGAGTTTGTAAACGTGTTAATTTTATAGCCTAAAAATGCTTCATTGAAAGAACCACATTCTAACACAATGGGTGATTGGTGGTTAGTGTGGACTCGGTGGACCAAAGGGCCTGATTCCATGCTGCGTCACTGAACTAAACTGAACTAAATTGCCTGCAGTTGGCCCGTATCCCTCTGAACCTTTCCTGTCCATGTGAAGTGACGATTTATTTTCTGTCTCCTAGCCTGAACCACCGTCAACCAACAAGTGGCAGCTGGACAAATGGCTGAACAAAGTCACGTCGCACAGCAAGACCATTGTCAACAACCAAGCCGACTGCGATGAGCTGAGCGACCCGCTGTCCCAGAGCAACCAAGAGATTGACGCGCAGATCAAAGGGAAGCAGATCCTTCCGCTGCCTCAGGCAGATTCCAAAGATCGGGTCCTACCTGGGCCCGTCAGGGAGAAAGCCAAACCAAGGTCCACTCAGAAAGTGGCGGAAGGGAAGCCCGCGAAGCAGAAGTCCCCCGTGCACACTGAGCCTGCTCCGTCGAGGAGGACCACGGGCAAGTCGCAGCCCAGGAAGGTGGAACGGACTCCGAGCGTCGAGGAACATGCCTGGCTTCGCCCCGGTAATCCCAGCAGTACCCCCAAAGACAGGGATGGGCGAGGAAGCTCGGCCGACCAACCCAAGGCCAAGGGGAAAGCGGGCAGTTGCAAGGCAGGGGCCAGGAAGGAGCCACGGAGCGTCGCCACAGCGACGGCAGCCGCACCGGCCCCCATGGAGAAGAGGAAGCACCGCGTGCCTGGTAAGATTGTGCCTAAGTCGAGGGAGTTTGTGGAGACGGACTCGTCAGACTCTCACACGGACCACGAGGAGGTGGCAGCGGTGGCGGCGGCTAAAGCCGTAGCCCCTCCCGCCGTGACCAGCACCTCGGTGAAACCCAAGGACTGCGTGGGCGTGACGGTTTGCCCCAACGTTTGCCCCATGGACTGCCCCGCCCTGGACAAAGGGCCCATCGATTTGGAAGAGCTACCCTTCTCGCCTCTCCCGCTCCCACAGAACGAACCTCTGTCCCCCCTGAGAGACTACGAGGAGATCAAGTCACTTTGGGTGAAATTAGACCTCAGCCTTCTGACCCGGGTCCCAGGACTGGCAGTAGAAGAAAACGTGGTGGGCAAGGCAGACGTTAGACAACCCAACAGTAAACACAACTATCAGTCCCCTTCAACGGTGATGGATAAAAACACTATTAAAACCAAACGAAAACACAAGGTGAGTGACCTGGTTTTGCTCTATTGAGGAACAATAAGGTTGAAAATGGCATTTTAATAAGGTGTGGTTCCTCAGTGGGTATCTTAAGCCCCTGTTCCACTTAGGCGATTTATTTAGGCAACTACAGGCGACTAGGCTGTCACCACACGGTTGCCGGGGTGTCACCTGTACGGTCGCGAGTAATCTCCAAAGAGTCGTCGAGTTTTTCTGGTCAACGCAGGAATTTGAAATGTTTAAACATTTTCGGCGACTGTTGGCTTGACGCCAATGACCGTAGCTTGACGTCTCCTGACGTAATTGCTGTCGTAGGTTGTCGCCAGGTGACGTAGGTTGTCGCCGGTGCTGACTTTGGTGAATTCCATTGGCGACTACCTACGTCAACCGGCGACAGGTATCGACATCAAAACCGGAGGCCAAAATGATGTGAATTGTCTTCAGTTGTCGCCGACACGGTCGTAGCTTGTCGCGGGTAGACGTAGGTTGACTTCAGTTGACGTAGGTGGTCGCCTGCATGGTCGTAGGTTGTCCTAGGCGCGGTCGTAGGTGGACGTCCTAAGTCGCAACGATTGGGTCCCCGGTTGTCGGTAGCTTGTCGTAGCTTGACGTCGACTAGGTGGTAGGTTGTTGTAGCTTGTCGTAGACATTATCATATGGGGGGGTCCAGTCGCTGTTTTTTTGGCGACCTGCTACGACTATGACAGTCGCCTAAAAAATTGCCTAAGTGGGGCAGGCCCCTTCTTGCATTCCAATGGCATGGATAAAGTCTGGAGATGGCATGTAGATCTTTGGGGCGGCACAGTGGTGCAGCAGTAAAGTTACTGCCTTGCAGCATCAGAAACCCGGGTTCGACCCTGACAAAGTTTATTTTTCAAGCATCACCTAAAGCCTACCTGTTTGACTAAGTTTTGGCAAAATCTGTACGTAGTACAATATCAAATTTTGTTCGGCAATCCTTTCCACATGAAAGGTGCTATGTGAATGCAGTCCATCGTACAGACTAGACTCCCCACCATCGACTCCTTCTAACTCACCCTGCTTCAGAAAAGCAGCCAAAATAATCACAGACATTTTTGGGGTGGGACATGGACACAGCGGTAGAGTTACTGCCTCAGAGTGTCAGAGACCCTGATTTAACCCTGACTATGGGTACTATCTGTACGGAGTTTGTACGCTCTGCCTGTGACCAAGTGGATTTACTCCAGTTGCTCCGGTTTCCTCTCACACTCCAAAGACGTCCATGTTGTGGATTAATTGGCTTCGGTAAAAATTGTAAATTGACCCTAGTGTGTAGGATAGTGCTAGTGTACGGGGTGATGGCTGGTCGACACGGACACGGTGTGCTGAAGGGCCTGTTTCCGTGCTGCATCTCTAAAGTTTAAAGTCAGCAAACAGGTGAGGAGGGTTATTTGATAGGCAGATGGTTGGAAAATTGGAGAATTTTACCTAAAATTGGTGAATTTAAAGTTCATACCATTAGTTGCAAGGTGCCCAAGTGGAATATGAGGTGCTGTTCCTCCAGTTTGTGTGTGGCCTCACTCTGACAATGGAGGAGGCACAGGATAGAAAGGTCAATGTAGGAATGGGAAGGCGAGTTACAATGGTTATCAACCGGGCGACCCGGCAGGCCTTGGCGCACTGAGCTAAAGTGCTCGGCGAAACCGTCGCTGAATCTACGCTTCATCTCGCCAATGTACAGGAACGGCAGGAACACCGGTTGCAGTAGATGAGGATAGATGATGAAGTTGTTATTAGATAGAGAGAATAAAATATGTATAAATTAGTAATATTATACATATTATTATACGTATAATAATAATAATACGTATTATTATTACGTATAATAGGTGGTTGATGGTCTTTATTTCTTGGAGTGCAGGAGGACGAGGGGTGATCTTCCAGAGGTGTATAATATCACGAGAGGAATAGGTAGGGTAGATACACAGTCTTTTACCCAGGGTAGGGGAATCAAGAACCTGAGGACATAGGCTTAAGGTGAGGGGGAAGATATTTAATAAGAACGAAGGGGGCAACTTTTCTACACAAAGGATGGTGGGTATATGGAATGAGCTGCTAGAGGAGGTAGTTGAGGCAGGCACTATTACGTTTAAAAAACTTTTAGACAGGTACATGAATAGGATAGGTTTAGAGGGATGTGGGCCAAATCCATGCAGGTGGAACTAGTGTAGATGGGGGATGGGTTGTGCCACAAGACCTGGTTCCGCACTGTATCGCTCTATAACTCTGTTCAGGGTGAACTCGGTGGGCCGAAAGGCCTGTTTCCATGCTGTATCTCTCTGTGACTTGTTGTAAGGCCTTGGCATTGATGTAAGGGAATGCTAGGAATGCCAGGAGGGTGATCCTGTAATGATGCCATGTACCTTCCCACAGATGGAGAACACAGAAGGTCTGTGCGAACTCAAGAAGCAACACATAGAGAAGGAACCCACGGCACCAATGCTTCTCCCCGCCAGCTGCTCGGCAAGTTCCAGCCACAAGGTCCTGAGCAGTAAAGAGTAAGCAACCTTCGAATTTATAACCATTTTTGCCCACTCTATAAACGTCGCATGTACGTTCAAGATCTCACCTGACCACACAACAGGGGATGGCATTGGCTTCCCATTGCTTGTTACTTTAGCTTTCAGTCCTGGTCCACCCTGTTCTCTCTGTGGCCTCCTGCACTGTTCAACTAAACCATGCGGCACAGTGGCGCAGGTGACAGAGCCAGGGACCCGGATTCGATCCTGACCTCGGGTGCTGCCTGTGTGGAGTTTGTACGTTCTCCCTGTGACCACGTGGGTTTCCTCCGGGTGTTCCGCTTTCCTCCCACACCCCTAAGACGTGCGGGTTTGTAGGTTAATTGGCCCTCTGTAAATTGACCACGGTGTATAGGGAGTGGATGAGAAAATGGGATAACTACTGTGAACGGGCACGTGGGATAACTCAGTGAACCTCTGGCCTTGGCCCAGAAGGTGAGTCGAATGGGAAACTCACTCCCACCATAGCTAAGTGTGCAGGGAGGTATTTAAGGGGAAATTCAATAAAGATAGGGGGAAACAGAGATGGAAGATTTTGTTGTTGGGGTGAGAGAAAAGGTTTAGGTTTAGGTTTATTATTATCACATGTAACCAGGACCAGTGAAAAGCTTTATCTTGCACGTTGTTCAATCAAATCTGATAATACTATACGTAAATACAATCAAGTACATGGATGGATCAAAGGGGAAGATGTTGAATAGCATTGTAGCGCACCAGTTCCAAAGACAAAGTCCACTGTCCACGATAAAGCATAGTTTAGCTACAGCCTGGAAATGGGCCATTCGGCCCATTGAGTCCGTGCCGACCAACAATCACCCATACACTAGTTCTATGTTATCCCAATTTCACATCCCACACTGGGGGCCATGTACAGAAGCCATAACAGTGGAAGAAGCTGCTCCTGTGTCTGGCTGGTGCGTGCTTTCATGCTTCTGTATCTGCTGCCCAGTAGAAGTGGGGGGGGAAGAAATAGCTTTGAAGACATTTGAGTGGAGGGCAAGCAATGGCGTGGGTCTTTTTTGGCCTCAAGTGCCTTTTTCCGTACGATAAATGTCCCTTTAAGATTTTCATATTCCAGCCAGAGAAGATTGAGCAATGATATTAAAAATTTACATTTTACATGGAAAATTAATGAAAATCATCCAGAGCAGACTCAGAAAGTCATTTATGAATGAACTGTGCACTTGGAAAGGGTAAATCTCATGATTAGATTTTGTGATGATTTTAATGCAGCAATTATTCTTGTTGATGTAACCAGTATTTTCCTGAGCCCCCCCCCCCCCCCCTACAGGAAGGGGCAAGATTAAAAGACAAAATAAACGCAGAATGGGATGTGCCTGGTGTAGATAAAGATCTGAGACATTTTGGTAATGGTTTTTTTTGTTCATTAAGTTACCAGTCTTTTGATCTAGAGACGTTAGTTTAAATCCCCATCACCTCATATGTGGAAATTTAAATAAATATAATTTTAATAACTGGAATATAAAGCTGGTGTCAGGACAAACTGAATTGCCATAAATCCCCACGTGGCTGACTAATGTTTTTTAAGGAAATAAAATCCTCCATCCATGCCGACAATTGGATTTAGATTTGCCAATGGGTGACACTAAAATGTCCCTGCAAGGTCATTATTAGAGATGGACAACACATTTTGGTTTTCCCAGAAATATGTTCATGTCACTGATGTCGCAAGTTGCCTGATTCGGCAACTTGAACGCCCAGGGATGAAGGAGATTACAGAGAGTGATGGTCGCAGCCCCAGTCCATCACGGGTACTAAACTCCCCACCATCGAAGGGATCTACAGGAGGCGCTGCCTCCAAAACACAGCCAGCATCATCAGGGACCCACCCAACCCCGGCCACACTCTCACTTTGCTCCTAATATCAGGAAGAAGGTACAGGAGTCTGAAAACCATGACCACCAGGTTCAAGAATACCTTCTTCTCAGCAACCATCGGGCTCTTGAACACTGCACAACCCCAATCTCAGCAACTATGAACTTCTATGGACCATACTACGGACATTGGTTTTGCATTGTTATGGCTATTATAGTTATTAATTTATTGAAATGTTTTTGGTTATTATATTTTATTTGTATGTATTGCGTTTATGGGCCTATAAAGCTGCTGCAAGTAGGAGTTTCTGTGTTTCATTGTTGGTACATAAGACTATTAACCACACTTCACTTTGACTCTTAAATGAATAAATTAAACAAACAGGCTTCATTTAGCTGGACAAATTGGAGGTACGGTGGTACACTACTTAGAGCTGCTGCCTCACAGCACCAGAGAACCTGGTTCAATCCTGACCTCGGCCGCTGTTTACATAGAGTTTGCATGTTCCCGTGATGGTGTGGGTTTCTTCCCACATCCCAAAGACAGGCAGGTTGGGAGGATAAATGACATCTCTAAATTGCCCCCAGAGGGGGGTTACAGGCAATGTGGCGAGAATGAATAAAGGGGATTAGTGCAAGAATGAACATAAATAGGTTAGTTTAGTTTAGAAATACAGAAATATAAAGGCCCTTCAGCCCACTATGTCTGTGCCAACTAGTGATCCCCATAGATTAGCACTAAGCTACACACAAGGTTTTTACAATTTTTGTACAATTTTACCAAAGCAAATTAACCTACAAACCTGTACGTCTTTTGAGTATGGGCGGAAACCGGAAAAAATCCGCATGATCACAAGGAGAATGTACAAACTCCTTACAGACAGCACGCATAGTCAGGATTGAACCCGGTTCTCTGGCGTTGTAAGGCAGCAACTCTACTGCTGCGCCACCGTGCCACCCCGAATCTTTGATGGTCAGCATGGACTCGGTCAGCTGAAGGGCCTGCTTCCATGCTGTATCTCCGATAAGCTGTTGCCTCACAGTCCAGAGTTGGATTCTGATCTCTGCTGTTGTCTGTGCAGAGTTTGCACGTTCTCTCCATATAGAACTTGCACATTCTCATTGTGTGAAGTTCGCACATTCTCCCCAGTGTAGAGCTTGCTCCTTCTCCCTCTACAGAGTTTGCACGTTTACAATGTAGAGTTTGCATGTTCACTATGTAGAGTTTGCATGTTCATTATGTAGCATTTGCATGTTCTCTCAGTGTAGAGTTTGCATGTTCTCTATGTAGAGTTTGCATGTTCATTATGTAGAGTTTGCATGTTCTCTCAGTGTAGAGTTTGCATGTTCACTATGTAGAGTTTGCATGTTCATTATGTAGAGTTTGCATGTTCTCTCAGTGTAGAGTTTGCATGTTCACTATGTAGAGTTTGCATGTTCACTATGTAGCGTTTGCATGTTCTCTCTGTGTAAAGTTTGCATGTTCACTATGTAGTTTGCATGTTCTCAGTGTAGAGTTTGCATGTTCTCTCAGTGTAGAGTTTGCATATTCACTATGTAGAGTTTGCATGTCCAGTGTAGAGTTTGCATGTTCTCTCAGTGTAGAGTTTGCATGTTCTCAGTTTAGAGTTTGCATGTTCCCTCAGTGTAGAGTATGCATGTCCAGTGTAGAGTTTGTATGTTCTCTATGTAGAATTTGCATGTTCTCTCAGTGTAGAGTTTGCATGTTCTCTCAGTGTAGAGTTTGTATGTTCACTATATAGAGTTTGCATGTTCACTGTGTAGAGTTTGCTTGTTCTCTCAGTGTAGAGTTTGCATGTTCACTGTGTAGAGTTTGCATGTCCAGTGTAGAGTTTGCATGTTCTCTCAGTGTAGAGTTTGTATGTTCACTATATAGAGTTTGCATGTTCTCTCATGTGTAGAGTTTGCACTTTCTCCTCGTGACCCTGAGGCTTTCCCTTGGGACCTTCTGCTTCATCCCAAAGGTGTGCAGATTGTTTGGCTAAGGGCCTGCTTCCATGCTGTATCTCCGATAAGCTGTTGCCTCACAGTCCAGAGTTGGATTCTGATCTCTGCTGTTGTCTGTGCAGAGTTTGCACGTTCTCTCCATATAGAACTTGCACATTCTCATTGTGTGAAGTTCGCACATTCTCCCCAGTGTAGAGCTTGCTCCTTCTCCCTCTACAGAGTTTGCACGTTTACAATGTAGAGTTTGCATGTTCACTATGTAGAGTTTGCATGTTCATTATGTAGCATTTGCATGTTCACTCAGTGTAGAGTTTGCATGTTCTCTATGTAGAGTTTGCATGTTCATTATGTAGAGTTTGCATGTTCTTTCAGTGTAGAGTTTGCATGTTCACTATGTAGCGTTTGCATGTTCTCTCTGTGTAGAGTTTGCATGTTCACTATGTAGTTTGCATGTTCTCAGTGTAGAGTTTGCATGTTCTCTCAGTGTAGAGTTTGCATATTCACTATGTAGAGTTTGCATGTCCAGTGTAGAGTTTGCATGTTCTCTCAGTGTAGAGTTTGCATGTTCTCAGTGTAGAGTTTGCATGTTCTCTCAGTGTAGAGTTTGCATGTCCAGTGTAGAGTTTGTATGTTCTCTATGTAGAATTTGCATGTTCTCTCAGTGTAGAGTTTGCATGTTCTCTCAGTGTAGAGTTTGTATGTTTACTATATAGAGTTTGCATGTTCACTGTGTAGAGTTTGCATGTTCTCAGTGTAGAGTTTGCATGTCCAGTGTAGAGTTTGCATGTTCTCTCAGTGTAGAGTTTGTATGTTCACTATATAGAGTTTGCATGTTCTCTCATGTGTAGAGTTTGCACTTTCTCCTCGTGACCGTGAGGCTTTCCCTTGGGACTTTCTGCTTCATCCCAAAGGTGTGCAGATTGTTTGGCTAATTGCCCCCTGAATGCAGGTGGGAGCTGGAGTTTATAGACACAGCACTGAAACAGGCTCTACTGCCCACCGAGTGCATGGCGGCCATTGATCACACGTTCACACTCGTTCCTTTATCCCACTTTCGCATCCACTCCCTGCACACTTGGGGCAATTTACAAAGGGCCAATTAACCTGCAAAACTGCACGGAGGAAATCCCTGTGGTCACAGGGATAACGTGCAAACTCCACACACAGACAGCACCTGAGGTCAGGATCGAACCTGGGTCTCTGGCATATGAGGCAGCAGCTCTACCGGCTGCACCAATGTGCCATAGGAGAAGGTGCCCTGAGAGATAGCACAGCTACGATAGGTTGAGTGTCCTCCATTATCATGAGGTGAGAGAAAGGCCGACTGAAATGTTTTGTTGCTCCCTGCCTCTGATGTCCAACCCTGGAACATTCATTCTTTCTTCTCCTAGGTTAACAAAACAGTTGACCAAAAGGGACCGGATGTTCCCACCTCCTCTCTCGCCACTGCCGGATGAACCCGAGTCCAAACGCGGGATAAACGAGAGCAACCTCCTTGGCCAGGAGAGCAGCAGTAACTCCGTACCAAGCAGTGCCTCACAGCCCTCCATGCAATACAAACACCGCAAACCCGACAGCAAGCCCTCGTGCCACGCAAAAAACACCACCGTGAGTTCCTCTTCTTCATCGCTTATGCCCACGAAAGACACAATGGTGTGAAACGCACGGCTACTTCATCTGTGAAAGGAAGGGAGAGTGTAGTTGGGGTAACAAAGAGGTGCCGGAGTAACTCAGTGGGTCAGGCAGCATCTCAGGAGAACATGGATAGGTGACGTTTCAAGTCCCTTCACCTTACCTGAAATGTGACCTATCCATGTTAGACCATAAGATATAGGAGCAGAATTAGGCCATTTGGCCCATCGAGTTTGATCCGCCATTCAATCATGGCTGATCTACCTTTCCCTCTCAACCCCATTCTCCTGCCTTCTCCCCCTGATCACTGGCACCCTTACTAACCAAGAACCGGTCAATCTTCAATACCCATTGACTTAGCCTTTATGGCTTCTGTGGCGATGAATTCCAGAGATTCACAACCCTCTGACGAAATAAATGTCTCCACATCTCCTTTCTAAAGGTATGTCCTTTTATTCTGAGGCTATGGACTCTGATCCTAGACTCTCCCACTAGTGAAAACATCCTCTCCACATCCCCTCTAACCAGGCCTTTCAATATTCGATAAGTTTCAATGATAGATATTAATAGATTTCAATGAGCGCCCCCCTCATCCTTCTAAACTCCAGCGAGTAGAGGCCCAGTGCCATTGAACGCTCATTATACGTTAACCCAATCATCACCGGGATCATTCTCGGGACCCTCTCCAACGTCAGCACATCCTTCCTCAGATATGGGGCCCGATTTCTGAATCAATTTAGGGTTAAGGTTTATTATTGTCACGCACTGTACCGATGTACAGTGAAAAGGTTTGTGTTGCATGTTATCCAAACAGATCAGATACACCCTACATAAGTACAATCAAGTCGAATTCATGTACAATAGGTAGAGCAAAGGGTGCAGAGTGCAGAATATAGTTTTCAGCTTTGTAACTATTCAGTTCCATAGACAACGTGCAACATGCTCGATGGGGTTGAGGTGAATCGGACAATCTCCTAACTAATGGAAGGACTGTTTTAATCCACATCACCAGAGAGGCTCAACGCATTGCAATATGGAGGTGTTTGCTGTGCACAAATAAGCTGGAAGGAGTGCAGAAAAGATTTACGAGAATATTGCCTGGATTTGAGGGCCTGAACTGTAGGGAGAGGTTGGACAGGCTGGGACGTTATTCTTTGGCGCGCAGAAGGATGAAGGGTGATCTTAGAGAGGTGTATAAAACCATGAGAGAAATTGATAGGGTGAACGTACAGAGTATTTTACACAGAGTAGGGGAATCAAGATCCAGAGGACATAGATTTTTAGTGAGAGGAGAAAGATTGAATAGGAACTAAGTAGCACCATTTTCACTCAGAGGGTGGTGGGGATATGGAACGAGCTGCCAGAGGAGGCAGTTAAGGAAGGCACAATAACAGCATTTAAAAGACACTTGGACAGGTACATAGATAAGGTTCAGATGGTTATGTGCAAGTGCTGGCAAGTGGGACCGGCCATGATGGGGCATCTTAGTTGGCATGGATGAATTGGGCAGAAGAGCCTGCTTCAGTGCTATATGGCCCCTATATTGCGAAAGGGGCAAGGCTTCAAAAGTATTTCATTGGCTTTAATGACTCCAAGCAAATGGGGATCAATGGATGAAATCAAGTAGTAATCAGACTAATGATGGCGGTGGAGGCCAAGTCATCGGATGTTTTTAAAGCAGATATACACCGATCAGCCAAAACATTATGACCACTGACAGGCGAAGTGAATAACATTGATTATCTTGTTACAATGGCACCTGTCAAGGGGTGGGATATATTCGGCAGCAAGTGAACAGTCAGTTCTTGAAGTTGATGTGTTGGATGCAGGAGAAATGGGCAGGAGTAAAGACCTGAGCAACTTTGACAAGGACCAAATTGTTATGGCCAGACGACTGGGTCAGGGCATCTCTGAAACGGCAAGGCTTGTTGGGTGCTCCCGGTCAGCAGTGGTGAGTACCTACCGACAGTGGTCCGAGGAGGGACAAACCACAAACCCGCGACAGGGTGTTGGGCGCCCAAGGCTCATCGATGCGCGAGGGCAATGAAGGCTGTCCCGTCTGGTCCGAACCGACAGAAGGTCTACTGTGGCACAAGTCACAGAAAATTTTAATGGTGTCACAGGAGGAATGTGTCACAATTCACACAGTGCATCGCACCCTGCTGCGTATGGGGCTGCACACGGAGGACCAACAGCATATTAGGCAGGTGGTCATAATGTTTTGGCTCATCAGGTCATAATGTTTTGGCTGATCGGTGCAGGGAATCAAAGGTTTTGGGGAGAAGACAGGAGAATGGGGTTGGGAGGGAAAAATAGATCAGCCATGATCCGAATGGCGGAGCAGACTCGATGGGGCCGATTAGCCTATTTCTGGTCTTAACATCTTACAAAGGACCTACACTGAAAATACAGGTTGGTTTCATGTTCATTATGGACTCTGTGTGTTTCCCAGGTTTTGTTTTTGATCAGTTCTTTGCCAGTACCTGGCTTTAGGGCACTGTGGCCAATTGAAATAAATGTTTTCTTTTTGTTTATGAAAATTCCCAGCTCCAAGAATGAAAGAGACGGTGCTGGTGTCTCAAACAGAAATGGCCGGGCGTGAAGCAGGCCTGATTTGATTAGGAAGAACCCAGCAGTATTTTTGATAAATAGTTTAGCACCTTCATACAGAATTTTTCATATTCAGATTATACGTTTGAACCATTCATACATATCGCTATTAGGACGACTGCACTAGACTCAATTTCTTCTATCATCATGAACATAACCTGATTCAATTCCGTTGCCAGGGCAACAGCTCAGTAAAGTCTCAGTATTACCATAATAGCCTCGACTTGTTCTGTCTATTCACGAGATGAGATGAAGCATAGTTTCAGAATGCATAATGCTTTTTGTTAAAAAAAAAGAGCAAAATTCTCTGGAATTTAAACCTCTTTAGAAAATATTAAATCAGCCAATTTCTTTTTAACACAGTATGCAAAGATTGAAAGCTTGACGTTCCAAGTGAAAATTCCAAGTTTCACAACAAACTCTTGGCAGAAACATTTGTTTGTTCGATGGCTGGAGAAAAATGTAGTAGGATCTGAGATCAAACAGCATGAATCTGAACACTCTGACCTCTGCCATTTTAATGGAATAGATGTCTTTAGTTTAGTTTATAGATGCAGTGCGAAAACAGGCCCTTCGTCCCACGGAGTACATGCCGATCAGCGATCCCCACACAGTAACACTATCCTACACACGAGGGAGAATTTATGATTTTTACAAGCCAATTTGCCTATAAACCTGTAGGTCTTTGGAGTGTGGGAGGAAAGTGGAAATCCCGGACAAAACCCACGCAGGTCACGGGGACAACATACAAATTCCGTACAGACAGCACCTGTAGTCAGGATCGAGTCCAGGTCTCTGGCGCTGTAACTCTACCACTGCGCCACCATGCCGCCCTAATGGTCATTAAATGATGACTAGATCGCCGATTTGTTCCTTCTGCGCAAATCTAATTTCCCAATGTCCTCCTATTTGGTTCACACCTCCACTTGATCTGAGCAAAGAGGGAAAAAACAAAGTGATGGAGGAACTCAACAGGTCAGACAGCATCTGAAGAGGGAAATGCACAGGTGACTATTTAGAATATTAAAAAAACAGGCATCATTTACTGCTTTCCTTTCTAGAATAGGTTTATAGATCGGCCTGGAAAGAGTGGATGTGAGGAGGATATTTCCACTCGTGGGAGAGTCTAGGACCAGAGGGCACAGCCTCAGAATAAAAGGATGTACCTTTAGAAAGGAGATGAGGAGGAATTTCTTAAGCCAGTGAAAGAGTTAAAGTAATTATAGAAGTGAAGTAGGTTGCAAAATGGACACTCTGCTGTAGTTTTAAGCATGTATATAAAATGGACACCTTGCTTGTAGTTGCATGATGCTGTCTTTTCAGCTTGGAAGCAAAAGAGCGCGAAACTGCAGAGATAAGGAACGACTCCTTATCGGAACAAAGCCTTATATGGACATGGCTTTGCTGAAATCGGAAGAAGCTGCAGAGCTCTAGTATTACCATGTACGGACATGGCGGGAGTTTTATACTGGAATGTACTGATAAGATAGGGGTTAAATACGTTGCTTGAGCATTGTGTCGGGAACTGGAGGAGCTCTGTGTGTCTGATGACACGCAGTACCGTTCTCCCCACTCCCGCCTGGCGTAATAAAGACTTTACTGTTTTACTACAAACTTTATGGTATTGCTGTCTGTCGAAGTGAAAACAGACTTTAACACCGGAGGGTGGAGAATCTGTGAAATTCATTGCCACAGATGACTATGGAGACCAAGTCATTGGGTGCCAAGCGGAGATTGGTAGATTCTTGATTAGTAAGGGTGTCTAAGGTTATGGAGAGAAGGCAGGAGAATGGTTTGAGTGGAAAAAAATAGATCAGCCATGATCGAATGGTGGACCTGACTCAAGGTCCCAAATGATTCAACAAACTCAACATCCTAAACGATCCAATTCTGTTTTGATTGGGACTTCAGGTCCTACTATAAACCATGGTGTACTGTGCTCGCATCTAAATTACTACCACAAATTCACCATTCCTCTTTGAACCAGTTCACTTTCAAAGCAGGTCTCCAGTTGGTCATTAGAATAGAAGAACTATCCCACTTTTATATCTTTGTACAGTCTGTAGAAAAAACCCAAGCCTGAAGTGTGGAGCCTGAAAGTAAACTCCAAAATAAATGTGCAGGTTGTTGGAGAAACTGAGGAATGGAATTTATTGTAAAATTCTTTCAAAGAGCTGGCCCAGAGTCAAGGGCGCATACCTTCCTTCCGTGTTGTGACTTTTCTGTGAAGTATGTATACAGTTTCCTTTTCAAATAATCTGTTTTTCTGCTTCTTTTAAGATAAGCACTTTATATCACCGCTCATGCTGATGTAGTACAACATTCTCCTCATGCCTCTTTCCAGCTCTGATGGCAAACACTTAAGAATTTGTGTCCTCTAAGTAGTGAAAGCCACTCCCCATCTGCCCATGTTTGGTCTAGTATCCCTCTAAAGCTTTCCTGTCCATGTACAGTCCATGATCACATTGAATGGCAGTGCTGGCTTAAAGGGCCGAATGGCCTCCTCCTGCACCTGTTGTCTATTGTCTATTATAATGAATGGCAGTGCTGGCTCGAAGGGCCAAATGGCCTCCTCCTGCACCTATTTTCTATGTTTCTATGTTACCTTTTAAATTGTCCAGATTCTAAATCGCCTGACAGCACGTTGATCTTTTGATCATTTACTCATGTATTTGGCAAGTCAATGTGTATTCACCATCTCTAATGCCCTTGGGAGAAGGATAGTGAGCCACTATCTCAAACCATTAGTCCCTCTGGTGAAGGTGCTCCCAGAGTGTAGATAAGGAAGAAGCTTCATGATTTGGACCGAGTGCCAATGAAGGGCCAGTGAATCATGCCTTTGGGATGAGGGAGGAAATCCTAGTCCCTGGAAGAGAAACCCACGTGGTCACAGGGAGAATGTGCAAACTCCACACAGACTGCACCTGCGGTCAGGATTGAACCCGGATTGCTGGAGTCGTCAGGCAGCAGCTCTACCTGCTGCATCGCCGCACCTCTTTAAGGTCAAATAAGTGACAGATACCTCCAACATCTGTTGTCAGGTTGTAGTCATAGAGTCACGTAGCACCAAAATAAGCCATTAGGCCCAACTCACCCATGGCGATCAAGATGCCCCATCTCCATTAGTCCCACCTGCTTGCATTTAGCCCATATCCCTTTAAACATTTCCTATCCATGTAACTGTCCAAATGTCTTTACACATTGTTATTGTACCTGCCTCAATTACCTCCTCAGGTAGCTGGTTCCATATATCTACTATCCTTTGTGTTAAAAAGTTGCTCCTCAGGTTCCCATTAAGTCATTCCACTCTTGCCTTAAACCTATATCCTCTGGTTCTTACAATCGCCCTCCAATCTTCCTTACAAATTTAAGTTCCTCTCAAATTTACAACAGGAACAGGCTGCTTGACCCTCGAGACTGTTCTAACATCGAATAAAATCATGGTTGTTCAATCAGATGGGTGTTTATGTGCTGTAACATTGGATCTGTTGTTGGGTATTCCACACTAACCTTGCTACCAGGAAAATACCTCATTCCTTGCAATACCAAATACCTCTTTATTGCAGGAGAACGAATCGCATCCCAGCTTGTCAAGCAGCGTCCAAGAAAACAGCCAATCGCAAACGGATACTTGGACGTTGATATCCAATGGTCATTCAGAACCACGAAGACCCAAGTTAACTTTTGACGACACGTGAGTGTTCATTTGCTACATATTTCTTTCGTGTCCATCATTCAAATGTTACATCACTGTCATCGTTTGTCCTGAAACGGGCGCAAGCTTCCGGCGACATTCAGTGGGAGCCATCACTTGTACAGTAGACGATGGTGGAAGCAGAATTAGCTCAGGACACTTCCAGTTTCCTGCCCCGCGACGTAGACGCTTCTGCTATGGGGCCGCCATGCTACTGAGCTTCCAGAAGTACATCCATTGGTCTACTCTCAGAGTCAGTAGGTTGTAAGTTCAAGCCCCATTGATGCACAACAGTAGGTGGATTCCATTGAAATGATCTCCACAGAACATGAAAGGAAACCACATTGGGATGACTCAGTGACGCAGATGGCTCAGTGATGGTAGAGTTGCTGCCTCACAGCGCCAGAGACCCAGCTTCGGGTGCTGCCTGTACGGAGTGTGTACGTTTTCCCTGTGACTGCGTGGGTTTTCTCCGGGTGCTCCGGCTTCCTACCACACTCCAGACAATCAGGTTTGTAGGTTAATTGGCTTCTGTAAATTGTAAGTTGTCCCTAGTATGTAGGATAGTGCTAGTGTACGGGGTCGAAGGGCCTGTTTCCACGCTGTATCTCTAAAATCTAAAGTCCAAAGTAAAGGAATATCTCTCTGACTAACCTACAAACCTGTACGTCTTGGGATGTGGGGGGAAACCGGAGCACCTGGAGAAAACCTACGCGGTCACAGGAAGAATGTACAAACTTCGTGCAGTCAACACCCATAGACAGGATCGAACCCGAGTCTCTTGCGCTGTGAGGCAGCAACTCTACCGCTGCGCCATCGTGCTGCCCTCTACTCTTCCTCGTTCCTGTAGTCCGTCTTGTCTTGTCTGGGAGCAGATCACCTTCCTTGACTGTAACAGAGCGGTGACTGATTCTCAACACCGTGGACACCCAGTTGTGACTGATGATGACTGTTTTACAGATCTCATAATGCCGATTACTACATGCAAGAGGCCAAGAAGCTGAAACATCGAGCTGACGCACTGGTAATTAATATATCCATCGTGTTTTAATGCTCCCTACCTTTGTTGTCACTGGCATGACATAAGTCAATCGTTACAAGCTGAGCCTTCTGCCGTGTCACCAGTGAGAAGTGAAATTGGGGTGCTTCTTGTTGAGATTCACATCACTAAAGTTCTTTTCTTTTTTAATTTTCAGCTTGATAAGTTTGGAAAAGCAGTTAATTATGCAGATGCAGCACTCTCATTCATTGAATGTGGAAATGCCATGGAGCGTGACCCATTAGAGGCAAAATCCCCATATACCATGTATTCCGAGACGGTGGAACTCATCAGGTTAATGTCTTTATGAATATAATTTTACTAATCACTTTTAAATGATAATTAATAACCTGCTGTGAGGAAATCAAAATTGGAGATTAAGAGCCACATAGAGATGTCATATTTCAGAACTTAACACTTAAATTGACTTTTGTTTGTTTGCTTATAATTTATATGTTTAAGTAATTTACGATGGTTGGTGGTTCCTCAGTAAATACTTGGGCAAATAAACTGTTCAACATCCTTGAAGGCTCAGGACATTAATAATGGCTAATAATGTAAAGAGTCTGGCGAGATGGGAAGACAAGGGTCGTCTGAAATTTAGTGCAGAGGTGGATGATGTGATATGCTTGGGAGGGAAGGACTTTAGACTTTAGAGATACAGCATGGAAACAGGCCTTTCGGCCCACTGAGACTGCGCAGACCAGCGATCACCGCATACAGTAGCACTATCCCAGACACCAGGGATGATTTACAATTTTTACAGAATCCAATTAACCTATAAACCTGCACATCTTTGGAGTGTGGGAGTAAGCCAATCTTGCAGTATCAGATAGGGCTAAGGTCATTCTTACAGTCAGGGCTGATTTAGCTTAGTTTAGTTTAGTTTAGAGACATAGTGTGGAAACAGGTCATTCGGCCCACCGAGTGCATGTTGACCAGCAACCACCCATATCCTAAACAACAGGGATAATTTACAGAAGTCAATTAACCTACAAACCTGTACATCTTTGGATTGTGGGACAAAACCAGAGCATCCGGAGAAATCTCACGTGGTCACAGGGAGAACATACCAACTCCATACAGACGGCACCCATAGTCAGGATATAACCTGGGTCTCTCGAGCTGTAAGGCAGCAACTCTACCGCTGTGCCACCATGCTACCCTAAGGAATGGAGGCAATATAAATAAATGCTGTAGTCTTAATAGAGTTGCAAGGATAGAGAGACCCAGTGGTTTACATGCACAAATCTTTAAAGGTAGCAGGTCATGTTAATAAACCTTGATTAGTAAAATTCTCCACTGTCTCTTTAATATCCTCCAGCCCTACACCCACTCTGCACTTGTCCAATTGTAGTTTCTTAATCGTCCCCAATTTTCATGAAAACATAGAATAGTACAGCACAGAAACAGGCCCTTTGGCCCACAATATCTGTACCGAACATGATGCCAAGACTAACTCTTATTTGCCTGCACATGATCAATATCCCTCCTTTCCCTGCATATCCACATGCCTTGTTCCACCATTAGTAGGCATCCCTTCAGTTGCTGAGACTCTGAGCTCTAAATCTCCTCTCCATTTTGGTCTTCTCCATCAAGATTTAACCAAACCTTTTGTTTCACCGGAGCAAAAATGTCCCCGTGTGAATCTGTGAAGCACCTTAAACTGTGTGGGTTTTCTCTGGGTGCTCCAGTTTCCTCCCACACTCCAAGGACGTGCAGGTTTGTAGGTTAATTGGCTTTGGTAAGATTATAATTGTCCCTAGTGTGTAGGATAGTGCTAGCGTATGGGATGATCGCTCGTGGGCGCAGACTCGGTGGGCCGAAGGGCTTGTTTTCACGCTGTAGCTCTAAAGTCTAAAGCACTTCACTAAAATTAAGATTCAGCCTAAATTGAATTTGGTGCTCCATTTGTTGAAAAAAAAAACCCAAACAGATTCTAAATAGAGCCACGGGTTGTAAGAAGAAAGAAGTTATGGTAGACTTTTATAGATCTCTGATTGTATTTCAATTGGGGAGCTTTGTTCATTGCAAGGCACTGCGCTTTGGGGGGAAAATATTGGAAATATTGACAATATTGACCTTGGAAATATTGTTAGAATGGTCCCAGGGGTAGGGAAGCTCATTTACGTGCAGAAGTCCCTGAAGGTCTTTTGTAAAACTCCTTAGAACAGCAAAGGTTAAGTGGAAGTTAAAAGGTTTGAAGAAGGGTTTTACCCATTCCTTCTCCCCAGAGATGCTGCCTGTCCTGCTGGGTTATTCCAGTATTTTTTGTCTATCAAAGGTTAAGTGTTTTGAGGTATGTAGGGCTTTTAAGTTTTTTCAACCAAGGGAGAACTGGCCTGGAATTGGATTGTGAAGTGCTGTCATTCGGCACTCAATGACTGAAAATGTATTTAACACAGAGCGATAGTCAATGGTGACCATTATAGGTCAATTTACATCACTTGTCGCTAGTGCATCAAGTTATAGTATTCCCAGTGCAATACTCCTATTGGAAGTTATGGTGAGAGTTGGACCACATTGTCCTGGGAGCACTATTACTAATCACCTCTGGGACAACTGGGTTTCCTGCAGCAAACACAGAATGAGAGTTCACTAAGATAGAACATAGAACATGGAACAGTACAGCACAATTATGCCGAATATGATGCCAAGACCAACTCTTATCTGCCTGCACTTAATCCATATCCTGCCATTCTCTGCATATTCATACGCCCATCCAAAATTCTCGTGAACACCACTATCATAACTGCCTCCACCACCACCCCAGACAGCGCATTCATGCACTAACCACCCTCTTTGTAAAAAAAACTGCCCTGCACATCTCCTTTAAACTTTGTCCTTCTCACCTTAAAGCTATGCCCTCTAGTATTTGAATTTTTTCCATTCTTGGTAAAAAAAGTTCAGACTGTCTATCCTATCTACGACTCTCGTAATTTCTCTCTTACCTTTTTCCCAGGAAGTTCAACATGGGGAAGGGCTGGGATTGCCCATAGGTTCATGGGAAAGAATGTGCAATCAGGTCAACAATCAAGTCAAGTCAAGTCAATTTTATTTATATAGCACATTTAAAAACAACCCACGTTGACCAAAGTGCTGTACATCTGATTAGGTACTAAGGAAAAAATGAAACATACAGTAGCACGCAAACCTAAGAGCACATACAGAACAGTTCACAGCGCCTCCTCAATGAGCCTCAAACGCTAGGGAGTAGAAATAGGTTTTGAGCCTGGACTTAAAGGAGTCGATGGAGGGGGCAGTTCTGTTGGGGAGAGGGATGCTGTTCCACAGTCTAGGAGCTGCAACCGCAAAAGTGCGGTCACCCCTGAGCTTAAGCCTAGACCGCGGGATAGTGAGTAGCCCCAAGTCGGCCGACCTGAGGGACCTGCAGTTAGAGAGGGGGGTTAGAAGATTTTTGATGTCGGGGGGGGGGGATGTCCATTTAGGGCTTTATACGTGAATAGGAGGAGCTTGAAGTTGATTCTGTACCGTACAGGGAGCCAGTGGAGAGAGGCCAGAATCGGGGTGATGTGGTCCCTTTTACGGGTACCCGTCAGGAGTCTCGCTGCGGCGTTTTGGACCAGTTGCAGGCGGGACAGGGATGATTGGCTGATCCCAGTGTACAGGGAGTTGCAGTAGTCTAGGCGGGAGGAAATGAAAGCGTGAATGATTTTTCAATCAGTTCAATGAGCAGGGGATGGGGAGATGCTGAGGGATTGTGCCAGTTCAGAGCAGATAGTTGGAGAAGGAGGATGGGCACAATGAAATTGAGATCAGGACTGAGGGCAACAGAGAGCTGTGAAGAACCAGGGCCCATTTAGAGTGTCAAATATGTGGGTGCACAGTTGCTATATTGGTTGAGGATGTCTGAATGATAAAAGAAAAAAATATGGGACCTATCTTCCAAGTCCGAAACTCCCTGAAAGTGCCAACACAAGACGCAGTGGTAGGAAGACACATGGTTTGCTTGCTTTCACAGGTCGGGGCATTGAGTATAAGAGACAGGAAGTCACGATGCAGCTTTCTAAAACTTTGATTAGGTCACATTTGGAGTATTACTTGCACTTCTCGTCGCTCTGTTGGTGGAAGGGTGTGGAGGCTTTGGAAAGGGTGCTGAGGTGGTTTATCAGAATGATGCCTGGATTAGAGGGTATTAGCTACAGGAAGAGGATGGACAGACGTGAATTGTTTTCTCTGGAATCCAGGAGGTTGAGGTACATCAAAATTATGAGACAGTTAAAACCTATTTCCCAGGATGGCAATATCAAATACAAGAGGGCATAGCTTTCAGGTGAGAGGGGCAGTTTAAAGGAGATGTGTGGGGCACGTTTTCTACACAGAGGGTGGTGAGTGCCCGGAAGGCGCTGATGCATTTGGTGGTAGAGACAGATATAATATATTTAAGAGACTTTTGGAAAGGCACACGGACATGGAGGGATATGGATTATTCACAGGTAGATAAGAGATGGTCCTGGCATTGTGATCAGTACAGACATTGTGGAGCGAAGGGCCTGCTCCTGTAATGTTCTCTATTCTATGTTCTATGTCAGATTGTCTGACGTAAAAGATTTAGGATTAAAGTCAGAAGGAATGATTGTAAGGAAGGCTGTGGGCCTTGCCTATATTCATGGAAAATCTCCAATCACTTTGTGGAATCCAGGGATTCAAGGGATATGGAGATCAGATGAGTAAGTGTGGTTGGTTGATTGATTGATTGATTCATTGATTGATTGATTCATTGATTGATTGATTGAAAGATACAACTATATTCTATGAAGTTCTAACACCTCCACTGAAAGAATAGTCAGTGAACAAAGAGAGCGGTCATGAATAAGAATCAAAAGAACCAGTGGCGAGATGTAGAGAAATTATTTCACGCAGTAAGATTTACATCAATATAAATTGTTTTATTCAGCTGGATTGCATTTTCTGGAAGATAAATGGAAGTAAATTTAACAGAAATTTTCAGGAGGGATGTGAATAAATATATTCTAAATTAATAGCAAAAACTGTGGGACCTATTTGGAGAAACATTGGAAAATAACCTCCCGCAGTGCATAATTGTGTGAAAACGTGAAGCGATGCACAGTGGCTGTCAAAGTGCGTACAGCCATCAACATATGATAACTTGAATTAATGGGGATTTGAGATTGAGAAGCTATTTAAGCTGTTGACGGGAATGTCAAACAAGGCCACAGACTGGTGACAAGAGCCTCCTGTGGAGGTGAGATGAACTGATGTGCACAGAGAGCATTAGATCGAGAAACCTACGCCCATCAATCAGCAGGTAGAGCCGCTGCCTCACAGTGCTAGAGACCCAGGTTCGATCCTGACCTCGGGTTCGGTCTGCGTGGAGTTTGCACATCCTCCCTGTGACCTCAGTTTCCACGTTGTATCTCAAGGTTCAAGGTCTTTTATTGTCCCGTGTACCAATTAAGGTACAGTGGTATTCAATTTAACATACAGCCATACTAAAACAAAGCAACAAGACAGACAACTACATAAAAGTTAACATAAGCATCCACCACAGCGGATTCCCCACATTCCTCACTGCGATGGAAGGCAATAAAGTCCAATCTTCTTCCCACTTTATTCTCCCACGGTTGGGGCAGTTAAACCATCCGCAGTCAGGGCGATAGAAGGTCCCGCAGCCGATGGTCAATGCCCCTGCATCGGGGCGATCGAAGCTCCCGCGTCGGGGCGGTCGAAGCTCCTGTGGCTTGGAGCTCCCAAAGTCGGGCCCTAACCAGGGACTGTGAGGTCCACGATGTTAAAGTCCGCAGGATCCCGCGGCTGGAGCTCCGAAGACGATCCCTGGCAAAGGGAGCGCAAGCTCCACGATGGTAAGTCCTGCAGGCTGCAGGCTGCCACGGTTAGAGCTCTTGAAGTCAGTCTCTAGCAGAGGCCGCCAGCTCCACGATGTTAGGCCCCAGTGCAGACGGAGATACGAAATGGTAAAAAATTGCATCTCTGTCGAGGTAAGAGATTAAAAAAAGTTTGGAAGGAACTGCAGATGCAAAGATAGACAGTGTCACAGCCTGGTTCTCGATATCCCATATTCATATTCCGTTTAGGTAGCTAACAACCAAACAGATTGAACAGTGAATTCTCCAATTTTAGGTAACTAACTGACAACATCAAACCACCCCCCTTCCCCCCCTCCCTTTTCCCCTTCCCTCATTTTCCCTGTGCCCTTCCTGAATGCACACCCATTTATCCCACCATCACTATCACTGCGCCCCCCCCCCCCCCATCCCCTTCTACCTATATCCCTCCCTCTGGCGTCATTTTTAGCACATCGCCTCTCGTTAACACACAGCCTTTCAACTCCTTTTCTTCTCTGGCCTTTGTCCACCCATCAGCCAATCAAACTGCGCTCACAGTATCCACCTATCACTTGCCAGGCTTCGCCTTGTCCCCATCTCTCTTTATCAACTATCTCCCCCACCACAGTCCAAAATGTTGCCGATCCAGGTTCTCCACTGATGCTGCCTGACCCACTGAGTCACTCCACCGCGATGTATCTTTGAATGTTCATACCGTCACATTGTAAGCTGACCAAGTGAAATGTAAGGCATTATTATTCCTCCAGTTTGCCAGTCATAGGGTCATATGGAATAGGAGTAGAATTGGGCCATTCGGCCCATCGAGTCTACTCTACCATTCAATCATGGCTGATCTATCTCTCCCTCCCAACCCGATTCTTCTGCCTTCTCCCCATAACCTTTGACACTTGTACTAATCAAGAATCTATCTATCTCTGCCTTAGACATATTCACTGATGGCCTCCACAGCCTTCTGTGGCAAAGAATTCACCATCCTCTGCCTAAAGAAATTTCTCCTCATCTCCTTCCTAAAAGAACGTCCTCTAATTCTGAGGCTATGACCTCTAGTCCTAGACACTCCCACTAGTGGAAACATCCTCTCCACATCCACTCTATCCAATCTTTTCACTATTCTGTATGTTTCAATGAGGCAATGAGGTCCCCCTCATTCTTCTAAGCTCCAGTGAGTAGAGGCCCAGTGCCGACAAACATTTTCATAGGTTAACCTATTCATTCCTGGGATCATTCTTGTAAACCTCCTCTGGACCCTCTCCAGAGCCAGCACATCCTTCCTCAGATATGGTGCCCAAAATTGCTCGCAATATTCCAAATGCGGCCTTACCAGCGCATTATAGACCCTCAACATTACTTCCCTGTTTGTGTATACAAGCCCTCTTGAAATAAATGCTAGCATTGAGTTTGCTTTCTTTTTTTATTTATTTATTTATTTATTTATTTTTAAAAAAAAATTTATTTTTTTTTAAATTTTTTTTTTTTTTTTTAAATTTATTTATTAGAGGTTAAATACATCAATGTACTTCACATATATCTTGTTACAATCATTGTACCCCATAATTTTATGTTTGCTTTCTTTACTACCAGTTCGACTTGCAGGTTAATTTTTTGGGAATCCTGCACCAGCACACCCAAGTCCCTTTGCACCTCCGATTTCTGGATTCTCACCCCTTTCAAAAATAGTCTACGCCTTTATTCCGACTACCAAAATGCATGACTCCACACTTTGCTACACTATATTCCATCTGCTACTTCTCTGTCCACTTTCCCAACCTATCCAAGTCCTTCTGCAGAGCCCCTGCTTTTTCTGCACTACCTGCCCCTCCACCTATTTTCGTATCATCCGCAAACTTTGCCACAAAAGCCTTCAATCCCCTCTTCCAAATCATTAATATGCAACATGAAGAGTAACGGCCCCAGCACCGGTTCTTACAGAACTCCACTAGTCACTGGCAGCTAATCCAGAAAAAAGCCCCCTTTATTGCCACTCTTTGTCTTCTACCATCCAGCAAGCCTGCTATCCATGCTCATGTCTGACCTTTGATACCATGGGCTCTCATCTCCCTAAGCAGGCCTAACATGTGGCACCTTACCAAAGGCTTTCTGAAAATCTAAGTGGTGTGAAAGGTCGCTTTTTTTAAAGCACCACAAACTGTTTTAGTAACTAAATAATAATAACCATCATAATCGTAATTTATAAACCAAGTATGTTTTGCAACATACGAGGAATTTGATTTGCCATACAGCCATACCAAAAAAAAGCAACAAGACACACAACTACGTAAAGATTTGACATAAACACCCACCACAGCGGCTCCTCCACATTCCCAACTGTGATGGAAGGCAATAAAGTCTTATCTCCTTTCCTCCTTTTCTCCCACGGTCGAGGGAGTCGAACCATCCGCAGTCGTCGATCGAAGCTCCCACATCGGGCCGATCGAAGCTCCCGTGATCCGGGGGGTTGAAGCTCCTGCAGCTTGTAGCTCCCAAAGCCGGTCCCTAACCAGGGACCACAAGCTCCACGATGTTAAATCCACAGGCTTCGGCGGTTGGAGCTCCCGAGGTCGATCCCCGACAGGGACCGCCAGCTCCACGATGTTAAATCTGCAGGCTACGGCAGTTGGAGCTCCCAAGGTCGTTCCGCAGCAAGAGGCCGCTGGCTCCACAATGTTAGGCCGCAGTGCGGATGGAGATAAGACCAGAGATAGACACAAAAAGCTGGAGTAACTCAGCGGGTCAGACAGCATCTCTGGAGAAAAGGAATAGATGACATTTCGGGTCGAGACCCTTCTTCAGACTGAGTCATCATCAGTTCCATCCTACACAAACATGAAACCAAAATTGAGTGATAAGACGTTTCTACAGAGGCTTCCCTTACACTTCCCCAAGCTATAATATGATATTGAGTTGGGATGTTACACTGGCTGGGTGTTTGATACCTGCCTTCCCTCAGGCTGTGGAATATATGACAACGTGTCATCTTGCTGCTCATACCTACTGCAAATCCTGCTGAACAACTCAATCTTGCAGTAACCTAGTCCCTTTACTGAGCCCATCAATTGATCTGAGGGCATACGGCTTTCTAAATGCCATGTAAATGATCTAAAAAGTCAAGAGCTTAGGTGGTCACGAATGAGGTTTTTTTACACTGTGCATGAGCGATTTTAGTGTAGTTTAGTTTATTCTCACATGTACCGAGATACAGTGAAAAAATTTTTTGGTGCATGCTAAACAGTCAGCGGAAAGACGATACATGATTACAATCGAGCCGTCCACAGTGTAGAAAAACATGATAAAGGGAATAATGTTTAGTTCAAGATAAAGTCCAGTAAAATCTGATTAAGGATAATCTGAGGGTCTCCAGTAAGATAGATGGAGCTCAGGACTGTTCTCCTGTTGTTGATAGAATGGTTCAGCTGCCTGATAACAGCTGGGAAGAAACTGTCCCTGAATCTGGAGTTGTGTGTTTTCTCACTTCTATACCTCTTGTCTGATGGAGGAGGAGAGAAGAGGGAGTGAGATTGGTCCTCGATTCTGCTGCTGGCCTTGCTCAGGCAGCACGAAGTGTAGATGAAATCAATGGATGGGAGGTTGGTTAGTGTGATTGTCTGGGCTAAGCCCACAATTCTCTCCAATTTCTTGCGGTCTTGGAGGGAGCTCTTATTTTTACTCAGCTTTCCAAGATTTATCTGATCCTGTTGCAGAAGTGCATTCGAAGGGGGTGGCTTGAGTACAGCACAAGCATAACTTTCATAACAAGTATGAAAATGCTAACACTGGCTCAATCCACACCACATCCCTGTCGAGGTTATCTTTTTATTCAGGGAAGCTAACAAAAAAGATGCGGGGTCAAACATCTAACAGGATGTTGATTTAATGTCATCATCGAAAAGGTCTAAATCACCCTGAAAAGGGGCCACAACGAGCTGGAGTAACTCGGTGGATCAGGCATCATCTCTGGAGAACACAGTTTATACCAAAGATAGACACAAAGTGTGGGAGTAACTCAGCGAGTCAGGCAGCATCTTTAGAGAAAATGGATAGATGACGTTTGGGTCGTGGGCCTTCTGGGAATGATCATTTCACCATTGTGCGTCTTTCAAGGTTTGACTTATCTACTCAAAATCAAAAATCGTCCATTTAGGCTGCAGAAGGGTCCCGATAGTCAGGACTGAGACTTTAAATTGGTCGCACAGACCCGCAGGGAATTAAGGGATATGGATCATGTGCAGGCAGAGTTTAGTTTAACTTTGCATCATGGTCGGCAGACATTGTGGGCCATAGACCCTGTTTGTGTGCAGTACTATTTTATATTTTACTAGACCCAGTGGACCTGTTGGGCCCAAACATCTCCTGCATTGGTGCAGCACCCTCTTCTCCCCCCCTCCCCTTTCTCCCCCCTCTCCCCCTCCCTTCCCCCCTCCCTCCTCCCTCCACACCCCCTCTCCTCCCTCCCCCTACCCCTTCCCCCCTCCCCTCCACTCCGTCCCCCTTAACCCCCCTTATCCTCCCTCCCTCCCTCCTTCCCTCTTTCCCCCCTCCCTCCCTGGGAGATGGATTTAAACTTTAAAATGTGAATAACTTAAAAAATATAATATATTTCAATGAAACTTCTTCCATTAACACCAAAGGGATGACAAGCGAGTAAGGTGGGCCTAAAATTGTCGCGCTATCGTGTACCGTTTTGCCTGTAGTTCAGGAACAAACAAACAGAAAAAAGAGAGTTTTAGTGTATAGATGATTAGGGTGTGAGTGGTCCTTGGTTATGTCGGCTGCTTTCCTGATGCAGTGCGGTGTAGATGGAGTTGATGGGAATGGGGACGCTGGTTTGCTTGGCAAACTGGGCTGCGTCCACAACTGTCTGCGGTGTTTTGCGGACAGAGCGATTACCACACACCAAGCTCTGATGCATGATGCCCTGTCTCCCCCTCCAACTCCCAAACCAAACAAATCTACTCAGACTTTGTTCATTGAGTGGGAATATTAATTGTCACTTGTTTTTTTCTTTAACAAGGTACGCCATGCGGTTAAAGAATTTCACCCGCTCCTTGGCAACAATAGCGGAGAAGAAATTGGCAGTTTTATGGTGAGTTTTTGCAAGGTGGACATTTGGTTATTGATCTGGTGAGTAAGTGCTCCTTCGTGTTGTATGAATGTAATTGTACGGGGAAAATATATTAATGAAAAGGCTTTCCCTTCAAATTGTGGAGTGGACTTTAAACCAGATCAGATATATCCGAGGACACTGTGAGAAGAAATTGCAGAAGCCTGACTGAAATTTACGAGTCGTCATTAAATACTGGCGAGGTGCCGGAAGACTGGAGGGTGGCAAATATTGTGCCTCTATACAAGAAGGGCTGCAAGGAAAAGGCTGGGAACCATCGGTAGTTGGAAAGTTACTTGAGAGTATTCTGAAGGATAGGATATACATGCATTTAGATAGACAAGGGTTGATTAGGAAGAGTCAGCATGGTTTTGTACGTGGGAGGTTGTGTCTCATGAATCTGATTGAGTTTTTTGAAGATGTGACCAAAAAGGTTGATGAAGGCAGAGCTGTAGATGGATATATGAACTTCAGCAAAGCATTTGACAAGATTCTACATGGTAGGCTGCTCTGGAAGGTTAGATCACATAGGATCCAAGAAGAGATCGCTGAATGGATAGAAAATTGGTTTCATGGAAAGAAGCAGAGGGTGATGGTGGAAGATAGCTTCTCGGACTGGAGGCCTATGACTAACGGTATGCCTCTGGGTTCGATGCTGGGCCCATTGCTGTTTGTCATCTATATCAATGGTTTTGATGAGAACGTACATGGCGAGATCAGCAAGTTTGAAGATGATACAAAAGTGGGTGGTATTGCAGATGGTGAAGATGGATGTCAATAATTGCAGCAGGACCTTCATCGGTTGGCCAGGTGGGCTGAGAAATGGTTGATGGATACAGAGAAATTTGAGGAGTTGCATTTTGGAATGACTAACATGGGCTGTACATACACAGTGAATGGTAGGCCTCTGGGGAGTTTTGTAGAGCAGAGGGAATTTGAAGTGCATACGATCTTTGAAGGTGGCGTCACAGGCAGACGGGTGGTCAAAAGGCTTTTGGCACATTAGTCTTCATCAGAGTATTGAGTATAGAGGTTGTGAGGTCACATCACAGTAATATAAGACATGGCCTGTTTCCTTTACCATTGATACATTTTTGCATATCTTTCATTCATTTGTTCTATATCACTCTACATCATCTACACTCTACACTCTACTCTATATGTCTCGTTTCCCGTTCCCGTGACTTTCAGTCTGAAGAAGGGTCTTGACCCGAAACGTCACCCATTCCCTCTCTCCAGAGATGCTGCCTGTCCCGCTGAGTTACTCCAGCATTTTGTGTCTATCTTCTGTTTACACTATGTTCCATTGTGAAATGCCTTGTTTACAGAAGGTGCAATGTTTGATTGCTTGGTCTAACATCATCTTTCTCTAATTAAATCTAGTTACCGATGCTTATCCCTTCTCTACTTGAGGATGTTCAGACTTAAGAAAGATCACGCCATGAAATATTCCCGGTCCTTGATGGAATATTTTAAGGTAATTGTGCCTGAATCAGTTATCACAGTAGGTTGCCTTCAACATCTGCTATTACACTGTAATTTAGTTGGGATCAATTCCAGTCGAAAGTTCTCTTCACCCAGAGACTGATTTTTTATTAAACGTTTTAGAGATGCAGCGCAGAAACAGGTCCTTTGACCCATCGAATCCGCTCCGACCAACGATCTCTGCACCAACCAACATAAACTAACACTTTCCTACACACTGGAAACAATGTACAATTTTACCGAAACAAATTAACCTAGAAACCTGCATGTCTGTGGAGTGTGGGAGGAAACCGGAGCACCCGGAGAAAACTCGCGTGGTCACGGAGGGAAACGTGTGAATTCCGCACAGACAGCACCCGTAGTCAGGATCGAAGCCGGGTCTCTGGTGCAGTAAAGCAGCAACTCTACCGCTGCGCCACCGTGTCACTCTGGGAGAATCAGGGATTGTCAGCTTGAGGTTGTTGTGCTTATATTGGGTAAATTTATCATGGTATTTAAAGCAAAGGCAGGAAGTTGGAGTTGTAGTCTGGATGAACCGTGATCGAATTAAATGTAGCATCAGACTAGAAAGGTTGATTATGCTCCATTTTATCCCATGCCCCTAAATTGAGAAACACGCTTATTGGTACTGTTGACACGAGGAACTGCAGGTGCTGGTTTACCAAAAAAAAACGACATAAAGTGTCGGAGTAACCCAAACGGGTCAGGAAGGATCTCGGGAGAACATGGATAGGCGATGTTTCAGGTCATAGTCTGAAGAAGGGTCACCACCTGAAACGTCGCCTGTCCAATCTCTGTGCTCCAGAGATGCTGCCTGACCCTCTGAGTTACCACAGCACTTTGTGACCTGATAGATACTGTCTCCCATCTGAAGGAACGTATTCGTAGACTTCAAATTCTCCCCTATCTGTTTCCAAAGGAGTAGAGAACATTAGGGAGGCTTTGATGCAAGATTCTTTTTAAATGATGAAATGCTTCGATAGATCAAAAGTGATAAACTGTTCCTTCTGGTTGGGGGCATCAGTGACAAGGAATCATCAGTTTTAATATTATCACCAAGAGACTGAACAAAGCACAAGAAGAAGCTTGTTTACACGTAGGCTTGTTGAAGCATGCAATGCTTTGCCACAGGGAATAGTTGAGACAGTTGCAGTTGCATCTTTTAAGCAAAAAATGGATGAGAATTTAAAGCAAAACACATAATTCAGTTCAGAGAGAATGGGGTAGTGGCATTAATCTTGAAATAGCATGTTGTTACCCTAGGCAGCAACTGGAGCTCATCCAAACCTTAATCTACAATGTCCTGAACCGATGAACTATGGACTGTCTTTGGTTGTACTAAGGACTTCAGGCATTATTTTTGCACTTGTGATGGGGTTATTAATTTATTGAATTTTTATTTGTTATATATTATCAATGTGCACTGTGTTTATGAGCCAGTTATAGAGCCATATAGCGTGGAAACAGGCCCTTCAGCCCAAGTTGCCCACACCGACCAACATGTCCCATCTGCATTATTCTCACCTGCCTGCGTTTGACCCATAGCCCTCAAAACCTATCCGATCTATGTACCTGTCTCCAAGGCCTGTTTACATGTTGTGATCTAATCTAAACAAAAACCTCCCAAGCTCTCTACAAAAACCTCCCTTGTTTTCCTTGAACTTATTTTGTGACCAAGTCTTCTGTCACCCGTCTTTATTATCTGAACGTCAGAGTTTTATTATCAAGAGGCTGGTGGGATTTTTAATTAATAGATACAAGGAAGGGTAGGTTAGGCAGCTTACAACCCAATGGTATGAACATTGAATTCTCCCATTTTATGTAACCTCAAACTAATTGTAATTGTCTCTGCGTTAAACTCCATCTCGTGCAGAGTTTTCCCCAAAACAGTTGTTCCTTTTGGCTGCTGAGTCACCTCCTCATTGTTATGTTTGGAGCGACTCGTGGAATGAATATTTAAAAAGCCACAGAGTTTGCCATTTATTCACAACTGCGAACCAAACAGAATGTTTCCTTTTGGATTAGTTCTGCTGTTCCTATCCAAAACTAGGAACTACAGCTCGTTATTTATGCCCAAGATAGGAAATGTTTAGAGGGCTCTGGGGCATGTGCGGAGAAATGGGAAGGTCGTAAGGTCATAAGAGATAGGTGCAGAATTAGGCCATTCGCCCCATCAAGTCTACTCAGCCATTCAATCATGGCTGATCTATCTTTCCCTCCCAACTCCATTCTCCTGCCTTCTCTCTTTAACCCCTGACACCCGTAGTAATCAAGAATCTATCTGTCTCTGCTGTAAAAATATCCATTGACTTGGCCTCCACAGCCTTCTGGGGCAAACAATTCCACCACTGTTGAGGCGGCCAACCTGGGTCATATGCAGGGTAATGGGAATGCCGACTTGGCCTGTTACCATGTTTTATCGCTCCATGACTCTAAGTGGAGAAGCCAATTTATCCTCACACGCTGTGCCAATAGAATCCGGGAACATTGAAGATTAAAGCACAGGAATGGGCCCTTTGGCTACAATATCCTTGCCGAACATGATGCCAAGTTAAAAAAATCACCTCTGCTTCTATGTGATCTATATCCCTCCATTCCCTGCATATCCATGTGCCAGTCTAAAAAACCTCTTCTTAGACACCTCTATTGTATCTGTCTCCACCACCACCCCTGGCAGCGCATTCCAGGCACCCACCACCCTCTGCATAGAAAATATGCACGCACATTTCTTTTAAACTCTGACTTTAAAGCTTTGCTCCATAGTTTTTAACTTTTCCACCCTGGGAGAAATGTCCATCCCATCTAAACCTCCCATAATGTTGTATTGAATGGTACAATGAGACCTTTAGGCCTCCTCTTTCTGCCCTCTGCCGCAGCTAGGCAGCCCACTGATTAAACTGTCCCATTGATCCTGTACTTCCTACAGTGCGTCGAATCATTGGCTCAGTGCTGGGGCACCAGCATGGATTTTTCTACTCAAGCATATGGAGCAGGATTTTTCCTAGATTCACTCTTTTCCTAGAATGACTTCATTTACACCTCACGCTGTCTTGGCGTGTCGCACCATGGCCACTCCCTCTTCTCCACTCTCCCATCGGGCAAAAAGGTACAGAAGTGTGAAATCGTACACCTCCAGAATCAGGGACAGTTTCTTCCCAGCTGTTATCAGGCAACTGAACCAACAACTAGAGAGCAGTCCTGAACTACTATCTACCTCATTGGAGACTCTGGGACTATCTATGATCGGACTTTACTGGCTTTATCTTGCACTAAACGTTATTCCTTTACCACGTTTCTGTACACTGTGGACGGCTCGATTGTAATCATGTATTGTCTTTCTGCTGACTGGTTAGCATGCAACAAAAGCTTTTCACTGTACCTCAGTACATGTGACAGTAAACTAAACGAAAGAGAATGGTGCCCGCATAAGTCATGGTCAGTGCACATTCCCTATCTAAAGCTTCAACACAGAGCAAAAGGTCAGGTTACAAACAAATGATCACAGGAGTGGATGGGAGATCGATGGCGTCGCTTTGGAGTTTTAGCTTTTAGTGATACAGGCCCTTCAGCCCATCCAGTCCATGCCGACCAAGTCGGCTGCCCCATTTTCCTCCATATTTGGCCCACAGTCCTCTAAACCTCTTCTTTCCTCGACATAATTTACCCATTTAGAGATACAGCACGGAAACAGGCTCTTTGGCCCATCAGATCCGTGCTGACCATCGAATACCCGTCCGCACTAGTTCTATCTTATCCCACTTTCTCATCCACTCCCTTCACACCAGTTGCAATTTACAGAGGGCCAATTAACCTACATCTTTGGGATGTGGGAAGAAAGCAGAGCACCCGGAGTAAACCCACGCTGTCGCAGGGAGAACGTGCAAACTCCACACAAACCGCATAACGAGGTCAGGTATGGAACCCGGGATCTCTGGCGCTGTGGGGCAGCAGCACTACCAGCTGCACCACTGTGCCATCCCTTTGTTCCTTTATTTTCGCTAATCTGCCAATGAAACCCATGGCAAATAATCCTCCCATCAGGTCTGGCCTTTTATGCTGCTCCCTCTGAATAGGTAATTTCAAATCGCACTTGTCTTGGCTGAGAAAGCTGCCCTTGGCCTGTTGCATTTTGACCACTGATTTTCTGTCTTGCAGAGTTCTTCGAAAGCATCGCAAGCACCATCTCCTTGGGGAACTAACGGAAAGTAAGTTTTCTTTCTTCATTTCCTGACTCCAGAACCTTACAGAATTTTAGATGTGTTCCCACAGATTCCCTTTAAAATGTGTTCCCAAGAGAGGTGAGAACATTGATCTTAGATGGTCCTGCAGGTGGAGGGCTTTTGGCACATTGGCCTTTGTCAGTCAGAGTATTGAGTATCGAAGTTGGGACGTCATGTTACAGTTGTGTCAGACATTGGTGTGGCCGCATTTAGAGTATTATGTTCAATTTTGGTGACCATGTCATAGGAAATATGCTGTCAAGCTTGAAACGGTTCAGAGAAAATTTACCAAGATGTTGCCTGGACTCGAGGGCCTGAGCTGTAGGGAGAGGTTGAGGAGGCTGGGGCTTTATGACTTGGGCTTCGGAGGATGAGGGGTGATCTTATACAAAATCATACGAGGAAACCATCTGGTAAACGTAGTCTTTTGCCCAGAGAAGGGGAATCGCGAACCAGAGGACATAGCTTTAAGGTGAGGAGGGAAAGATTTAATGGGAATCTGAAAGGTAACTTTTTTTACCCAAATGGGGATGGGTGAATGGAACATGCTGCCAGAGAAGGTAGTTAAGGCAGGTACTAAAACAGCATTTAAGAAACATTTAGACAGGTACGTGGATAGATTAAATTTAGAGGTATATGGGCCAAATGCAGGCAGATTGGACTAGTGTAGATGGGGTATGTTGGTCAGCATGGGCAGGTTGGGCTGAAGGGTGTGTTTCCATGCTGTATGACATCATTCCCCTTCCTGCTGTGTCCTATATCCATTGGGTAACTGCATTTGCACCAAACATCGAACAGTACAGCACGGGAACAGACCTTTTGGTCTGTTGATGATGCCAAGTTAAATTAATGTCCTCTACCTGCACGTGCTCTATACCCCTCCATTCCCTGCATAAACATGTGCTTATCTAAAAGCCTCGTAACCACCACTATCGTATATGCCTCCACCCCCCCCCCCCCCCCTTGGCTCCAGGGTGGGTTCCAGGCACCCGCCACCCTCTGTGTTAAAATATCTCACATCTCTTTTAAAGTTTTCCCCTCTCAACTTAAAACTGTACCCTCCAGATGATCCCGACCTTGGGTAGTGTCTGCGTGGCGTTTGCACGTTCTCCCTGTGAGCGCGTGCAAAAAAGCCCACACAGGTCACGGGGAGAACGTACAAACTCCATGCAGACAGCACCCGTAGTCAGGATGGAACCCGGGCCTCTGGCGCTGTAAGGCAGCGATCCTACCGCTGCGCCACCATGCCACCCTCAGCTATCTCAACAAAGTTCTGAGGTGTGAGAGTGACTTTCTAATAGATTAGCCCACAGTTGCAAGAGCAATCAGGTCACAAACATGACATCAGTCACATTTGTTTTATATTTAACATGCAATCATTTCATTCTGTCCCCTCCTGTCCAGAGACTTTATTTAACCTCGCTACAACACAGCCAGTTTCCAATGAAGGTGAATTGTCAACAGTTAAAGTGATTTACCTTCCCCCTGTGTTGCAATCTTTCAATTTAATATCGACCTTTGGACTTGGAGACACTATGTTTACGTTTACTGGAAAGTTGATGAATATTTCATTGATAGATGTTAAGATCCAGTTTAAAAGCAATCAAAGTCACGGATGATTGGCAAGTAGCAGTCACATTTACAACGCTTGTTGTTTGTGATTATGACAGAGTTCAGTCGGATTTTATCGGGCCTGAATGCTTTTCAATACAACATTTATCCCTGTCTCCTGTCAGACAGAATAAGGAAGGGCTGAGAGTAATTATTGTGAATAAAATAGCAGAACTCTGATTGATTTCCGCAATAAAATCATGCATCATGGTGTTAATCAAGCTTCTCTTGAATGCTTGCAAACTGTTTAATCTATTGATCATGAAAGCAGCCCATTTTTATAATGAACACAGGGACTGCCTACGGGATCAGCAGCATCTGCTTCCTCCTCCACTGCTGTTTGTCTCTTAATTATATTAAGAGTTTTCAAGGAGATAAACAAGCTGGACTTGAGCCAGTTCTTAAGCTCTCTCTCAATAGAGCCCCACTCTATCCTGGGTTTGACCCTGAGACTTACAAGGTCAACTGATAACATCTCTACACCTGTTAATTCTTCAAACCAGCACATCTTTCATCATGTCATAACAAGGAAGTGCCGAACTACAAGGTCCTGAGCTACCATCCACCTCATTGGAAACCCTCGGACTATCTTTAATCGGACTTTACTGGAGTTTATCTTGCAATAAATGTTATTCCCTTTATCCTGTATCTGCACACTGTTGGTGGGTTGATTGTAATCATGTATAGTCTTTCCGCTGACTGGATAGCACGCAACAAAAAATCTTTTCACTGTACCTCGGAACACATGACGATAATAAACTAAACCAAACAAATGCTGATTTATACCAAACATATACACAATAAGCTGGAGTAACTCAACAAGTCAGGCAGCATCTCTGGAGAAAATGGATAAGTGATGTTTTGGGTCGGGACGTTTTCTTGAGCCTGAAGAAGGGTCCAGACCTGAAATGTCACTTATCCATTTTCTCCAGAGTTGCTGCCCGACTCATTGAGTTACTCTAGCATTTGTGTACTTTTGTGATTTTGTTTGCCTGCTCTATTAATGTCGGAAAAGAACAAACAACATAGAGCATAAGAACAGGACCTTCGGCCCACAAGGTCTGTGCCAAACATGATGCCAAGACTCAATCTTAACTGCCAGCACATGATCAATATCCCTCCATTCCTTGCACATCCATGTGCCTATCCAAAAGTCTCCTAATACCACCATTATCTGGCTTTACCACCACTTCTGGCACCATAGGAGACTTCCAATTTAAAAATAAAAGTGCAAGAAACACTATGTAGGTAAGGCCGCATCTGTGGGAAGAGGAACAGAGTTAATGTTTGAAGTTGAAGACCCTTCATTAGAACTGATATGCCTGGAAGAATAGAGGCAGTGAATCAAACAAGTAAATAAAAATTAAATAAGAACAGCACATGCCGGAAGCCTAGAATATAAACAGAAAATGCTGGAAGCACTCATTAGGTCCGGCTGCATCAGTGGGAAGAGAAAGAGAGTTGTTGTTTTAGGTCATAGACCCTTTGGCAGAATTTTCAAGAATTACAATTGACTTGCGGGATAGCAGTTCTAGCGCACAGGCCCAATGATCTCCTTCTGGATATGACTTAGAGTAATACTGCATGCAAAAGAACATAATGGACAGTTTCTTCCCACCTGTTACCAGGAAACTAAATCGTCCCTTCACCAACTAGAGAGCGGTCCTGACCTCCCATCGACCTCACTGGAAACCTTTGAACTATCTTTAATCGCACTAAACATTATACCTTTTATCTTGTACCCAAACACTGTGGACAGCTTGAATATTACCATGTGCTGTATAGTCTTTTCACTGATTGGATAGCACACGGCAGAAAAGCTCTTCACTGTACCTTGAAACAGGAACAATAATAAACGAAACTAAAATGTGGCTTGTGGTCTTCAAGATTTCTTGGCTTCACACGGTTAGTGTTTTCGGGTTACAGAACCATCCTATCACCAACGAGAGAGCGGTCCTGACCTTCCATCTACTTCATTGGAGCCCCTAGGACTATCTTTAATCGAACTTCACTGGACTTTATTTAGCACTAAATTTTATTCCCTTTATCCTGCATCTGTATACTGTGGATGACTTGATTATAATCATGTATAGCAGTCTTTTGGCTGACTGGATAGCACGTAGCATAAAAGCTTTTCAATGTACCTCGGTACACATGCCAATTTTAAACTAAACTACCTAAACTGTAAACTGACTCCCAAATCTGTGTTTGTTTTAGTTTTTAGTTTCAGAAATGCAGCATAGAAACAGGCCCCTCTGCCCCTCCGAGCCCACGCCGACCATCGATCACCCATTGACACTAATTCCATATTATCCCACTTTCTCCTCCACATTAGGAGCAATTTTTTACAGAGGCCAATTAGCCTACAAAACTCGCATGTCTTCAGGACATGGCATGCGGTGGAAGCTTTTCACTGTACCTCGGTACACGTGACAATAATAGGTTCTTGCTTGGTAAAGGCGTCAGGGGTTATGGGGAGAAGGCAGGAGAATGGAGTTGAGAGGGAAAGACAGATCAGCCATGATTGAATGGCAGAGTAGACTTGATGGGCCGAATGGCCTAATTCTGCTCCTAGGCCTTATGAACATGAACTAAACTAAACTAAAAGGTGGCCATGTGGACTTCAATATTTCTTGGTGTTTTTGGCTTACAATCCTCTTTCCATTTTTGTTTGTGTAGAACCACGGGAACGGCCTCCCCTTTGTCACCCAGCCCATCGCCGGTCAGCTCCGTCGGGTCTCATGGGAGCAGCACCAGTACTACAGCGTCTTCACCCTCAGCAACCATCAGCATTCCCCAACGGATCCACCACATGGCTGCCAGCCACGTCAACATCACCAACAACATCCTCAGGAGCTACGAGCACTGGGACACCGCTGACAAGTTGGCCAGAGAGAGCAAAGGTCAGTGCGCGAAGGCAATGCTCCCTCTGCTTGTTGATGCAGTGGAATGCAGAGTATGGGCACGGTGGTGCACCCAGTAGAGTTGCTGATTTACAGCGCTGGAGACTGGGAATCGATCCTGATTCCAGGTGTTTATCTCTACGGCGTACGTACGTTCTTTCCATGACTGTGTGGGTTTTCCCCGGGTGCTCCAGATTTCTTCCACACTCCAAAGACCTACAGGTTTGGATGTTAATTGGCTTCGGTAAAAAAAAAAGGAAAATTCACCCGAGTGTGCAGGATAGTGCTCGTGTACGGGGTGATCACTGGTCGACGTGGATTCGGTAGGCCGAAGGGCCTGTTTCCACACTGTATCTCTAAGCTAAATCAGACTCTACAATCAGTCTGAAGACCCAACCCGAAACATGCATGTCTGTTCCTGCCACAGATGCTGCCTCACCCATTGATTTGTGCTTTGCTCAAAATTCCAGTATCTGCAGTTCATTGCGTTTCATCGGGACTTTCCAGCGCCCGGTGCGGCTCGGCCACGGGACCTTCCATCTCCTTGCGGGGGCTGTGCGGGTCGGTCGCCTCGGTAGGGGTCGAGCTGTCTGTCCGTGGGAGGGGCATGGGGGAAGAGAGAGGAAGTTTTTTTGCCTCCATCACAGTGAGGGGGTGTTTGGAGTCACTGTGATGGATGTTTGTGTTGGGGTCGTGTGCCTTGTGTTCTTTTTTTTTGTGTTCTGTGACTGCCGGAAAATGTAATTTCGTTCGGTATCTCGGTATCGAATGACAATAAAGCTCTGTATTCTGTATCCTGTATAACCTGCAACACTGGAGTTCTAAGGCAGCAGCTCTACCAGCTGTGCCACCATGCCATCTCTTCATTGGAATGAGATTGAGATGGACACTGGTAATGAATTTCCTGCAAATAATGTTGAAGAGGGGTTCCAATCCAAAACGTCACCTACCCTTGTTCTCTACAGATGCTGCCTGGTCTGTTGAGTTACTCCCGTACTGTCTCCTCACAGAGTTTCCAACCCCACTTTACTAAAAAGATATGCTGTAAGGACTCTTGCTCGGAGGATCATAGATGTAAACTTATATCATCCTCTCTGTCTGTTTAGAAGGTTGACAATCCCCCATTCACAAATGCTTCCAAAAAGTCCAATAAATTCTATTTCTGGGCACTTTGGTGTCCCACACCAGCTAGTGAAATGGATGTTAAATGGTAATTAAAAAAATCTACCCAAATTATGCCTAATCATGTAAAGCACTTCAATGCTTGTTTGTGATATTTAATTAAAAGTTTAAGGTTAAGAGGTTTTACATCAAGGCATATTACAGCTGAGTGATCTTGCTTGCACTGTAGTTACGATGAAAAAATATCCACTTCATGTTTTTTTGTTTGCTTTGTGAATTAACAAGGGATAATATCAACCAAATGTATTTCATTAGATGCAGATAAATTGCAAATTAGTCATAAAGGATACCATCAAAGTGAATCTACGGGAAGCAAATAGCCTGTATTAGGATCTTAAAATGGAGCGGTTTATGAGGCAATGAATGTGGAATGTAACAATATGACAATGTTTAAAATAATATTGCAATAATGCCTCGTAGCTGCATTGAGTAAGAGATTTCTAGCGATTTTGCAGAAACACATTATTAAGTGCAGTTCTGGTCACCCCATTACAGGAAAGATGTGGAGGCTTTGGAGAGGGTGCAGAGGAGGTTTACTAGGATGCTCATAAGTTCAACCCCATCCTCTTGCCTTCGCCCCATAACCCCCGATACCCTTACTAATCAAGAATCTGTCAATCTGCACCTTAAAAATACCCAATGACTTGGCCTCCACAGTCGTCCACAGATTCACCACTCTGGATTAGATGGTTTCAGCTGCAGGGAGAGGTTGGATAGACTTGGATTGTTTTCTCTGGACAGTTGGAGATTGATCGAAGTACATAAAATTATAAGAGACTTAGACAGGGTAGACAGTCAGAAGCTTTCTCCCAGGGTGGAAATGTCCCACACTAGAGGGAATAAGGTGAGAGGGGGGATGTTTGATGGAGATGCGTTGGGCATGTTACAGTGGTGCAGGCCTGGAACAGATTGCTGGGGGTGGTGGGAGGCAGGTTCGAGAGGCTTTCAGGTAGGCACATGGAAGTGCAGGAATGGACGGTATATGTTGCATGTACAGGCAGATGAGAACAGTTTAACTTGCCATCATGTTCATCTAAAACATTGTGGGCTGACGTGTCAGTTCCTGTTCTGCACTGTTCTATGTTCTATAGAAGGAGGCCATTCAGCCCATCGAGTCTATGCTAGCACTTAGAGCATTCCCTTTCCCATCATTCTATACTCTCGCCAACCTGTTCTGTGTTCCAAGTCACATTGTTCACGTTTTCTTTCCTTCTTCATTGCAGAGTTCTTTCACGAGCTGGACACATTGATGGGGCCACTGACGCAACACAGCGGCATGACCAGCCTGGTCCGTTACACCCGGCAGGGACTGCATTGGTTGAGGGTGGAAGCCCACCTATTGTAGTGACTCAGCTGCACGCTGCTTTTTTAATTTTCCGTTCAGTTGGCATTTCCATCTCTACCTCTGCCAGGACCACGATCGGCGGATGCCCCCCCCCTGCCAGTCCCGGGCACCGAATCAAAAACACCGGCGACGTATCTCTCCGTCCGCCCCACCCCCCCCTCTCCCCCCGCTGCCCCGCAGCCTGACCCTGCCAGAGGACACTGTCTCCCCCCGGGGAGTAGTTTGACCGAGAGTCTGTGCGTCGAGGGAGGGGGGAGAGCCCCGGCGGGTCACGAGGAGTGGAGGAGCGAAGTACCAGCGTCATATGTTTCTGTGCTTTCATCTGAGTGCATCGATTTCTGCTCGCCTTTGAGAAGACAACAGGCATTGTACACTCCCCAAGGGCCACGACAAGTCAAAACCGGGAAAAGAATGATGTGTCAGAGAGAGAGTGAGAGAGAGAGAGAGAGAGTGAACTAAAATGAAGGAAGCGACTATGCCGAGTTACGAATGGAAACCCCCAACAAGAATCAGATCCAAATAATTAATTGTTGTGCTTCCTTGTAACTCAGGCCGAGAGGGGTCTACACTGGGTCATGGCAGAATGTTTGAATGTCAGACTGTGAGCCCTGAGGTCAGAATAGGGTCTGACTGACATTTCCACAGGCAAGTCGTTTGACTCTTGATTTTGTACCCTTTCTAAAGGAAAACGTACTCAAGTAGAAATGGAAAACTGAGCATTGAACAGAGGAGGTCTGCTCTTCTTGCTTTCTGCACAATGGGGACTCACCATCTTCCATGTTGTCAGGTATGCCTTAGAGATTGGTGATCACAAGCACTTTTTTTTTTTGTTGAAAATATTTATTAGGGTAGAATTCCTAACACCTAGGTAACGTGTGAAGGAAAATTTCCACAGTCCTGGCCTTGCCATTTATAAGGATGAGCCCAAAACTTGGGCAGTGTATATTTTCAAAGGTGATTTTCAATCCCTCCCAATCATCATGACAATATCTTCAGACACAGCCAGCCATTTTCAGCACCCGGAGATCTTTGTTCCTCTGATACTCTTGTGATCTTTTTTTAAATATATCACGTTATGCCACGTTGTAACCCAAACCAAAATATGGAACTGAAAAATGTTCTCCAACTGTGATAATATGATGCTTGAACATTTGATGGGACGGAAGGTTCAAAGAACTAAGGTTTCTCCAAAGTGGATGAAAGGATCTATTGAGAGAAAAAAAAAAACGACGGTTTGAAGTTACCGATGCACAAGTACTTAAGATGCTTCAGTGGAATTCCTCACTGCTTCATTAGAGTGGACGTGGTGTTAACTTGTGTCGAATACATGAGTTTGCACCTCGCCGTTAATAACCACGGGTGGAATTTCTGAAAGTAGTTTCGAGCGCTCATTTGCAGATACCTCATGCACCTGTCCAGGATCAAGACTACTCAATGCTAACGAGGATCCTCCATCGTATCAAAATGCATCTCAACTTAAACTAACTGAATTAAGCAGAACAAAGGATCCTGTTCAGTCAAAGAACATCTCAACCGAGGTTTATATGTAACGAGCTGGAGAGGGTTATGGACACTAAAAGCTGGAGTAACTCAGCGGGCCGGGCAGCATCACTGGAGAAAAGGAATAGGTGACGTTTCGGGTCGGAACTTTGAGTCTGAAGAAGGGACTCAACCCGGAATGTCACCTATTTCTTTTCTCCAGAGTTGCTGCCTGACCCACTGAGTTACTCCAAATGGAGATAATTATGGGTGGTTATTGGTGGAACCATGACATGCAATATCAGTTCTTATGAATTAAGAGCCATTTAGATGTCCTTAAACCATTCCTCACCCTGTCTCTGGTAAAAGGTACAATTATCATTAATCCAATGACCATCGTATATTGTTGAGCTTCAAAAGATAAATGCAATGCAGCAAAATCGTAAAGAACTCATGCTAGATATCTTAATAGGATGCATATCTGACAAATGCAGAGATGGAGGAGATTAAGATACGCAAAGCTGTCTGTGCCTTATTAACTTTTGAAAGCACAGCCAAATCTAATAGGAGATAGTTTGTGGACACAGAAGGATTGGAATGTGTAGCTGCACACATTGGTAGGTCACAAAATATGAGTATCTTCCATTCCCCGAACTTAGTTGGTATTTTTAAAAAGACTGCAGAGTTCCTTGGCATTTTCACTGACCATGTAATTAGTTGTTCACTTTGATTTCTCAGTTTTGCAACTGAAAGGGGCAAAACTACAGGTCCACCACCGATTTTCTGGCACCTGATGGTCCAGCATCTCCTTTAATCTGGACAAAACTATGAGGGTGCACTTGAGACCCCCCCCCCCACTCTCAGAAGTCGTCCCCCCCCCCCCCAAAATGTGGTGCCAAGGCTGGGTGAGGCAGCCAATCCCGACCTGATCGGAACTTCCACGGTCGATCGGCGGGTCGAATTTGCCCCCTGCGGCCGGGGCTCTGGAACTCCAGCGGATCCATTCCCATGACCAACTTCCAATGGCTGGCTTTGCCGGCCGGTATCTTGTGCCCTGAGCGGTTTAGGCAGACCACTCCTCCCTACTCTCCCTGTAGCTCAGGCCCTCAAGACTTGGGATCATCCGCGTAAATCTTCTTTGCACTCTTCCCACCATGTACCACATTTTCTAAATGCTTCTAATCTGATAACGTCCACAGTAAGAGAGGGATTCCAATTTTATTTCAGACTTCTTGTACTTTTGGGGGGGAAAAGATACATTTCTCCTCATGATTTTAGGACAGCCACCTGCACTCTCCCTCCAAAAACGTGCTGCCTTGGTAAAAATAAATCTTGCTCCTGGCGTACCATCAAATGTTGTTTGGATCTGATCCAAATGGTGGATTTCCCCAGGATATTCTGCTATAGAGATGGTGTTGTGTCGATACCAGGTGTTTCACCTCATTGAACGTTTATATAAACTCTCCACTGTAATCAGTCCCACAAAACACATGCCCAGAAGTAAATTCATAGATTTTAATTCCTGTTAATCGCGGGTGGATGTAAAAATAAATATCAATTCCCATGTGCCTGCATAGCTTAGAAGGGTAATTCTGCTTTCAAAGCTCCAGTGAAAATATTCCCCAGAGAGGCAATTGGGGTGTGTTCATCACCTAAGATAGTCATTCAGGAACTCTGAAAGAGTAATCAAAGCAACTTGCATTTATATCCTGCTTTTATTTAAGTAAATCACCAGGGGCACAACACGGCAGACAAAAGCTGACATAAGCCACGTAGGGAATTATTAGTGTAGGAAAGAACAGCAGATGCTGGTTTGCACCGATGATATACACAAAATGCTGGAGTAACTCAGCGGGACAGGCAACATCTCTGGAGAAAAGAAATAGGTGACGTTTCGGGACGATTCTGACCCTTCGTCAGACTGAAATTCAGGGGAGAGGGAAACTAGAGGTACCCATATGTAAAGGTACAGAACAAATCAGAGCTGGCATCGATGGCCACGGAGCCTACAATAGTCCATTGTTCGCTGTGGAGGAGGTGTGATAATGGAGGGATACAATCTCCAGCGATGCTGCCTGACCCACTGAGTTACTCCAGCATTTTGTGTCGCTCTGGGGAATTATTAGAACAAGCTGATTGAAAGCCAGGCTGTTAATTGAGGAGGGTTTTAATGGAGGCAATTGGAGAGGGGAGGGAGGAGGGGAGTGAGATTTTCCAGAGCATAGATTAGCCTTTGAACCCACTACTGTTACTGATGGTCTGCATACTAAAAACTAGTTGATGTCCGAGCAGAGCGAGATGTTTGTCAGGGAATGTTACCGACTGGCCCATTCCATCTGTGCTGGGGCACCCACTGAAGCCTGGTGTGGTCAACGCCAAGGCTCAGTGGGAGAAGACCATAGTCTAGGGGCCTTCCATGGTGGGATATTATTGGGGGGGCGGGAGGGGGGGGGGGGGGTGGGAGTGGGTAGGGTCTGGTGGAAACGCCCCTCAAATAAGGGAAGGGATATCACCCTAGTGGTCCACATGAGTGGCCAGGGTGCTTGGTATAAGGATGGTCTGTGAAGACTATTGAATATTACAAGCACTACTATTGCTGGTGGAGTGATTATCTTTGAGTAAGAGGCAAGGTCAAGAGGAAGGAATTCTGGAACATCAGAGGGCATGAAAGGGGCACATGGTAGATTGGGTGCCAGGCAATGGACAGGTTTGGAACAGAAGCTTGAGATCTTTAGTGTTGAGCTGTTGGTGATTTATGAATTGGCGTAGGGAAGTACCCATGTTAACCTATTGTTAAATCTCTTCCCAACTGCAAAAAGAACTACACTCAGTCACTCTTTCAGCTGTTTAACCTTAACAATTTCCAAGAAATAAGAGGAAGATTAAGGTTTGCAGACATTGTTAAAACTGTCATTAGGAGGTTATATTTGGAAATTATGATTAAATATCTTGGCGGTGTAGGTGGTGTTTCCATTGTGAATGTGGGTACAATTGAGCTGATTTACCTCAAACATTTTAGAGCCTGGCCGATCATCCTCAGCTTCAGAGTTAAAACCTAGCCAAGAGACCCACAGTCATACATTAGAGTTCAAAAATAACCTTCTGAAAGAGAGAGTGAAGATACTTGAAAAGTTGCAACTTAGTTTCTCAAAGTATCACAATAAGGTAATAAGATCATCAGACATAGGAACAGAATGAGTCCATTCGGCCCATCAAGTCTGCTCTGCCATTCGATCACGGCTGATCTATCTTTTCCTCTCAACTCTATTCTCCTTCTTTCTCCCATAATCTTTGAAACTTAGTAATCACCACTTTAAAAATTCCCAATGACTTAGCTTCCAGAGGTGGCAATGAATTCCACAGATGAGCACGCAACATAAAACCTTTCACTGCACCTCGCTACACGTTACAATAAACTAAACTAATCTGAACTGAAATTCACCACCCTCTGGCTAAAGAAATCCCTGCTCATCTCCATTCCAAAGGTGCGTCCTTTCATTTTGAGGCTGTGCCCTCTGGTCCTAGACTTCCACTACTGGAAACATCCATTCTATCTAGGCCTTTTATTATTCAGTAGGTTTCAATGAGGTCCACCCTCATCCTTCTCAACTCCAGTGAGTACAGGCCCAGAGCCATCATAAAATAACCAACAATATCATTCAGATCTGACTAGGAGGAACTTCAGATGCAGCAGGTGCCTAATATGGGCGACCAGCTTGCAGTTGCTGTAATTGTACACTGAAGGGTGACCACACAAAATGCATTCACTTTTGGATGGATTACAGAGGAAGACATACTTAGCAAAAAATATATATAATTTAAATATTTAATGACAGCTTAAAAGGGAAAAGCTTTCCAGTAAGAAAGCAATAGAGCAATCGTTTTCAATTTAAAAAAAGTTGTAACCTGATTTTCACTTTTGTCTATAGGGCATTTCAAAAGAGTTTTTGTTTCCCCAATAAAAGGCCAAGCCTGTTGAAGTGTCTGTCACAGAATAAAGTCTGGTGTAGTCTTTTTCTTCTGAGGTGGTCTTTTTTAGTTCAAGGAGGACTTGTTTCTGAATGACGGGATGATTGCCAATACTGTGAGATCAGAGGTAATTGGTGAAACCCCTGGTGGACACACAAAATGCTGACCCCTGACTCTGCCATAGGTGAGGTAGGCACAAAATGCTGGGGTTACTCAGCAGGACAGGCAGCATCTCTGGAGAGAAGGAATGGGTGACGTCTTGTGTTGAGAGCCTTCTTTCGGTCCGAAATATCAGCCATTCCTTCTCTGCAGAAACGCTGCCTGTCCCACTGAGTTACTTCAGCATTTTGTGTCTATCTTTGGTGTAAACCAAAGTAAACCTGCAATTCCTTCCTAGACATAGGTGAGGTCATATTGGCTTGATGGGCCAGGCAGGTAGATATGGCATAGAGTCATGCAGTGTGGAAACAGGCCCTTCGGCCCAACTTGCCCAAACCGACCAACACGCCTTATCTACACTGGTTCCACCTGCCTGAGTTTGGTTCATATCCCTGTAAATCTATCATATAGTCACACAGCATGGAAACAGGCCCTTCAGCCCAACTTGCCCACACCGACTACTGTGACCCATCCCACCCACCAATATCCTCTAAAACTATCCTATCCATGTACCTGTCTAAGTGTTTCTTAAAAATTGCAATAGCACCTGTCTCAACTACTTCTAATCCTATCCATGTACATGTCCAAATGTTTTTTAAGTAGGTAGTTTGGCAGATGGAAGACAACCTTTACTGGGCTTCTCCTGAAGAAGGGAGTTGAAGTTCTAGATGTCTTCATTTTGATTGATCAGGAACAAGGGATTCCTAGAGTCTACAAGGGTTGTTTTTTTCTTTAGAAACGTCCTCCTTGAAGCTTTTACTCTCCTGGAAATATCTTTAAGCTGCCTAGAACAGGGTGCCTCTTTCCACGGCTCAAATGTTGGGTATGAGCCAAGGGATTGCACCTTTCAACTCTGGTTGAGTGTAATCAGAATTGTGATCGAGTGTGGTACTGTCATTTGGCTTTGAGAAGGAGGCAGTGAGCAGACACAAGGAACTTCAGATAGACAAAAAAGTGCAGGAGTAACTCAGCGGGTCAGGTCGACCTGACCCGCTGAATTACTCCCAACACTTTGGTCTATCTTTGGTATAAATCAGCATCTGCAGTTTTTTGTGTACCGAAGATAGACATAAAATGCTGGGTTAGCTCAGCAGGTCAGGCAGCATCTCTGGAGAAAAAGAATAGGTAGCATTTCGGGTCGAGACCCTGCTTCAGACTGTCTCAAGAAGGGTCTTGACCCAAAACATCACCTATTCCTTTTCTCCAGAGACGCTGCCTGACCCACTGAGTTACTCCCGCATTTTGTGCCGATCTGCAGTTCTTTGTTTCTACAAGAAACTGCAAATGTTAGAATCGTGAGTAGAACACAAAGTGCAGTTCATGCAGCATCTGTGGAAGGAATGAGCTAGCGACGTTTCGGGTCAGGACCCTTCTTCAAACAATTGGATGTTGAGAACTCTGCGAATCCCACTGCGATATTCCCGCTAATGTGTCTGTTGCTCCTTCACTGCCGCCATGGCCCAATGAATAAGAATGAGATTTATCAGTCGGAGCAGAAACGCTTTCTAAAGCACCTTCATAAAATCTTGTCCCATGGAATGAAATATTTCTTAGCCAAATGTGTGCAGGTTCTTCAGAGATTTTGCCCCATTACAGACTTTGCATCAGAGTCAAGGACAATTGTCATCCTTATTATTTCCCCCATTGTAGGTAATTATTTAAAACAAAATATGGCACAAGTCAATCTTATAGGAACAAACTAACCTGTTTCCATTGATGTTGATGTTTGAGGTACTGACTTATGACTTATTCTTACATTTTTAAACCAGACTAAAGATGTTTTATATAATAAAACTCCAATTTGGAAACTTATTTATTAGAAATGAAGCAGTATGTTGGCTAAGCAGATAATTTTTGACAGTAAGCCATGTTTTGTCAGATTTTGATTATGTTTGACAAGTGTGTGAATTATTGAGTCTATTAGTCATGCCATTGTTAAATTATTCCATCTCTGCATGGGTACAGTCTCATCACATCAGGCACCTACTCAAGACATTGTAAATTTCCCTTCTCAACTTTTTGTGTTCCTGATCAAAATTCCATTTGTGGAAAAAAAATACGCACACTAACCGATTTGTTACTGCCAAATGTTCACAAATCCACTGCCTTTTGTAAAAGATTTTGTCAAAGACATATCAACACACCTGAATCTATCTGTCTTTCTCTCTGCCTCTCTCGCTCTCTCTCCCTCTCCCTTCTCTCTGCCTCTCTCTCTCATTCGAACCCTCCCTTGGTCTCTCTCTCTCTCTCTCTTTCACTTGCTCTCACTGTCTCCTTCCATCTCTGCCTCTCTCTCTGTTTCTCTTTCTCTCCCCCACCTGTTCTAGTTACCCCTCTCTGAAACTAACTCTCTCTCCCTCCCTCCCTCTCTCTCTCTCTTCCCTCTTTCATCTTTATCTCCTCCTTCTCCACTATATCTCTATCTCCTTCGCTTTCTTTTTCTCTCTCTCATCTTCCATTCTCCCCACTCCTCTTTCTTTCTCTCCTTTCTTTTTCCTCTCTTTCTGTCTCTTTCTCTTCTCGATTCTCTCTCTCTCTCTCTCTCTCTCTCTCTCTCTCTCTCTCTCTCTCTCTCTCTCTCTCTCTCTCTCTCTCTCTCTCTCTCTCTCTCTCTCTCTCCCTCTTTCTCTCTCTTTCTCTCTCTCTTTCTCTCTCGCTCTATCTCCCCCCCCACCATGTCAAGTTACCCCTCTCTGAAACTCGCTCTCCATTCGTGGCTTCAGCATCTGCAGCCGAGCAGACATTACAGCCTTCCTTCGGCCTACTGCCATCACACCATCCATTAATGGAGGGACGGATGTGGTGTGTGGAAGTAGGAGGCGAATAACATCACATCAAGTGTAAAGATTAAGGGAAATATGTTCAGCCCCCAACATCACAAGTAGACTTTGTTTGACAGGCATGCTCTTATCTATCCTTGTAAAAAAATAATAATTTTTTTGGTAAGTTATGAATTTTTGTACAGAGAGCTAAAATGTAATTATGTTAAGCTATTGATTAATCTCTGTAAAGCTGTGGGAGGTTGATTTCTTTGGCTTAAATATGAAATATTATCTGCCTGTTTCGCTTTGTGTTTCAGCTCTGTTGCACAGATAATGCATTTTTGTCACTTGTGTGTTCATTTGGAAACGTTAATACTAAATGTACAAACATTAAACTGTTATTGGTATTTTTTGTTCTTTTTAAATGTAATGTCTCGGTATAAATAATAATTGTATGAACTGGTATGATTGCTTCTCTGAAAGAGGGCTTAATTATATTACCAGTGTGTTGAATAATAACAAGCTACAATAAAACCATTTTTTCTTAATATTGCCTGGTTATGTCAGCTGGTCTGTTTGGTGGAAATTCATAAACTACATTACCACTACCTCAGAAATGGAAGAAAGAACTGCTTATGCTGGTTTATACCAAAGATAGTCACAAAGAGCTGGAGTAACTCACAGGTCAGGCAGCATATCTGGAGAAAAAAGCGTAGGTGATGTTTTGCATCAGGACCTGAAACGTCACCTATCCTTTTTTTCTGAGTTACTCCAGCACTTTGTGTCTTTCCTCAGAAATTGAAGTGTGTTCATGGACAAAGTGAACGCTCACAGTCTTTTGCCGAGGGTAGAGGATTCTAAAACTAGAGATTTGAGACTTAAGGTGTGAGGGGGGAGATTTCAGAGGGACCTCAGGGGCACGTTCTTTTAGGAAGGAGATGAGGAGAAATTTCTTCAGCCAGAGGTTGGTGAATCAGTGGAATTCATTGCCACAGAAGGCTGTGGAGGCCGTCGGTGGATATTTTTAAGGCTGAGATAGATAGATTCTTGATTAATACAAATGTCAGAGGTTATGGGGAGAAGGCAGGAGAATGGAGTTAGGTGGGAGAGATAGATCAGCCATGAATTATTGGCGAAGTAGACTTGATGGGCCGAATGGCCTCATTCTACTCTTATACCTTATAACATTTTCACTCAGAGGGTAGTCGATATCTGGAATGAGTTGGCAGAGGAAGTTATAGAAATGGATGCAACTATTAATTTAAAACATATTTGTACATTTGGTTCAGAGGGATATAGGCCAAATGCAGCAAAAAAAAGATTAGCCCAATATGCCAATGGTGGGCATGGACCAAGGTAGACCGAAGGGCCTGTTTCCGCACTCTACAGCTCTATGACTGCAAATTAAGAGACAGGAATGGTTTACAACTAAGCAAGAGAATGATATTCCAAATCTTTCATCTCTGCCATTATATCCGTATCCACTCCCAACTTCTGGATGAAGGCTTTGGAAGTAGATTTAAGTGATGTGGAAAGAAGGAAGAAGACCACGAAACTCAACCTGGCCACTTGGACTCAACTATCTTCTCTTACCCAGGGAAGGCAGGTCTGATGGGGAGCAAATGTTTTACGAGGATGAGAGCTTGAGCTGTAGGGAGAGGTTGAGCAGCCTAGGACTCTATTCCTTGGAGCACAGGAGGATGAGGGGTGATCTTTAGAGGTGCTTAAAGTCATGAGAGGAAACGATCGGGTAGACGCAATGAGTCTCTTGCCCAGAGTAGAAGAATCAAGAATCAGAGGACATAAGTTTAAGGTAAGTGGAGAAAGATTTAATAGGAAACCGAGGTGTACGGAACGAGCTGCCCGAGAAGGAAATCGAGGAGGTATTATCGCAACATTAGAGAAACAATTAGACAGGTACATGGATAGGACAGGTTTAGTGGGATATGGGCCAAATGCAGGCAGGTAGGACTAGTGTAGATGGGACAAGTTGACCGGAGTGGGCAAGTTGGGCCGAAAGGTCTGTTTCCACTCTGTAAGACTCTTGACTCTGTGAGAAAGCAAAGACCAATGCCTGAGTTTTGTGACATTTCCCGTTTGATTGAAAGATACAGCACGAAAACTGGTCCTCCGGCCCACCAAGCCCACGCCGACCATTGATCACCCATGTACACTAGTTCTATGTTATCCCACTTTCACATCCACTCCCTAAATATTAGGGGCAATTTTACAGAGGCCAATTAACCTACAAACCCGCATGACTTTGGGATGTGGGAGGAATCCGGAGCTCACGGAGGAAGCCCACGCAGTTACAAGGAGAATGTGCAGGGAGAACTCCACACGGACAGCACCCGAGGTCATAATCAATCCTGGGTCTCTGGCGCTGTGAGGCAGCAGCTCTACCCGCTGCACCACTGTGCCGCCCTGAGCAGATGTTGTGGTCACTGCTGTATCGCTGTTTGCGGAGCTGTGAACAAATTTTGAATATGCTTGAAATTTGTGATATTTCTTGTACAGCACCTTAGCGTATAAAATAAACAATATCGCACAAGACTTTGTGGGTTTGGAGAGTGAGCTCCCATCTCACTGCTCCATTGATCCAGACTTGATTGTGACCTCCAGGACTTTCTGTGTGAAGTTTGCACACTCTTCCTTGGATCCCCTCAGTTGCTCCAGTCTCCTCTCACAATCCAATGGTGTGTAAGTCGGTATGTTAATTGCCTGTGGTAAATTGCGCCTGGTGGTAGAATCTTGAACAGTTGCTGGGGGGAATTTGGAAAGAGGAGCTAGAATGAGTAGAAATTGGCGGCCGATGAACAGCAGAGGCTCGATGATCTATGATCTATGATCTATGTTGCTGAGGCTCCCTACTTCAAAGTGTGCAGGCAATCTTGCCATTGCAAAGCAACTGAACAGAAACATAGACTTTGAGGCTGTGGAATAAACATAAAAAGAGAAGTAACACACTTACAGAAGGGACAGGCAGTACCACTTCAGTTTAGTTTAGTTTAGAGATACAGCACGGAAACAGACCCTTCTGCCCACCGAGTCCATGCTGACCAGCGATCCCGGCACACTAACACTATGCTACAATCAAGGGACAATTTACAATTTTACCAAGCCAATTAACCTGCAAGCATGTTCGCCTTTGGGATGTAGAAAGAAACTGAAAGACCCGGAGAAAACCCAAGCAGGTTACGGGGTTAACGTACAGACAGTACCCGTATTCAGAATCGAACCCGGGATTCTGTAAGGCAGCAACACAAACGCTGCGCCACCGTGCCACCCCTACAAAAATAAATTCCAGGAAATTCTCTCAGCAAACGATATTAGCAAGTGGTCAAGAGTCAAGAGTGTTTTATTGTCATACGTCCCAGATAGAACAATGAAATTATTACTTGCTGTAGCACAACAGAATATGTGAACGTAGTACCTGTAAACAATATGATAACGGATGAGAAAATAAAAGGTCAGTGTATAGATATACTCACAGGCACACACACACACACACACACACACACACACACACACACACACACACACACACACACACACACACACACATACACACACACACACACACACACATATATATATGCATATATATTACTGTATACACATACACACATACTCATAAAACAAACAATAGTTGTGCAATAAAACAACAGGCAATGCTTCTCAATTACACACCACAGTCTTTGATCTAATTTGTATATGCAAATTAGCCTTAATTATCAGCAATCATTCATTTGCTCTTCCTAATAACATAACAATAACACCATCCAGGATTTCCAGAGAAAGATTTATGTTTTGTTTCTTCAGTTATGCTGGAAAATGTACATGCTAATTAACCTAATTTAGCATTCCATCTGAATTAGAATATTGCTCCCTTCAAATCTGAAGAGGGATCACCATCTTGTGAAGTATTAGTGAAAGTGTGGGAAACAATTTGCATTGATATCTTTGAATCATGGAAATGCTGCAGGAGAAAGGACCGCAGTCTATGGTTCAATGGTTCAATGGTGCTTTTATTGTCACATGTGCAAAGTGCTAACACACTGTGAAATACCTTTCTTACAAACAGTCCATTGTTGCCATATTGCCATACCATCCTCAATTAGCAAGTGTACAGAAAGAGTCCACTGAGCCCATCCATGCACCTGTTGTTATGAACGGTGCCTGTTCCAGGCGAGCCCCAGGCTGCTGCAGGCCTCCGTCTGCTGCCTTCCTTGGATGCGACGTGGCTCTCCTTGCCCGTCCACCGTTGTTCCCCGAAACGCCTCCTGCAGCCAACCATGATGGCGTAGTAGGCCGGTCCCTGTTTCCCTCTCCTCTCCTACTGGCCTCTCCCCTCGCCCATCACATCCGTCATCATCGTCCCCGGTCTTCGGGGGACATGCAAAACAAAACTTCTCACTGTACCTTGGTACATGTGACAATAATAAACTTAAACCTATGCCACTGCAGTGTTGACTTCATGATAACGACGGGAACTATGTTCGTTCATGCGTTTATCATTGTCACATATGCCAAGATATTGCCAGCTGCCTAGTATGCCAGCTTCCTGGTCAAAGATACGACTATATATGAATATAATCAAGCCGTCCACAGTGCAAACATAAAGTATAAAGGGTGCAACGGTTATTGCAAAGATATATCATTGAAGACTAATAAAGGCCGATACATCAGCCAGTAAGCAAGGAACAAACTCCCTCAAATCAATCTTGCTTTGTAGAAACAAAGAACTGCAGATGCTGGTTTATTCCAAGGATAGACACAAAGTGCTGGAGTAACTCAGTGAGTCAGGCAGCATCTCTGGAGGAAAAGGATTGGTGACATTTCAGGTTTGGGACCCTTCTTCAGACTTTGTTACACTGGTTGGGAATTAATCTTGTTTGGGATAGAAACATAGAAACATAGAAAATAGGTGCAGGAGTAGGCCATTCGGCCCTTCCAGCCTGCACCGCCATTCAATATGATCATGGCTGATCATCCAGCTCAGTATCCCGTACCTGCCTTCTCTCCATACCCCCTGATCCCTTTAGCAAAAAGGGCCACATCTAACTCCCTCTTAAATATAGCCAAAGAACTGGCCTCAACTACCTTCTGTGGCAGAGAATTCCACAGACTCACCACTCTCTGTGTAAAGAAATGTTTTCTCATCTCGGTCCTAAAAGACTTCCCCCTTATCCTTAAGCTGTGACCCCTGGTTCTGGACTCCCCCAACATCGGGAACAATCTTCCCGCATCTAGCCTCTCCAACCCCTTAAGAATTTTATATGTTTCTATAAGATCCCCCCTCAGTCTTCTAAATTCCAGCGAGTACAAGCCCAGTCTATCCAGTCTTTCCTCATATGAAAGTCCCGCCATCCCAGGGATCAATCTGGTGAACCTTCTCTGTACTCCCTCTAAGGCAAGAACGTCTTTCCTCAGGTTAGGAGACCAAAACTGCACACAATACTCCAGGTGCGGTCTCACCAAGGCCCTGTACAACTGCAGCAGAACCTCCCTGCTCCTAAACTCAAATCCTCTTGCTATGAATGCCAACATACCATTCGCTTTCTTCACTGCCTGCTGCACCTGCATGCTTACTTTCAATGACTGGTGCACCATGACACCCAGGTCACGTTGCATCTCCCCTTCTCCCAATCGGTCACCATTCAGGTAATACTCTGCTTTCCTGTTCTTGCCGCCAAAGTGGATAACATCACATTTATCCACATTATATTGCATCTGCCATGCATTTGCCCACTCGCCTAATCTATCCAAGTCACTCTGCAGCCTCCTAGCATCCTCCTCGCAGCTAACACTGCCACCCAGCTTCGTGTCATCCGCAAACTTAGAGATGTTGCATTCAATTCCCTCGTCCAAATCATTAATATACACTGTAAATAACTGATACTGGAATACCTACACCAACTATGTCGGTTTATAACCCTCACATGGCCTGAACCATGAAAAATATAGGGTTCCTACATTGATATTTCTCTGCCAGATCACAGTAGTGGTAAATGCTAGAGTAACTCAGTGGGACAGGCATCATCTCTGGAGAGAAGGAATGGGTGACGTTTCGGGTCGAGACCCTTCTTCTGACATCATTTAATCTTTAGCTCCAGAGATGCTGCCTGTCCCGCTGAGTGTAGAGATACAGATACAACACGGAAACAGGCCCTTTCGGCCCATCAGTCACTCCAGCATTTTGTGTCTACCTTCGATTTAAACCAGCATCTGCACTTCTTTCCTGCGCATTGTGTTGTGCCTGTGGGCTTGACGCTCCAGGTTAATTTGTAAACATCACTCGCTATCTGCAAGGAATCTGTAATTATCATAACACAAAGAGATTGCTCAAAAATATTTCATTCAACTCTTCGTAGAGAACTAGAGGAAGGCTAAGAAGAATGTATGGTCAACTTTGTCTGCAAGAAGAAAAATATGTTGAAATATGACATTTAAAATGGGGTGGACATAACACAGGAATTTTCTCGGCGTTGAAGATAGGCACGAAATGTTGTAACTCAGCTGGTCAGGCAGCATCTCTGGAGATAAAGAACAGGTGACGTTTCGGGTCGAGTCGCTTCTTCAGACTGAGGGTTAAGGGAGAAGGAAACTAGAGGCATGAACAGGTTCAGAACAAATCAGAGTTGGCAATGATGAAAAAGGAAAGGTGAAGCCCATCATGGTCCTTTGTTGGCCGTGGAAGAGGTAATTACAAAGGGACATATGGATATAGTGGAATGGGTAGGATGACTAGGGTGGGAGAGAGAATAGGGTGAGACAGAAGGAATGCAGGGGTTACTTGAAATGAGAGAAATCAGGATTCATACTGCTAGGTTATAAGTTGCCCAAGCGAAATTGGCCTTGTCAATTGTTCAAAGGGTAGGTTGTTGTGTGAAAAACAGTGCTTCCAGAGGCGATGGGTTGATTGGTATTGATATAATCCATCCCTTTATCTTTTAGCTAACTTTGTTTGAATTGCATCAAGACACAATTTCTGACCAATACAATCAATTACCCATATTACCAGGAAAATTAGGTTTTGTTTATTATCATGTGTACCAAGGTACAATGAAAAGCTTTTGTTGCTTGCTAACCAGTCAGCAGAAAGACAATATATGATTATAATCAAGATTAAGGGGAAGTAGGAGGAAGGTGGCTTAGCGTCAGGAAGTCTTACAGTGTGGAAACAGGCCCTTCGGCCCAACTTGCTCACACCGACCAACATGTCCCGTCTACTCTCGCTCCACCTGCCTGCATTTAGCCCAGATTCCTCTAAACCTATTGGCCATATATCTGTCTAAATGTTTCTTAAACGTTGCAATAGTACCTGCCTCAATTGCCTCCTCCGGCAGCTCGTTCCATCCGCCCACGAGCCTTTGTGTAAAAAAATCACCCCTCAGATTCCCATTAAGTCTTTCTCCTCTTACCTTAAGCCTACTTCTTAAATAAGATGAAACCTAAATCACGTTAAAGGCCACTGGATGTTGCAAACGCAGTGTTTGCATGTATTCCAGTGCCAAATAACGTCAGTAATTTGTTACTCTAATGGGCGCCTGACAGCCTATTGATTATAGGTTATTCTGCTATTGAGAAGACTTAAGTGTTCCCTTCTTCACTCTCTTGCCCTCTCTGGTCTTTATGAACTCCCTTCCTGGCTTAAAAAAAAGATAACCACTTTAAACCACAGCCCTCTGCAAGGGAGCTTTCAAATCTATATTCTGCGGAATTGTTATTTTACCAACCTAGTTTCGTTTTAATGAACACAAATTATCAGCGATTAACACCCTAAGTCCCTAGAATTTTTACATGAGTTTTATCCACCTGATTGCAGGCATTTGTCACACAGTGTGAATTAAAATGCAGTGATATGCTTTTATATAATAAACAATAATTGCAGGGCAGGGAGTGAAACGCAATTGATAAATAATTTCCCAAACAAGGTGTCAGAAAACTGAATTCACAAATTCCATGCATTTCATTTATTCTTGGCTGGAGTTCAAGGTTTCTGACAGTAAGATTTATTGAATTAATTGTCTAGGGTAACCATGCAATAAAATCATCTAAGAGATAAATTTTCATGGCACACAGATACATTAGAGTAATTTTTCAAGTGCTATGTCTATAGTTCTACATGTTCCAGGTAGAAAATTTTCGTTAAAGTGGCATGATCATATATCTAGAATTGAAATGAAAGGGAAAATAAAGCTTACATTTTGGTAGCATCTTTTAATGTTCTAAAGAACCTTTGAATATACTTGCAAAGGATAGCAATGTAAGGAAATGTTTACTTTAGTTTAGAGAAACAGCATGTACACAGGCCCTTCTGTCCACCGAATCCATACTGACCATCGATTCACACAGTCCTATGTTATCCCACTTTTACATCCACTCCCTACACACTAGGGGCAATTTGGAGAGGCCAATTAACCTACAAACCAACACGTCTTCGGGATGTGAGAGGAAACCGGGACACCCAGAGGAAACCCACGTGATCACTGGGAGAATGTACAAACTGTGTACGGGTGGTGTCTGTGTGGAGTTTACATTAAGAATAAAGTCTAAGAATAAAGGGGAGGCCATTTAAAACTGAGGTGAGAAGAACCTTTTTCACCCAGAGAGTTGTGAATTTGTGGAATTCACTGCCACAGACGTAGTGGCGGCCAATTCACTGGATGAATTAAAAAGAGAGTTAGATAGGGGCTAGTGGAATCAGGGGATATGGGGAGAAGGCAGGCACAGGTTACTGATCAGCCATGATCACAATGAATGGCGGTGCTGGCTCAAAGACCAAATGGTCTCCTCCTCCATCTATTTTCTATGTTTCTATGTTTCTATGTTTACATATGATAATTAAACTCTCAACTCAACTCAACGGGGCAGCAGATTGGCACGGTGGTAGCATTGCTGGCTTACAGCACCAGGAACCTGGGTTTGATCGTGACAACATGTGTTGTCTGAGCGGATTTGTACATTCGGCTTGGGTTTTCACCGGGTGCTCCAGTTTCCACCCACACTCTCAAGATGTGTAGGTTTGTTGGTTAATTGGCATAGGTAAAAACAAAATTGTAAATTGTCCCTAGTGCTGGTGTATGGGGTGATCGCTGGTCGGGGCTCGGTGGGCCGAAGGGCCTGTTTCCGTGCTATATCTCTAAAGTCTAGAGAATTCAACATTACTATCATTGGGTTGTAAGCTGCCCAAGCAAAATATGAGGCACTGTTCCTCAAATTTGTGTGTGGCCTCACTATGGCAATGGAGGAGGCCCAGGGCAGAGAGGTCAGTGTGGGAATGGGAAGCACAATAGTGTTGCTGTGTAGATAGAAAGTGCTGATAACTGGAGCATCGCTGCTTTTATCTATGTTCCCCCAGAGTTTACTCAATTAATTAAATTTAGATCCCCAGGATTGCAATCTCTCTGCATCTCCAACTGAGGCCTCTGGATAGTTTAACCAATACACTGCTCTCCTGATAGCACTGCTGAGGAGGCAGCATTTACTGCCTTTCCCTAACAGCCATAAAGCATTAAAAATCCATTATACAGCACGGAACAAGCTGTATTTGAGCAAGGTTTGCCGTTTCCCTGCGAGGATGGTTGCCCTTCAGGTTCCGATGTCATCTCCCCTCTCACCATAAACCAATGTTCTCTAATTCTTGATTCCCTTAAACTGGGTAAAAGACTCTGTGCATTCACCCTGTCATTTCCCCTCATGATTTAATACATCTCTATAAGATCACCCCTCAGCCTCTTGCGCTGCAAGGAATAGTCCTAGCCTGTCCAATCTCATCCGACTGCTCAGATCCTGGGGGAACCTCCTTGCCTGAGGTCATCTGTTGCCGGCCCTGATTTGTCCTGGTTATTTCTCGTTTCCAGTTCCCTTCCTTCTCTCGTCTCCCATCCTTGTTCTCCAGAGATGCTGTCTGACCCGCTGAGTTACTCCAGGCAACATCTCTGGAGAACATGGATACATGGATCGTCAATGTTTCAGGTCAGGACCAGACTGACTGTGGGGGGAGGGGGGTGGGATGGGGTTGGGGGGGGGGGGTGGGGAGGGGGTTGGGGGGGGGTGTGGGGGAGGGGGTTGAGGGAGCTGTGGGGGAGGGGGTTGGGGGGTTGGATGTTGTGAGGCCACACTTGAAGTATTTTGTTCAGTTTTGTCACTTTGCTATAGGAAGGATGTCATTAAGCTGGAAAGAGTGCAGAGAAGATTTATGAGGATGTTGCCAGGACTTGCCTGGAGAGGCTGAGCAGGCTAGAGCTTTATTCCTTATAGTGTAAGAGGCAGAGGGGTGATCCTATTGAGGTGTATAAAATCATGAGGGGAATTGATAGGGTGAATGCACAGTCTTTTACCCAGCATAGGGGAATCAAGAACCAGAGGACATAGGTTTATGGTGAGCGGGGTGAGAGTTAATAGGAACCTGAGGGGCAGCTTTTTCACTCAGATGGTGATGAGTATATGGAACGAGTTGCCAGGAGGAGGCAGTTTAGTTTAGTTTAGTTCATTGTACAGTGAAAAGCTTTTGGTGCGTGCTAACCAGCCAGTGGAGAGACTTTACATGACTGATTACAATCGAGGCTTCCCACTATGTACCGATGCAGGGTAAAGGGAAAAAGTTTTAGGGCAAGATAAAGTCCAGTCAAGTCTGACGGTCTCCAGTGATGTAAATAGTAACTCAGGACCGCTCTCTAGTTATTGATAGTATGGTTCAAGTTGTCTGATAACAGCCGGGAAGAAACTGTCCCTGAATCTGGATGTGTGCGTTTTCACAATATTTACACATTTGAGAGATATTTGCACGAGTACATTAGCTTTAGAAGGGTATGTGCCAAACGCGGGCAGGTGGGACTAGCGTAAATGGGGTCTTTTGACCATGGGCCAATTGGGCTGAATGGCCTGTTTTGTGCTTTTTGTCTCTATGACTCTAAGGTTCGCCTTAACCAACCAGTTCAGATAATTGGTCCACAAATGCAAAAGCTATTTCAAAGTGAAGCTTCCACAGGGAGACATTCATTCTAAACCTGGTGAAGTTTGAGTCAGCAATTGGTACCTGATGATCAACTCAACAGGCCCACTGAGTAACCAGTGCTGATATCTGGGCCCGCAGTCTGATTTAATATAAGGCTCAGTATGCTATCTTGGCAATATTCCTATTTATTAACTTTTATTATGTGCCTGCACTAATTAATAGAGGTGTAAATTAAGTTAAAGTAAAAAAGTTAATATCTCCATTAATAGATGGGCAAAAACATTTTAATAGAAATTGACCATGGTCTGAAGAAGGGTCTCGACCCGAAACGTCACCCATTCCTTCTCTCCCGAGATGCTGCCTGACCTGCTGAGTTACTCCAGCATTTTGTGAATAAATCGATTTGTACTAGCATCTGCAGTTATTTTCTTATATATATATTTTAATAGAACACGTTAGGCAAACAAAGAATGGGAAATAGACTCACTGGACCTTCTAAAGTGCCCCACTTTGTTAATTTTACTTTATGGAAGTCAAACATACAGAGATACAGTGTGGAAACAGGCCTTTCGGCCCACCGAGTTCATGCTGACCAGTGATCACCCTCTACACTAGCACTATCTGACACACTAGGGACAATTTATAATTGACAGAAGCCAATTAACCTACAAACCTGCATGACTTTGGAGTGTGGGAAGAAATGAGAGCTGCTGGAGAAAACCCTCGCAGTCACAAGGGGAACATACAAACTCCTTACAGACAGCACTCATTGTCAGGAGCAGGCACAGATCTGGTGCAATTTTGTGCCTCACATATGTGGAAGGATGTGCTGGCATTGGAGAGGGTCCAGAGGAGGTTTACGAGAATGATCTTAGGAATGATCATTTGAAGGTGCTGGGCCTGTACCCACTGGCGTTTAGAAGGATGAGGGGGGAACCTCAATGAAACTTACCAAATAGTGAAAGGCCTGGATAAAGTGAATGTGGAGAGGATGTTTCCATTAGTGGGAGAGTATAGGACCAGAGGACATGGTCCAATTCTATACTGCTATCATTGAGTCCATCCTCACCTTCTCCATCATGGTCTGGTTTGGCTCAGCCACCAAGCACGACATCCGGAGGCTGCAACAGATCGTTCGCACAGCTGAGAAGGTTGTTAGCTGCAACCTTCCCCCCATTGACAAACTGTACACTGCAAGGGCGAGGAAGCGAGCGGGCAAGATCATCTCTAACCCCTCTCACCCTGGCCACAAACTCTTCGAAACACTTCCCTCTGGAAGGCGACTCCGGACTGTCAAAGCAGCCACAGCCGGACATAAAAACAGCTTTTGTCCACGAGTGATAGTTCTACTCAATAACCAAATTTTGTATTCCCTTCTTTGTTCTGGTTTACTTTCACCCACGTGTTTAGACTAATGTTGTGTCCTTATTGTTTTGATGTTTATGGTTTATTCTTAATTGTTAACTGTATGTTTGTGTTGTCATTTGTGAGCGGAGCACCAAGGCACATTCCTTGTATATGCACATACTTGGCCAATAAACTTATTCATTCATTCATTCATAGCCTCAGAATAAAAGAATGTACCTTTAGAAAGGGGATGAGAAGGAATTTCTTTATTCAGAGGGTGGTGAATCTGTGGAATTCATTGTCACAGACGGCTGTGGAGGCCAAGTCAATGGATATTTTTAAGGCAAAGATTGACAGGTTCTTGATTAGTAAGAGTGTCAGGGGTTATGGGGCAAAGGCAGGAGAATGGGGTTCAGATCTTTCATGATCTGGATCAGTTCCTGTGGACTGGAGGGTAGCCAATGTAACTCCACTTTTTAAGAAAGGAGGGAGAGAGAAAATGGGGAATTATAGGCCAGTTAGCCTTACATCAATAGTGTGGAAGATGCTTGAGTCGATTGTTAAAGATGCAATAACAGTGCATTTAGAAAGCAGTGACAGGATCGGTCAAAGTCAGCATGGATTTATGAAGGGGAAATCATGCTAGATTAATCTTCTGTCATTTTTTGAGGATGTAACAAGTAGAATGATAGAGTACAATGATAAGGGAGAGCCAGTAGACGTGGTGTACCTGGACTTTCGAAAAGCCTTTGACAAGGTCCCACACAAGAGATTAGTGTGCAAAATTAAAGCACATGGTATTGGTGGTAGGGTATTGACATGGATAGAGAACTGGTTGGCAGACAGGAAGCAAAGAGTAGGAATTAATGGGTCCTTTTCAGAATGGCAGGCAGTGGCTAGAGGGGTGCTGCAAGGCTCGGTGCTGGGACCCCAGTTATTTACAATATATATTAACGATTTAAACGAGGGAATTAAATGTGACATCTCCAAGTTTGCCGATGACACAAAGCTGGGTGGTAGTGTGAGCTGCGAGGAGGATGCTATGAGGCTGCAGAATGACTTGGATAGGTTGGGTGAGTGGGCAGATGCATGGCAGATGCAGTATAATGTGGATAAATGTGAGGTTATCCACTTTGGTGGCAAGAACAGGAAGGCAGATTATTATCTGAATGGTGTTAGACTAGGAAAAGGAGAGGTGCAACGAGACCTGGGTGTGCTTGTACTGAAAGTAAGCATGCAGGTACAGCAGGCAGTGAAGAAAGCTAATGGCATGTTGGCCTTCATTGCGAGAGGATTTGAGTTTAGGAGCAAGGAGGTCCTACTGCAGTTGTGCAGGGCCCTGGTGAGACCACACCTGGAGTATTGTGTGCAATTTTGGTCTCCTAATTTGAAGAAGGACATTATTGCTATTGAGGGAGTGCAGTGTACGTTTACCAGGTTAATTCCCAGGATGGCGGGACTGACATATGATGAAAGAATAGGTCGACTGGGCTTGTATTCACTGGAATTCAGAAGGATGAGATCTCATAGAAACATAAAATTCTGAAAGGATTGGACAGGCCAGATGCAGGAAAAATGTTCCCAATGTTGGGGGAGTCCAGAACAAGGGGGTCACAGTTTAAGAATGAGGGGTAGGCCATTTAGGACTGAGATGAGGAAAAACTTTTGCACCCAGAGAGTTGTGAATCTGTGGAATTCTCTGCCACAGAAGGCAGTGGAGGCCAATTCACTGGATGTTTTCGAGAGTTAGATTTAGCTCTTGGGGCTAAAGGAATCAAGGGATATGGGGAAAAAGCAGGAACGGGGTACTGATTTTAGATGACCTGCCATGATCATATTAAATGGCGGTGCTGGCTCGAAGGGCTGAATGGCCTACTCCTGCACCTATTTTTCTGTGTTTCTATGTTTATATGTTTCTATGCTTCTGTGATTGAATGGCGGAGTAGACAATGAGCCAGATGGCTTTATTCTGCTCCTAGAACCTATGAACTTATGAACTTATGAATAATAATACTATTCAAGTAATACAATGCTTACCTTTCAACTTGATTAGTATAGACAATTCTGTAATTGTATTTCAATTTCAATTTTTATATGGATAACATTGTTGCCTTGGGTGTCATGATAAAGGCCATACCTACAGTTACCCCATTCCCAGCGTGCACATGATTGAGACAGAAAACAGATAAAAAGCTCAATTCACTTGAAAATAAATCTGGAAACCCCATTCTGAAATATTTAAGTCAATCGAACTATTTTAGATGACATGAAATCTAATTTATTAGGGTATATCTCCCTCTTAAGTAACATTTTCAGCACAAAATAAATTGTAGATGTTCCCTAGTGTGTAGGATGGTTCAGGATGATCACTGGTCGATGTGGGCGAGCTGGGCCAAAGGGCCTGTTTTCATGCTGTGACTCTAAAGTCTAAAGTCTTGTTTTCTCCTCTTTTTGATTACATACATTTCATTCATCCCTGAAATCTCTCTGCACCTTTCCATTGTGACAAACTCAGGATGGTGAGCATTTTCTATAACTCTGCCCTGTTTGCACAACGTCACTGGGTCATACAAAAGGGAAACAGGCCCTTCGAACCAACTCATCCATGCCAACCAAGATACACCATCTACACCAGTCCCACCTGCCTGCCTGTGGTCCATATCCCTCTAAACCTTTCCTATCCATGTACCATCCAAATGTATTTTAAATGTTCTTACTGTACCTGCCTCAGCTGCCTCCTCTGGCAGCTCATTTCATATACTCACCAACATCTGTATGAAAATGTTTCTATTAAATCTTTCCCCTGACACCATAATGCCTATGCATCCTTGTTCCAGATGATACTCTGTGCATTCACTCTATTTCATTTCTTGGCTGAATTCTTTGATGAATAGTTTATATTGTTGGAGGTTTAAAAATAATATGTCTTACACTTTTTAATTTGCATGAATATCCTACAAAATCCACCACCAAGATTATCCATATCAGTCATAACTAATCCTGAACAAATTTCATATCATGAAACGTACAAAGTGAAATACAATAAAGGAATAGTAAATAAAATTAGTGCAGAATTAATTTCCTGCTGTTTACGTTATGACAAAGAATATTAACAAAATTTGATTTTAATTTGGTGCATATAACTTTAATAGAACGGAGGCTGTCAACTCAATAGCATTTCAAGATAATATTAATATCTTAGACAAAGCGCTGGAGTAACTTAATGGGTCAAACAGCATCTCTGGAGGACATGGATAGGCAACATTTCGGGTCGAGGCCCTTCGTCAGATAACTACAGTCCAAAGAAGTCTCCCGACCAGAAACATTGCCTATCTATTCCCTCCACAGATGCTGCCTAACCTGTTCAGTTATTCCAGCACATTGTGTTTTCCTCAAGATTCCAGCATCTGCAGTTCCTTGTGTCACTCTAAATGCATTCCATTTACTTGGATTATTTAAAGTATTAAGCAGAGAGAATAATAGGCAAAGTGACCACGTTTCTAATACCAGCTTGTTAAAAATAGCATTACCAAATGATTAGTGTGCCTTGGGTTGAAAGTGCCACATGTTTAGTTTTAATTTAGAGACACAGCCTGGAAACAGGCCCTTTGGCCCACCAGGTCCGTGCCGACCAGCGATTCCTGTACACTAGCAATACCCAACACACTAAGTACAATTTACAAGTTTTACCAAAGCCAATTAATCCACAAACCTGTCCGTCTTTGGCGTGTGGGAGGAAACTGGAGCATCCGGGGGAAACCCACATGGTCACTGGGAGAACGTACAAACTCCGTACAGACAGCACCCATTGTCAGGAGCGAACCCGGGTCCCTGGCGCTGTCAGGCATTTAGATTGTGTAGGTACTGGGAAACATTGGAATAATGGAATGCACCTCCACTGAAGCAAGATTGTAATCATGGCATAAAGTGATAGAGTCACAGAGAGTCACAGATGGGGTATGTTACAGAATCGTAGAGTCATAGTCATTCAGTGTGGAAACAGGCCCATTGGCCCAACTTGGTCACGCCGACCTAAAATATCCCATCTACACTAGTCCCACCTCCCCACGTTTTGCCCATATCCCTCTAAACCTCTCCTAATCATGTACCTGTCCAAATGTCTCATAAACATTTAATAATATGTTATATACACATAAACGTTATTGTACCTGCCTCGACTACCTCCTCTGGAAGGCGTCATTGTACTGCGGGAGATTAGACCTGCAATTCAACAGTTACACATCTCTTCTGGCAGCGGCTTTGATTTTGAGTGTTTTCAATAGGTTTAAGAACAACACAGGCACATGAATGCAGGTGTCAGTAAAGATCACGAGTTGTACGCAGGACCCAACCTTGCCACTTTAACATCGATGAGGCTTTGTACATTGCCCTGCTGTAAATGGTACCAGGGCATCACAGCTGAACAAATGAAGGACAGCAGATGACATTTGTCCCATCGGACTCAAGTGTGCCTTTTCTCAGGGTCACTGTTGCAGACGTTAGACCGGCCGTCCTGAGGGTGAACCCACGGAAAGCAACTGGCCCGGACCGAATCCCTGGCTGCATCTTTAGAAACTGTGTGGACCAACTAGCAGGTGTATTCACAGCCATCTTTAATCTCTCCCTACTACATTCTGAGGTACCTGCTTCAAGAAGTCCACAATCATCCCGGTGCCGAATAAAAGCAAGATCTCATGCTGTAATGACTACCGTCCAGTGGCCTTGGTATCCACCGTAATGAAGTGCTTGGAGAGGCTGGTTGCAGAACCAAGTCCAGTCTATCCAGCGGCCTTGGCCCACTGCACTTCACCTACCGCCACAACAGGTGAATGGCTGATGCTGGTGCACCTGGCAATAAACTGCACTAAACTAAACTCAAAATCCTTGTGTAACTGGTCAGGACCCTACCTCAGATTGATGGAGGGAGAAGGGGAAAGTTTTATCCCCTTATTTTCCAGCTTTCTTCCTCCTACTCCATTATTCCTGAGCCGAAATGCCACCCTTCTGTTCCCTCCGAAGATACCGCCTGACCCGCTGCATTCCTCCAGTACTTCTATATTAGTTTAGTTTCATTTAGTATATTGTCACGTGATTAGTATATTGTCACATGAATAGTATATGTCACATGTTTAATATATTACAGTGAAAAACCTTTTTCTTGCACGTTATCCAGTCAGCGGAAAGATTATACATGATTACAATCAAGCCATCCACAGTGTACAGATACAAGGTAAAGGGTATTACATTTAGTGCAGGATTAGGTCCAGTAAAGTCCAATTAAAGATAGTCCGAGGGTCTCCAATGAGGTAGATGGCAGTTCAGGACTGCTCTCCTGTTGGTGGTAGGATGGTTCAGTTGCCTGATAACAGCTGGGAAGAAACTGTCCCTGAATCTGGAGGTGTGCATTTTCATACCTGAACCTCTTGCCTGCTGGGACAGGGGAGAAGAGGGAGTGACCGGGGGTGAGACTGGTCCTTGATTATGCTGGCAGCGTGGTGCAGATGGAGTCAATGGTGGGTTTGCGTGATGGTCTGGGATGCGTCCACAACTTCGTTTCACACAATGCAGACAGTATGGAACAGATCATAATACCAGGGCTCGTTTGATTGTCTTTTTTTTTTTTTTGAATAAATTTTTTATTGGAGATAGGTACATAACCTGTTTACATCTTTACAGTCATACATTTTTAAATTGATAATATTGTCAATTATTATTATATTGTCTCCAATACCTTTTGCCCCTTTTTTTTTTAAACTAGATAGAACTAAAGAACTAGATGAAGTAAAGAAAGAAAAAAGAGAGAAGAAAAATAAAAACAAAAACAAAAACAGATTATAAAGATAAGGAAAAAGTTAGTTAAAGAAGAGTGGAGAAATTTATTAAAATAACAAAAACTTCATTCGAGATATATTCGTACATTTCAAAGTATAGCATTTCATCCATTCTTTAGTCCGAGTGCTAGTCAGGTTCCTGTGCTGAACCATTCTGACCCTTTAAGTAATCAATAAAAGGAGACCATATTCCATTAAATAATTCCTGTTTGTCCAACAGGGAAAATCTGATTCTTTCCACGTTTAAGGTCTCCGTCATTTCTATAATCCACATTTTGATTGTGGGGGACGTAGGGCCTTTCCAAAATTTTAGAATTAATTTTTTTCCTGTTATTAAACTATAATCCATAAAGTTTCTTTGTGTTGTTCTAAATGTTTGATTTAATTCTAATATTCCGAGTATAATTAATTTTGGATCTGGGTCCAATTGTGTGCTGGTTACTTTAGATATTATGCTAAAAATATTTACCCAGAATTTTTTAATTTTTATACAGTTTGCAAACATATGAAATAATGTAGCTTCTAAATGTTGACATTTATCACATTTAGGTGAGATATGTTGGAAAATTTTATGTAGTTTTGTTTTTGAATAGTGTAACCTATGTATTACTTTAAATTGTATTAGAGAATGTCTGGCGTTTAGTGAACACTGATGTATATGTTGCAAACTTTCTTCCCAAGTATCTTTCGTAATTACTTGGTTTAATTCTTTTTCCCATTCTTGTCTGTATAAGTCCGTGGAGGGAATGTCACTGTCTAATAAGATATTATATATATAAGATATTAATTTTTCTGTATTAGGATGTTTGTTCCAACATTCATCAAGAATTTCTGAATTTCTAATTCGAAAATTTTGGGAGTTCGATTTTACATAATCTCTAAGTTGAAGATATCTGAAATAATCATTTCCACGAAGACCATAAGTCTGTTGCAACTCCTGAAATGTCAGAAACGTGCCTTCCTTATAAAGTTGTCCCATATTTTTAATTCCATAATCCTTCCATTGTGTAAAACCCCCGTCTACCCATGAAGGCTTAAACAAAGGATTATTCACAATTGGAAGAAAAAGTGATAAATTATCTAATTTTAATGTCTTTTTTAATTGTTTCCAAATTCGTATAGCACTAAATATTATAGGGTTTTCCCTATAAATTTTTTTGTTTAATTTAGACGTAGCAAATAATATCGAACCAATATCAAAAGGCAAACAATCTTCCTTTTCCATTTTTAACCAGTCTGGTTGATGATCTATTTCTTCCAACCAGAAATTCATATTTTTAATATTAACTGCCCAGAAATAAAACAAAAAATTGGGTAAAGCCAGGCCTCCATTTATTTTTGATTTACACAAGTGTCTTTTGTTTATCCTATGATTCTTATAATCCCAGATAAAATCATTAACAATAGAGTCCAATTTTTTAAAAAAGTTTTTTGTCAGATATATCGGAATTGTCTGAAAAAGGTATAATATTTGCGGTAAAAAAATCATTTTTATGGCATTAATTTTGCCAACCATTGAGATAGGGAGTGTTTTCCAATATTGAATATTCTTATGTAGTTTGTTCAGTAATGGGGGGAAATTTGCTTTAAATAATGATGTATATATCTTAGTTACATAGATACCTAGATATTTAAATTTTTCATTTACTATTTTAAATGGAAATTGTTGTATTATCTGTTTATTATGTTCCCTTATTGGCATAATTTCGCTTTTATTCCAATTTATTCTGTATCCTGAAAGTGAACCAAATTGGGTTATTAGCTTTAATAAGTTTGGAATACTAATTTCTGGTTTTGTAATGTAAATTAATACGTCATCTGCGTATAGAGAAATTTTATTCACTGTGTCCTTTGTGTTATATCCATGTATTTCCGGATGCCCCCTAACTCTTTCTGCCAGTGGCTCAATAGCAAGCGCAAATAATAATGGGGATAACGGGCATCCTTGTCTACAACCTCTAGATAGGCTAAATTTCGATGACAACCTTTGGTTTGTAAATATTCTGGCCGTGGGATTTGTATATAACAGTTTTATCCATGTACAGAATTTTTCCCCTAGCTGCATATTTTCCATCACCGAAAATAAATAAGACCATTCAACCTGATTGATTGTTTGATTGTCTGAGAGGGTCTTGACTGCGAGATGTAATGAGTCTGAAGAAAGGTCTCAACCCGAAATGTCACCTATCCATGTTTTCCAGAGATGTTGCCTGACCCGCTGAGTTACTCCAGCACTTTGTGTCTTTTCTTTTGGAACCAGCATCTGCAGTTCCTTGTTTCCAGCTATAATTAATGATGGATGTGTTTCTTTTTATTGGCAAGAGGTTGTTTTCTGGCTGTTCGTCAGATCGACACAATGGAGAAATCGCATCGGTAGAAGTCGGCCATTTAATCAGCCGAGCATGATGTATTGTTGCTGGCCAAGGTCTCAACCACCTGTTCTCACTCAAATAGGGTAATGAGGCAGCTCCACAAATGCTCTTATCTGTGTGCCAATTTGCAAAAATGTTGAACCTCTCAAGAATTGTCCCATCTGTTCACACGAAGGGATGCGTAGTGTGAGTCGCTGGAGAGCTGTGTTAATATGGCAGATCTCAGAAAACCATTTGGATTTCCCCCACAAGTGACTAGAAACACACTGGCAGCCATGGCTAACATACATTGCATTCATCTCCCATTTGGACAGCTTTAGTTTCAAGACCGGCTCCTGCGATTTGAAACCAAAATTCTCGGTTGACACCGTAATGAACTGAGCACATATAACAGCAACAGCACAGAAACGAGTCCTGCAACTCATGATATCGACCACAGTGCCAATTCAAACTGCATATCCGCTGGCACATGGTCTGTATCCCCCCCCCATTCCCTGCTTGCTCTTGTGCCATAAAAACACCGCTTTATTGTTGCTGTTGTATCTGCTTCCACCACTTTTTCTTGCAGCACGTTCTGGGCTGTTTACGGTCTTCAATGGTTCAATGGTGCTTTATTAGTCTCATGTGCAACTGCACTGTGAAATTCTTTTTGCACATTTACACATGTCCGTGCCACCATGTTTTGGCGCCATTCCCAAAGTCCAACGTCCAGTCCGCCCGCGCTCTCGGTCTACTGGAGCGGCTCCCGATCCTGGTAAGCCCCAGGCTCCTGCAGGGCCTTCCTCCGTCACCCTCGATCGGATCGGCCCACAAATTGACGTCCCTCTCCTCTCCTTGCCCGGCCATCTTAGTGCCCCGGGGGTGCCTCCTGCATATTTTGGGTACGACCTTAAGCCGCCTGCACCAGATGTAAAAGGTTCACAACAAAAAGACACAAAGTGCTGGAATAACTCATGGGGTCAAGCAGCAAATTTGGAGAACGTGGATAGGTGATACTTTAGGCTAGGATCCTTCTTCAGGCTGATTGTGGTGGGAGGAAGAATGGGGCCATCTGAACTCCTTCCTCTGGCTTCATAAATTGCATGGCTTCTGTCCTTATCTCCTTATCTCACGCTATTTGTTTTTTCACATCTGCCAATCAGAGACTGCCCCCCCTCCCCTCACCTGTATCCACCTATCACTCGCCAGACTTTGTCCTGCCCCCCACCTCTCTTCAAGCATTCTTCACCATGCCTCCTCCCGCCAGAATCAGTCTGAAGATGGGCCACAACCTGAAAAGTCACCTATCCATGTTCTCTGGAGATGCTGCCTGACCCACTGAGTTTTTTTTCCGATTTTTTTAGAGATACAGCGCAGAAACAGGCCCTTCGGCCCACCGGGTCCACGCCACCCAGCGATCCCCGCACATTAACACTATCCTACACCCACTAGGGACAATTTTTACATTTGCCCAGCCAATTAACCTACAAAGCTGCTCGTTTTTGGAGTGTGGGAGGAAACCGAAGATCTTGGAGAAAACCCACGCAGGTCACGGGGAGAACGTACAAACTCCGTACAGTACATCACCTGTAGTCAGGATCGAACCTGAGTCTCCGGCGCTGCATTCGCTGTAAGGCAGCAACTCTACCGCTGCGCCACCGTGACGCTCTAATTATTCTAGCAGTTTTATTGTAGACACACCCTTTTTGTTAACTGGCATCTGCAGTTCCTTGTGCCTCCAGTTCTGAAAGGTTTTGGGGGAGTTACTCAAAGGTGAGCAGGAGGTTGTCCTTGGTGCTTTAGCCAATTAGCCTAGTGGTGCAGATGGTAGAGCTGACGCCTCACAGCCAGAGAATCAGGTTCGATCCTGACCTCAGGTGCTGTCTGTACAGAGTTTGCACGTTCTCCCTGTGACTGCATGAGTTTTTTCTGGGTGCTTTGGTTTCCTCCCACATCCCAAAGACATGCAGGTTTGTAGGTTAATTGGCCTCTGTAAATTGCCCCTAGTGTGTAGGATAGAACTAGTGCCTGGATAATCGCTACTTGTAGTAGGCGTGGACTCGGTAGGCCGAAAGAGGCCAGTTCCGCACTATATCTCTAAACTAAACTAAACTAAATTTATGAAGGCCAAAGTGCCGAAAGCCTTTTTGACCACCCTATCTACCTGCGGCACCACTTTCAAGGAACTATGAATGGGGCTGAGGTGAATCGGATGCAGTACCCTAGCTTATGGAAGGACTGTTCAGGAACCTGATAACCTCCCTTCTGTTGACTCCATTTGCACCTCACGCTGCCTCGGCAAGGCCACTAGCATAATCAAGGGCAAGTCACCCCCCAGCCACTCAATTTCCTCCTCATTGGAGACCCTCAGACTATCTTTGATCGGACTTTACTGGCTTTAATTGCACTTCACATTATTCATGATATTTCCTTTAGCCTGTATTTGTACACTGTGGATAGGTTAATTGTAACCATGTATTGACTGGTTAGCACACAACAAAAGCTTTTCACTGTACCTTGGTACAAGTGACAATAAACTCAACTCAAACTCAGAGGGGAAGAAATTATGCACGCTTAAGTTGTACCCACTGTGACACCATTGTGATAACTGCTCTAGAAACACACGACGTTCTTTCCTTTTGTTTGTCTAAATATTGCTTACATTCCACTGGCAAGATAATATTTACCTGAAGGTTTACTCTAGATGGTTCGTATTACCTTTCTGCAAACATAGCAATCACGTTATACTCATAGAATTGCGGAATACTCATAGCTTTGTGGAAACTACAGCACACACACACTGTTGTGTCAACTCTTCCAGTACCACATTTGTTCTGATTTGACTTTTCTGTCCTTTGATATCTTCCTCTTCAAATATTAATTCAAATCTCCCTTAAATGATGTTGTGATCTCTGCCTCAATTTGTTCAGACAATAAAACACTGTTGTTCTAATAATTATTTGTGTAGTAAAGAATTTCTCCTGATCTTTCCCACTGGTTTTATACTTCTTCTTATTGAGTCCACATCACAAGATTAGATACTGTTCAGCCAGAGCTGAACACACTTCTTGGCACCTTCATTGTAGGCAGTGAGATCGGCAACTGTGCATTGGTTTTCCAGTTGAGGGCATTTCAGCAGGTGTTCCATTGTTTGTGATTCAACACCGCATTCGCAGGTTTTCTGCTAATAAACTTTAATCAAGTATGTTACTGCTACCACCAACAGAAACATTTATTTGCAGAGAAGGGTGGCTCAGTGGTACAGGGGTAGAGTTGCTGCCTTATAAGCACCAGAGACTCGGGTTCCATCCTGACTAGTCAGTACCGAGTTTGTACGTTCTCCCCATGACCTACGTAGGTTTTCCCCCGATGCTCCAGTTTCCTCCCACACTCCAAGGACATACAGGTCTGTAGGTTAATTGACTTTTTTTATACAAACACACACATACACGCACACACGCACATACACACCACGCACGCACACACGCACACACGCACACACACACACACGCGCGCATGCCACGCACGCACGCACGCACGCACACACACACGCACACACACACACACACACACACACACACACACACACACACACACACACACACACACACACACACACACACACACACACACAGTTTATATAGCCTCTTTCAGCCTACCGAGTCCACGCCTACTACAAGTAGCGATTATCCAGGCACTAATTCTATCCTACACACTAGGGGTAATTTACAGAGGCCAATTAACCTACATATATATATATATATATATGAAACAAACAAAGAATTATAGTTCAAAAAGCCAAAACCAATGCCCCCAGGTCTATGTAGTTCGGAGCTTATTTGGAGGTTGCAGTGTTTCATAGCCTGATAGATGTGGGGAGTAGAACGGTTTGGGTTCTCCAGAGACCGGGACAGCGGGCTGGACATGGCCTGCAGCAGCACAGAGTAGTGGAGGATGCCGACAACTTTGCTTGGCAGGCCGACCCTGCAACACCACCAGGACAATGGGCCTTTATGGATCAACTCAACTTAAAGCAACCTGAACTTTGAAAAGGGTGCCAACATCCGGCGACTCTTGCATATTGTCTCAGTGGACTATTTCTATACACTTCGTACTTAGTCAAGGATTGTGCTTATGTATAGTAATACTTTGCTGCAAGTAAAGAATTTCACTGTAGCTTGGTACATGTGACAATAAAGAATCATTGAACCATTGAATTAGCTGTGTGTCATATGAACAAGTAGCCAGAGGTGATTGGGGACTTTCTGTCATGAGAGTGGATGAGATGATCAGAACCTTTTCCTCCACTTCTGCAGCCTTGAGTTAATCTTCTCCACTGGGAGAAAGTTAACAGGAAATCAATGGCAGATCAAAATCACATGCGAGCTCAGGGTGAAGTAGTCCCGGTGGAACCAAATCATCTCCCTCCTTCTTCAAGGTTTTCTCATAGATGTCAAATCTGTCACATTTGGAAAAAACAGGAAGATTTATATTTGAAAAAGCTAAATTAGCAAGGAAATCCATAACGGTGTAAGGATGAAGGAAGACTAGAGACGACAGGATGGCACAGTGGCATAGCGGTAGAGCTGCTGCCTTACAGCGCCAGAGACCCGGCTGTGATCCAGACTCTGCATGCTACCTGTACAGAGTTTGAACATTTTCCCTGTGACCACGTGGGTTTTCTTCGGGTGCTCCTGTTTTGTCACACACACCAAAGATGAACACGTTTGCAGGTTTGTTAGCTTTGGTAAAATTGTAAATGATCTCTAGTGTGTAGGATAGTGTTAGTGTACGGGGCGATCGTTGGTCGGCGCGGACACGGTGGGCCGAAGAGCCTGTTTCCATGCTGTATCTCGAAAGTCCAAAGTAAATTCTCAAAAATGCCACACTAAGTACTGGAGTAACTCAGTGAGTCAGGCAGCATATTTGGAGAACATGACGAGACGACATTTCGGGTTGGGTCCCTCCTTCAGACAATACTTCGCAAAATACCCAGCGGGTCATACTGTGGAGAAACTGAATTCGCATTTAATCCTAAAAAAGACACATAGTGTGGAAATAACTCAGCGGGTCAGGCAACTTCTCTGGAGGACATGAATAACTGACATTTTGGGTGGGACTCTTCTTCAGGCTGATTATAAGGCAGGGGAAGCAGGGGAGGAAAGAAAGCTCGAAGAGATAAGGAGCAGGACAAAACAAGTCAGGTAATAGGTCGAGACAGGTGAAGATTATATTTTGATAGGCAGATGGTTGGACAAAGGCCAGGGACGAAAAGGCAGATGTTGTGAGACAAAAGGATTGAAGAGTTGTGAATTGTGAAGCTGGAGGAAAGAATGTAGGTGGAAGGGGAGGTTATTGACACTTGATGACTCATACCTTGTGCAGCTGGTAGAGCTGTTGCCTCGTAGCACCGGAGACAATGGTTCAATCCTCACCTCCGGTGCTGTGAGTGTTCCAAAGATGTGCAGGTTTGAAAAATTATTTGTTTCTGTAAATTGTCCCAAGTGCATGGATAGAACTAGTGGGTGATCACTCGTCAGCACGGAGGCTGTGGGTCCGAAGGGCCTGTTTGCATGCTAGATCTCTAAACTCTAAACCAAACTTCTGACCAGATGATGGAAGTGGCAGCAGGTTTGTAGGTTAATTAGCCTCTGCACCTAGTGTGCAGGGAGTGGATGCTGTATCTCTAAACTGAATGAAACTAAACTAGACTCTTAACTTTCATTGGAGACTCTCGGTCTATCTTTAGTCAGACTTTACTGGACTTTATCTGGCATGATACGTTATTCCCATTATCCTGTATCTGTACATGGTGGACGGCCCCATTGTAACCATGTACAGTCTTTCCATTGACTGGATAGCACGCAACAAAAAAAACATTTTATTGTACTCGGGTACATGTGACAGTAAACTAAGCTAACCGAAACTAAGCTAAACTTCAGGATTCCTCATCAATCTGATGTGCATCTGCCACACAGGATTGACTATAGACTTTAGGAATACAGTATGGAAACAGGCCCTTCGGCCCACAGAGTCCACGCCGACTAGCGATCATGCCGTACACTGACTCTATCCCACAAACTCCGGGCAATTTTACAACTTACCGAAGCCAATTAACCGACAAACCTGTATGTCTTTGGAATGTGGGAGGAAACCAGAGCGCCCAGAGAAAACCCACACGGTCACGGGGAGATCGTACAAACTCCGTACAGACAGCACCCGTCGTAGTCAGGATGGAACCCAGGTCTCCTGTTGTAAGGCAGCAACTCTACCGCTGTGCCAGTGTGCCTTGTGTAGAAAAATTATGCTTGAGGTTCGAATAACCTTTCAGCATTCCGAACTTTCTTGCAGCACTGAGTCACACATATCATCGGGAGACAAGCTGATGTCTGATGGGATCACTGAACTGCCCTTTATGACCGAGCCCTTCCATAACTAGCACCATAATCATTCATTCACAATGATTATATTAAATTAAGTATGTCGGCACAGCACCATTTGCTGCTGCATAACCTAGATGTCCCATTTACAATATTGAGCCCCTTTCTGATTAGATCTTAATGAATTTTCTGAAACATGACAAAAAATGCTTCAAGACTCGGCTGACAGTATCAATTAACAATTAAACTTGGTGACAATGGCACTGTGATGGAAAGCAGATGTTAAACAATAACCATGATAACAAGGTAGAAAACATAGACCTATTATGTATCCAAGAGGCTTATGTCAACAGCACTGGTATCCTGCATAATGTTAGATTATGCAGAAAACTATTACAACGTTACCCCAGGAACCAGTGTTCATGCATTTTTAAACAAGCTGCATAATTTACAGTCCAATGGTAATATGTATTTTATGTGCAATGATAAAACAGAAGATCACATTCTTGGTGTGACATGTTTATCGTAGCACCCTTCTCTTTGTTTTCTTACCTTTATCATTATTGAATATCACATATGTCGCATACCACAGAGCTGTAACACCAGCTGCATCAATGTACAAAGATAAATGACTATTAAATTTTTATTTGGCATTGGTTTTCCAATGCATCCTTTCCACTGATAAACCTCTTAACAGGTAACCACATACAAAAATCTTCCTTGGTTAAAACGCGCAGGTTTTAATCCATGTTAAAAATAAATAAGGAGACATGTTTTACAAATATCTCATACTTAAAATGATCATGCTTCCAACTATTGAAAAGACGAGTTTTTTTTAGTTTCCAGAGACACAGCATGGAAACAGGCCCTTCGGCCCAGCAAGGCCATGTCAAACGTCGATCACCTGTTCACACTGGTTCTATGTTATCCCACTTGCTCATCCACTCTCTACACACTAGGGGCAATTTATAGAGGCCAATGAACCTGCACATCTTCGGGATGTGGGAGGGAAACCGGAGCACCCGGAGAAAGCCCATGCAGTCACAGGGAGAATGTACAAACTCGGCACAGACAGAAACCGTAGTTAGGATCAAACCCGGGTCTCTGGCGCTGCGTCAGCAACTCTACTGCTGCACCACTGTCCTGCCTTGTGAAGAAGGCAATTATGTGCAATGTCCATTCAGAATCCCAAAATGATCATCGAAATGGCCTTTGCTGTGCCCATCTAACAAGCTAAAGATACAGCATGGAAACAGGCTTTTCGACCTACTGAGTCCATGCCAACTCTCAATCACCTTTCACATTAGTTTTATCTTATCCCACTTTTGCACCCACTCCCTACACACTAGGGGCAATTTAAAGAAGGCAATCAACCTACAAACCTGCACATTTTTGGGATGTGGGAGGAAACCGGAGAAACCCAAAGGAAACCCAAGCAGTCACAGGGAGAACGTGAAAACTCCACACAGACAGCTCCCGAAGACAGGATCAAACCCGGTTCTCTGGGGCTGTGAGGCAGCAGTTCTACCAGCTGCACTACTGTGCCAACGAGAACAATAAAGATCACATTTTGAGATTTAGTTTCAAGATTAATTGTTCTCAGGAAATACACATGACACACTTGTCCTTACCGGAGTCAGATGGGAGTGAAAAAGAAGAGAATAAGAGTGGAGGTGGAAGGGGATGGAGGGTCAGGAGGGAAAGGTTTATTTATTTATTTCATATACTGCCTTATTATGTCTATCAGAAAAAGTAGGTCATGCCTGGTGAATTAATTTTACTTATTGTGATGAATGACAGATCAAAAATAATACTTCAATGTTCCTTTCACAATACTGCAACGTACTTTTAATAGGACATAGAACGCTACAACATAGGAACAGGCCCTTCGGCCCTCAATGTCTGCACTGCACATGATTCCAAATTAAACTAATCTCTGCCTGAACATGAACCATATCCCTCCATTCCTGCATATCCATGTGTCTATGTAAAAGGCTCTTAAATGTCTCTATTGTATCCGACTCCACCAACTGTCATGGGAGAATGTTCCACAGTATCCACAACTCTGCGTAAGAAAACATCTCCTTTAAACTTTGTCGCTCTCACATTAAAACTATGCCCTCCAGTCTTGGACCACAGTGGAAAAAAGATTCTGACTGTCTAACCTCCCTGGACCTCTCATAATGTTATAAACCTATCAGATCTTCTGTCAACTTCCAGCATTCCACAAACAAAAACTATCCAGGTTTGTCCAACCTCTCCTTTTGTCTCATACCCACTAACCCAGGCAGCATTCTGGTAAAAAAAATCTTCAGCACCCACTCCAGAACCTCCCTGTTACAGTGCCGGAAGAGCTCAAAGACTCAGCCAGCATTAGGAAAGGTGAGTCTACAGATTTGCAAGTACTAACTCCCAGATAACAAGTGTACTGATAGGTATTGATATTGGTTTGGTTTATTATTGTCGCATGGACTGAGGTTCAGTAAGAAGTTTTGTTTGTGTGCTATCCAGACAGATCATACCATGCATGACTATATCTGGATTTACAAATACAAATCTACCAGAATGAGTAGAACATGGAAGATAGTCACAAAGCTGGAATAACTCAGCGGGACAGGCAGCATCTCTGGAGAGAAGGAATGGGTGACGTTTCGGGTTGAGACCCTTCTTCAGACGTGGATCATAATATCATAAGTGATAGGAGTAGGATTAGGCCATTAGGCCCATCACGTCTACTCTGCCATTCAATCATGGCTGATCTATCGCTCCCTCCAAACCCCATTTTCCTGTCTTCTCTCCATAACCTCTGACACCGATACTAATCAAGGAGGGATGTGCTGAGGAAGGATGTGCTGGCATTGGAGAGGGTCCAGAGGAGGTTTACGCTGGTCCTGTATTTGTTGGAGTTTAGAAGGATGAGGGGGAATCTCATTGAAACTTACCGAATGCCTGGATAGAGTGGATGTGGAGAGGATATTTCCACTAGTGGGAGAGTCACGGACCAGGGGGAAGAGCCTCAGAATAAAAGGACGGAACTTTAGAAAGCAGATGAGGAGGAATTTCTTTAGTCAGAGGGTGGTGGATCTGTGGAATTCATTGCCACAGACGGCTGTGGAGGCCAAATCTCCCTCTCAAAGCAGAGATTGACAGATACAGGATTAGTAAGGGTGTCAAAGGTTATGGGGAGAAGGCAGGAGAATGGGGTTGAGAGGGAGAGATAGATAAGCCATGATTGAATGGTGGAGTAGACTCGATGGGCCGTGTGGCCTAATTCTGCTCCTTTGACTTATGAAAATACCATTAAGGCATTGTAATGCTGCAGCTACGGAGAGAATGCAGATGAAAAAAGTGCAAGAGCTGCAGTGGGGTAGTGGGGAGATTTTAATTACCCCATTAGCTTATGAAAGAACTGTTCAGTAGTCTGACAACAGTGTGGAAGAAGCTGTTTCTGAATCTGGTGGGACGTATTTTCAGACTTTTGCTTCTTCTGCCCAATGGGAACAGAGAAAAAGGTGAATGACCAGGGAGTGAATGGTCCTTGATTATATTGGCTGCTTCCTTGAGGCAGCATGAAGTATAGATGGAATCAAGGAGGGGGGTGGGGGAGATGGAGATTGGTTTGTATAATAGACTGGTGTGATAGATACCTAACCTTTGGGATTTCTGAGCAATCATATACAGATTATTGGAGTTTTATGAATTTCTGAAGTCTATGCATGTTGGTTTAAAATCCAAAATGTATAGAAACGAACTGCAGGTGCTGGTTTAGACTGAAGATAGACACAAAATGCCGGAGTAACTCAGCAGGTCAGACAGTATCTCTAGAGAAAAATAATAGATCATGTTTCAGGTCGAAACGTCACCCATTATATTTCTACAGAGATAAATGATGGTTTAGACTAGGGATACAGCGCAGAAACAGGCCCTTTTGCCCACCTTTTTCACACCGATCCCCGTGCACTAGCACTATCCTACACACTAAGGACAATTTACAATTTTTAACTAAGCCAAATTAATCTACAAATTTGCACATCTTTGGAGTATCAAGGGAAACCGGAGCACCTGGGGAAAACCCACACGGTCACAGGAGAACGTGCAAATGCCGTACAGACGGCACTCATAGTGAGGATCGAACCAGGGTCTCTGGTACTGTAAAGGGCCTGTCCCACTTTGGCGATTTTAAGGCGACTGCCGGCGACTAGGCTGTCACCAACAGTTCGCTGGGGTGTCGCGGGCATGATCGTGAGGAGTCTTCCAAACATCGTAGTGGATCGGAGCGTCGCTGAGAAATCATCCCGGTTTGAAATTTCTCGGCGACAGCTGGCTTGTCGCCAGGTATCGTTGCTTATTGCGGGCGCAGTCGCTTTTCACAAAAATCCACTTAACCACTTTGAAAATTAATTTTTTTAATACAGCTATTAGTAAACTGGATGTAAATCCAGTTTATTCCTTGTTACAGTGAAGCTTGGTTTTTAAGTAACCCATACAAGGTGTTATAGTTCAAAACTCTCAAGTACTTACCGACTTGTCAGTGATTTCAGCGAAAATCAGGACGCCGGAGAAGCATTGACAGCGTGGGAATTTTCGCGATGTTTCAGAAGACGCTGTAATCTCGACCTGACTCGGCATTGTCGTGGTCATTGTCGTCGGGTAAAAGAAAATTTTGGCGATCTGCTACGACTTTGACAGTCGCCGGCAGTCGTCAGAAAAATTGCCTAAGTGGGACAGGCTTTTAGGCAGCAACTCGAACACTGCGCTAACATGCTGCCCCAGTATCTCTGGAGAGAAGGAATGGGTGACGTTTCAAGTTGAGACCCTTCTTCAGATTGTTTTCGGAGAAGGGAAATGAGAGATATAGGCGATGATGTAGGGAGATAAAGAACAATGAATGAAAGATATGCAAAAACGTAATGATGATAAAGGAAACAGGCCATTGTTAGCTGTTAGGTGAAAATGAAAAACTCATGTGACTTGGGTGAGGGAGGGATAGAGAGGGAATGCCGGGGCTACCTGAAGTTAGAGAAATCAATATTCATACCAATAGGCTGTAAGCTGTAAGAAATATGAGATGCTGTTCCTCCAATTTGCGTTTAGCCTCACTCTGACAATGGTGGAGACCGAGGACAGAAAGGTCCATGTGGGAATGGGAAGGAGAATTAAATTATTTGGCAACCGGGAGATCAGGTAGGTTCAGGCGGACCGAGTGAAGCTGTTCAGCGAAACAATCGCCCAGTCTATGTTTAGTCTCGCCGTTGTATAAGAGTCCACATCTTGAATAACAGATACAGTAGATGAGGTTGGAGGAGGTGTAAGTGAACCTACTTGCCACAGATATAATGCCTATTTTCCTCCAATCCCAGTGTAATACCATTGCGTCTGAGTGAAACTCAGTTAGTAAAACCATGCAATCAACAACCATCCCTTGGTAAGATTTTGATTTTTGATAGACACGGTCCATGTAGATTAGGCTCCCAATTTTAACAAATGCAGTCAGATGTTGACAAGAAGCATCTTCCCTGGCAACAGAATAATGATCCTCAGGTCTCAGAGAGCTTCAGTATCAATGAGATACTGTGGTTGCAGTTGTTTTGAAAGCAAGCCCAGCAGTCAGTTTATATGCAGGAAAGATCCTGCAATGATTCACCAATTAATCTGCTTTCTGCAGTGTTGGGTGAGTGAGTAATATGATCTAAGAAATCACGCTGCACTTCACATCAAACCATAGGGCTGAAGGGGAAGGCTTGTGACTCTTGTTGCAGCCAGGAAAGAGGATATTTGGCCCACTGGGTCTGTTCCAGATTCCTGCAGAGCAATCTAATCAATTCTATTCCCCTGCATTTTGCCTTATACTAACCCAACTTTTTTTTAAGGTTCACAAAATAGTGGAGTAACTTAATGGGTCAGGCAGCATCCCTGGAGAACATGGACATATTCTCCAGGGATACTGCCTGGCCTGCTGATAGCGATGGCCTGGTGGCGCAGTGGTAGAGTTGCAGCCTTACAGCGCCATAGACCCGGGTTCGATCCTGAATATGGATGTTGTATGTATGGAGTTTGTACTTTCCCTGTAACTGGGTGCTCCGGTTTCCTCCCACACTCCAAAGATATACATTGGCTTCTGCAAATTGGCTTCTGCAAATTGTAAACTGTCCCTAGTATGTAGGATAGTGCTAGTGTACAGTTTAACCGCTGGTCGGAACGGACACGGTGGGCAGAAGGGCCTGTTTCCGCGCTGCATCTCTAAAGTCTAAAATCTAAATACCTGCTGAATGACTCCAGCACTTTGTGTCTTTTTTGTAAACCAGCATCTACAGTTCCTTGTTTCTAATTCCTTTTTGAGGTTCCCTTGTGCTCTTTTTTTTTCAGGCAGTTTTGCGAGATCACATATTTCTTTTTAAGTTAAGTCACAGTGAAAGATTTTGCTCATGTAGATGGTCTTAATGAAGAGGACTGGGCTTGTGATGGACCACGCTGAGTCCACCACTCTCTGCACTATAGGTTAACAATATGCTATTGTCATGTGCATTTCGGTACAAGTGAAAATAACAATAAACCAATGCCAATACCACAACTTTTGCCGTTCACTCTGAATCCATGTCTCTTGGAGCCAAAAGACCCAAAGTGCTGGTGTGACTCAACGGGTCAGACAGCATCTCTGGAGGACATGAGTAGTTGACGTTGTTCCTCTATCCTCATCTCACTCGCTTTGCCTTTTCATCTCTGGCGTTTGTCCAACCACCTGCCTCTCAAAAAACCTTCCTCGCCTATGAGGAATGACACCGAGTGCTGGAGTAACTCAGCGGGTCAGGCAGCATCCCTGGAGAACATGGGTAGGTGACGTTTCTGGTTGAGACCCTTCGTCAGACATCTGCAAAATGGAAGCAACTTACAACTTACTATAAAAAAAGAAATGCAAAGTGTTTTCATCGCTCCAGGGGCTTTCACACTTCAGGGTATTCTGAAACACTTTGCAACCAACAAAGTGCATTCAGGGGAGTTGTTACTGATGTTGGAAATGCAGTTTAGGTTTGTTTATTGATACATTGTGGAAACAGGCCCTTTGGCCCTCTGTGTCCGCATTGATCAGCAATCACCCGTACACGGGTTCTATCCTACATTCTACTGACTATTTACAGAAGGAAATAAACCTGCAAACCCGCATGCCCGCACGTCTTTGGGATGTGGGAGCATCCGGAGAAAACCCAGGGGAAACGTGTAAGCTCCATAGATGACAGCACCCGTAGTCAGGATGGACCCATGTCTCTGGCACTGTAGGACACCAACTCTACTGTTGCCAACTTGCACACAGCACGTTAACAGCAACGTGATAATCGTCAGATATATATTTCAGAAGAACTGCTAATTAAAGGTTAAATATTCATCAGTACACCAGAGAAACCTCCATTGAACCTTACGATCCTTTCATGCAAGGGCTGACTGACCCTCGTTAACCTTTAATCCAGAAATTGAACTCAGCGCTCTTCACCATCTACATGAGACGCTGTCTCAAGAAGGTAGCATCTATCATCAAAGACACCCAGCATCCGGGCCATGGCTCTTCTCGCTGCTACGTTGGGCAAGAGGTACAGAAGCCTGAAGTCCCACATCATCCCTCTCTCCGTCCCTTCCCTCCATGGTCGCCCTGCTAGTTTCACCATTTGTATCACTTCGTTATCACCTCTTCCACAACCAACAATGGACCATTGTGGGCTCCACATTTCCTGAGCCATTGGTGCCGGCTCTGATTCGTTGCAAACCTTTTCATACCTCAAGTTTCCCTCTCAATCTGAAGAAGGGTCTCGACCCGAAACGTCACCCATTCCTTTCCTCCAGAGATGCTGCCTGACCCGCTGAGTTAGTCCAGCATTTTGTGTCTATCATGTTTGAGTTCCATTCATTGACTGCTATTTACTGACGTATTGGAGCTGGGGTGAATCCCGACCAATATGACAACCTGCGAATTATATCCATGTGTACCACGCTTGTTCATTAGTAAGTCCAATTAGAAGTCGATGTTTTCTGATTACTGCCACACAAGTGGTGATGGAACTGTAAATATCCATGAGCAGACTGTCAGTCAGACAACATCTGTTCTCTTGTCCCGTCCCCAGTAGCAGAGCAAGGATAATGTGTTCTGAAGGCTGAACTGAGCAAACGAGGAGAATAATTACAGAATGATGTCCCATACACTGTCAAATATTGTTATCACTTCAGGCAAAGTGAATGTTCGGTGACGAGCTATCGCAAACTGCCGCTGCCTGTCAGAACCTCTCTGCCAAGTGTGTTCTGAGGACACCAATGGTTTGGGGCAAGCTTCAGGGTTGCACTTGTCATCCTCATCCAGAATCTCTAACCTTGAAATTACTGCTGGTCTCACAGAGAGTTGTACATGTAGCCCAGTCCATCACACAGACCAGACTCCCCACCATTGACTCCATCTACACTTCACATTGCCTCAGGAAAGCAGTCAACGTTGTCAAAGGCTTGGCTCACCTCGGACATTCCTTCTTCTCCCATCACATCCATTAGAGGCCATTATGGGTACTGACCTCCTCATTATCGATGGAATCTACAGGGGTCGCTGCCTCGAAAAGACAGCCAGCATCATCGGAGATCCACACCACCCTGGACCTGCTCTCATTTCACCCCAGTCATCAGGAAGAAGTATAGGAGCCTGAAAACTGTAACGACCAGGTTCAGGAGCAGCTTCTTCCCAACAATCATCAGGCTATTAAACACTCCAACCTCCAAATAAGCTCCAAACTACATAGACAGTTTTGTCTTTGCACTATTTTTATATATACTGAACTTTTATTAAGGTGTTTACAGAGTACTAGTTGTACATGTCTGTTGTGCTGCTGTAAGTAAGAAATTTGATGTTCCATTTCAGGACATCTATATACTGAAACTCTTGTTTGTTTGTTTATTTGTGATCGAACTACAGCCAAAACGGTACACGATAGCGTGACAATTTTAGGCCTACCTTACTCACCATTGTCGCTTCTATGGTAAAGCAAGTAGTTTTATTGAAATCGGTTATATTTTTTAAGTTATTCACATTTTAAAGTTTAAATCTATCTCCTAGGGAGGGAAGGGGGAAGGGAGGTGGGGGGGAGGGAGGGAGGGGGAGGGAGGTGGGGGGGAGGGAGAGGGGAGGAGGGTGGATAAGGGGGGGAAGGGGACGTGGGGAGGGGAGGGGAGGGGTAGGAGAGGGTGCTGCACCAATGGAGGAGAGGTTTGGGCCCAACGGGTCCACTTGGTCTAGTATGACACTAAAACACTCTTGTCCCTTGACATGTGGGTAGAAAGTACAGAAGCTAGAAAGCACGCACCACCAGACTCATGAACAGCTTCTTCCCCTCTGTTATCAGGTTTCTGAACAGTCCTTCCATAAGCTAGGGTACATTCCGATTCACCTCTCCCCTTCTATTGCGGACATTGGATTTTTTTCTATGGAACTGGTGCGCTACACTGCCAAACAAAACACAAAGTGCTGGAGGAACTCATCAGATCAGGCAGCAATTGGAGAGAAAATGAACAGGTGACACTTCGGGTCAGGACTCTGCAAAAGGGTGCAATAGGTTACAATGCTCAGAAGTAGGATCTGCACTCTGTATCTTCCCTGATCTTGGCGGTGGAGTCTGCACGTTCTCCCTGTGACTGGTGGGTTTCTTCCAGGCACTCCGGTTTCCTCCCACATCCCAAGGACATGAGGGGTTGTGGGTTAGTTGGCCCTCTGTAAATTGTCCCTAGTTTGCAGGAAGTGGATGCGAAAGTGGGATAACATAGAACTAGTGCGAAAGGGTGATCAATTGTTAGCGTGGACTCGGTGGGCCAAAGTGCCTGTTTCCATGCTGTATCTCTAAAGTAAACTAAACTCAACTAAAACAGAATTAAAAGAGAGTTATTATACTTAGTTTCGTTCAGAGATACAGCTTGGACAATGGGATAACGTATAACTGGTGCAAACGGGTGATCGATAGTTGGCATGGACTCGGTGGGCCGAAGGGCCTGTTTCCATGCTGTATTTCTAAACTAAATTAAATGAAATTAAACTAAAACAGGATTTATAGAGAGGTGTTGTGCTTTGTTTATTTTCAGAGATACAGCGTGGAAAATGTGATAACCAGTGCAAACAGGTGACCGATGGTCGGCGTGGACTTGGTGGGCCGAAGGGCCTGTTTCCACGCTGCATCTTTCAGTCCATCCTAAAGGACAGGAGGATCATGCTGCAACTGCGATGCCTCTGATGGTCGGACACCGTCCTCGGGCTGATGCTCACTGCCCCGGGTTGCCCACAATTGGTAAGCAATGCACAGCCCATCAACTGGGAGAAGGTAGGAGACTGACCTTCCAGGGGAACGAAGCAATGTGTCTTACAATTACTGTCGTGACACACACAGCGAAAACATATGGGTCTGAATTTCATTTGAATCTGAAATTTCATCACAGGGGTGGAGAGCTCGGAGCTGTGGAGCTACAGAAACCAAGCTGTGACATAAAATATTCTTTCACTGAGGAGTGCACAGGTTAGGATGTGTATCAGGCAGATGATTGATTTCCGAGCCTCCGTTCTCTGGATCATGCAGGGGCAAAGCCAGCCTGCTGGCTGTGTGCATCGTAAACACTCTCTACCACGCCTGCTTGCAATGCTGATACTCTCAACCATGGATCCCTCCCTCCCTCCGTCTTGTGATTTTGTTTCGCACAATGTACAGTGAAAAAATAATGAAGCTTTAGCAATGGATAAGAGCCTAATCACCTAATTGAAGCTAGGATTAGGCATCGTGTGAAAACTGCAGGTTTCTTTCTACATTTTTTAGCCACTGCCTTTATGTATGCATTAAGTAGAATATATAAAAAATATAAAGATTGAAAGAAGTGTTAAAGGGAGGCAGGGTGGCGCAGCGGTAAAGCTGCTTCCTTACAGCACCAGAGACCCGGGCTCGATCACGACTACGGGTGTTGTCTGTATAGAGTTTATACATTCTCCCAGTGACTATGTGGGTTTTCTCCGGATGCTCTGGTTTTGTCGCACTTCTGTCATAAGGAATAGTATAATTAGGCCATTCGGTCCATCAAGTCTTCTCCGCCATTCAATCATGGCTGATCTTTCTCTCCCTCCTAACCCCTTTCTCCTGCCTTCTCCCCACAACCGCTGACACCTGTACTAATCAAGAATCTATCTATCTCTGCCTTAAAAATATCCACTGACTTGGCCTCTGCAGCCTTCTCTGGCAAAGAATTCCACAGATTCACCACTCTCTTACTAAATAAATTCCTCCTCATCTCCTTCCTAATAGAACGTCCTATAATTCTGAGGCTATGACCTTTAGTCCTAGACTCTCCCACTAGTGGAAACACCCTCTTCACATCCACTCTATCCAAGCCTTTCACTCTTCTGTATGTTTCAATAAGGTCCCCCTCATTCTTCTAAGCTCCAGCGAGTACAGGCCCAGTGCCGACAAACGCTCATCATAGTTAATCTACTAATTCCTGGGATTATTTCTGTAAACCTCCTCTGGACCCTCTCCAGAGCCAGCAACATCCTTCCTCAGATATGGTGCCCAAAATTGCTCACAATTTATCAAATGTGGCCTGACCAGCGCATTATAGAGGCTCAACATTACTTCCCTGTTTGTGTATATAAGCGCTCTTGAAATAAATGCTAGCATTGTGTTTGCTTTCTTTACTACCGATTCGACTTGCTGATTAACTTTTTGGAAATCCTGCACCAGCACTCCAAAGTCCCTTTGCACCTCCGATTTCTGGATTCTCACCCCTTCAGAAAATAGTCTACGCCTTTATTCCTACTACCAAAATGTATGACTCCACAATTTGCTACACGATATTCCATCTGCCACTTCTCCGCCCACTCTCTCAACCAGTCCAAGTCCTTCTGCAGAGCCCCTGCTTTCTCTACACTACCTGCCCCTCCACCTATTTTCGTATCATCCACAAACTTTGCCTCAAAGCCTTTAATCCCCTCATCCAAATCATTAATATACAATGTGAAGAGTGGCAGCCCCAGCACCAATCCTTGTGGAACTTCACTAGTCACTGGCAGCCAACCAGAAAAAGCCCCCTTTATTGTCACTCTTTGTCTTCTGCCATCCAGCCAACCTGCTATCCATGCTAGTATCTGCCCTTTGATACCGCGGGCTCTTCTTCCTAAGCAGTCTAACATGTGGCACTTAAACAAAGGCTTTCTGAAAATCTGAACATTTCAAAGACGTACGGGTTTCTAAGTTTTATTGGCTTTGGTAAAGATTGTAACTTGTCCCTAGTGTGTAGGATAGTGTTAGTGTCCGGGGATCACTGGTCGGCAAGGACACAGTGGGCCGAAGGGCTTATTTATGTACTTTATCTGTAAACTAAACTAAACGAGGTGATGTACACAATCATCCTTACTTTACGAGCGGACACATTTCCATAAAATAGACAATAGACAATAGACAATAGGTGCAGGAGTAGGCCATTCGGCCCTTCGAGCCAGCACCACCATTCAATGTGACCATGGCTGATCATTCTCAATCAGTACCCCGTTCCTGCCTTCTCCCCATACCCCCTGACTCCGTTATCCTTAAGAGCTCTATCTAGCTCTCTCTTGAAAGCATTCAGAGATCTGGCCTCCACTGCCTTCTGAGGCAGAGAATTCCACAGATTTACAACTCTCTGACTCTCTGTTTTTCCTCATCTCCGTTTTAAATGGCCTACCCCTTATTCTTAAACTGTGGCCCCTGGTTCTGGACTCCCCCAACATTGGGAACATGTTTCCTGCCTCTAACGTGTCCAACCCCTTAATAATCTTATATGTTTCAATAAGATTCCCTCTCACCCTTCTAAATTCCAGTGTATACAAGCCTTGTCGCTCAAGTCTTTCAATATACGAAAGTCCCGCCATTCCGGGAATTAACCTGGTAAACCTACGCTGCACGCCCTCAATAGCAAGAATATCCTTCCTCAAATTTGGAGACCAAAACTGCACACAGTACTCCAGGTGCGGTCTCACTAGGGCCTTGTACAACTGTAGAAGGACCTATTTTGCTCCTATACTCAACTCCTCTTGTTATGAAGGCCAACATTCCATTGACTTTCTTCACTGCCTACTGTACCTGCATGCTTCCTTTCGTTGTACGTCCCCTTTTCCTAACTTGACTTTTTGACGTTTTTATTACTGAATCATCTGTATCCACCTATCACTTGCCAGGCTTTGTCCCACCCCCCACCTTCAAGATTTCCCTCCTCCCCCACCATAATTAGTTTGAAGAAGGACCCCACCCTGAAACAGGGAATTGCTGGTCTATAAAAAAGGACACAAATTGCTGGAGCAATTCAGCGGGTCAGGTTGCATCTCTGGAGATCGTGTTCTCCAGAGTTGTTATGAGAGGATTTCAGTATAGGAGTAAAGAGGTTCTTCTGCAGTTGTATAGGGCCCTGGTGAGACCACATCCAGAGTATTGTGTCCAGTTTTGGTCTCCTAATTTGAGGAAGGACATCCTTGTAATTGAGGCAGTGCAGCGTAGATTCACGAGATTGATCCCTGGGATGGCGGGACTGTCATATGAGGAAAGATTGAAAAGACTAGGCTTGTATTGACTGGAGTTTAGAAGGATGAGAGGGGATCTTTTAGAGACATACAAAATTATAAAAGGACTGGACAAGCTAGATGCAGGAAAAATGTTCCCAATGTTGGGGAGTCCAGAACCAAGGGCCACAGACTTAGAATAAAGGGGAGGCCATTTAAAACTGAGATGAGAAGGAACTTTTTCACTCAGAGAGTTGTGAATTTGTGGAATTCTCTGCCACAGAGGGCAGTGGAGGCCAAATCACTGGATGGATTTAAGAGCGAGTTAGATAGAGCTCTGGGTGCTAGTGGAATCAAGGGATATGGGGAGAAGTTGGGCACAGATTACTGATTGTGGATGATCAGCCATGATCACAATGAATGGCGGTGCTGGCTCGAAGGGCCGAATGGCCTCCTCCTGCACCTATTTTCTATGTTTCTACGTTTCTATGTTAACTGACCCACTGAGTCACTCCAGCACTTGGTGTCTTTTTCAGGTTTGCGGGTAGAATGTCATCAGAAAGTTTTCCCTAGTGTGTAGGGAGTGGATGAAAAAGTGTATAACGGAGAACTAGCATGAATAGGTGATTGATGGTCACCATGAACTTGGTGGGTCGAAATGTTTATTTCCATGCTGCATCTCTAAACTAAACTAAACTAAACTAAACTAAACTAAACTAAACTAAACTAAAGTAAACTGAAGAACGGCCCCGACCTGAAACATCACCTATCCTTTTCCTCCAGAGATGCTGTTTGACCCATTGAGTTACACCAGCAATTTGTGTGTACCTTAAAACTAAACTAAAATTGGCTCAACCTCTGGAATTACCAAACCCTAATACTAATATTTCAAAGATAGGCACAAGCTGCTGGAGTAACTCAATGGGTCAGGCAGCATCTCTAGGGAAAAAGACTAGATAACAATTTGGGCCGAAACCCTTCTTCAGACTGAATGTAGAATTGGGGGGGGGGGGGGGGGGTGAGAGACAGGGTGAAATAAACTGGAGGCGAGAAAAGGCCGGAGAGCCAGAGAGCAGTTGGAATCATAGAGGGGGAGGAGTGAGAGAGAGAGGATAATGAAGAACTCATGTCAGAGAACTTCTTCAAAGTAGGAGTATAGAAGATGGGAGGTCATATTACAGTAATAAAAGATGGTGGTGAGATCACAATTTAGAGTATCGTGTTCCGAGGGATATGGGCCAAGAGCAGGCAGGTGAGACTAGTGTAGATGGGGCATATTGGTCAGAGTAGGCGAGTTGGGCCAACGGGCCTGTTTCCACGTTGTACAACTCTATGACTCTACGACTCTCGGCATACCTTGAGGTGATTTTGCAGTGGAGCCAGCCAATATGTGTACGCTCTTGCCGCGAGTATTACCTGTCCCTTGTGCACAACGGAGGGCGGTCAATGATGTACGAGCCATCACATATTTTTTATAAAGCAGACTGCTACGGAGAGGAACCGATCATTTATGTGCTGACACCTCCAGACCCAGCAAATGACCCCGACAAATCCATGGGGTGGTTACTTCCATGGGCTTATAAATAGTTGGAGCCTAGAATTTCTTGCGCATTTGTAAGATAAATTACAGTTTACAAAATCCCATCCGTGGTCGACTTGTGACCTGACGTTTGATCACTTTATCTGTAGCCTTGGCTCTATTCTCTTTCATCGTTTTGTTAAAATATTTTCTTGAGTTGTAACAGTCCTGAAGATAGCAGTGTGCCATTTGTCAGACTGGATCTTGTAACAGGATGCATTTTGTTTCTATATCAATTGATTTGGCAGTGCATTTAAAACCCCACTGAATTTATTTTATTTTATTTTGCAGAAACCATTTGTAAAATAATTCTATTTCATTTCTATTAGTGTTACCTGAGTTTAGTTTAGTGTTGTTTAGTGTGCTGACACAGGTCAGAGAAGGCTTAGTTTACCTTCAATGCTCATCTCCTTCACTGCCCTGTAGGAAAGATATAGCATGGAAACAGGCCCTTCAGCCCACTGGATTCACACCAACCATCGATCACCCATTCGCACTAGTTCTATGCTATCCCACTATCGTATCCGCTCCAAGGAGGAGCCAGCGCTGCCCTTTCCTGCAGTCCGTTTGTCTTTTGTGTTTTTTGGTGTTTTTGTCTGAATTGTAGTTTTAATATGGTGTAGTGTTTGTATGTTATGTGGGGGGGGGGTGGGAGGGAACGGGAACTGTAACATTGTCTCTCCCGAACGGAGACGCGACCTGTGTTTCTGTGTCGTGTCTCCGTTCCCGCTGCGGCCTACCACCGGCCATGCACCTGGGACCACCTGGGGCTCTGGTTCGCAGAGCCCGTGGCCCGGAATCACCACCTGCGGCGCTGGCTGCCTTTGGAGGCTGCAGGAGCGGCTGCGACTCGTCTCCGGAGGCTTCGGCGCGGGCCGCCTGGACGTCGGAAGGCCCCTGGGTGGGGGCCGACATCGGGAGCTCCGGCAGCGGCAGCGTCTTCGCCCGCCCCAAATCGTGGGGCTTGGGTCGGCCCGCTGCGGACCTTTCACCGTCCGGCGCGGCCTGGAATAGGCCGCGGGGTTTTCTCCGCCCGGCGGGGGCTTCAATGTCGGGAGCCCCGACCGCCCCGACGTGGCAACTTCAACAGCCTGACCGCGGGAGAAGACGGCAGGGAAGAGAAAAAGGCATTCTGGCCTTCCATCACAGTGAGGAGGGACTGGAGGAGACTCACTGTGATGGATGTTTCTTTTGTTTGTTGTTAGTTTATGGTTGTGTGTTATTGCATTTTTATTGATTATTCTTATTGGTCTTATTGTTGAACTGCGGGTAATGTTTCATTTCACTACACATTTATGTGTATGTGACAAATAAACGACTATTGACTATTGACTATTGACCCTACACACTAAGGGTAATTTATGGAGACCAATTAACATACTGCGGCACGGTGGCGCAGCGGTAGAGTTGCTGCCTTTCAGCGAATGCAGCGCCGGAGACTCAGGTTCGATCCTGACTACGGGCGCCGTCTGTACGGAGTTTGTACATTCTCCCCGTGACCTGCGTGGGTTTTCTCCGAGATCTTCGGTTTCCTCCCACACTCCAAAGACGTACAGATATGTAAGTTAATTGGCTGGGAAAATGTAAAAGAATTGTCCCTAGTGGGTGCAGGATAGTGTTAGTGTGTTGGGATCGCTGGGCGGCGCGGACCCGGTGAGCCGAAGGGCCTGTTTCTGCGCTGTATCTCTAAATCTAAAATCTAAATCTAAAACATACAAACACGCACGTCTTTGGGATGTGGGAGGAAACTGGAGCACCCGGAGGAAACCCATGCTGCAGGGAGATGTACAAACTTCACACGGACAGCACCCGTAGTCAGGATTGAACTAGGGTCTCTTGCGCTGTGAGGCAGCAGTTCTGCCAGTCAATTAGACAAGATTAGGTCACAATTTTGTTTTAATTAGCCTAGATTCTAGCCCTTCCTTTTGAGAATAACTAGATCTTCAGCCTGTGAGCCAACTGTCATGTGATTTTCAAGATCAGAGTCCAACTGTTGGGATTTCAAAGCCAGAGATATATTAATATTTTGGTTTTATTTTCACAGCATGGAAACAGGCTCTTTGACCCACTGAGTAAACACCAACCATTGATCACTCATTCACACTCATTTCTGGTTATTCCACTCTCACATCCACTCCCTAAACACCAGAGGTAAATTACAGAGGTCAATTAACCTACAAATCTCCAATTTCTTCCCTCATCATAAATATATGCAGGCTGGTAGGTTAAGAAGAATACAAAATATTACTGTATATACACAGCAAAGAATGGATAGGCTGAAGGGCCAGTGCTCTCTGAGTCTCTAAGATAATAGATTCAAGCCTCACTCTACAAAGTGTACTTTCTTATCCAAAATGACACATCGAACATAAACAGTGCAATACAGGAAAAGGCCCAATAGCCCACAATATCTGAGCCGGACATCATGCCAAATTAAACCAGATAAAACACAGATCAGTACCACACAGTGTATGTGATCCAGAGGTAGTGTAGAGATGCTAGAGGTGTTTTTTAGCTGAAAGAACATGGAACAAAGTGCAGCACAGCAACTGGCCCTTCGGCCCACAATGTCAGTGTTGAACATTATGTTAAGATAAACTAATTTCAATTGCCTGCACATGATTCATATTCTTCCGTACCATGAGAGGTTAAATTAAAATCTGTTGGCCTCAGTCCACTGCACTGTGGCAGAGCGGTAGGGTTGCTGCTTAGACCCGGGCTCGATCCGGACCACGGGTGCTGTCTGTGCCGAGTTTGCACATTCTCCCTGTGACCACGTGGGTTTACTCCAGGTGCTCCGGTTTCCTCCTACATTCCAAAGACGTGCGGATTTGTGGGTTAATCGGCTTCTGTAAGTTGCCCCCCAGTGTGTAGGATGTGAAAGTGGGATAACATAAAATTACTGTACCAGGCGATTGATGGAGGATGCGGACTCGGTTGAGCGGAAGGGCCCGTTTCCACGTTGCATTTCCGGACTAAACTAAACTAAACTGGAAACCAATGATCTGATTTCTTTTTAACTCACTATTGTTCCTGAGAGCTTCCTGGACACTGTAGTAAGTACAGGTGTTCTGTACATTAATTGCCAGAGAGGGCAATCAGTGGTTCTGAAAGACGCTACGTAAATGTAGGTCATTCACTTCCAACAAGTAGAAACGCTATCAGAAATAATTACAAGAAAACCTGTTAATTATTCTACGAAGTATTAGCTTAATAGATACTAAACCTGCATTTTTAAACAGCGAGTAGCGATTAAGAGAATGAACAGTAAATTTCACACTGCTAAATTGCTGGAAGTCACAGTCACATTATTCATTAATAGCAGTTCAGCTGAGTGTAATGTTTGTTACAGAGCACGGGGAGAGGGAGTAATTTCAGCGTGTCAGCATAGGTTGGCACATTAGGTGTTTATGAGCAATATGTAAACTTCATAATGTGTGATCTGCAAATTGCTTGGCAAATCCCAAAAAGCGCAAAAAAAAAACCCAATTTGTTTTTGGATTGACTCTGGAATCCTGCAGTATTACAAATTACAAAAGATATCATGCTTATTCAAAAGAAATACATTGGCCCTAGGAGGTGTAAAACATTCTTTACGCAAGGAGATCAACAACAATTGCTGGGCGGCACAGTGGCGCAGCGGTAGGGCTGCTGCCTCACAGCGCCAGAGACCTGGGGATTGATCTTGACTACGGGTCTTGGATTTACGGAGTTGGTACATTCTCCTTGTGATCACGTGGGTTTTCTCTGGGTGCTCTGGTTTCCTCTCACACCTCCAAAGATGTGCGGAATTGTAGGTTAATGGCTTCGGCAAAACGGTAAACTGGCCATAATACGTAGGGTAGTGTTAGTGTAAGGGGATCGCTGGTCAGCGCGGACTCAGTGAGCCGAATGGCCTGTTTCCACACTGTGTGTCTGAAATGCCACACTGTGGAGGCCAAGTCAATGGATATTTTTAAGGCAGAAATTCATAGATTTTTGATTAGTAAGGGTGTTAGGGGTTATGGAGAGAAGGCAGGAGAATGGGGTTTAGAGGGAAAGGCAGATCAGCTCTGATTGAATGGGGGAGTAAGCTTGATGGGCCGAATGGCCTAATTCTGCTCCTATCACTTAATAACATGAACTTATGTCCAAAGAAAAGAGAAATAAAAGCTAGTTTATAGTTAATTCCTACACATGGATTGCCATGCCCACCTATACATGGATTGGCAGATACATTTGCTGTGCTGCACTTGCAATAAAACTTCAGAGGTAAATAATTGGTTGAAAGCCATTTTATGATCTTCTCGTGTCATTACAGGTGTCATATTAGTGTAAGTCAGGGGTGGCACAGTAGCATAGCGGGTAGAGCCACTGTCCCATAGAGCCAGTCCTGGGTTCGATCCTGACTTTGGGTGCTGTCTGTGCGGAGTTTGCACGTTGTCCCTGTGACCGCATGGGTTTTCTCCGTGGGCTTCGGTTTCCTCCCACATCCCAAAGACGTGCAGGTTCGCAGGTTAATTGGCCTTCATCAGTCTGAAGAAGGGTCTCGACCCGAAACGTCACCCATTCCTTCTCTCCTGAGATGCTGCCTGACCTGCTGAGTTACTCCAGCATTTTGTGAAATAAATACCTTCGATTTGTACCAGCATCTGCAGTTATTTTCCTTACAATAAGTGTGTAGGGAGTGGATGAGAAAGTGGAATAACATAAATCTGATGTGAACAGGTGATTGATGGTTACCATGGACTCAATGGGTGGAAGGGTCTGTATCCATGTCGTATCTCTAAACTAAACTATTAAAGTTGGATTAGATTAATGTTTATTTATTTTATTATTTTCATATTTCAGATACAGCGCGGAAACAGGCCTTTTTGGCCCACCAAGTCCGCACCGCCCAGCGATCCCCACACATTAACACTATCCTACACACACTAGGGACAATTTTTTACATTTACCCAGTCAATTAACCTACATACCTGTACGTCTTTGGAGTGTGGGAGGAAACCGAAGATCTCGGAGAAAACCCACGCAGGTCACGGGGAGAACGTACAAACTCCTTACAGTACAGCACCCGTAGTCAGGATCGAACCTGAGTCTCCGGTGCTGCATTCGCTGTAAGGCAGCAACTCTACCGCTGCGCCACCGGAGACATATTAATGTAGAGTTTGTGTAAATGGGTTGTTAATGGTCAGTATGAAGTCAATGGCCCAAAGGGCCTGTTTCCATGCTGTATCTGTCTAACAAATGTCTACTTTTCTTCCATATTAATGTAACTTTAGAAAAGGCTTAGTAGCTGTGGACAATTGCTGAATTCCCATTGTCACTATTTATGGTGTTGTCGGGAAAAGAATAGTGAGGGCCAATAACTAGTAAATGAAGAAGTAGATTGTTGTGTGGTGACAGGGAAGGGCAGACAAAGCCTAAAAGTAGAGACAAGGAATGCAGCCGTGATGACGCCCACCTTTCAGGTACGTCGTTAATTTTGTCATAGCGTGCACCCATCATTGTAAAAGAAAATTGGATCTACTGTCAACTATTAGACTTGCGGATAATCATTTTATTTTGTAATCAAGACCTAGTTTTAGTGTTAATCAAGTTTCTGTGTAATATTGCCTAACCAAAGTTGCGCTCCCAGATCAGCTTTGACTGGTCTCCTGGAGAGCACGATTTTCAGTAAATTGCCCAAACACCAACTCTGTGTGGCCAGTCCATTTGCTCCTACAATGGTTATGGTTTGATATCAATATCTAATAATGACTTTGTTCCAAGAAAGGAAAATGTGTTTTCAATGTTATTAATTGCCGATTGTTGTAGTTTGCTAATGTTTTCCAATGATTTATTCTCAACCTCCCCCTACACACCACATCCCACTCTGAATCCTGCTGAGCAACAAGGTTAGAGTCATAGAGTCATGCAGCAGTATGGAAAGAGGTCCTTTGGCCCATTTGGTCCATGGTGACCAAGAAGCTCCATCTAACCTAGTCCCATTGGCCCATGTTAAGTGACCAATATAGCTAGAATGGTGAAACCAAATTGCAATTTTTCTATTTGGTAATATTTTTTTCATATCTATGGAGAGAGATGGGGATTACCACAGTCAAAGAGTCCAAGAGTCTCAAAGCATGGAAATAGGCCTTCTGTTCAACTCATCTGTACCGACCAAGATGCCCCTTCTAAGCTAGTCCCTTTTGCCCATTTCTGACCAATACCCCTGAATTCCTTTCCAGTCCATGTACCGGTCCAAATAACCTTTACAATGATATTATTGTTATGGCACCTGACTCAGCTACTTCCTCTGGCAACTTGTCCAACCATCTGCCAATCAAAACATCGCTCTCACCTGTATAAATCAGTCTTCTCAAGTTCCATTTGTCTTCTTGTATTTCCATTCAGCCACCTGTGCCACCCTAATTCTAAGTGCCTAAAAGACTAGATAATTGGGAAACACTGCCTCATAAAGGCAGCTAATATCCTCAAAGACCTGCATCACCCTGGCCGCACTCTCATTTCACTGTCGGGAAGAAACTGTGGGAGTTCAAGTTTAAGTTTAGATTTATTATTGTCACATGTACTGAGGTACAGTGACAAGTTTTGTTTTGCATGCTAGCCAGTCATATCAGAGTCTGAAGAAGGGTCTCAACCCGAAACGTCACCCATTCCTTCTGTCCAGAGGTGCTGCCTGTCCCACTGAGTTACTCAAGCTTTTTGTGTCTATCTTCAGTTTAAACCAACATCTGCAGATCGGATAATACTATACATAAATACAATCAGCTCAAACTCAAATACAATAGATAGAGTGAAGGAGAAGATACTGAGTGCAGAATATAGTTCTCAGCATTGTAGCGCATCAGTTCCAGAGACAAAGTCCAATGTCTGCAATGGGGCAGAGGTGATTAGGACAGTGCTCTAGCTTACGCAAGGGCCATTCAGAAGCCTGACAACAGAGGGGAAAAAGCTGTTCCTGATCTAATGATGTGTGCCTTCAACCTCTGCCTGACGGGAACTGAGAGAAGTACGGGAATTCTGCAAGGGAGTCTGCAAACCAGTACCAATGCCTTCTACTACCCATGCCTTTGTACTTTGGCTGTCTATTTTATCTCCTTAAGTAGCCTGGTGTTTATATTTTGTTTGACAGTGCTATCAATTAATTGTATCTGTGATCTCTGCTTCTCCAGGGATGTTTGACTAACACAGGGAGTTATGTTAATGCACTGTTTTATTCCTGTGGTAGCTAATTCATGAATTGGAATCGTTAATGTCTTAGACTTGCTTAAACACTGACCTATGTTTCTCGCAGATAAAATTATATCTTTTGGTCATCCATCATGCCAGGACAGATATGTCTAACGTCTATCAGATTGGTGAGAATTCCCAGGCTATGAATCCATACAAAATATAATTACAGAGAGTGATAGACATTGTCCGGTCTATCACAGGTACTGACCTCCCCGCCATCTAAGAGATCTATCGGGGGAACTGCCTCAAAAAGGAAGCCAGTATCACCAAAGACACACCCCACCCTGGCCAAGCTCTCATTTCCCTCCTACTATCTGGAAGAACATCCAGGAGGAGTTGTTATGTGTGCCAAGGTACAGTGAAACGCTTTTGTTTGCCCGCTATTCAAAGAAAGAGTGGCAGATGAATACAATCAAGTCATCCACAGTGCTTCACGCTGCCTCAGCAGGGCCGCCATCATAATCAAGGACCACTTTCACCCCAGTCACTCCCTCTTCTCTCCTCCCCTATCAGGCTAGAGGTACAGATGTTTGAAAATACAGGGGCAGTTTCTTCCCAGCAAGAAACATCAGGCAACTGAACCGTTCTCTCACCAGCTAGAATGCGGTCCTGGCCTCCCATCGACCTCATTGGAGACCTTCGAACTTTAATCGGGCTTAATCGGACTTTATCTTGCACTCAACGTTGTACTCTTTATCCTTTACTTGTACACTGTGGACGGCCTGATTGTAATCAGGTATAGTCTTTCCACTGACTGGATAGCACGCAACAAAATTTATATCACTGTACCTCGGTACACGTGACGATAATAAACTAAACTAAACTAAACTAAAGGATAAAGGCTACAATGATTAGTGCAAAGTAGAAAGCAAATAAGCAGCTGAGAATGAAATGTGGACTGTATTGAATAATTCAGGAGAATTTCTCTTTCTGTTCTCTAAAAGTTGGAGTTCTTTTAACATTAAGAACACAATTGCAGTTTTCCCTTCAATGTGCAACATTTTTCAGCTATTTGGACCAATCAGCCTGTGAGAGGAGCTTATGGATTCGAGTAATTGATAGGGACAGGATATAATGAACTAATTTTCTGTTACCTAATACCTATGCTTACTGTTCAGCTAAATCACGTCTGAAACTCGAGAAGGGCACACCAGCGCCTCTGTGAAATGCGAGCTGTGGCTGACAATGATTAGGATTGTTACCAACAATGTCAAGACCTTGGAGAAAATCCAAACATTCAGGGTGATTTTGCCGGAGCATGGCTTTCTTCATGCTTAATCACAAATGAATCAAAACATTATGGAGGATCAGAGGCTCTAGGTGTTAGAATGCAGAACACAATTAGAGCCATAGATAGTCATACAGCACTGAAACAGGCCCTTCGGCCCAACTTGCCCATCCCTGCCGATTAAGATGTCCCTTTTTGATAAGTCACTGAGGCATAATTAGACCATTCAGCCATTAGTCTAATCTGCCATTCAGTCGTGCCTGATCTATCTTTCTCTCTCTACCCCATTCTCCAGCCTTCTCCCCGCAACCTTTGACACCCATACAAATCAAGAACCTGTCAATCTCTGCTTTAAAAAAAACAAATGACTTGGCCTCCTCAGCCGTCTGAGGCAATGAATTCCACAGGTTCACCACCCTCTGACGAAATAAATTCCTCCATATCTCCTTTGTAAAGGTACATCTTTTAAAATCTATGTAGACAACGTCCACCCCCCTATCCTCATCAATCACCTTCTTCATTTCCTCATTGCATGTTTCAATAAACCACTCATTGAACCATTGATAGTCCTCAGGAATTTCTTTCCCAAACACCACTTTCAAGCCTTTCTGTAAAAAGTATCTTTAAACCCACCTTCCTGACTGTCGATCAATTTCCCCGATCCCACTCTTCCAATACATAGTCACATTTTCACAGTGCTTGAAAATACTAAATTGTTACAGGAAATTACATCAAACATTAAAATACATAATTTGAAAGGTTGACTTATTGGAAACTGTCATGACAAGAACTAAGTATACGGTTGCAGTGGGCAGGATTAAATATCATTTTACTAACATATCAGATGAAATCTAAGCACTGATGTCATTGTTAATATTCACACTCTGATATTATGATGGAAGTAAATAAAGAAATATTGTGACAGAGCCAAGATTGTATTAGTATTTCACTAATCCAACTAGCCCAGATATATTGAGATGCATGGAATGCAAGAGGTACTCCATAAATCTTATTAAAAAAACGGATCTCACTAAGTAACCCTCAGCTGCCAGAGGCATGTTTACTTGTTAACACCTACATTACTGCTCAGCTACATGGAAAATAGAACTGTACAGCACAAGAACAGACCCTTTGGCCCACAATTTCTCTGCCAAACATGATGCTAAGACCAACTCTTATCTACTTTCAAATAACTCGTATCCTTCCATTCCTTGCGTATACATGTTGCTATAGAATAATTCCGTTGACTGGATAGCACATAGCAAAAAGCTTTTCACTGTTCCTCGGTACATGTGACAATAAACTAACTAAATTAAGCCAAGTCTATTAATGCCTCTATCGTATCTGTCTCTACCATCAACCCCAACAATCACCACCCTCTGTGTAAAAATGTTTTACATATATCTCCTTTAAACTGTCTCTCTCATCTCAAAACTATGCCATCTAGTATTTGTTCTAGATTTGGACTGTCTACCCTATCTATACTTCTCATAATTTTATATGCTTCTATCCGATCTCCCCGCAACCTCTGGTGTTCCAGAGAAAACAATCAAAGTCTGCCCAAGCTCTCCCTGTAACTCATACCCTGTAATCTGGGCAGCGTTCTGGTAACCCTCCTCTGAACCCTCTCCACATGGTCAACATCCTTCCTGTAATGGTGCAACCAGAACTGCATGCAATACTCCAAACACCGCCTAACCAACAGTCTTATAAATCAGCACTACAACATCCTGGCTTCTATGCGCAATACCCTGACCTATAAAAGCCAGCGTACCACATGACTTCATTAACATCACCACCAATTTCCATCCTGCAATCAAATTCACTTGGACCATCTCCGACACCTCCCTCTCCTTTCTTGATCTCACCATCTCCATCACAGGAGATACAGTAGACTATCGATGGACGTTTATTACAAACGCATTGACTCCCACTATTATCTCGATTACCATCCTCGATTACCATACCTTCCCACCCTGCCTCCTGCAAAGACTCCATCCCCTACTCCCAATTCCTCCGCCTACGTCGCATCTGCATCAAGATGAGGTGTTCCATACCAGGACATCCAAGATGTCCTCATTCTTTAGGGAACAGGGGTTCTGCTCTTCTATCATAGATGAGGTCCTCACAAGTGTCTCCTCGGTACCCCACAGCCCCACCCTTGACCCCCCCTCCCCCTGGTCACAACAGGGACAGAGTACCTTTCAACCCATCAGCCATCGCATACAACATATAATCCCCTAAAATTTTTGCCACCTCCAAAGGGATCCCACTACTAGTCACACCTCCCCATTTTCACCATTTACCGCTTTCCACAGAGAACGTTCCCTCCGCAACTCCACTGTCTAGTTCACCTGCTCCTCCTCCAACCTCATCTATTGCATCCGCTGCTCTAGATGTCAACTTCTTTACATCGGCGAAACCAAACACAGGCTCAGCGATCGCTTCGCTCAACACCTTCGCTCAGTCCGCCTTAACCAACCTGATCTCCCGGTGGCTGAGCACTTCAACTCCCCCTCCCACTCCCAGTCTGACCTTTCTGTAATGGGCCTCCTCCAGTGCCATAGTGAGGCTCACCGGAAATTGGAGGAACAGCACCTCATATTTTACCTGGGCAACTTGCAGCCCAGTGGTATGAACATTGACTTCTCCAACTTCAGATAGTTCCTCTGTCCCTCTCTTCCCCTCCTCCTTCCCAGATCTCCCACTGTCTTCCTGTGTCCACCTATATCCTTCCTTTGTCCCGCCCCCCTGACATCAGTCTGAAGAAGGGTCTCGACCCGAAACGTCGCCCATTCCTTCTCTCCTGAGATGCTGCCTGACCTGCTGCGTTACTCCAGCATTTTGTGAATCAATGCTGTTAAGGGTCATCCCAGTAATTTTATATTTTCCCCTAACATTTGACCTCCCAAAGTGCAACATAACACCTCACACATTGCGCAGATTAAACTCCATCTATCATTTCTCTGCCCATTTCTGTAGTACCTTGACAGCCTTCCTCACAGTCTATGACCCCAGAAAGTTTGCTATCATCTGCAAATACGCTAACCAACCTGTCTATGTTTATGACCAAGTCATTTATATGTATCACAAACAGAAGAGGTCCCTGCAAAATTCCACTGGTCACAGAACTCCAGCCTGAATGTTGTCTTTTCACCATAAGCCACCATCTTCTATCAGTAAGCCAGTTCTGAATCCATACAACCAAGTCATTGATATTCCTGAGCATATTAACCTTCTGGGTCAGCCTACCACAGGGAACTTTATCAAAGGCCTTACTAAAATCTATGTGGGCAACATAGGCGGCACGGTGGCCCAGCGGTAGAGTCACTGCCTTACCCGGGTTTGATCCTGACTACAGGTGCTGTCTATACGGAGTTTGTACATTCTCCCTGTGACCGCGTGGGTTTTCTCTGGGCGCTGCGGTTTCCTCCCACACTCCAAAGACAAACATGTTTGTAGGTTAATTGGCTTTGGTAAAAAATGTAAATTGTCCCTAGTGTGCAGGATAGCGCAAGTGTACGGGATGATCACTGGTCGGCACAGTCTCAGAGGGCCGAAGGGCCTGTTTCCGTGCCCTTTCTTCAGACTGATTGTGGTAGTGAGGGAGAAAGCTTGAACGTCAAAACGTCTCCTCTCCATGCCTGATGCGCTGAGGGCCTTTGGAAAGGAGATGAGGAGGAATTTCTTTAGTCAGGGGGTGGTGAATCTGTGCAATTCCAAGACGACTGTGGAATCCAAGTCATTGGGTATTTTTAAAACATAGATTGACAGGTTCAATTAATAAGGGCGTCAAAAATAATGGGGACAAGGCAGGAGAATGAGGTTGTGAGGGAAAAATAGATCAGCCATGATTGAATGGTGGAGTAGACTCGATGGGGTAAATGGCCTAATTCTGCTCCTGTAACTTATGAACTTTTGAAGTTACATGAGCATCTTGTGTGTTTTTTTGTATCTCATTTCCACAATCAGTTTTGACTGTTCTGCAGAAAATATTTGAGAAAGATAAGAAATTTCTCTTTGCTTGTTGGTTGTAAATGCTTGTGAGAGTGCTGACGACAGTGGACTTCCACACAAAAAAAGCTGGTCAAGTGTGAAATGAGTGTAGCCAATATCTAGTATACCCCTGTATTTCTACAACCGACATCGAACCCATTCCTTCTCTCCAGAGATGTTGCCTGTCCCGCTGAGTTACTCCAACTTTTTGTATCTAATCTTCGGTTTAAACCAGCATCTGATGTTCCTTCCAACATATTTGTTCTCTGGAGCTCATGGGCAAAATAATTTGGATACCAGGGTGTACTGCCTTGGCAACAGAAGACCCATCTATTCGTGCTGGATCTTTGAGAACCAGGGGGTAGCTGCAATGTATAGTAACATGGACATCTCAGAGGCCTTTATGAATAGAAGATACTACAAGGGCAAGAATGTATTCGAAAGAAGAATGCAAATTTAAAAATTAAGGTCTTGGGAGAAGCACAGTATATGATTGGAGAATTATATTGCACAGCCAACGCTTTAGGGAAATGCTCAAGAAGAATTCTTGATTAGTGAGCGGAATCTTTGGTTGGTGCTAAGCGATTAATGAATGGTAAGTTCAATTTTGGCTTAAAGGGGAATTAAAGTTATCCAGAAATCATTTAGCAGTGCATGGAACAATTTTTCCATGATTAATTTATGATATCAATTATTTTCAACGTGCCACACACATTTTCACATTTTAACGTTCAATTATTCTCTCCACAAATTGCTGTAACTGGGCAGTGGTGAGACCTAGCCACCAAAGAAAAGAACATATGACGCACTCACCTTTTTCCAGCGAGTTTATCAGCTACAGAAAGGACGTCATTGAGTTGGAAAAGGTGCAGAAGAGATTCACAAGGGTCTTGTCGGCTTGAGTGACAGGGAAAGGTTGGATAGGCTGGGACTTTTTCCTTTGGAGCATTGGAGGCTGAGGGGTGACCCTAGTGTTTAGTTTAATTTAGTTTAGTTTATTGTCATGTGTACCGAGGTACAATTAAAAGCTTTTTTGTTGCGTGCGAAACAGTCAGCGGAGAGACTATACATTTGAGGCGTCCACAGTGTACAGATCCATGATAAAGAGAATAACGTTTAGTGCAAGATAAAGTCCAGTAAAGTCCGATTAAAGATAGTCCAAGGGTTTCCAGTGAGGCAGATGGTGGCCCAGGACCACTCTCTAGTTGTCGATAGGGGTTGGTTCAGTTGCCAGATAACATCTAGGAAGAAACAGTCCCTGAATTTGGAGGTATGTGTTTTCACACTTATGTACCTTCTCTATTGAAGGGGAACAAGATCATAAGGAGCACGGCGGATAAAGTGAACACTCAGTCTTTTGCAGGGTAGAGAATTCCAAAATGTGAAGGCATAGAGTTAAGGTGAGAGAGGAGAGATTGAACAGGGACTTCAGGGGTAACTTTTTCATTCACAGGGCATTCCATACTCAGACTGAGCTGCCAGAGGAAGCTCTAGAAGTGGATACAATTATAAATTTTAAAGTCATTAGGATAGATATACGGAGAGGAAGAGTTTGGGTCAAATGCAGGTGAATGTGACCAACCCAGTATGCCAACGTTGTCGGTATGGACAAGGTCACGGCCGAATGGTCTGTTTCTGTGCTGTCCAGCTCCCTGATTATATGCCTCTACCCATGAAGGACAACACAGCCCAGAAATACAATCAGTGAAAATGGACTCAAAGTCAAAGCACTGTAGATAAAAATATGGCGTGTATTGAGATACAGTGTGTGCTAACTTGTCCAATCATACAACACATGACCACAATCAAACCAGACACAAGTACAACAGGTAGCGCAAAGAGAAAAATATGAGGGTGCAAAATATAGTTTTACAGCATTGCAGGTACAGTGAAAGTGCAGATACAATACAATACAATACAATATATCTTTATTGTCATTGTACAGGGGTACAACAAGATTGCGAATGCGCCTCCCATACGATGCAATAATGTAATTAATTTAAACAACAACAACCCAACGAAACAAATTGTAACAGTTTTAAGGCAGAATAAAGTGCAAGTAGATCTGTGCCGGATCACTGTGCGATGTGACCATCCGGCTCAGCAGGACCGGTTCATAGCAGCTATGGCCCTGGGGATGAAGCTGTTCCTGAGTCTGGAGGTGCGGGCGTAGAAGGCCTTGTATCGTCTGCCCGATGGACGGAGTTCGAACAGACTGTTGCAGGGGTGTGAAGAGTCTTTGTGGATGCTGGTGGCTTTTCTGAGGCATCGTGTGTTGTAGATGCCCTCCAAGACTGGTAGCTGTGTTCCGATGGCCCTCTGAGCTCTATGGACTACCTGCGGAAGAGCTTTCCTCTCTGCCTCCGTGCAGCTGAGGTACCACACAGGGATGCCATGTGTTAGGATGCTCTCTATGGTGCAGCGGTAGAAGGTCGTCAGCAGCTGTTGGGGTAGACCAGACTTTTTCAGTGTTCTTAGGTAGAACAATCATTGCTGTGCCTTCTTGACCAGCGCAGCAGTGTTATTGGACCATGTTAGGTCCTCCGAAATGTGAGTGCCCAGAAATTTGAAGCCGAACACTCTCTCCACACTGTCCCCGTTGATAAAGATCGGGGCATATTCCCCGTTATGTGACCTACGGATGTTGATGATCAGCTCCTTGGTCTTGGTGGTATTTAGGGACAGGTTGTTATCTGAGCACCAGTCCGCCAGGTTCTGCACCTCCGCTCTGTATTTTGTTTCATCACCGTTGGTGATCAGCCCGATCACCGTTGTGTCGTCTGCAAACTTGACAATGGTGTTGGTGTTGAATGCAGGAACACAGTCGTGTGTGAAGAGGGAGAGCATGGGGCTCAGAACACAGCCCTGTGGTGTGCCGGTACTCAGGGTGATAGTGGAGGACAGGTGCGGGCCCATTCTCACTGCTTGCAGTCGCTCCAGCAGGAAGTTCAGGATCCAGTCGCATAACGACGAGCTGAGGCCTGGCTGGTGGAGTTTGGTGATGAGCTTGGTGGGGATGACCGTGTTGAAGGCGGAGCTATAGTCTATGAATAGCATCCTCGCGTACATGCCCTGTCTCTCCAGGTGAGTCAGGACAGTGTGAAGAGCCAGAGAGATGGCATCCTCTGTGGATCTATTTGCCCTGTATGCAAATTGATGCGAGTCCAGTGAGGCAGGGATGCTGGATTTGATGTGTGAGAGGACCAGCCTCTCAAAGCACTTCATGACTATCGGAGTTAGGGCAACCGGGCGGTAGTCGTTCAGGTTGGTGATCTTTGCTTTTTTCAGCACCGGCACTATGATAGCCGACTTCAGGCACTTGGGGACCGTAGCCAGAGATAGTGACAGGTTAAAGATCCTGGTGAATACCTCAGCCAGCTGTTCAGCACAGTTCTTAAGTACCCTTCCTTGAACTCCATCCAAGCCTTCCCTAGTCAACAATGGACCTACCCTGCCTGAGGTCATTTGTGGCTGGCGCTGATAGATCCTAGACTTTTCTCACCTCCCCCCTCCCCACCCCACCCCCACTTTCACTTTCTAGCCCGAAACATCGCCCAGCTTTTTTCTCCAGAGATGCTGCCAGACCCATTGAGTTATTCCAGTCTTTGTGTCTATCTTTGGAAATTCTTGGGGCATGCAAGTCTATAAGAAATTATAAGAAAGATTTGATACCAATGCTACGATTCATGTTGGTTGTTGCTGCTCCAACATTTGATAAGGAGATCAGGTTTCACTTACACTAACTAGATGGGATAAGTCTTGCAAGTGAGTACATTTTTTCATGAACCCCTGCTACTGCCACACAATTGATTGAGTCAAAAAGAAACACACTTTTACATCCATTTAGCACACAATGAAAATCTGCTGTATGATTTTGGTAATGATTAGCGAATGATTTTGGACCGTGAGTCTTTAGAAGACACATGATTGCCAATTGGAACTAGAGTATGCTGTGCTTTTAATAGTGTTTGCTTAATAGAAACATTTGGACAAAGGGAGTGGATTCACTGTGGGAGAGTTCCCATTAAAAGTACTGGCAGCGAGGCTCATTTAGAACAGTAATCATTTACTGTGACCCCCTTCGTGATATGCCACTCTGAAAGCAGAAATTCAGATCACGGAGTACATAAAAAGCCAGAAGAGGGTGTAGAAGAGATTTACCAGGCAGAGGCCATTAACTGTAAGGAGTGACACAAAATGCTGGAGTCACTCAGCGGGTCAGGCAGCATCTCTGGAGAAAAGGAATTAGTGATGTTTCAGGTCGAGGCCCTTCCTCAGTCTGGTTTCTCGACCCGAAATGTCATCTATTCCTTTTCTCCAGAGATGCTGCCTGACTTACTGAGTCACACCAGCATTCCATGCTTATCTTCGGTGTAAACCAGCATCCGCGGTTCCTTCCTACACAACTGTAAGGAGAGGTTGGACAAACTTGGATAGACACCAAATGCTGGAGTAGCTCAATGGGTCAGGCAGCATCCCTGGAGAAAAGGAATAGGCGATGTTTTGGATCAGAACCCTTCTTCTGGAAAAACTTGGACTGTTTTCTCTTGAATGCCAGAGACCTGACAGAAGTATATAAAATTCTGAGAGGCTTCGGTAAGGTAGACAGTCAGAACCCTTTTCTCAGACTGGAAACATCGATGACTAGAAGGTGCAGCTTTAAGGTGCGAGGGACACCATTTAAAGGAGATGTGTGGGGCAAGGTTTTTACACTGAGGGTGTTGGATGAGTGTAACCCACTGCCGGGTGTGGTGGTGGAGGCAGATATAATAGTGGCGTTTAAGAGGCTTTTAGATAGGCGCACAGATAGGAAGGGAATAGAGGGAAATGAATCATATGCAGGCAGAAGAGATTAGTTTATCTTGACATCATGTTCGGCACGGACATTGTGGCCGAATGGCCTGTTCCTGTGTCGTACTGTTGTGTTCTAAGCCAAAGACAGACACAAAGTGCTGGAGTAACTCAACGGGTCAGGCAGAATCTGTGAGGAACATGGATAGGTGACATTTTGGGTCGGGACTCTTCTTCAGACTAATTGTAGAGTGAGGGTGGTGGGGGGGGGGGGGGGGGGGGACTGAAAGTGAGAAATTAAAAAGGGCAAATCAGGGCTAGACATCAGTCAAGGAGCTTCCCTGATATGCCAATTATCGGTTGGAGACAGGTTTCATAATCATCATTATCATAAGCATAATCAAACTTTATTAGCCAAGTATGTTTTGCAACATACGAGGAACTTCATTTGCCATACAGTCACACCCATAAAAAGCAACAGAACACACAAAATACATTTTACCATGAACATCCACCACAGTGAATCCTCGGCATTCCTCACTGTGATGTAAGGCGAAAAAAAGTTCAATCTTCTTCCCTTCTTTGATCTTCCGCGGTCGGGGGCCTCGAGCCTACCGTTGACGGGGCGATCTTACTCCCGTAGCCGATGGTCGAACTAAGTCCATGTCCCCGCTTTGGGGCTCAAAGTCAGTCCCGAGCAAGGCCGCCAGCTCCATGATGTTAGGCCGCAGAGCGACCGGAGATACGATCCGGAAAACAATCGCACCTCCAGCAAGGTAAGAGATTGGAAAAAAGTTTTCCTCCTCCCACCCCCCAGATAAAACAAACCAAAGAACATTAACACAAACTTTTAAAACACACTAAAAATTTCAAAAGACAAAAAAGACAGACCATTGACGAGGCTGCCATCGCTGATGGCGCCACCCAGTGGACTCAAGAGGGATGCATCGTTGTGAACAGTTGAGTCGGTTAATGGATTTTTAGTGGAGGAAGTGTGCAGGGGGAGGGAGGCGTTTATAGAAGTTACCTAAAATTGGAGAATTCAACATTCATACCACTGAGTTGTAAGCTACCCAAGAGAAATATGAGGTGCTGTTCCTTTAATTTGTGTGTGGCCTCACTCTGGCAATGGAGGAGGCCCAGGATAGAAAGGTCAGCATGGGAATGGGAAATTGAGTTAAAATGTTTGGCAACCCGGAGATCCAGTAGGCCTTGACGGACTGAGCATAAACATTCAGCGAAGTGGTCAGAGAGTCTATGTTTTGTTTTGCTGTTTCAGAGTCTTTTAGAAACGCTCATGGATATGCAGGGAATGGAAGGATATGGATCATGTGCAGGCAGAGGAGATTAGTTTATCATGTCAACATGTTTGGCATAGATATTGTGGGCCGAAGGGCCTGTTATGGCGCTGTACTGTTCTACGATCTATATTCTATGTTAAATAAAACCACGATTTTATTGAATTATAGGATAGGCTTGAGGGACTGAATGGCCTCTTCTCAATCTATGCTAGCATTGGGTTTAGTTTACTCTCAGAACTGAATATCATTCCATCCCACCCCAGAGTTGAAACACTAAGTCTTTACACTTTAGATTTTAGACTTTCGCGATACAGCCTGGAAACAGACCCTTTGGCCCACAGAATCCGTGCCGACCAGGGACCACCCCGTACACTAACATTATCCTACATACTAGGAACAATTTACAATCTTACCGAAGCCAATTAACCTACAAACCTATACATCTTTGGAGTGTGGGAGGAAACTGGAGTACCCAGAGAAAACTCACGTGGTCACGGGGAGAACGTGCAAGCTCCATTATGACAAACGACAGTACCAGTAGCCAGGATTGAACCAGGGTCTCTGGCGCTATAAGGCAGCAACTCTACTGCTACGCCACTGTGCCAGTCCTATTAAACAAAGACAAAACACAAATACAGTGGCAAAGGTAGAAAAACCTATTCCCAACATGCAAACTAACCTTAGCTAAATAATGCATTGAGGCTAAATGAACAGTGACATGATCCCTTTAAAAAGTAAGATAATTTTTTAATTAAAAAGTTTGTAATTCAGAGAGCAAACCGCAACAATGACTGACTAAAGCACATCCCGTGAGGCAGCTAATAGGATAAATTCTACATAATTCATCAGACATCACATCAATGTATTAATACTCTTCTGCACAGCACCTCGAAAAATTCATCAACTGTTACATTTTCAACATAGCAAACAAAAATGCTGATGCAGCGTTTCTTTTCAAGGCCTGTATCTATTTGTTACAGGAATAAAAAAAATGCCTTTAATACCTTTGGTTACGATTGAATGAGCCAGTACAATTATTAAAGAGCTTGTCCTTTATCTAAATTCTGTCCCCTACTGTTCAACCTGTGGATGGGCTTAACAGTTGGGTAAAATCTGCTTGAAGACTGCAGCAGTTATCAACACTAGTTCAATGTCACAAGCTGAGAGTGTGTTGGCACTCCCACTCATTCAGAGTTATCCCTTGCTTTAAGTATAATACTGGCCCACCAGTTGGTGCCCTTCAGATTTCCATTACGTTTAGTTTCGTTTAGTTCTGTTTAGTTTAGTTTAGTTTAGTTTAGTTTAGAGATACAGCATGGTAATAAGGCCCATCGGCCCACTGAGTCTGCGCTGAACAGCGATCTCCATACGCTAGCATTATCCCACAAACTAGGAACATTTTACAATTTTAACCAAAGCCAATTAACCTACAAACCTATATGTCTTTGGAGAGTGGGAGGAAACCGGGGCACCTGGAGAAAACCCACGCAGGTCACGGGGAGAACGTGCAAACTCCGTAAAGACAGCACCGTAGTCAGGATCGAACCTAGGTCTCTGGTGCTGTAAGGCTGCAATTCCACCGCTGCTTCACCGTGTTGCCTGTCAACTTATTCCGATTAATTTCAAACAAATTTTGGAAATCCAGTGTAATTTACAGCATATATTTCTGCTTCAGCAATAGTCACCAGGGATGGATTGCTACTCCATAGTTTTAATGTTATACTTGTAACTGGTTGTTCCTAACTTTGTGTTTTAGGTTTAGGTTTATTATTGTCATGTCTACCGATGTACGGTGAAAAGCTTTGTTTTACGTGCTATCTAACCATGGGATTGTAGGTTAATTGGCCTCTATCAATTGCCCCTAGTGTGTGGGGACTGGATGTGAAAGTGGGATGACATGGGATTCATGAGAAAGGGTGACCGATGATTGGCGTGGACTCAGTGGGCAGAAGAGCCTGTTTCCATGTTGTATGTTTCAATCAATCAATCAGTCAATTAATCAATCAATCAGTCAATTAATCAATCAATCAATTCTGTTAATTTACTTCAACACCAGTGAAGCACTTTGGTAAAGTCTAGGGATTTGAAAGATTTAGTTTAGTTTGGTTTAGTTTAGTTTAGTATAGTTTAGATTAGATTAGATTAGGATTAGATTAGAGATAAGGTATGGAAACAGACCCTTCAACCCACTGAGTCCACACCGACCATCGATCACCCATTCACATTAGTTATCTCACTTTCTCGTCCACTCCCTACACATTAGGGGCAATTTACAGAGGCCAATTAACCTGCAAACCCGCACGTATTTGGGACGTGGGAAGAAACCAGAGCACCCAGAGAAAGCCCACACGGTCACAGGGAGAATGTGCAAACTCCACACAGGGAGCACCCGCAGTCAGGATTGAACATGGTGCTGTGAGGCAGCAGCTCTACCGTTGCGCCACTGTACCGCCCTAAAGGCGCTATACAAATTCCAATTTATTTTGCGTCTAATAATCTTTCAACCGCCTCCTCCTCCTTCTCCCTTTTCTGTTCCCATTTTAATCACCCCAAAGCGTATAACTTGCTATTCTATCTCAGCAACAAATTAAATTTTAAGGTAACACACCATTTCGTATCACCTTTCAAAGCTGGTTTTTTTTGCAATTTGTTCCATCGTAGATTGGTATTTGGGGGAAAAAAACAAATTAAACGTGTTTAAACCGAGGTTAACTGCCGCTTGGCAAAAAAAAAAGTGATCCAGATTTATCACTAATTCATAAACAAATGTAATTAATTTCTGTCCAATTGCTTAAAGTGGAAGCTGTGTTTTATTTAGCAGAAGACGGCAAGCACTGTAAACTCTGCTTCATCTGTTGCCCTGGAAACGTTGTATTGCCAATGTATCCTAATCCCTTGATGACTGCCATTTTATGTGCTGCTGTTGGTTGACATTACAATAATCTGTTCAAGGTCGTGTTTAATTGTTATTTTCAGGCACCTGACCTTATCTATCACAATGTTTAGTGTCTGATTACAATTACTGATTTATACTGACTTAATGTAAGATTCAGAAGATTGTACCACACTATTGTACTACACACATTGCATCCATAATAGCAGGCAGTAAATTGATTCATTAGCTCATAAATCAGTATCCCCTTTTTACTGCTTAGGTACATTTACCGAGATTCGGCTGTCACTTTTTGTTATTTCTGGTGCATGAAAGGCCATCAATTTATTCATACTGTCAGCTTGGCTCAGTTCAATAACGGTCAGACATCTGAGTCTCTCTCCATCCATCCAAATATTCCTGGTGATATTATCTGCGAGTATGCTTTGTCTCGTCTAGTTTAGTTTAGAGATAGAGCGTGGAAACAGGCCCATCGAGTCCGCAACGACTAACGATCACCCCCGACACTAGTTCTATGTTAGACGACACATTAGGAACAATTTACCGAAGCCAATTAACCTACAAACCTGCAAGTCTCGGCAGTTTGGGAAGAAACAGGAGCACCCGGAGAAAACCCATGTGGTCACGGGATGAACGTACAAACTCCATATAGACAGCACCTGAGGTCAGAATTGAACCCGGGCCTCTGGCTCTGTGAGGCAGCAACTCTACCGCTGTGCCACCGTGCCTGTATCAACCTCAGTACTCACCCTACCAAGCACTATCACATCACCTAACAACTGAAATGGCCTGCTACACATCCACTTGACCTCTTGCCCACTAATCAAGCCAATAAAAACACCTGGACAGAGTGGACTTGGAAAGGATGTTTCTCCTAATGGGAGAGACTAGGACCAGAGCGCACAGCCTCTGAATAAAAGGACGTATATTTAGAATTGGGACAAGGAGGCATTTCTATAATCAGAGGGTGGTGAATCTGTGGAATTCATAGCCACAGACGGCGGTAGAGGCCAAGTTATTGAGTATTTGTAAAGAATAACATAACAGAACTTTATTGTCATTCGGGATAAATACCGAACGAAATTTCAGCAGTCACAAAACACAGCAAAAAAAGAAAAGAACACAGGACACACGACCCCAACACAAACATCCATCACAGTGACTCCAAACACCCCCTCACTGTGATGGAAGGCAACAAAACTTCCACTCTCTTCCCCCCGCACCCACGGACAGGCAGCTCGACCCCTGCCGAGGCGACCGACACGCACTGCCCCCGCAAGGGGATGGAAGGCCCCGTGGCCGAGCCGCACCGGGCACTGAAACGTCCCGCGGCTGAGCCGCGCCGGCGATGTTAAGTCCAGCGGCCGAGCCGCGCCGGGCGATGGAAGAGATTGACAGTAAGGGTGTCAAAGGTTACAGGGAGCAGGCAGGAGAATAGGATTGAGACGGAGAAATAGATCAGCCATGATTGAATGACGGAGTAGACTTGATGGGCCGACTGGCGTAACTCTGCTCCAATGTCTTATGGTCTTATACGTTCACTGTGTTATAATGGCAGCTCTGTCATGGCTTAAATACTTATAGAGTCTTTGAGTCATTCAGCATGCAAACAGGACAGTCCGCCCAACTAGTCAATGCAGACCAAGATACCCCATCTAAGCTAGTCCCATTTTCCCGCTTTCTCATATAACTCTAAACCTTTCTTATCTATGTACCTGTCCATGTGTCTTTTAAATGTTGTTATTGTACCAGCCTTGGTTTGACCTGAAAATTCAACATCTCATATGAATTAAACTCCATTAGCCATTCCTCACTACACTCAACCAGTTAAAGTGATAAATTGCGTCTTACAGCTTGGAAACAACTTGCGCATGCCAGCCAACATGTACCATCTACATTAGTCCCACCTGCCTGTGTTTAGCCCCTATCTCTCTCTCAATCTGTCCAATTCAGGTACCTGTCTAATTGCTTCTTAAACATTGCAATCGTCTCTGCCTCAACTACCTCCTCTGGCAGCTCGTTCCCTACACCCACCACCCTTTGTGCGAAAATGACACCCCTCAAATTCCTATCAAATTCTTCCCCCTTCACCTTAAACCTCTGTGCATCTACCCGATCTGTTCCTCTCATGATTTTGTACACCTCTATAAGATCACCCCTCATCCTCCTTTGCTCCAGGGAATAGAGCCCCAGCCTACTCAACCTCTCCCTATAGCTCAGACCCTTCAGTCCTGGAAATATCCTTGTAAATCTACTCTGCACCCTTTCCAACTTAATAACATCTATGTACTAAAACTCTTGTTTATTTGTTTGTTTGTTCCTGAACTACAGCCAAAACGGTACATGATAGCGCGACAGTTTTAGGTCCACCTTACTCACTGGAGGAGGGAGGGGGTGAGGGAAGGGGGGGAGGAGGAGGGGGAGGGGGAGGGGGAGGGGGAGAGGGAGGGGGGAGAGTGGAGGGGAGAGGGGGGGAGTAGAGGGTGCTGCACCACTGCAGGAGTGGTTTGGGCCCAACGGGTCCACTTGGTCTAGTCCTTCCTTGAACTGGTACCCAGAACTGAACATAATACTCTAAATGCAGCCTCACCAATGTCTTATATAACTGCAACATGATCCCCCCAACTACTATACAATAATCTGACTGATGAAGGCCAATGTGCCAAAAGCCTTTTTGACCATCCCATCTACTTGCTTAGCCACTTTCAAGGAACTATGTACCTGCTCTCCTAGATCCCTCTGCTGTACAACACTTCTCAGAGCTCTACTATTCACTGCGTAGGGCTCTGGGATTAAGATAAATCTTGAGAACCATCCTCACTGTATATGATGCCACCTATTTTAGTGTCATCTACAAATTTCAATTTATATGTATATATATATATACTTATATGCCTATGTATACACATATACGCACACACACTCATATATATATATATATATATATATATATACATATATATATACTGAACTTTTTTCATTTATTATATTGTTTACAGAGTGCTATGTTTACATATCTGTTGTGCTGCTGCAAGTAAGAATTTAATTGTTCTGTTTGGGACATATGACAATAAAACACTCTTGACTCTTGACAACATGTTAACCATCAGTGCCCCAGCACCCGTTTTTGAAAACTCACCCATTCTCGCTGGCAGCTGTAATGTATAGAGCCATCTCCCTTCCAAATGTAGGTCATTTGAGCAATCAATCACTGCACTGGTACACATTCATTGCGCTGACTTGATGTGCAAACCAAAAAAGATGATAGTGAAATACCTTTTCGAATTCATGATCGCCCACATATACCGAAAGAAATTGTATCTTTCAATTTATTTCCAGGGAGACGGCTGCAGATGCAGATGTACAGTCATAAATTTGCTGAAAATAGGGCTTTTACTGCAATGATAATGTTCTCTGAGGTGCTGCTTAGAAATGAAGCAATGTTTCTTGTTTTGCACTCCTACTGATAACCAACTTGAAGAGGGATTCTTTTTCAATTATAATTGTGCCTCAAAATAGAACCTCACCAGGGAGGTAATGTGGTTTTGTAAGTAGACATCACCGTGAGCTAGGCAGAGTACACAGGCTCCCTTAATTCTGTGCTGTTTAAAGATTCTGTTACTTTAATGGGTGCGGTGTTGCAAGGATTATGTTAAGAAAACTATGATACAGGAATTACTGAAATAATGTTTGTCTTAAGGGCTCATAAACTGTATTTTGTGCAGGTTTTGTTAATGGTGTACTGGTACTAGGCTGGTTGTGTTCAACAGTAGCTTGTGTGGATGTTTATACAATGGCACCCCTTCCCTTCTCCTTGGCCCCCTACTCTCCCCCTCTTCCCACTTCCCACTTCCCTCTCTACCCTCAGTCTCTCCCTCCGTTCTCTTCCACACTGTCTCCTCTGCTTTTCCACTCTATTTTCTCTCATCCTCTCTCCCAATTTACCCTCCAATTTCCCCACAATCTTCCGAGCATCGTAACACTTCCTGACTTGACTGTCCTCAGCTTTAGTTTACATGAACCAAATTTCTTTGGTCAGAGGGTGGTGAATCTGTGGAAGTCATTGCCGCAGACAGCTGTGGAAGCCAAGTCAATGGATATTTTTAAGGCGGAGATTGACAGATTCTTAATTAATAAAGGTGTCAGCGGTTTTGGGGAGAAAGCAGGAGAATGGGGTTGCGGAGGAAAAGATTTATCAGCCATGATTGAATGGCAGAGTAGACTTGATGGGCCAAATGGCCTAATTCTGCTCCGATAGCGGTACGGTACGGTACGGCACGGTAGCGCAGCGGTAGAGTTGCTGCTTTACAGCGAATGCAGCGCCGGAGACTCAGGTTCGATCCTGACTACGGGTGCTGCACTGTAAGGAGTTTGTACGTTCTCCCCGTGACCTGCGTGGGTTTTCTCCGAGATCTTCGGTTTCCTCCCACACTCCAAAGACGTACAGGTATGTAGGTTAATTGACTGGGTAAATGTAAAAAATTGTCCCTAGTGGGTGTAGGATAGTGTTAATGTGTGGGGATCGCTGGGTGGCACGGACTTGGAGGGCCGAAAAGGCTTGTTTCCGGCTGTATATATATGATATACATATATGATAACGTATGAACATATGAACTTGTGAGACTATGATCCATTTGTTGTGAAGAACGGTAGAGTGGCAGCACCAGAGACCCAGAACTACCAGATCTTGTGCATTTTTCTTATGAGTTACTGCAACAATATTCACAGCTGGATATCACAGTGGCGCAATGGTATAGTCGCTGCCTTACAGTGCCAGAAACCCACGTTCAATCCTGACTATGGGTGCTGCCTGTACGGAGTTTGTATGCCCTTTCAGTGACCATATGGGTTTCCTCTGGGAGGCCCCGTTTCCTCCAACACTCCAAAGATGTACAGGTTGGTAGTTTAATTGGGTCTGGTAAGAATTGTAAATTGTCCCTAGTGTGTAGGATAGTACCAATGTATGGGGTTTGCTGGTCAGCATGGACTGGGTGGGCCAAAGGGTCTTTTTCCCCGGCTGTATCTCTAAAGGAAACCAAACTAAAGCTGTTATTAACCAAGACACTGCAAGACTCTCAAGCTGACTGTCAGACTTCAAGCACCCATCCTGAACTGCATGAAGACCACTTCAAACCAATGTTGGACAAAGTTAAATTGTTATGCTTAATGTTTCGTTGAATTGAATTGGCTGCCTTTGCCACAGCCTATTTAGCTAATGTTTTATTTAAAGTTTTGATGACTAAATTAACCATGTAAAATGATTTTAAAGTATAAATTGAATAATAAAGTGATTAATAATGCATTACCACGCTTTCTTCCTGAAAATGAACTGCTGTATGTACATGAAGGAAAATATGATGTTAATTTTGATTTTAATAAATTATTTACTTTACAAACATAAACTTGAATTTCTGCAAAAGGCTTTCCTAATTTTTTTATTATTAATCTCAAAAACTGAGGTTTAAAATGTATAATGTTGCAAGGTATGAACTATTGATTTCAACTAGAAGTAGCAATCATGTTGCACTAATCCAGCGCTCTGTGAAGTAGGTTTAGCATAAAGCTCTATGTGAAACAAATAGGAGATCATAAGGTCCCTGTGCTCCCATCAGTGTAAACCCCTTAGATTTTAATGCTCTTGAACGTCTACAGGTGTACGGTAGAGAGCATATTGACCTCCTCCATGCACCCATCTCCCCAATCCCCTACTTCCTGTTTAGAATTTAATTCAGTTTAGAGTTTACAGATACAGAGTGGAAACAGGCCCTTCGGCCCACGGAGTCCGCGCCGACCAGCGATCACCCCGAACACCGACGCTATCCTACACACACGAGAGACAAGTTACAATTTACAGAAGCCAATTAACATACAAACCTGTACGTCTTTGGAGGGTGGGAGGAAACCGGTGCACCCGGAGAAACCCATGCAGGTCACAGGAAGAACCTCTCAAACATCGTAAAGACAGCACCCGTAATCAGGATCAAATATAGACATAGAAACATAGAAAATAGGTGCAGGAGTAGGCCATTCGGCCCTTCGAGCCTGCACCGCCATTCAATATGATCATGGCTGATCATCCAGCTCAGTAACCTGTACCTGCCTTCTCTCCATACCCCCTGATCCCTTTAGCCACAAGGGCCACATCTAACTCCCTCTTAAATATAGCCAATGAACTGGCCTCAACTACCTTCTGTGGCAGAGAATTCCACAGACTCACCACTCTCTGTGTGAAGAAATGTTTTCTCATCTCAGTCCTAAAAGACTTCCCCCTTATCCTTAAGCTGTGACCCCTAGTTCTGGACTTCCCCAACATCGGGAACAATCTTCCCGCCTCTAGCCTCTCCAACCCCTTAAGAATTTTATATGTTTCTATAAGATCCCCCCTCAGTCTTCTAAATTCCAGCGAGTACAAACCAAGTCTATCCAGTCTTTCTTCATATGAAAGTCCTGCCATCCCAGGGACTCTGGCGCTGTAAGGCAGCAACTCTACAGCTGCGCCACCGTGCCTCCCCTTTTATCCACCTCTTTCCCCTCCACCCATGTCCCTTTCCATCCCATCCCTCCCTCCAGCTTTATATTTCCCTTTGTCTGGTATCTGAACACTGTGGACTGCTTGGCAGTAATCATGTATACTCTTTATGCTGACTGGAGAGCACGCAACAAAACGTTTTTTCACTGTACCTTGACACATGTGACAATAATAAATGAAAGTAAACTAAACTAAAATGTTTCACTCTCCTCTCGTTATCTGGCACCCATTTGTCTCCTTTTCATTTCCAGCCTTTTTCATCTACTCCACAATTTCATCTGTAATTCAAATAAGCCCACCCCCTCACCTGTATCCACCTATCACTTGCTAGACTTTGTCCCAATCCCACCTCTTTGTCAGCCTTCCCAACCCCCAACCCCCGCCACAGTCTGATGAAGGGTCCCAACCAGATACGTCACGTGTCCATCCTCTCCTCCGATGTTACCTGACCCGCTGAGTTACTCCAGCACTTTGTTAGTTTCACTAGTTATCATGTTTATTTACACCCGATACATTTAACCTACTAACCCGCACGACTTTGGGATGTGGGAGGAAAGCGGAGTACCCAGAGAAAACCCACACGGTCACAGGGAGAACGTGTAAGCTCCACACTGACCGCACCTGAGGTCAGAATCGAAACTAGGGTCTCTGATGCTGTGGGGCAGTGGCTCTACCAGCTGCGTCACTGTGCCACTTCCAGGACAAAACAGATGTTTGTAGGCGATGCTGCTCCCACACCTGCTGCTCAAGACTACAAGAAATTACAGAGACTTATAGGTGTAGCCTCGTCCGTCACACAGACCAGGCTCCCCACCATCTACACTTCACACTGCCTAGGGAAAGCAGCCAACATCATTAAAGATCTTTTGATTGGGCTTGATTGGATTCATGTGGGCTTCTTTGGGCTTGATTGGATTCATGGCTAGTATTAACTGTAGAAACACGGAACTCCAGATGTTGTTTTATAATCTTTTTGTCTCACACCTTCTGCCTTTTTTATCTCAGGCCTTTGTCCAAACATCTGCCTATCAAAAAACCTTCCTCACCTTCCAGCCTTCCTCATCTCTTCCAGCTTCCTTTCCCCCTCCACAATCATCTGATGGAGGGAGGGTCCCGAGCCGAAACATCACCTCTCCGTGTTCTCCAGAGATGCTGCCTCGCCTGTTGAATTACTTCAGCACTTTGTGTCTTCTGTTGTTTATCTGATTTGATTGGATGGAATGCAAACTAAAGCTTTTCGCTATAGCACAGTACACAAGCCAATAACAAACCTAAACCTAAACCTCAAGACGTTGAGGTGGTCCCATGTTGGTTTGTGACATGAAGATAGACACAAAATTACTGGAGTAACTCAGTGGGACAGATAGCATCTCTGGAGAGAAAGAATGGGCGACGTTTCGGGCAGGGCAGTGTCTCGAAGGTCCATTCTTGACTTGGAAGGGTGTGATCTCAAGAGAAACAGTGGAGAACTGTGGAACTGGTAAAAGAATGAGGGAGGAGGAAGGGGGCAAAGAGGGAGGGGGGAGGGTTGGGAAGTATGAGTTGAAGTTAGTTAAAGTTAGAGAGTTCAATGTTCATACCACTGGATTATAAGCTGCCCAAGCGAAACGTGAGATGCTATTAGTCCAATTTGCGTGTGGCTTCACTCTGGTTACATAATGTCCAGAGAGCCAGTTTACCAGGGCTCTATTGCTGCAGAGATCCCAAATGTACTATTTATGCAAAGGGAATTAAACTAAAACAGTGGTTCAAAAATTCACCCATCAGGTGTGAATCATTTATTTCCATGAGTAACCGTTTAACCAACAAGATGTCTTTTACAAAGGCAAAACGTGCTGTAAATACTCAACAGGTGTGTTCTGACAAAAAAATCATCCACTTGAAAGGTTTAATTTGTTTCTCCTGCCACAGATGCAGCCTGACCTTTATCTTCCAGCAATTTTCGTTCTTAATTTCAGTATTTAGTTCAGTTCAGTTCAGTTTTGGGATGCAAAGTGGAAACAGGCCCTTTGGCCCTCCGAGTCCACGCTGACCAGCGATCTCTGTACACTAGCACCATGTTACACAAAAGGGATAATTTACAATCTTTACTGAAGCCATTTAGCCTACAAACCTGCATGTCTTTGGATGTGGGAGGAAACTGGAGCACCCAGGAAAAACCCGGGCCATGGGGAGAACGTACAAATTTCGTACAAACAGCACCCGTACTTAGGATCAAACCCGGGTCCCTGGCACTGTAAGGTAGCAACTCTGCCTCTGCACCACCTCTGCAGGTAACTGCAGGTTTTTGTTTTTTTTCACAAGTTGTCTTTTATACATGAAGGTGTTGATCAGAATGACTAAATTATGTGCCTGACCAATAGTCAGAGAGCCACACCGTCCGGAAACAAGCCCTGCGGCCCAACTTCTCAATGCCGACCAAGATGCCCCATCTACACTAGTCCCACCTACCTGCGTTTGACCCATGTCTCTCTAAACCTTTCCAATCCATGTATCTGTCCAAATGTTTGTTTTAAATGTTGCGATAGTACCTGCCTCAACTACCTCCTCTGGCAGCTTGTTCCATATACCTACCACCTTCCGTGTGAAAAAGCTGCCCCTCAGGTTCTTTTTAAATCTTTCCCCTCTCACCTTAAATCCACATCCTCTGGTTCTTGATTTCCCCTACTCTGGGAAAAGTCTGTGCATTTACCTTATCTTTTCACCTCATGATTTTCATGAGTTCAGAAGAGCCCATGGAGTCTAGTCCACCATTCAAACATGGCTGATCTATCGTTTCCTCTCAACCCCATTCTCCTGCCTTTTCCCCATTACCCTTGACACCCATACCAATCAAGCCTTAAAACTACCCAATGACCTGGCCTCCACAGACGTCTGCAGCAATGAATTCCACAGATTCACCACACTAAAGAAATTCCTCCTCATCTTATTCTGAGGTATGTCCTTTTATAAAACATGGATCAAAAAAAAACTCAAAGCATTAATTTAATCATTTTATCACGGGCAGTAAAGGACCAATGAAAGCTATATCATCATGTAATCTTGGGGAATATATTAAATCAATGTTTTATTTTAATTATGAATTTTATCAACACCATCAGTGCAATTATTGAGACTGAGAGATTGTGTGTTATCTGCGACAGTCTTTGATTATGTCCTCTTGTGTAATATTGGATTTGTAAATCATATATTACCCGTGAATTATAGTTATGAAATCACAGCAATATGTGAAAATTATAAACATCTGTTTATTATCAAATTCATTCTTGTTAAACGATGCTTTGAATAATGCAGTCGACAAAAACAATCAAAGCATTGCTTGTTTTGTCAGTTGCTGTGAGCTGTATGCAGAGTTACCAGAAATTAAAATTCACAGGGACGGCACAGTGATGCAGCTGGTAGAGCTGCTGCCTCACAGCACCAGAGACCTGGGTTCGATTCCGACCTCGGGTGCTGGTCTGTGTGGAGTTTCAATGTTCTCCCCGCGACCGCGTGGGTTTCCTCTTGGTGCTCCAGTTTCCTCCCGCATCCCAAAGGCGTGCGGGTTTGTAGGTTAATTGGTCCTCTGTAAATTGCCCCTAGTGTGTAGGGAGTGGATGAGAAAGTGGGAAAACATAGAACTAGTGTGAAACGGGTGATTGCTGGTCTGCGTGGACTCGGTAGGCCGAAGGCCCTGTTTCCTCGCACTTTTAAACCATCCACAAAACAGAAAAAAAAACAAGATCCTTCATCAAAAATAAACCATCACCAAAGAAATCAAGGAGATATTAAGTCAGGTGGCCATTAATTTGCTCAATAACAAGTCTCAGGAGAATGAAAATGCTGGAATCTTTCATGCTGTGGCTCTAAAATAAAACTAAATTCAATAAAGAACACTGACATAAATTATCTTTTCTTGTAGAGATCTGCTTAAATGTCGAAATTCTACTTTTACTCTGGCTCTCCCATGTCCGAAAGAACCATTTACATCACGGCAGGAGAGGCTAATGGAGATTTTTTTCACCAAAGGGATGTCAGAGGCCTGGAACTCAGTGCCTGAAGAAGTGCTGGGAGTAGAAATAAAGAGAATGGACGGCATGGTGGCACAGCGATAGTGCTGCTGCCTTACAGCGCCAGCGACCTGGGTTCGATCCTGACAACGGGTGCTGTCTGTTTGGAATTTGTACCTTCTCCCTGTGACCCTGTAGGTTCCCTCCGGGAGCTCCAGTTTCCTCTCACCCTCCAAAGATGTGCAGGTTTGTAGGTAAATCGGTTTCAGAAAAATTGTAAATTGTCCCGAGTGTAGGATAGTGTTAGTGTACAGGAATCTCTGGTCGGCATAAACTCGGTGGGACGTAGTGCCTGTTTCCGGGCTGTGTCTCTAAACTAAACTAAAAACTACGTCCTTTGTGCAACTGCCATTGGAACAGAAGGCGGGAGTGATCTCAGGCTGGATGACTATTTTTTCAACCATGACATAGCCCAAATGCCTCCCTCTGTGTTAAGCATTTTTTTGATTCATTGATTAATACAAGTATTTACAAAATCGTAAATAGCTCATTTATCATCGCACTGATGAATCTTATAAACAAAGGCAGATTAGAACAATTTCATGTGTAGGAAGGAACTGCAGATGTTGATTTATACTGAAGATAGACACAAACTGCTGGAGTAACTCAACAGATCAGGCAGCATCTCTGGAGAATAGGAATAGGTGACGTTTTGGGTCTGAACCCCTCTTCAGGCTGAAAGATAGAAATGGGTGGGCCATTATGGACTCTATCCTTTCTGAGGTCACCTGTTGCCGGCCCTGATTTGTTCTGGCCTTTTCTCACCTCCAGTCTTCCCCCCCTCAGCCTCCACCTCTATCTATCTAGGTTAATTGGTCTCTGTAAATTGCCCCTTAGAATGTAAGGAGTGAAGGAGGGATAACAGAACTAGTGTGAACACAATATTTGGCATGGACTTGATGGGCCAAATGGCCTGTTTCCATGCTGTGTAATTTAATTCTTCAAAATATTTGTCATCTGTTCTAATATTATCTTCTGTGACTTAGTATACTGACAGTCCTATTGTGAAGTGGCTTTAATTGAAGACACAACGAACTGCAGTTGTTGGTATAGAGAAAGTGACACAAAGTACTGGAGTAACAACGGGTCAGGCAGCTTATCTGGAGAACATGAATAGCTGATGTTCTTCTTCTATCTTTATCTCACTTCTATTGTGTTTTCATCTCTGGCCTTTCCTTCAACCATCTGCCTCTCAAAAACCTTCCTCAACTATGAGGAAAGACACAAAATGCTGGAGTAACTCAGTGGGTCAGGCTTCATCCCTGGAGAACATGGATAGGTGACGTTTTGGATCGGGACCTAGTCTTCACATCTGAAATCACATCCACCCATGCTCTTTAGGGATGCTGCCTAATCCGCTGAGTTCCTCCAGCGCTTTGTGTCTTCCCTTGATAGCGAATGGTATGTTGGCATTCATAGCAAGAGGATTTGAGTTTAGGAGCAGGGAGGTTCTGCTGCAGTTGTACAGGGCCTTGGTGAGACCGCACCTGGAGTATTGTGTGCAGTTTTGGTCTCCTAACCTGAGGAAAGACGTTCTTGCCTTAGAGGGAGTACAGAGAAGGTTCACCAGATTGATCCCTGGGATGGCGGGACTTTCATATGAGGAAAGACTGGATAGACTGGGCTTGTACTCGCTGGAATTTAGAAGACTGAGGGGGGATCTTATAGAAACAAATAAAATTCTTAAGGGGTTGGAGAGGCTAGATGCGGGAAGATTGTTCCCGATGTTGGGTGAGTCCAGAACCAGGGGTCACAGCTTAAGGATAAGGGGGAAGTCGTTTAGGACCGAGATGAGAAAACATTTCTTCACACAGAGAGTGGTGAGTCTGTGGAATTCTCTGCCGCAGAAGGTAGTTGAGGTCAGTTCATTGGCTATATTTAAGAGGGAGTTAGATGTGACCCTTTTTGCTAAAGGGATCAGGGGGTATGGAGAGAAGGCAGGTACAGGCTACTGAGCTGGATGATCAGCCATGATCATATTGAATGGCGGTGCAGGCTCGAAGGGCCGAATGGCCTACTCCTGCACCTATTTTCTATGTTTCTATGTTTCTATAAACCAGCATCTGCAAGTCCTTATTACTACTTCCTCACCTGTATCCACCTATCACTTGCCAGACATTGTCCTGCCTCCACTTCTTTTCCAACTTTCGCACCCCTCCACTACAATCAGATTGAAGAAGGGTCCCTATTCGAAACGTCATCTATCCATGTTCTCCAGAGATGCTGCCTAATCAATTGAGTTTCTCCAGCAGCATGCATCTGTCTTTATTAAAGGTTGTGTTGTCAATGTGCAAGTGTGTGGTTACCCACAGTGAAAGTGATTGTGCCATATTTACTTCACCAGCTCATTCATTTCCTTTGCACAGTTGTTAATTACTCTAATGCATCTTCAAAGGTTTGTATGTCAAACTGTTTCAGTTTGCTGTAAGAAAATAACTGCAGATGCTGGTACAAATCGAAGGTATTTATTCACAAAATGCTGGAGTAACTCAGCAGGTCAGGCAGCATCTCAGGAGAGAAGGAATGGGTGACGTTTCGGGTCGAGACCCTTCTTCAGACTGATGTCAGGGGGGCGGGACAAAGGAAGGATATAGGTGGAAACAGGAAGATAGAGGGAGAACTGGGGAGGGGAGGGGAAGAGAGGGACAGAGGAATTATCTAAAGTTGGAGAAGTCAATGTTCATACCGCTGGGCTGCAAGCTGCCCAAGCGAAATATGAGGTGCTGTTCCTCCAATTTCTGGTGGGCCTCACTATGGCACTGGAGGAGGCCCATGAAAGAAAGGTCAGACTGGGAGTGGTGAGGTCCAGAAACGGGAGGGAGATGTCGGAGATAGTTCCTCTCTTAGCCATTCTCCTGCCTTCTCCCCATAATCCCTGACAATGTACTAGTCAAGAATCTGTCAATCAGTGAAGATCCAATGACGGCCTCCACAGCCGTCTATGGCAATGAATTCCACATTCACCACCCTCTGACTAAAGAAATTCTTTATGAAAGGGAAATCATGCTTGACTAATCTGGAATTATTTGAGGATGTAACAAGTAGAATGGATAAGGGAGAGCCAGTGGATGTGGTGGATGTGGTGTATCTGGACTTTACAAGAGATTAGTGTGCAACATTAGAGCACATGGTATTGGGGGTAGGGTATTGACATGGATAGAGAACTGGTTGGCAGACAGGAAGCAAAGAGTAGGACTTAACAGGTCCTTTTCAGAATGGCAGGCAGTGACTACTGGGGTGCCTCAAGGCTCGGTGCTTTTTATACAATTTATATTAACGATTTAGAAGAGGGAATTAAATGTGACATCTCCAAGTTTGCCGATGACACAAAACTGGGTGGCAGTGTGAGCTGCGAAGTGGATGCTCTGAGGCTGCAGGATGACTTAGATAGGTTGGGTGAGTGGGCAGATGCGTAGCAGATGCAGTATAATGTGGATAAATGTGAGGTTATCCACTTTGGTGGCAAGAACAGGAAGGCAGATTATTATCTGAATGGTGTCAGATTAGGAAAAGGGGAGGTGCAACGAGACCTGGGTGTACTTGTACATCAGTCACTGAAAGTAAGCGTGCAGGTACAGCAGGCAGTGAAGAAAGCTAATGGCAAGTTGTCCTTCATTGAGAGAGGATTTGAGTTTCGGAGCAAGGAGGTCCTATTGCAGTTGTACAGGGCCCTGGAGAGACTGCACATGGGATATTGTGTGCAATTTTGGTCTCCTAATTTGAGGAAGGACATTATTGCTGTTGAGGGAGTGCAACGTAGGTTCACCAGGTTAATTCCCGGGGTGGCTGGACTGACATATGATGAAAGAATGGGTCGACTGGGCTTGTATTCACTGGAATTTATGAAGGATGAGAGGGGATCTTTTAGAAACATATAAAATTCTTAAAGGATTGGACAGGGTAGATGCAGGAAATTTTTTCCCAATGTTGGGGGATGTTTTCAAGAGAGAGTTAGATTTAGCTCTTAGGCCTCAAGGAATCAAGGGATATGCGGAAAAAGGCAGGAACGGGGTACTGATTTTAGATGATCAGCCATGATCATCTTGAATGGCGGTACTGGCTCGAAGGTCCAAATGGTCTACTCCTGCACCTATTTTTCCTCTGTTTCTAAATTCTTCCTCTCTCCTTTCTAAAGATATGTCCTTTTATTCTGGGGCTGTGGCCTCTAGTCCTAAACTTTCGCAATAGTGGAAACATTCTCTCAACATCCACTCCATACTGTCCTATTTCTGTCTAATATTTAGCTCCCAATTAATATTCATCCATTTTAACATTGTGGGTTGAGTGTAAATTGCCTGGCAATTTGCAACAGTAAAGATACAACCCCTACATTACAACACCTCCATAATTTCAAAGGTACTGCACTGATTGCAAAGAACTCTGTGATGTTTGAGAAATGCCACGGAAATAAATCCTGCTCTCATCCATTTTGGCAGCAAGGAAAATAACAAGATAATTCGTTACTCTTCCTAAAGATGAGAATGCATCAGTGCTAGTTAAAAAATTGTCGTTACCTCTTTGCTTTTGCACTAGAAGGTTCCATGCTGAAGACCAAGGATTACATGTTATTTTGGTCACCCTTCAAAGTTTTTTGGTTGATTGAAAGATCCAGAATGGAAACAGGCCCTGCAGCCCACCAATTCCACACCGACCATTGATCACCCATTCACACTAGTTCTATGTTATCCCACTTTTGCATCCATTCCCTACACATTCGAGGCAATTTACAGAGGGTCAATTAACCTACAAACCTGCACGTCTCTAGGATGTGGGAGGAAATCGGAGCACCCGGAGGAAACCCACACGGTCGCAGGGAGAACGTGCAAACTCCACACAGACAGCACTCGAGGTCAAGATTAAACCCGGATCTCTGGCACTGGTATGGGCAGCACAATGGTGCAGCGGTTGCTTTGCTGCCTTACAGCGCCAGAGACCCGGGTTTGATCCTGACTGCGGGTGCTGTCTGAACAGAGTTTGTACGTTCTCCCCGTGACCTGCGTGGGTTTTCTCCGGGTGCTCCAGTTTCGTCCCACACTCCAAAGACGTACAGGTTTGTGGCTTAATTGGATTTGATTAAATAGTAAATTATCCCTCGTGTGTAAAATATTGGTAGTGTGAGGGGATCGTTAGTCAGTGCGGACTCAGTGGGCTGAAGGGCCTATTTCTGCACTGTATTTCTCAGCTAAACTAAACTACCAGCTGTGCCACTGTGTTGCCCTTTAGCCAGATTTTTCGCTCCTGCTGTATAAAACTGTATAATCGAGTTTATCTTGCCTCTCCTCATTCTTCCCCCTGTAATATATCACTGCATTAAATCCCCTCTGCATCATGCCTGCTGTTTTCACTACTCTAAGTGCTGAAGTGAACCATTTTCCTCTGGCAATGAAATCCTTCTTTTTTGAATGGATGTAAAATGTGTTATCAAAGGCAGATTTTCTAACCAACATCTTTATGAAACCCGACGAACATTGTAAATATTTTATTAAATGTCGAACGAAATGAAAATGTTACATTTAGGTCAGTGTATTGAAAAAATTATATGGTGTGGATGCCTTTATGTTCCATTAATTGTAACACAGATAGTGGTGCCAAATATAATGAGCTATGCAAAGCACTGCGGAACAGAAGGTGCCTGAAATCCCCACTGTATTCTGTGAATTAATTGGGTGGTATGCAGTGCAAGATCATATATGCAAAGCTGAAGAGCACCAGTGAAACAATGCTACATGCACTCTAATTTGTTAAATCCATTTTCATTCGCGGTATTTGATTTAGCCCTGGTCGGTGGATGAATGCTTCGTAAATCTAAAAGCTCTCCCTGTTAAATGACTGCTCCTGCATTCAATTTATTTTTTTTCCCTCTCTCTCTCTCGCCTTGTTGCAAATGCAATATGGTGTGCTGAGAAGTTGTTGGTATTCAGCCCGAGACCACAGCCTTGGAGTGAAGTTAACCGCCACTAGTGCTCCACGCCAGTCCATCCGACACACATCTGTGAGAGGGAAACGTTTATTTTGCTAGACTCATTAAGCCGACCGAATAACATTGCTCTCACTCCACCCACTGATCTGCCGTGCGGGGCTTTCAGCAGTAGCAGGTGTCACGTACAGTGGCGGCTTTTGGCTTTGCAAACAATTAACATGTACAATGAAATATTGATCTTTAGAATGATTACACTGGTCTTGTAAAGCGGGAGACAAGTATTCACTGAAAGAGCCCTGTGCTGTGTAGAACGAGCGATGAAGCTACACACACAATAAATATTTAATAAGAAATCCCTTCTGGTGGGATCTGTGCTCTCACAGCATCTCATTACCACGTCTGGGAATTGCATCTTCATTGTCAATTGCTTAATTACTTTCAGAAAGAGTTGGAATGTGAGGTTGCTTGGGACAAACTCATTAAACTATCTGGCAGCATTTAGCATCCCTCATCATGAACCTCATTTAGCACTGTAATGGATTTTTTCTTTTTTACCACTCAGGTTTAGTTTTATATATATTTGTGTGCGTGCATGTGTGCGTGCTTGCGTGTGTGTGTGCATGTGTGTGTGTGTGTTTGCATGTGTGTGTGTCTGTGCGTGTGCGTGTGCGTGTGTGCATGTGTGTGTGCGTGTGCATGTGTGTGTGTGTGTGCATGTGTGTGCGCGTGTGTGTGTGTGTACCTTCCCCATTTCCACAAATGCTCGAGCAGTCCATGTGCAATTAATTGCTAATGAAAGGTGTCTGTCAGCTTGGTTTCTCCCTGCATGCTGCCAGGCTGATTGACACTGTCAGCAGCCCAGAGCCGGAGAATGCTGTAATGTGACAGATTGTGTTCCACAAAAATGCTAAGTGAGAAGTGAGGATTTGTGATTTCCAATGCCTTTAGTTACGCCGCTGACAGTTCTGATGTCTGCTGCTTTCAAGAAGGCACAGAGCATCTCAGCAGCCCCTACTGGAAACCAGGAACCATAACACCACCAGCTTACCCCCATTCACCTGTAACTTGGAGGGTCACCTTTCATTCAAGTGTTAAGCATGGACAATGTTATTAGGTGTGGACACAGTGACGTAATTATTACATGGTCTCATCAGGGGTCAATGGTTCCTTTATTATCACGTATACTAAGGCACAGTGAGCTTCGTTATTTTTGCACACTTTTTGCTGGGCAACACAGTGGAGCAGCAGTAGAGTTGCTACTTGACAGCGTCAGAGACCCGGGTTCGATCCTGACCTTGGGTGCCCCCTGAGTCTGCATAGCCAATGATCACTAGTTCCTACGTTATCCCAATTTTGCATCTACTCCGTACACACTAGGGGCAATTTACCGAGGCCTGTTAACTTACAAACCTGATGCGGGAGGGAAAATGGAGCACATGGAGAAAACCAACAGGGGGAACGTGCAAACTCCGCACGGACAGGATGGAACCCGGGTCCCTGGCGTTGCAAGGCAGCAACTCTATCACTGTGCCACTGTGCCACCCAGTTACTACACTTCCAGACTACTGCCTTTAAACCTTTTAGGGGCGACACAGTGCCGTAGTGGTAGAGTTGCTGCTTTACAGCACCGATGTCCCTCTCCTCGCCCGGCCATCTTCAATCTCCATGCCCCGGGGTGCACCAGGGCAGCCAACCTTGTGGGCACGGAAGGTAAGACCTTCACATGATTTCTCATGGCATCATTTTTTTTAATGCTATGAATTTCTTTAAGCAGTGAAATCAGAGTGTGTACCACTCCTCTGTTGGCCTTAGTTGCATCTTATCTATCCATCTGGCACTTAAGTGACTGTCTCAAGCACTGTGTTAAGTGACTCACTAAGAAACAATTCGACAAGAATATCTCTGGGAGGTTTTTTTTTAATGAAAGGGACCTTGCTCCAAATTAGCGTCAGAAAGGATGTTCCTTTAGGCTGTGGAGGAGATTCCCCATAGCTGTCGATGACATGTCAGATTGAATGATCATGCCATTAGTACTATGTGTGGATTTCCAGTGTCATTGTTCAGGAAGAGTTAGGAGTTACCTTAGCTACCTTTTTAGTTTAATTGTTTTGTTTAGTTTAGAGATACAGCACGGAAACAGGCCCTTTGCCCAACCAGTCTGCAGCAACCAGCAATCTCCGTACACTTACACTATCCTACACACTAGGGACAATTTATAATTTTTACTGAATCCAATTAACCTACAAACCTGTACGTCTTTCGAGTGTGGGAGGAAACTGGAGCACCCAGAGAAAATCCATCCAGGTCACGGGGAGATGTCCCCGATGTTGGGGGAGTCTCGAACCAGGGGCCACAGTTTCAGAATAAGGGGTAGGCCATTTAGAATGGAGATGAGGAAAAACTTTTTCACTCAGAGAGTTGTGAAGCTGTGGAACTCTCTGCCTCAGAAGGCAGTGGAGGTCAATTCCCTGGATGCTTTCAAGAGAGAGTTAGATAGAGCTCTTAAGGATAGCGGAGTCAAGGGATATGAGGAGAATGCAGGAACAGGGTACTGATTGTGAATGATCAGCCCTGATCACGGTGAATGGTGGTGTTGGCTCAAAGGGCCGAATGGCCTACTCTTGCACCTATTGTCTATTGTCTATTGAGAACAAACTCTGCACAGACAGCACCCGTCGTTAGGATCAAACATGGGTCTCTGGCACTGTGAGGCTGCAACTCTACCACTGCACCACCATTCTTCACAACAATTTTTTTATAGTCTCACAAGTTCATGTTGATGAGTCATAGGAGCAGATTTAGGCCACCAAGTCTACACTGCCATTCAATCATGGCTGATCTATCTTTCTCTCCTAACCCTATTCTCCTTCCTTCACCCCATAACCCTTGATACCCGCACTAATCAGGAACCTGTCAATCTGCATCTTAAGAATACCCAATGACTTGGCCTCCACAGCTGTCTGTGGCAATGAATTGCACAGAATTACCATCCTCTGACTGAAGAAATTCCTCCACCGCCTTTCTAAAGGTACGTCCTTGTATTCTGAGATTAAGCCCTCCAGTCCTTCACCCTCCCACTGGTGAAAACATCCTCTCTGCATCCAATCTATTCAGGCCTTTCACTATTCGGTAAGTTTCAATGAGGTACCCCCCCTCCCAACCCCCCCCCCCCCCCACCCCCCCCCCCCCCCCCCCCCCCGATCCTAAACTCCCGGGAGAACAGGCCCGGTGCCGTCAAAAGCTCATCATACGTAGTCTAACTGTTTTAGAGATACAGCATGGAAACGGGCCCGTAGGCCCACCAAGTCCACGCCGACCGTCGTTCACCCATTCACACTAGTTCTATGTTGTCCTGCTTTCCCGTTGTCCCGCTTTCACATCCACTCCCTGCACACCAGTGGCAATTCGCAGAAGTCAATTAACCGACAAACCTGCACTTCTTTGGGTTGTTGGAGGGAAACCGGAGCACCCGGAGAAAACCCACGCGGTCAAGCATCTGGTTGACTGGATACTGAACTATCAGCATTGCCCCTTCAATCTTCAGCCCAGGGGTAACACGCGGCAAGACAACCACGGGTGCTCTCTGTATGGAGTTTGTACGTTCTCTCCGTGATCTGCGCGGGCTTTCTCCGGGATCGCTGCTTCCGTCCCACACTCCAAAGACGTACAGGGTTGTTGGCTAATTGGCTTGGTAAATTGTCCCCAGTGTGTGTAGGATAGTCTTAGTGTGCGGGGATTGCTGGTCAGCACGGACTCGGTGGGCTGAAGGGCCTGTTTCCATGCTGTAACTCTAAACTAAACTGCATGTAGGAATATTGGTTTCATTTCCAATGCCTAATATAAAGGTGTGATGCGAATAATTCTCAATATTTGTCACAATTATTTTGTTTTTTTGGTTGCAGATGCAGTAAGTGTTGTTTCTCATGCATGCCTCTGGGCCGAGATGACATTTGGATCACCCCACTATGACCATGTACCCCGATAATGATGGAAGCCCTCCCCACCTTTCAGCCCCATACCACAACTGCTCTTTATGCAGACATGGCCAGGTCTTGGCAAGAGGAGGGTCACACCATTACTGTATCTGCAACCCTTAGTGTCTTGGAGCCATCCACTGACACAATCTTCTGCAAGGTCTAAACGCAATTCTAAAAGCAATTGCAAAAGCACTTGCCTTGCTGAAGGTCAACTCTAATCTATCCAAATACTCTGATGAGATAGGTGCGGCACAGTGGTGCAGTGGTAGAGTTGCTGCCTTACAGTACCAGAGACCCGGGTTCGATCCTGACTACGGGTGCTGTCTGTACAGTTTGTACATTCTCCCTGTGACCCCGTGGATTTTTTCCGGGTGCTCCAGTTATCTCCCACATCCCAAGGACATGCAAGTTTGTAGGTTAATTGGCTCCTGTAAATTGTAAATTGTCCCTAGTGTGTCGGATAGTGCTTGTGTACGGGGTGATCGCTGGTCAGTGCACACTCGGTGGGCCGAAGGGCCTGTTTCCACGCTATATCTCTGAAGTCTAAAGTCCAAAGGAGGTGTTGGACGTAATAACAATGGTAACATTTATGTTACAAACTGAAAAATTGTGAAACAGCACCTCGTATTCCATGGGTAGCTTACAACCCAATGGTATGAACATTGAATTCTCCAATTTGAGATAACCTCCAACTAACCCCATCCCGGCCCCATAGCAGAAGCATCCACGTCGCGGGGCTGGAAACTGGAAGTGACCTGCGCAAATACTGCTGCCACCGTCGTCTACTGTACAAGTGATGCCTCCCACTGATTGTCGCCGGAAGCTTGTGCCCTTTTCTGGACGGACGATGACAGTGATGTAACATTTGAATGACGAACACGAAAGAAGAAGACCCCATCCCACCCCTCTCTTCCCCCCTTCCTTATCCTGTGCCCCAGCTGGACTCCCACTTTCATTCGACTAACCCCCATCCCCTCCCTCCCTCCCCCCCCAGTACTTTCCTCTCCCTGGCGTCACAATCCGCTACTCTACAAATTTGTCTCACAACTACTGTTATTTTCTCTGGCCTTTGTTTCAACTGTCACCCTGTCAAAAAGATCCCCCTCGCCCGTGTTGACCTATTACCTACCACACTTTTCCCTTTGTGTCGGCCTTTTCCAGCTTTCTTCCCCCCACTCCCCACTGTCAGTCTGAAGATAGCGGAGTCAGGGGGTATGGGGAGAAGGCAGGAACGGGATACTGATTGTGAATGAACAGCCATGATCACGGTGAATGGCGGTGCTGGGCTCGAAGGGCCGAATGGTCTCCTCCTGCACATATTGTCTATTGTCTATTGTCTATTGTCTTAAGGGTCACGACCCAAAACGTCACCCATTCCTTCTCTCTAGAGATGCTGCCTGTCCCGCTGAGTTCCTCCAGCCTTTTGTGTCCATATTGATTTACTCCATCGCTTTGTGTCCTTGTTGGACATTTACAAGACATCTAGACAGGTACTTGAATGAACAGGGCAGAGAGGCATGTGGAATTAATGCAGGCAAGTGGAATTAGTATAAGTAGGTGCAATGGTCAGCTTGGATGAGATGGGCCACGTGGCCTGTTTCTGTGCTGCACTAAACTATGACCTTATAAATCCCAACCTGACACGTCACCGATCCATGTTCCAACACTTTGTGTCTTTTCTTCAAGCTTCAGTGCATGGAATCTACCTTCCTACTGCTAATTAGGTTGGGAGAAATAGTGCTCATTTTGGACAAATTCAAATTGATGGTTAAGTTATTTATGTAAATTGCATTCATTAACAGATTGACATTCTTAGGATCTGTGCAGACGAAATTGAGTACCTCTTTCCCATTAATTAGTGTCCATGTGACATATATACTTCCTCCAAGCAAACTAGTGAAAGCCCCTCATTACACCACCTCTAGATCACATAACGCAATGTTCTCGGATTCGTGCGTCATATTCCGCCATTAGTGCTGTCTTCACTTCATTAAGTCCTTGGTTACACATATTATATAAAATACATGTAGGGGCCACGTTCAACAGTGCTACTTAATTGAAAGGTAAGAATCACCTCCATAAATTACTTGAGTTTGGCTTTCAAGACATGCACCCTATTGTTAAATTGCAGCCTTTTACTCAACCCCAGCTGCTCATAATTCCGCATGCGAAACATTATGAGGAGCAGATTTTCAATTGTGCATGAACCTAAACATATTGAATTAAATACACCCTTTACACATTGCTCAGCAACAAGGAATAACTCCTCAACAGTTCTGGTCTGCCCATGCTGAAATAATGTAGTGGGGCTATGGTTCTTGTCCGGTAGTTGACTAAATAATCTCGGCTGACACTCCATTCAACGTTGATGAATGCGACTTTGCCAGATGTCTAACACCAATGGGCTAGCCTGAAGAAGGGTCCCGACCCAAAACGTCACCTATTCTTTATCTCCAAAGATGCTGCCTGACCCGCTGAGTTACTCCAGCATTTTGTGTCTGTCTTCGGTGGAAACCAGCATCTGCAGTTCCTTCCTACACATTTTGTCTGCTCCACTAGAAAATCTACTCCAGATATGCCTGCATTGAGGAAACTTCTCCGACGGGTGTTCTGGAACACCATCTCTCGCTGCTCCCCCTCTGTGATTCCTCCTGCTCTACGACCACGTTCATAAGTTCATAAGTGGTATGGGCAGAATTAGGCCATTCGGCCCATAAAATCTACTCCGCCATTCAATCATAGCTGATCTATCTCTCCCACCTAACCACAGTCTGCTGCCTTCTCCCCATAATACCTGACACCTGTACTAATCAAGAATCTATCTATACCTTAGAAATATCCCAGGCAGAGAAGGCAGAGAATAGCGAAGGCACACCAATGCCTCTAATTCCTTCAGCGACTGAGGAAATTTAGCTTGTCTCCAATGACTCTTATAAACTTCTACAGATGCACCATAGAAAGCATATTGTCGGGTTGCGTCACAGCTTGGTTTGGGAACAGCTCTGCCCAACGCCGCAAGGAATTGCCGAGAGTTGTGGACGTAGCCCGATCCATCACATTGAACAACTCCCCACAACTAACTCATCTATACATCACACTGTCCAGGGAAATCAGCCATAATAATCAAAGACCTGACCCATCCCAGTCATTCCTTCTTCTCCACACTCCCATCGGGCAGGAGATCCAGAAGCTTGAAAGTGCACGCCACTAGACTCAGGAACAGCTTCTTCCCCTCTGTTATCGGGCTTCTGAACAGTCTTTCCACAAGCTAGGATACTGTCTGATTCTCCTCCATCTCATCTGCAGACATTGAACTTTGCCTTTGGAGCTGTTGCGCTACAATGCAGAGATAATGCACTGTATTTTTCCCTTTGCTCTACCTATTGTACTTGAGTTTGGCTTGGATCTATTTATGCTTACTATTTTCTGATTTGATTGGATGCCAAAGAAATCTTTTCACTGGGGAAACAAGGTTTACAAAAAAGACACAAAGTGCTGGAGTAACTCAACGGATCAAGCAGCATCTCTGGAGGACATGGATAGGTAACGTTTCAGGTCAGGACCTTTCTTCAGACTGATTGTCGGTGGGGGGGGGGGGGGGGGGAGAAAGCTACAATAGAGGAGGGCAGTCAAAGTCTGGTGAGTGATAGGTGGAGATAGACAAAATGCTGGAGTAATTCAGCGGGTCAGGCAGCACATCTGGAGGAAAGGAACAAGCAAGGTATTGGGTCGGTACTCTTCTTAAGGTGATAGGTGGATGCAGGTGTGTGGGGAGGGGGAGGTTTGATAGGTAGGTGAGTGGACAAAGACCAGAGATTAAAAGACAAAAGGTGTAAGATAAGGATTGAGGAGTTGCGAATTGTGAAGCCAGAGGAAGGAATCTAGGTGGAAGTCGGGGAGGGGAGCAAGGGGTGCGTATCAGGTGGGGTACTGGGAAGAGGGTTTGGGGGGGGGGAGGGAAAGAGGGGAGGAGAAGCTTTGCATTGTACCTTGGCACACGTGACAATGACAAATCTAAACCTAAACCTAAGAATTGAAAAGCACATTTTCTTTTCACACATTCACAAAACTGAATTCAATTTCTCAAGTTGCCAAGGTAGAATTTGAACTGGATTACTAGTTGAGTAACTAAGCCAGTAAGCAAACAGAAGTTTGACAATCAGGCAGTAAAAATAAACTATTGTCAGTATCCTTGAGACCAGGGGATTCACTGAATCGTTGATGTGTTAACGAACAGCTTTGTATATATTGAGACAGCAGTGTTTTCTGCAACCCATCCTTGCCTGAGACTGATGCTTGCTTATTAGCCTTTCAAAAACCAACCCAGGCTGCCCTATTGTGGAGTGAAAATGATTGAAAGAAACGTGCCTTGGATATCATCTCTTGAAACCATGCACATAAATCAACATCTCCCTGGGAGGCCACTTCCTGAATGACGAGCTATCTTGTACTGATGGAGTGGTGCATTGTCAGAGCTGCCAACATTGTCTGAGACACTAAGCTGAGGTCTTGCCCACCCATTCTAAAGCTCCAGGTACATGCTAAGGATCATATTGTACATCCGATCAAGAATAGGTCCGTGTTCACGGCATTCTGTTGCTTCTGAAAGCAACATTACCACAAAACGAGCCACAAGAAACTGAGGCCACCCACGAACTGGAGGAACACCACCTCATATTCCTCTTGGGTAGCTTGCAACCCAGCAGGATGAACATTGAGTCTGCAGATGCTGGCTTACACTGAAGATAGACCCAAAATGCTGGATGGGGTAGCTCAACAGGTCAGGCAACATCTTTGGAGAAAAGGAATAGGTGATGTTTCAGGTCGAAATCCTTCTTCGGACTGAGAGTCAGGGGGGAGGGAATCTAGAGATTGGCAGGGTGACTAGGGTGAGCGAGAGGCAGAGAGCGAGGGAATGCAGGGGTTACTTGAAATTAGAGATCAAATTGATACCGCTGGGTTTTGAGTTGCCCAAGCGGAACGCGAGGTGCTGTTCCTGTGATTTGCATGTGCCCTTACGGACAGAGGAGGTGGTCCAGGGCAGAAAGCCTAGTATAGGAATGGGAAGGGGAGTCAAAATGTTTGGCAACCGGGAGATCGCATAGGCCAAGAAATTGTCTAACATCAAGTATCGCCCATTCTGGTGAGCGTCCAATAGTTCAATGTCCTTTACTATCACATGTACCAGGGTACAGTTACATTCTTTTTTTGCATACAGATCAATAAGAATATTGCCATACACATGTACAAGCCCCGATTAAGTACGGAATGTATAGAATTAGCCCACTGAGTCGCTAGGTTTTGGTGCCACTTTCAGAGTCCCAGCTACAGCTGGCCGTAAAGGCCCGTTGCGACCCTCGCTTCCAATCCGGGTCATCCCGCGATCTGTCATCCCTCTCCTCGCCCGGACACTTTCAGCTTCTGCTCCCTGGGGGCGCCTCCAACAGCCGACCTCGGGGGCGTGGTAGGTGAGATCTCCTCGGTTCTCCTCACTCGTCCTTTGTCCAGAGTCTGCTGCCTTTGCTGACTCATTTCTCCCACCGTCTTCCAACCCAACACAGTCACGCTACTCCTTTCCCCTCCTTCCCACACTCATCTCCCTTCTCCGCATCTCCCATCTCCCTTTTATCCATCCTCATTCCCCACCCTCATCCCACCGAGTCGACTGCCGACCATCGATCACCCGTTCACACCAGTTTTATGTTATCCCACTTTCGCATCAGCTCCCTACACAACAGGGGGCAATTTACAGAAGCCAGTTAACCTTACAACCCACACATCTTTGGGACATGGGAGGAAACTGGAGCACCCGAGGGAAACTTGCGCGGTCACAGGGAGAACATGCAAACTTCACAGAGACAGCACCCGAGGACAGGATCAAACCGGGGTCTCTGGCACTGCAAGGCAGCAACTCTACCAGCTGTCCTTCCATGTATTGGGCAACAGTCGCTGTTGTTCTTGGTTGGTGTCAACTGCAGCACAATTTTACCATTGGAAGAGAATTCACAGGGAGAACATTTGTGACATTTTAGGCATTCATGATGTCTTGGGTCCTTAACAATAAACAAATTGGATTTTTGAGGCTTTGTTACGTCTATTTTTATAGTCATCGAGTCATACAACGCCCTTCAGCTCAGCTGGCCAAGACCAAGATGCCTCACCTATACTAGTCTCACATGCCCCTGTGTCGCTGATTTCCATCTAAAGCCTCCTGTCCATGTACCTGTTCAAGTGTCTTTAAAATGGTGCCTCAACTACCTCCTCTAGCCACTCGTTCCACATGCCCAACGCCGTCCAAGTGAAAGATTTGCCCCTCAGAGATGCTGCCTGACCCACTGAGTTACTCCAGCACTTGGTGTCCTTTCTAGGAAGTGCTCGTGCATTTGTGAGGTGAGCTGGTTCTGTTTAGCTATGCTACACAGCTCCCACTTCTGCTTGCAAATGCAGCATCACGCTGGAGAACTGTCCAGGGCAATAATCATTCTGAGGGAGAGCTTACACGGATAAACAGCAAGGTTTGGTTCAGCCTTGATGCTTCATTCAGTGGAAGGTAAGGCAAGCTCGCTTGCTTCAAAATCATAAGATCGTCAGATCATAAGACATAGGAGCATAAGAATGAGGCCATTCAGCCCATTAAGTCTCTGCCATTCGATCATGGCTGATCTATTTTTCCTTTTCAATCCCATTCTCCTGCCTTCTCCCCATGACCTTTGACATCTTTAATGATCAAGAACCTACCTATCCACGCTTAAAAAACATCCAATTACTTAATCTCCACAGCCGTCTCTGGCAATGAATTCCACAGATTTACCGCTGTCTGACTAAACAAATTTCCTCCTCATCTCATTTCTAAAGGTACATTCTTTTATTCTGAGGCTGTGCCCTCTTGTCTAGACTTTCCGACAACTTTCACACAAAGGGTGGTGAGTGTATGGAACAAGCTGCCAAAGGAGGAAGTTGAGGCAGGGACTATCCCAACAATTAGACAGGTACGTGGACAGGACAGGTTTGGAAACTTACTTACCAAACCCGGGCAGGTGGGACTAGTGTTGGCCGGTGTGGACACGTTGAGCCAAAGGGCCTGTTTCCACACTGTATGACTCTATGATTCCATGACTCTAACTGGAAACATTCTCTCCACATCCAGTTTAAGATGGCAGCAATGGTCGACAGAACAAAGATCGTTGCTGGTGAGTGGGCTGGGGGGGGTCACCTTGGCACTCGGGCTCAGTTGCGCGAGGCCCTCAGGGCACAGAGGCCGACGAGCAATGCCCGTCGGAGGTGAGTGGCTGTGCGTTCACGAGCCAATGTCGAGGCGGTGACGGAGCGGAATGGGCCGCTGAAGACCCTGCAGCAGCCTGGGGCTCCATTAGTCTGGGTGCCGCTCCAAGTGGTCGAGCGCGCAGAACTGACGCAGCCAACAGCAGCATGGAGCGTCAGAGCAGCGGTGGAGGACATCAACACATCGCCTGGCCAGGCTGACCTCTGACGCTACGTTACAGTTGTATTCAACATTGGTGAAGCCATATTTGGAGCATTGTGTTCAGTTTTGATCATTCTGCTTTAGGAAAGATGTCATTAAATTGGAAAAAATCCAAAGAAGGTTTTCGGGAATGTTGCCAAGACCTGAGGGCCAGAGCTGTAGGGAAAAACTGGGCAGGCTAGGACTTTATCCCTGGAGTGCAGGCGGCAGAGGGGTGATCTTACAGAAGTGCATAAAATCATGAAATAGAAGGGATGAATGAACAGAGTACTTATTTTGTTGAGGCTGGAGAAATCAAGAACCAGACATAGTTTTAAGGTAAGAGGAACAAGATTTAATAGGGACCAGAGGGCTCCTATTTCACTCAGAGTGTGGTGGTGAAATGGAACAAGCTGCCAGAGGGGGTAGTTGAGGCAGGTACTATAACAGCACTAAGCCAGGCAGATGAATAGGGAAGGTTTGAATGAACACGAGCCAAATATGAGCAAATGGGACTCTTAGATTGGCATCTTGGACGGCACAAAAAGGATGGGCCGAAGGGGCCTGCTTCCGTGCTGTATGACTGCATGGCTCTATAACACAGCTCAAACACACATTGCCAACACTACTCTACACCACTCATAGAAACATAGAAAATAGGTGCAGGAGGAGGACATTCGGCTCTTCGAGCCAGCACCGCCATTCGTTGTGATCATGGCTGATCGTCCACAATCAATAACCCGTGCCTGCCTTCCCATATCCCTTGATTCCACTAGCCCCTAGAGCTCTATCTAACTCTCTCTTAAATCCATCGTGATTTGGCCTCCACTGCCCTCTGTGACAGATAATTCCACAAATTCACATCTGTCTGGGTGAAAAAGTTCCTTCTCACCTCAGTTTTAAATGGCCTCCCCTTTATTCTAAGACTGTGTCCCCTGGTTCTGGACTCACCCAACATTGGGAACATTTTTCCTGCATCTAGCTTGTCCTGGATGTTTATGTTAACTTTTATGTGGTCGTGTGTCTTATTGCTTTTTTTTCGTATGGCTGTATAGTAATTCGCATATCGCTGTACTTTAATTCGTACACATGACAATAAACCTTTGATACCTTTGAAACCTTAGAAATCCCTACCAGGATTGCATCTATAGTGTTCTAGAATCATAACCATAGAGCGTGCAAACAAGCCCAGTGGCCCAACTTGCCCACACCAACCAACATTTCCGTCTGCCTGCGTTTGGCCCATACCCCTCTAAACCTATCCTATCCAACTTGTGCCTCTAACCCTATCCTATCTATGTACTGTACCCGTCTAAATGTTTCTTAAATGTTGGGATACTACCTGCCTCAACTACCTCTTCTGGCAGCTCATCCCATACATCCACTATCCTTGTGTAAAAAAGTTGCCCCTCAGGTTCCTATTAAATCTTTCCCCTCTCACCTTAAACCTATGTCCTCTGACCTTGAACTAAGAAACTAGGGACTAGTGATCTGCAACTCACCATATCACCAAGAACATTGATTTGTGTTGTTCTTTCCCCCACTTTACCACTCTTTTCCCCATTCCCAGTTGCGTCTATCTGCATGTTGATTGCAGTGAACATCAATCACCCTTGCACCATTTTCCTCCAACAATTCCTATGTAGCACGGGAACAGGCCCTTCAGCCCACCAAGTCCGCGCCAACTAGTAATTACCCCATACAATAGCATTATCCTTCACACCGCACCGACCAGCGATCACCAACACACTAGTATAAGAAAATAACTGCAGATGCTGGTACAAATCGAAGGTGCGGGATTTTTCTCCGCCCGGCGGGGGCTTCAATGTCAGGAGCCCTGACCGCCCCGACGTGGCAACTCCAACAGCCTGACCGTGGGAGAAGACGGCAGGGGAAGAGAAAAATACATTCTGGCCTTCCATCACAGTGAGGAGGGACTGGAGGAGACTCACTGTGATGGATGTTTCTTTTGTTTGGTGTTAGTTTATGATTGTATGTGTTATTGCATTTTTATTGATTATTCTTATTGGTCTTATTGTTGAACTGCGGGTAATTTTTCATTTCACTGCACATTTATGTGTATGTGACAAATAAATGACTATTGACTATCTATTCACAAAATGCTGGAGTAACTCAGCAGGTCAGGCAGCATCTCAGGAGAGAAGGAATGGGTGATGTTTCGGGTCGAGACCCTTCTTCAGACTGAAGAACCAACACACTAGTTCTATCCTACACACCAGGGACAATTTACAGACGCCAATTAACCTACAAACCCTACGCCTTTTGAATATGGGAGGAAACCAGAGCACCCAGAGAAATCTCACGGGGTCATGGGGAAACAGACAAACTCCCAACAGACAGCACCCCTGATCATGATCACGCCCGGGTCCCTGGCACTGTAAGGCAGCAGCTCTCCCGCTACGCCACTGTGCGCTGTTATTTTTATTCATTACAGCTTTATCCTGTAGGGATCGATTGTGTCATTGTCCCCAAGGAATAATGCCCTGCCCCCTCCCAGAGCCCTCACGTACTTTTCACAAGCGTGGAGCAGGTTGCAATGAGGCAAATTAGAGGCAAAGAGTCAAACAATTAAGCCATTGTTCACAGCATTCATACGTTTAAACAAGCTCACTATAAATGTAGGAGGTTTCAATTTTTCAAACAATGACCCTTAGAATTAGGACAGCCAGCCCTTTATTCATTCTGCACTAAAATGATTCTTGCATTTGCAAAACAATTTTAAAAGTTCTGAAATTCAGGTCCTTTTCTCTGGTAATTTGCCAATTCCACAGTGTCTACAAATTCTTCATTGGCCTGTCAGTCAAACAAAGCTAGACTTTTCATCTGGAACATGATCCTTAAATGAGCCCAACGTTCATCTCAAGAATGTACAGCAATGGCACCATCCTGCCTTGGAGGGAACTTGCCACATTCTATTTCACAAGGTATGATATTCTGTTTTCATAACATAGTGCATACTTCAATTTTTATTTTCGTTTAGTTTAGAGACACAACGCAGAAACAGGCCGTTCGGCACACATAATCCACGCCGACATGCGGTCCCGCACAATATCACTAACTGACACAAAAGGGACAATTTACAATTCTTATCATAGAAACATAGAAACATAGAAAATAGGTGCAGGAGTAGGCCATTCGGCCCTTCGAGCCTGCACCGCCATTCAATGTGATCATGGCTGATCATCCAACTCAGTATCCCGTACCTGCCTTCTCTCCATACCCCCTGATCCCTTTAGCCACAAGGGCCACATCTAACTCCCTCTTAAATATAGCCAATGAACTGGCCTCAACTACCTTCTGTGGCAGAGAATTCCACAGATTCACCACTCTCTGTGTGAAAAAAAACGTTCTCATCTCGGTCGTAAAAGACTTTCCCCTTATCCTTAAACTGTGACCCCTTGTTCTGGACTTCCCCAACATCGGGAACAATCTTCCTGCACCTAGACTGTCCAACCCCTTAAGAATTTTGTAAGTTCCTATAAGATCCCCCCTCAATCTTCTAAATTCCAGCGAGTACAAGCCGAAACCAATTAACCGACAAACCTGTACGTCTTCAGAGTGTGGGAGGAAACCGGAGCACCTGGAGAAAACCAACGCGGTCACAGGAAGAACGTACAATCTCCGTACAGACAGAACCTATAGTCAGAGGTGAACCCGGGTCTCAGGTGCTGTAAGGTAGCAGCTCTCTCACTTCACCACTGTGCCACTCCTATAACAATTTATCGGACAGGGTAGCATCTCTGGAGAAAAAGGATAGGTGACATTTCGGGTTGGGTCGGGAATGAAGGGTCCCACCTCTGAACCGGAACCTATCCTTTTTCACCAGAGGTGCTGCCTGACCCGCTGATTTACTCCAGCACTTTGTCTGCAGTTCCTTGTTCTTACAAGTGTTCAGTCTTGGTTTCAAGTTGGAATCAAGATACAGATCGGCCGTTCTGTATTCGATTGGTAGACAATCTTAAAGATCTACACACCTTTCATTGCATTCTAAAGCTAACCGTTCTGCCCTAATTTCTCTATTTCCACTGAAGATCCGGGTTCGATCCTGACTATGGGTGATGTCTGTACAGAGTTTGTACGTTCTCCCCATGACCACATGGGTTTTCTCCGGTTGCTCCGGTTTCCTCCATTACTCCAAACATGTAGAGGTTTCTATGTTAATTTAGCTTCAGTAATAATTGTAAATTGCCCCTAGTCTACAGGATAGTGTATAGGGATCGCTGGCCGGCGTGGTCTCGGTTGGCCAAATCACTAAATCTCTAAAGTAAAAAGCAAGGAAAATGTCAGAAGCTTAAAAAGGTAAGTTATATTATTTATGTGGACATGGGGAATTCATTCTGAAAACATTAATACAAAATGTTTGCAGATGGAGAATCTGTTATATATTAGAGATATATTTGAATGTTTCGAGTGAAAAGCTGATGATTTGTGGCACCTCAATCATTGCAGTTTGAAGCAACAACATTTTCCAAAGTGTAACAGAATAATAATCAATTATTTTGGAGTTTTCGGACCTGATTGGGAAGAAAATCATTTACAACCATCAATCATTACAAAAAAACACAAAATGCTGCAGAACTCAGTGGGTCAGATACATGGTCAGGAATGGTTCAGAAGGATGTCAACCAAATGCAGGCAAATGGGGCTAATTTAGATGGAGCATCTCGGTCGGCATGAGGAAGTTGAGCTGAGGGGTCTTTTGCTGGGCTGCACGACTTCACAAGTTTTGAGCCAGTGGTCATTGAATAACCATTAAGACCATTTGCAACAAGGCAATAGTTGTGAATGCACTGGAGCATTGAAATCCAATAATGCCTCAGGAATTATCGAAAAGAAAGCATGCTGGCAGGGCACTTTTTCTTCATGCCACCCTGCAGACAGGCTATGCATTTGGAAACATCATGATACTGAGCACTAGGAAGTCCGAGGCTCAAGAATAAAATGACCTCTGTCTCAGGACAGCACGGTGGCGCAGCGGTAGAGTTGCTGCCTTACAGCGCCAGAGACCCTGGTTTGATCCTGACTGCGGGTGCTGTCTTAAGCGCCCTGTACGTTCTCCCTGGGATGGCATGTGTTTTCTCCAGGTGCTCCGGTTTCCTCCCCGAAGACATATAGATTTGTAGGTTAATTGAATTGGGGAGAAAATGATACATTGTCTCTAGTGAGCAGGATGGTGTTAGTGCGTGGGATGATCGCTGGTCGGCACGGACTCGTTAGGCTGAAAGGCCTGTTACCACGCTGCATCTCTAAAGTCTAAAATAAGGTCCATTAAAATTAACATGGGTGATTTTCATATTGCCAACAAAAGCTGGCATTTATATTGCAATCTGAAGGAGGGTCCCGCCCATAATGTCACCTGCTCATTCCCTCCACAGATGCTGCCTGATGCACTGAATTCCTCCAGCACTTCGCGTCATTTGGAAGTCAGATCTCAGAAGATGTTTCACGCAAGTGGTGTCAAACCAAACTGAAAGCGAGGCTACAGATGGGGAAAGTACTAAAGGGCATAGCTTTAAGGTGAGAGGAGCAAAGTTTAAAGGAGATGTGTGGGCCGTGATTTATTTAGTGTGTAGGAAAGAACTGCAGATGCTGGTTTAAACTGAAGATAGACACAAAAAGCTGGAGAAACTCAGCGAGTCAGACAGTATCTCTGGCGAACTCCCCTGACGAACTCCAACCTCTCCCCTCCTGAGCGTGCAGCCCTCCACTCACTCCGCAACAACCCGGACTTAATCATTAAACCCGCTGACAAGGGAGGGGCTGTGGTAGTCTGGCGTGCTGACCTCTACCGGACCGAGGCCAGACGACAACTATCAGACACCTCTTCCTACCTATCCCTGGACCATGACCCCACCGATAAACACCAGACCTTTATCAGCAGCACCATCACTGACCTCACCAACTCCGGCAATCTACCCCCCAGTGCCTCCAATCTCATAGTTCCCCAGCCCCGCACGGCCCGATTCTACCTCCTACCCAAAATCCACAAACACAACTGTCCCGGCAGACCCATTGTCTCTGCCTGCTCATGCCCCACCGAACTTATCTCTACCTACCTCGACTCCATCCTATCCCCCCTGGTTAAATCCCTCCCCACCTATGTCCAAGACACCTCACACGCTCTCCATCTCCTTGATAACTTCCGGTTCCCAGGCCCCCACTCCCTCATCTTCACCATGGATGTCCAGTCACTCTACACTTCCATCCCCCACAAGGATGGTCTCGAAGCCCTCCGTTTCTTCCTCGACCGTAGAACCAGCCAATCCCCATCGACCAACACTCTCCTCCGCCTAGCAGAGCTGGTTCTTACCCTCAACAACTTCTCCTTTGACTCCTCCCACTTCCTCCAAACCAGAGGCGTAGCTATGGGCACTCACATGGGCCCTAGCTACGCCTGCCTCTTTGTCGGGTACGTCGAACAATCCCTGTTCCAGACGTACACTGGCCCCATCCCCGAACTCTACCTCCGCTACATCGACGACTGCATTGGTGCTACCTCTTGCACCCATGCAGAACTCATTGACTTCACACACTTCACCTCCAATTCCCATCCTACCCTTAAGCATACCTGGACTATCTCTGACATCTCCCTCCCGTTTCTGGACCTCACCATCTCCATCACAGGAGACAGACTAGTGGCGGACATTTACTATAAACCCACTGACTCGCACAGCTATCTGGACTACACTTCTTCCCACCCGGTCCCCTGCAAAAAGTCTATCCCCTACTCCCAATTCCTCCGTCTACGCTGCATCTGCGCCCGGGATGAGATGTTTCACACTAGGGCTTCTGAGATGTCCTCGTTCTTCAGAAAACGGGGCTTCCCCTCCTCCATTATAGATGAGGCTCTCACTAGGGTCTCTTCTACATCCCGCAGCTCCGCTCTTGCTCCCCCTCCCCCCACTCGCAACAAGGACAGAATCCCCCTCGTTCTCACCTTCCACCCCACCAGCCAGCGGATCCAACATATCATCCACAAACATTTCCGTCACCTACAACGGGACCCCACCACTGGCCATATCTTCCCATCCCCTCCCCTCTCTGCGTTCCGCAGAGACCGTTCCCTCCATAACTCCCTGGTCCACTCGTCCCTTCCTACCCAAACCACCCCAACCCCGGGTACTTTCCCCTGCAACCGCACGAGATGCTGTCCCTTTACCTCCCCCGCAACTCCATCCAAGGACCCAAACAGTCGTACCAGGTGAGACAAAGGTTCACCTGCACCTCCTCCAACCTCATCTATTGCATCTGCTGCTCTAGATGCCAACTTATTTACATCGGTGAAACCAAGCGCAGGCTCGCCGATCGCTTCGCTGAACACCTGCGCTCAGTCCGCATTAACAAAACTGATCTCCCAGTGGCCGAGCACTTTAACTCCCCCTCCCATTCCCAGTCTGACCTTTCTGTCATGGGCCTCCTCCAGTGCCATAGTGAGGCCCACCGGAAATTGGAGGAACAGCACCTCATATTTCGCCTGGGCAGTTTGCAGCCCGGTGGTATGAACGTCGACTTCTCCAACTTTAGATAGTTCCTCTGTCCCTCCCTTCCCCTCCTCCTTCCCAGATCTCCCTCTATCTTCCTGTCTCCACCTATATCCTTCCTTTGTCCCGCCCCCCTGACATCAGTCTGAAGAAGGGTCTCGACCCGAAACGTCACCCATTCCTTCTCTCCCGAGATGCTGCCTGACCTGCTGAGTTACTCCAGCATTTTGTGAATAAATCGATTTGTACCAGCATCTGCAGTTATTTTCGTACAGTATCTCTGGAGAAATGGAATTGGTGACGTTTCGGGTCAAGACCCTTCTTCAGACGTCACCTATTCCCTTTTTCCAGAGATGTTGTCTGACCTGCTGAGTTACTCCAGCTTTTTGCGTCTATCCGTGATTTATTTATCTATCTTATCTATTTTTATTTATTATTATTATTATTATTATTATTATTATTATTATTATTATTATTATTATTATTATTATTATTATTATTATTATTATTATTATTATTATTATTATTATTATTATTATTATTATTATTATTATTATTATTATTATTATTATTATTATTATTATTATTATTATTATTATCACCACAGTGGGTGGTGAGTACCTGGAAAGTGCTGCCGGGGCTGGTGGTGGAGGCAGATATGATAGTAGTCAAGTCAAGTCAAGTCAAGTCAATTTTATTTGTATAGCACATTTGAAAACAACCCACGTTGACCAAAGTGCTGTACATCAGTTCAGGTACTAAGAAACGAACATACAGTGGCACACAAACATAACAGCACATACATAAACAGTTCACAGCACCCCCTCAGAGGGCCTCAAACGCTAGGGAGTAGAAATAGGTTTTGAGCCTGGACTTAAAGGAATCGATGGAGGGGGCAGTTCTGATGGGGAGAGGGATGCTGTTCCACAGTCTAGGAGCTGCAACCGCAAAAGCGCGGTCACCCCTGAACTTAAGCCTAGACCGCAGGATAGTCAGTAGCCCCAGGTCGGCCGACCTGAGGGACCTGGAAATTTGTGAAACTATTAGATAGGCAAATGGATATGCAGGGAATGGAGGGATATGGATTATGTGCAGGCAGATAAGAGTTCATGTTCGGCACAGACATTGTGGGCTGAAGGGCCTGTTCCTTTGCCACTGTCCTTCCATGAATTAGGAAACCTTCCCTGTTGTTCTTGTTTGGTGCCAACTGTCGCACAATCTTAAAATTGGAAGAGGATTCACAGGGAGGCAGCACTTAAGGTCAGGATCAAACCTGGGTCTCTGGTGCTGCGAGGCAGCGGTTCTACCAACTGCGCCATCGTGCTGCACTTCCTTTACTCCGTGTTCCTTTTCTCCCCGTCAAAATGTAGCCATGCTTTGCTTCACATCCATCCTGAGTGGACATTTGAGTTATTGGCACAATGTCTTTTCCGAAGGGTGCACAGAATATCTAAAGTGTAGTGGCAGAACACATTTTACACAAACACCAATGAAACTGGTTTGCAAACCTCAAAAACATACCAAAAACAGGAACAAATCATTCAAGATTTAAAAGAGACCAGTGGAAAGTTTGCATCTGTAAACCCAGAAAGGAATGATTCAGAAAGTATCTTGTAACATTTGAGACAAAGGTCTGGGAATTGAATCAGGGAGGGGATGAGTGTAACGGGATCTGTGGGGAGCTTGTGCTTCTAATCAGGTTACATGTCTTCTGATTTTTAACAGTTGCGTATACGTCTTAATCACGTCATACATGTTAGCTGTGTCACGGTACACAAGCAACGATGAATGCCGTGTGTAATCCCTAGATATTCGGACGGCACAACCACATGGCAGTAGACTTGCTGCATTATAGCGCCAGAAACCTGGGTTCGATCCTGACTACGGGTGCTGTCTGTACGGTGTTTGTACGTTCTCCCTGTGACCACGTGGGTTTTCTCTGGGCGCTCCAGTTTCCTCCTACATGCCGAAGTCGTGCAGCTCTGTAGGTTAATTAGCCTCTGGAAATTGCCCCTAGTGTGCAGGGAGTGGATGAGAAAGTGGGATAACATAGACTGGTGTGTACAGGTGATCGATAGTCAGCGTGGAGTCAGTGGACCAAAGGTGAAACTCAACATTATTCTCTGTTTAAGCCGATGTTAAAGATAATAAAAGATAATGAAACAACTGGTGCTCAGTTCCAAACAGGACACAGCTGTCGTGGGATAGAAGGAAGTTGTGGTGAGTTAGATTTCCTGCCTGATGGTAGACACAAAATGCTGGAGTAACTCACCGGGACAGGCAGCATCGGAACCGTTCTTCAGACTGATGGAGCAGATTTAGTTGCAGCCTCCCCATTTAGTGTAGATACAGCGCAGAAACAGGTCCTTTGGCCCATCGAGTCCGCACTGACCAGCGATCACCCTGTACACTAGCACTATCCTATACACTAGGAACAATTTACAATTTTTACCAAAGCAATTTAATCTACAAACCTGCACGTCTTGGGAGCATGGGAGGAAACCAGAGCACCTGGAGAAAGCCTACCTGGTCACAGGGAGAACGATCAAACTCCGTACAGAAAGCATCCGTAGTCAGGATCAAAGCTGGGGTTTCTGGCACTGCGAGGCAGCAACTCTACCATTGTGCCACTGTGCCAGCCCATCTGTGAAGGAGAACCTCCACTGATTGTGTTGTTGCCTCTCAAAGTGAAACAAATGTACATTGAGGAAGCTGGGGTTTTGGGTGCTAATGTTCATTTAATAAGTCATATAAAACCATGCAGACATTGTCTATTTACTGTTCAATGTACTCACAAATCTGCTAAGAATTCCCCTGCTGTGGTTGGATATTTGTCAACTGTTATGGTCACTCTAACATTGGGGATAACAGGCCCTCTCTTTACTACAATATCTCTGCCTCGGAACGATGTTCCATATACTGTGGGATCAGTCATGACACCAGATCAATAATGCATACACTGGTGCACACATACACAGTAAGGCCCACAGAAATGTAGCTGCCTAGTTACCACATTTCCCCAATTTTATGTCTTTATGGGGTGCTCATTGTTGGTAGAGTCATACCACGTGGAAACAGGCCCTCCAGCCTAACTTACACACACCGACCAACATGTCCCATCTACACTAGTCCCACCTGCCTGCGTTTGGCCCATATTCCTCTAAACCTGCCCTATCCATGTACCTGTCTAATTGTTTCTTAAACGTTGCGATAGTACCTGCCTCAACTACCTCCTCAGGCAGCTCGTTCCGTACACCCTTTGTTTGATATTTGACAATAGGAGAGAGCGGCCAAAGCCACAGGGTCATAGGGTCATAGGGTCATAGGGTCATAGGGTCATAGGGTCATAGTCATAGACTCATGTAGCATGGAAACATGGATATTTTCGTTCTCTTTTTTGGAAAACCAGCATCTGAAATTCCTTGTTTCAACATCCCATCCCAATCTACCTAGATAAACAGCACTGATTGTGGAAGAAGCATTTCTTTCTTCTGATTAATTGACATTCTGACTGATATCTAACAATGAATTACGAGGCAGTACTCACTGTAAATCCTGAGACCAATTAAAATGTTATCTTGGTCAAGGGAAATCTTTTTTTTTCCCATTGGCAATTGAAAACATAGCTCTCAACATGGTTGTGAGTGGACTGAAATATATATTTCTTTGAAACAGTCAAAAAGCATGTAAAAGAAAAACAATGATATAACTTCCTTGATATCAGCGATTCCATTATAATGAAAACACTTGGATACTACTTTTGTGTTTGATCTTGAAACTAGAAATGATCTGTACTTGGTTTCTCAAGGTTACTGCAAGATATGCATTGATTCTATTTTCTTTTTCAGTCTGAGTCATTTTGTAGGATAAAAATACAAGGGGGGGAAACTAAGTGTGTAAGTAATTATATGTGAGCAGCTGGAACAGGAAATAGGGATCTATAAAAAAAAATCCAATGACTTCCTGAGAACAACTCAAGTACCTACTAAAATAAATCATGTCATCTTCATGCAGTGAGTCAGTATCTAAATATCAATCAAAGGAGAGAGTCATGGGGCATGAAACAGCCCCTTTGGCCCAAGGCATCCATGCCAACCTTGATACCTATCTAAGTTAGTCCCGTCTGCCCACCTTTGATCCATATCCCTCCAAACCGTCCCTATTCATGTATCTCTCCAAATGTCTTTTAAGTGTTGTTATTGTACCAGCCGCAATACTCAATCAGGGGTTATGGGGAGAAGGCAGAAGAATGGGGTTAGGAGGGAAAGATGGATCAGCCATGATTGAACGACATGATGGGCCGAATGGCCGAATTCTGCTCCAATCACTTATGAACTTATAAATGATAACTGGACATACTTGGTTTAGAAGAGCTTAGTTTAGATATATAACACGGAAACAGGGCATTTGGCCGACTGAGTCCGCCCCGACCATTGGTCACCGTTCACATTAGTTCTTTGTTATCCCAGTTTTGCATCCTCTCCCCACACACGAACAGCAATTTACAGAAGCCAATTGACCAGCACAGTTGTGCAGGTTCGATCCTGACTATGGATGCTGTCTGTATGGAGTTTGTATGTTCTCCCTGTAACCGGGTGGGTTTTCTCCTGCTGTTCCGGTTTCCTCCCACACTTCAAAGACGTACAGTTTTAAAGGTTAATTGCCCGTGGTAAAAGTTGTAAACTGTCCCAAGTGTGTGCAGGATAGTGCTAGTGTATGGGGATCTTTGGTTGGGATCGGTGGGCCAAAGAGCCTGTTTCCGCATTGTATCTCTAAACTAAACCTACAAACCTGCACGCCATTGGATGCAGGAAACTGGAGGAAACTAGCACCACCCAGAGAAAACCTACTCGATCACAGGGAGAAGGTGCAAACTCCGTACAGACGGCACCCGTAGTCAGGATTGAAACCGTGTCTCTGGTGCTGTGCGGCAGTAGATCTACCGCACCATCACTGTTCTTCCTTTATCTTCCCCTCTGCCATCAGGCTACTGAAAGGTCATTCCACAAACCAGGATACTATCCAATACTTCACCTTATTTACGGACATTGAACTTTGTCTCTAAAACCGATGTGCTACACTGCTGAGAACTATATTCTGCACTCTGTATCTTTTCCTTCGGTCTACCGATTGTACTTGTGTTTGGCTTCATTCATTTACATATTGTCTGAATTAAACATAAAACGCTGGAGTAAATCAATGGATCAGGTAGCATCTCATGGGAAAATAAGTAGTTCCCCCCCCCCCCCCCCCATTACTCCACCTTCACTTTGTCTGAAGAAGGGTCTGACTCGAAACGTCACCTATCCATGTTCTCCAGAGATGCTGCCTGACCCGCTGAGTTGCCCCAGCACTTTGTGTCTATCTTTGGTGTAAACCAGCGTCTGCAGTTCCTTCTGACACGTATTATCTGATTTGACTGGCAGCATGCACACAAAAGGTTTTCACTGTCACTCAGAACAAGTGACAATAAACCTAAATCTAAAGTTATTTCATGTGGGTGGACTCTTCAGGGACAAGGGCTTCAACCACACAGACCTCTTCTTGGGCTTCTTCTTCACCATTCTTCTTTTTCTTCTGTCTATCAGAATTTGAAGCGTGAGGGCCGCTGCAATCAGCAGGGCTTGCATTTGATGTAAGAGCAATGCCATAACATGTTGCTTCCTGGAAGTCATGATGCAGAATGATCGGAGACCCTACCCACACCCCTTTGGTGCCAAAAGTACGTGAAATGGCTACCGTTGTCATCAGTTGTGACCTGACAGGGTCGTAGCTTGTCGAGGGTGGAGCTAGGTTGACTTCGGTTGTCGAAGTTCGGCGTAGTCGCTGTCGTAGGTGGACGTCCTAGGTCACGACGACTGGGTCGCCGGTTGTCAGTAGCTTGCCGTCAACTAGGTGGTAGGTTGTCGTAGCTTGTTGTAGACATTGTCGTAGACTGTTGTCATAGACATTGCCGTAGGGGGCAAAAGTCACCGGTTTTTCGGCAATCTGCCACGGCTTTGACAGTCGCCGGCAGTCGCCTTAAAAATCGTCGAAGTGGGACAGGCCCTTTAGGTTTTAGACTTTAGACTTTAGAGATACAGCGTTGAAACAGGCCCTTCGACCCACCGAGTCAGCGCTGACTAGTGATTACCCTGTACACTATCACTATCCCAAGCACTAGCAACAATTTAACAACTTTACTGAGGATATTTGCATAGAAACAGGGATCCTTGTAGGGGATATAGACAGGCTAAATGATTGGGTAAGTACATGACACATGGAAAATGTAAAGTCATCCACATTGATAGAAATGTTAGAGCAAGAAAATATTTTCTAAATGATGCAAAATTGAAAGGCTGTTTGTGTCCAGAGGATTTGAGTGATTTCATGTGGATCACTGAGATGTAACATACAGCTGCATGGACCAAGTGGGAAGGTTAATGATATGGTGGCTTTTAAGGATTTGAATACGACTAATGAAGTCATATTACAATTATCACTAGCCCTGGCATATTAAAGGGCCTGTCCCGCTTTAGGCGATTTTAAGGCGACTGCCGGCGACTGCCAAAGTCGTAGCAGATCGTCGAACTTTTCTTTTACCCGACGACAATGACCACGACAATGCCGAGTCAGGTCGAGATTACACCGTCTTTGAAAACATCGCGAAATTCCCACGCTGTCAATGCTTCCCCGGCGTCCTAATTTTCGCTGAAATCACTGACAAGTCGGTAAGTACTTGAGAGGTTTGAACTATATCATCTTGTATGGGCTACTAAAAAACCAAGCATCACTGTAACAAGGCATAAACTGGATTTACTTCCAGTTTACTAATAGCTGTATTTAAAAAATTAATTTAAAAAGTGGTTAAGTGGATTTTTGTGAAAAGTGTGTGGGCATTCTTTGAAAATGTACGGAAGATGCATATCTGGTTTCTGGTTTGCATATCTGGGTTGGGAGCCCACTTTAAATGTAATGGCTGATGGCCATAAACATCGCAAAATTCCCATGCTTACCTGACCGTCAAACTGTCGCCTCCAATCTACCTGTCAAATGTCCTGACGGTAAATAAATTGGTTAAACACAAGCATTTTATGGTATTTTGAAATGACTTTACTTATTTTAATATAATGTGCTTCTAAATGCATCTAAGACAACCTAGCAAACCTGGGGACAGCATGCGACAGCGCCCGCAATCAACAACGATACCTGGCAACAAGCCAGCTGTCACTAAGAAATTTCACTCTGCATGATTTCTCAGCGACGCGCTGAGATCCACTACGATTCTTGGAAGACTCCTCACGATCATGCCCGCGACACCCCGGCGAACTGTGGGCGACAGCCTAGTCACCGGCAGTCGCCTTAAAATCGCCTAAAGTGGGACAGGCCCTTAAGTGTGTAGGGATGTAAAAGTGGGATAACATAGAACTAGTGTGAACCCAGAGGAAGCCCATGTGGCCACAGGAGGAACGTGCAAACTCCATACAGACAGCACCTGTAGTCAGGTTTGAACTCGGGTCTCTGGCCCTGTAAGGCAGCAACTCTCTGCCTCCTCAAATTATCATCACTCCATCCAATTGACAGCAAGTGATTGGACCAGATCTGAGAATAGTTGACTGATGGTCGGGCCTGTAGGTTTAGGTTTAGGTTTATTATTGCCACATGTACCGAGGTACAACGAAAAACTTTGTTTTGCATGTTATCCAAATGATCAGATATACCATGCATCGATACAATCAAACTCAATTCTCAATACTCAATTATACTTTATTGGCACGGGTACAGTGAAATTCATTGTTTTACATGCAAACCAGTAAAATCATTCTATAGATAAACACAGTCATAGATAAGTACAAAAGTGCAACAGTTGTAGTTTAATAGTAGACCGAGACAGAACACAAATAGTCACCACGTTTCTGGCGTCAATAAAGTTTCAAAGTTCTTAAGAGTACAGTCTTATCGTGGTCCAATAGGCCAAATAAAGCAAAGGAGAAGATACAGAGTGTAGAATATAGTTTTCAGCAATGTAACACATCAGATCCAAAGACAAAGTTCAATGTCCACATTGGGGTGAAGGTGAATCGGACAGTACTCTAGTTTATGGAAGGACTGTTCGGAAGCCTGATAACAGAGGGGAAGAGACTGTTCCTGAGTCTGGTGGTTTGTGCTTTCAAGCTTCTGCATCTTCTGCCAAACTGGGAGTGGGAGGAAGATGGAATGATTAACAAGTCTTTGATTCTGTAACAAAAGCGATTGAAACATAAAGAAAAGCAAAAGGTCTCTCTTACACTTGCAACAATATGCACACTTGACATTGTGCATTTCAGTGAAAATCGGGCTGGATGTTGATCCGAGAAGCTAAGCGCAGCTTGCACATATGTTGACGTTTTATGTTAACATATAACTTGAGCAAAAAATAAAGTCTTTCCTCAGTTCTGATGAAGCAAGGGGCCCAGGTAACAATATCCATCTCTGCCTCCAGGACACACTTTGACAGACTCGCTCCTGGAATGCTTGAGGCCACATGAAATAGTCTCCAGTCATATGGGGAGTTTATGAGTAGGCTTAATTAGACTTTGCATGAGGCAGTCACTTCCAAACATAAATACGGTCAAATTACACAGCCTTAATTGATTCCATTTATCTGTATGGTTTCTGTAACAACTATCCAGCCACTAATACAAATCACACAACTGATTGTAATAGGTGAGTCTGAACTTTAAAGATGAAAATCTCTCCCTCTCCCTCTCCCTCTCCCTCTCCCTCTCCCTCTCCCTCTCCCTCTCCCTCTCCCTCTCCCTCTCCCTCTCCCTCTCCCTCTCCCTCTCCCTCTCCCTCTCCCTCTCCCTCTCCCTCTCCCTCTCCCTCTCCCTCTCCCTCTCCCTCTCCCTCTCCCTCTCCCTCTCCCTCTCCCTCTCCCTCTCCCTCTCCCTCTCCCTCTCCCTCTCCCTCTCCCTCTCCCTCTCCCTCTCCCTCTCCCTCTCCCTCTCCCTCTCCCTCTCCCTCTCCCTCTCCCTCTCCCTCTCCCTCTCCCTCTCCCTCTCCCTCTCCCTCTCCCTCTCCCTCTCCCTCCCCCTCCCCCTCCCCCTCCCCCAGACTCGGTGGGCCGAAGGGCCCGTTTCCGCGTTGTATCTCTAAAAATAAAAATAAAAAGATTGGAGTGAGATACATAGAGAGAAATAGAACAGCACAGCACAGGAACAAGCCCTTGGGAAGGCAATGTCTGAGTTGTACATGAAACCAAGTTAAACTAATCTCCTCTGCCTGCACATGAACCATATCCCTCCATACTTTCCATATCCAAATGTCTATCCAAAAGCCTCTTAGACACCACTATTACATCTCCTCCCCACCACCCCTGGCAGTGGGTTCCAGGAACCCACCACTCTCCACATATAAATCCTGCCCCACGCATCTCCTTTAAACTTTCCCCCTCTGTCCTTAAAGCTTTACTCCGTTATATTTGACATTTCCACACTGGGAAATAGGCATATAATTTCATGAAACATCTATCTGTTCTCCCCTCAGCCTCCGACGGTCCAGACAAAACAATCCAAGTTTGTGCAACCTCTCTTTAGAGCTAATACCCTCCAATCCAGGCAGTATTCTGGCAAACCACTTTTGCACCCTAACAAAAGCCTCCACAGCCTTGCTGGAATGAGGCGATCAGGACTGTATGCAGTACTCCAAATGCGGTCCAACCATTATCCTGTAAATGTCCTAGCTGCGGACATAAGAACCTGCAGATGCTGGACACTTGCATAGAACTCAAAGTGCTGGAGTAACTCAGCAGATCAGCCAGCGTCTCTGGAGGAAAAGAGAGACTGAAGAAGGGTCCCAGCCCAAAACGTCACCTAACCATATCCTCCAGAGATGCTGCTTGACCCACAGAATTACTCCAGCACTTTATGTCTTATCAGGCTGCAACTTGACATCTTGACTCTTATACTCAATACCCCGACCAATGAAGGCAAGTGTATAATATGCCTTCTTTACCACTCGAATCTTGGTCAAATGACGTTACAGTGATTGATGAGGGTCCATTCATAATCTTGAAACATAGCAAAGCCAATTCAATTCTTTTGAAGAGGTGTCATTCCTGCAATGCAAGACCCACATAAACTATCATGTGCACAGTAGAATCCCACAAATTTTAAAGCGAGAAATGGCAAGACCATCTGTTTTAAACGTGTCTGTTTGAAAGACAAATGAAACTCAGGACAATGGGGAATAATACCCCAGTTCATATTTTAAAAACTGATATGGGATCTTACAGGTCTAAACAAGAGGCAATCGGTTTCTAAAAGAAGGATCTCACATAGTTTAATTTACTTTAGACTTTAGAGATGCAGCACAGAAACAGGCCCTTCGGCCCACCGAGTCCATGCCGACCAGCTGTCACTGCACACTAATCCTACACACACAAGGGACACTGTACAATCTTTACCGAAGCCAATTAACCTCCAAACCTGTATGTCTTTGGAGGAAACTGGAGAACCCAGGAAAACCCACGCGGTCACGGAGAGATCATACAAACTCCGTATAGACAGCACCCATAGTCAGGATTGAACCCGGGTCTCCGGCGCTGTAAGGCAGCACCTCTACCACTGCGCCACTGTGCCGCCCTTTTACACGTGTGTGAAAAAGTTCCTATTAATCCCCTCTCACTTTAAACCTGTCCCCTCTAGTTTTAGACCCCCTCTATCCTTTGAAAAAGACTGTGACCTTATCTACACCCTTGGGATTTTATATACCTCTGTAAAGATCACTCCTCAGCCTCCAACACTCCAGGGTGAGGGGGGGGGGGGGGATGGTCCCCATCTACTCTGCGACATTGCTGTGCATCAGAAGAAGGGTCCTGACATAACGATATCTCCTCAGACTAGTACTGGGAGGGTAAACTGAGATGTTCTTGCACATGTCGCCAGGAGTAACCCATCACCTAATAAACTGGAGCAAAGCTGAAAGTTAGACTTTTATTGGAAAATCTCCAATAACCAGAATAAATTGAAGTTAGGAATAGTTAACCATTGCATCCCTACCCACTTTCCCAATGCCTTTAACAAACATGAGCCAATTGGGTTATGTGCTCCTGAAGGGTTGTGCGTGGTAGAAACTCCCGATGGGCCGTGGCCAAAGGCACCAGGCCGCCTGGTATAGGAGCTCACCTATAGAGGGAGCCACCAAGCCCGGCTCCTGATCGCCCCCGAAGACCGGGAACCAGGGAGGAGGGTGGAGGGAGTCAGAGACGGTGGTGGACACCAGAACAAAGGGCCGGTAAGACAGAGCAGGGGTCTTAGCATCCGTGCCCTCCAGATCGGCCACGGGAGGTGCCCCCCAGGCCACGAAGACTGAAGGGGGCTGGGCGAGGCGAGGGACGATGGTTCGCTGGGCGATCCGGGCAGTGGCGATGGCTGCAACGAGCCTTTACTGCCAGCTGCAGCTGGGACTTTGAAAATGGCACCAAAACATGGCGACTCTTGCACATGGACTCAGTGGGCTGTTTCTATACATTCTGTACCTAATCGGAGATTGTAGACAATAGACAATAGACAATAGACAATAGACAATAGGTGCAGGAGTAGGCCATTCAGCCCTTCGAGCCAGCACCGCCATTCAATGCGATCATGGCTGATCACTATCAATCAGTACCCCGTTCCTGCCTTCTCCCCATACCCCCTCACTCCGCTATCCTTAAGAGCTCTATCCAGCTCTCTCTTGAAAGCATCCAACGAACTGGCCTCCACTGCCTTCTGAGGCAGAGAATTCCACACCTTCACCACCCTCTGACTGAAAAAGTTCTTCCTCATCTCCGTTCTAAATGGCCTATCCCTTATTCTCAAACTGTGGCCCCTTGTTCTGGACTCCCCCAACATTGGGAACATGTTATCTGCCTCTAATGTGTCCAATCCCCTAATTATCTTATATGTTTCAATAAGATCCCCCCTCATCCTTCTAAATTCCAGTGTATACAAGCCCAATCGCTCCAGCCTTTCAACATACGACAGTCCCGCCATTCCGGGAATTAATCTAGTGAACCTACGCTGCACGCCCTCCATTGTACTTATGTACGGCAATAATTTTACTGGTCTGTCTGCAAAAAAAGAATTTCACTGTCATAATAAAGAACCATTAAACCATCGAACCATTGATTGGCCATGCTCTCTACCAGAACCCATTAAGACCAGAAGACTTAAGAGCAAAATTTGGCTATTCGGCCCATCAAGACTACTTCACCATTCGATCATGGTGGTGTAGAAAGGAACTGCACATGCTGGTTTATACCGAAGATAAACACCAGTCTGAAGAAGGATTTGACCAGAAACGCCGCCCATCCTTTTTCTCCAGAGATGCTGCCTGACCCGCTGAGTAACTCCAGCACTCTGTGTCTAAATTCAATCATGGCTGATCTATATTTCCCTCTCATTACAGGAGCACCCGATTACATTACACCCTGATCTGGTCCCTCCATTACAGGAGGGATGTGGACACTTTGGAGTGGGTGCAGAAGAGGTTTAACAGAAAGCTGATTAATTCGGGGGTATTGTTTTCAAGGAGAGGTTGAACAAACTCGGATTGTTTTCTTTAGAACAACGAAGGTTGAGGGGAGAGGAAAGAAGTATAAAACGTTATGAGAGACATGGATATGGTAGACAGTCTGAAACTTTTCCCAGTTTAGAGGACTAGAAAAAGGTCAGCATCCTATCACCCTCTACTCTCACACTTTCTCTCCCTGTAATCTCCTACAGCTCTATAAAATTGCTGATTCTGTCTTCCTGTGTATCCTATTTTGTATTGTTTCTTTACTGAGGTCCATCCATATCTTCAGTCAACTAGACCCAGAGGTTTTGGAATTTCTTGCTATTAAGGGCGGCACAGATCTTGAACTACTCTGGGTATCACAAAAAGCTGGAGTAACTCAGCGGGTCAGGCAGCATCTCATGAGAGAAGGAATGGGTGACGTTTCGGGTCGAGACCCTTCTTCAGACTGATGTCAGGGGAGGGGGCAGGACAAAGAAAGGATGTAGTTGGAGACAGGAAGACAGTGGGAGAACTGGGAAGGGGGAGGGGAAAGAGAGGGACAGAGGAGCTATCTAAAAATAGAGAAGTCAATGTTCATACTACTGGGGTGTAAGCTGCCCAAGCGAAATATGAGGTGCTGTTCCTCCAATTTCCAGTGGGCCTCACTATGACAATGGAGGAGGCCCATGACAGAAAAGTCAGATTGGGAGTGGGAGTGGGAGGGGGAGTTGAAGTGCTGAGCCACCGGCAGATCAGGTTGGTTAAGGCGGACTGAGCGAAGGTGTTGAGCGAAACGATCGCCGAGCCTGCGTTTGGTCTCGCCGATGTAGAGAAGTTGACATCTGGAACAGCGGATACAATAGATGAGGTTGGAGGAGATGCAGGTGAACCTCTGCCTCACCTAGAAAGACTGCTTGGGTCCTTGGATGGAGTTGAGGGGGGGAGGTAAAGGAACAGGTGTTGCATCTCCTGCGGTTGCAGGGGAAAGTACCTGGTGAGGGGGTGGTTTGGGTGGGAAGGGACGAGTGGACCAGGGAGTTACGGAGGGAACGGTCTCTGCGGAAAGCAGAAAGGGGAGGAGATGGGAAGATGTGGCCAGTAGTGGGATCCCATTGGAGGTGACGGAAATGTTGGAGGATAATTTGTTGTATACGCTGGCTGATGGGGTGGAAGGTGAGGACAAGGGGAATTTTATTCTTGTTACGAATGGGGAGAGGGGGAGCAAGAGCGGAGCTATGTGATACAGAGGAGGCCCTAGTGAGAGCCTCATCTATAATGGAAGAGGGGAAGCCCCGTTTCCTAAAGAATGAGGACATCTCTGATGCCCTAGTGTGAAACACCTCATCCTGGGCGCAGATGAGGTGTAGATAGAGGAATTGGGAGTAGGGGATAGACTTTTTACAGGAGACAGGGTGGGAAGAAGTGTAGTCAAGATAGCTGTGGGAGTCAGTGGGTTTGTAATAGATGTCAGTCACTAGACTGTCTCCTGTGATGGAGATGGTGAGATCCAGAAACGGGAGGGAGATGTCGGAGATGGTCCAAGTATATTTAAGAGCAGAAAGGAAATTAGTGGTGAAATGTATGAAGTCAGTGAGTTCTGCATGGGTACAAGAGTTAGCACCAATACAGTCGTCAATATAGCGGAGGTAGAGTTCGTGGATGGGGCCGGTGTAAGTCTGGAACAGGGATTGTTCGACGTACCCGACAAGGAGGCTGGCATAGCTGGGGCCCATAGCTGCGGCCCATGCGAGTGCCTATTAAACTACTCTGGAGCAGCTGGTTAAGCTGCTGTCTCACGAAGCCAGAGACCTGGGTTTGATCCTGACCTCGGGTACTGTCTATGTGGAGTTTGCACGTTCCCTCTGCGACCTTGTGGGTTACCTTCTGGTTTGTAGGTTAATTGGCCCTCTGTAAATTGCCCGTAATGTGTAGGGAGTGGATGTAAAAGTGGGATAACATAAAACTGGTATGAGCATTGTGGCCTGTCCTTGTGCTCCACTGTTGTGTTCTTTGTTCTATCTAGACAAAGGAGAGGATGGGGGCAAAGAAAACTGGAAAGTCACAAGTGAGGGTGGAAGGCTGCAGAGAGAGTGTGTCAATTAGAGAGTGGCAGTACTGTGTAACAAAAACCAAATGGAGATGAAAATACAAAATGATTATCCAAAATTTCCAGAGGAATTTGAAAGTAATGCTGGATAAAAGGTATTAAGAGGCTGAAACTTAATATTTGAGATTTGTTCCGCGGCAACACCTGATGCCGTGTGTTGTTGCTATTACGTTACTCTCCTCCTTTTGTGCCGTCTTCTGAAATGTCAGAGCTTATGGCCAGATTGATTAACAAAAGAAAACGAAGAAATGGAGAGGAATGTTTTACTCATGTGCTGGGAATCTTATCCATCTACCCGAGCGTCTGATCATTAGAGGGAGACAGAGGGAGGGAGGCACAGTGGCACAGCGGTAGAGTTGCTACCTTACATCGCCAACTACCAGGGTGCAATCCTGATTACGGGGGCTCTCTGTTCGGAGTTTGTACGTTCCCCCTGTGACCTGCCTGGGCTTTCTCTGGATGCTCCGGTTTAATCCCACATTCCAAAGTCGTACAGGTTTGTACCTTAATTGACTTTGGTAACAATTATAAATTGTCCCGAGTGTGCAGGATAGTGCTAGTGTACAGGGATCGCTGGTCGGTGCGGACTTGGTGGGCAGAAGGGCCTGTTTCTGCGTTGTATCTCTAAACTAAACTAAACTAAATATGTGAATCTAGTGCAGGGGCCACATTAGCCATCATGTCTGCATTGACCATCAAATACACTAATTCACTCTTGATCCCATCCACTATGAGCCCATCCAAATGCCTCTTAAACACCACTATTGGATCTGCCTCCAACACCGCCCCAGGCAGCGCCTTCCAGGCTCCCATCACTCTCCTTTAAACTTTGCCCCTCTCACCTCAATATTATGCCCTCCAATCATTGACATTTCCTCTCATGGAATAAAAGGTTCCGACTGTCTACCTCATCTATGCATCTATTCCATCAGGTATCTCTGCTCAACCTCCGATGTTCCAGAGAAAACAATCCACATTTGGCCAAACTCTCCTTAGAGCTAATATCTTCTATTCCGGTCAGCATTCTCATTCTCGTAAACCTCTTCTACACCCTCTTCAAAGCCTTCAAATGCTTCCTGTAATGGGGTAACCGGAACTGCACATATTTGATAGCATAGATGCATTTGCAACATATCTAATGTCCTCCTCAATACTTTGCTAACATTACAAAAGTTAGGTAACCTGTACCTTCTGTTATCAATGTTCGCGGGGGCTTGGTATGCACAAATTGGCTGTCTGATCTCTTCCAGTTAAGTTTAGTTTAGTTGTACAGCATGGCACCGAGTCCGTGCCGACCAGCGATCACCTGTACACTAGTTCTATGTTATCCCACTTTCCCACTCCCCACACACAAGGTGCAATTTACAGAGCGTCATTAACCTGCAAACCCACACGTCTTTGGGATGTGGGAGAAAACCAGAGCACCTGGAGAAAACTTATACCGTCCCAGGGAACATGCAATCGCCGCACAGACAGCATCCGAGATCAGGATCAAACCGGGGTCTCTGTGGAACCTTTGCAACCTTTAATTTTGCTGGATCCACCCTATATACGGCCAACCCTTGCACTGAGACTATGCCGCTAGCTTTACCTTACCCACACTAACGAATCAGCTTATTGACATTTACACTTCAATCCCACACACAAACCTGAGGTTCGATGAAATCTTTCAAGGAGCTTGAAGAAATGTAAGATGTTACGGCAAGTTTTCTCAATCTCTTTTTAGGTCAGCCCCATAACCCCCACATACAATCAAGCGAACTGCTCTGTGAGCACAGAGAGAGTACAGAATGAACATGCAAACTCCGTACAAGACAGCGGCCTTGGTTGGGATCAAACCCAGGCAAGGCAGCAACTCTCCAACTGCATCACTGTGCCGCCCAGATACTGCACGTCCAGACTACTGCCTTTAAATAATTTCCAGCGGTCCTGAGAGTAAGGGCAATGCAAGCTCCCTCTCACCTCATCGCTCAGCAGAATTCTCCTCCATGTAATTATATTTGATTCCTAAGTGCAGTTCAGTAAAGAACTATGAATGACAATGTAATTCAGAAAACACAAGTTGCTCTGAGCAGAGTGTTAAATAGCAGTTTTTACAGTTCCATTGAAGCCGTCAATAATTAATTGGATTTGTTAACCTTCCTAGTTAGACACCATTATGTACACCGTCTTTGGAAGCATTCTACAGTAAGTAGTTTGTGACATGGAACCATACCACATACTCTTCTAGTAAAACTACATGACATCTGAAAGGAAGCTACAAGACTCGCATATTATCTTTCTCAAATCAGTCTGGTCCAATTCCAAATTTCATTAACTTGAAAGTATATGTGTACTGACATTTATTAACATCTTGAGGATGTTTTTAAACAAAGCTGAAGTGATTAGAGCTATAGAATCATACAGTCATACAGCTGGATACAGGCACTTCAATTCAACTTGTTCATACCGACCAACATGCCCCAACTACATTAGTTCCACTTGCTTGCATTTGGCCCATAACTGTCTAAACCTTTCCTATCCATGTACCATGTTGCCACGTACCCTTGCCGTGGCAAGTTGGTCCAAAGGGCCTGTTTCCACGCTGTACGACTATGATCGGTGGATGATGCAGTCAATCTAGGCCTGCACTTCATCCTCCAGCACCAAGGGGACCTATGCCAGGATTCTGTTTGTGGACTTTAGCTCTGCATTTAACACCATTGTGCCAGAGCTACTACACTCCAAACTCTCCCAGTTGACTGTGCCTGAACCCCTCTGTCAGTGGATCATCAACTTCCTGACAGACAGGAAGCAGCATGTGAGGCTGGGAAAGCACATATCGGACCCGCAGACCCTCAGCATAGGAGCACCGCAAGGCTGCGTACTCTCCCCTCTCCTTTGCTCTCTCTACACCAATGACTGCACCTCCACAGACTCCTCTGTCAAGCTTCTCAGGTTTGCGGATGACACTACCCTGATTGGACTGATCCAGGATGAGGAGGAATCTGCCTACAGAGGGGAAGTGACACAGCTGGCGTCCTGGTGCCATCGCAACAACCTGGAGCTCAATGCTCTTAAAACAGTGGAACTGATTGTAGACTTTCAAAGAGATCCCCCTCCCCTCCCCCCACTCACCATCAACAACACCACTCACATCTGTGGAACCATCATCTCCAACGACCTTAAAGGGGGGGCCACCATCGACTCCACGGTCAAGAAGGCCCAACAGTGGATGTACTTCCTGCGGCAGCTGAGAAAACACAATCTGCCACAGGCAATGATGGTCCAATTCTGTACTGTCATCGTTGAATTCATCCTCACCTTATCCATCCTGGTCTGGTTTGGCTCAGCCACCAAGAAGGACCTGCAACGAATCATTCAATCAGCTGAGAAGGTTGTTGGCTGCAACCTTCCCCCCATTGACGAACTGTACACTGCAAGGGCCAGGAGGCGAGCGGGCAAGATCATCTCTGACCCCTCTCACCCTGGCCACAAATTCTTTGAAGCACTTCCCTCTGGAAGGCGACTCCGGACTGTCAAAGCAGCCACAGCCAGACATAAAAACAGCCTTTTTTCCGCAAGTAGTGGCTCTACTCAATAACCAAAAGTCTGTGGTCTCTTTTGGCTCCGGTTTATTTCACTCACATGTTTAAATCGTAATGTTGTATTCTTAATGTTTTAATGTTCTATGCTTTATTCTTAATTGTTTACTGTATGTTCGTGTTGTTACTTGCGAGCAGAGCACCAAGGCACATTCCTTGTATGTGTACATACTTGGCCAATAAATTTAAAATTATTCATTCACTTATTCATTCAACTTATTCACTATGACTTCATAACTCTGCCTGTCCAAATGTCTTCTAAATGTTGTTATAGTACCTGCCTCAGCTACCTCCTCTGGCAGCTTGTTCCATGTACCCACCAACCTCTGTTTGAAAAAGTTACCCCTCAGGTTTCTATTAAATATTTTCCCTCTCACCATAAATCTATGCCCTCTTGTTCTTGATTCCCCTACCCTAGGTGAAAGACTCTGTGCATTCACCCTATCTATTCCCCTCAGGATTTTATACACCTCACATCAGCAGAAGGGAAACTGTTGGAGAGAATTCCTTGAGATAGGATTTACTCCCATTTGGAAGAGATAATGCTATTTAAGGATAACCAGCACAGCATTGCACATGGCAGGTTGTGTCTCACTCACCTGACGGAGTGTTTTTAGGAGGTAACAAAGAAGATTGATGAAGTAGGGTGGTGGATGTTGCACACCTGGATTTTAGTAAGATAGACACAAAAACCGGAGACTCAGGTTCGATCCTGTCTATGGGCGCTTTCTGTACGGAGTTTGTACGTTCTCCCCGTGACCTGCGTGGGTTTTCTCCAAGATCTTCGGTTTCCTCCCACACTCCAAAGACGTACAGGTATGTAGGTTAATTGACTGGGTAAATGTAAAAATTGTCCCTGGTGTGTGTAGGATAGTGTTAATGTGTGGGGATCGCTGGGCGGCCGGACTTGGTGGGCCGAAGGGGCCTGTTTCCGCGCTGTATCTCTAAAAAAATTAATAAAATTTAAAAATTTAAATAAATTTAAAAAATAAAAAGCTGGAGTAACTCAGCGGGACAGGCAGCATCTCTGGAGGGAAGAAGGGTCGAAACCCTTCTTCAGTCTACTGGAGAGAATTCCTTGAGATAGGATTTTAGTAAGTCCTTTGTTTAAGCTCATGGTAGGCTGATCCAGAGATTAAGTTGTTTGGAATTCACGATGACTTGATCGTATGGATTCAGAATTGGCTTATTCATAGAAGACAGAGGGTTGTGGTGGAAGGTAGATATTATGGATGGAGGTCTGTGACCAGTTGAGTTCTGCATGGATCTGTGCTGGGACCTCTGCGGTTTGTGATATATATATATATATAAATATATATATCACAATAATATATATATTATTTTGACGTAAATGTAAATAGGCTGGTGAGTTTGCTGACAGCAAAACTGAGGAGTTACTGACAGTGAGGAATGCTGTCAGAAGATACAGCGTGATATAGACCAACTGCAGAAATGGGCAGAGAAATGGCAGATGGAATTTAACCCAAGCAAGTGTGAGGTCTTGCACTTTGGGAGGTTGAATGTAATGAGAGAGTGTACAGTTAATGGTAAAACCCTTAACAGCATTGATGTGCAGAGGGATCTTGGAGTCCAAGTTCATAGCTCACTGAAGGTGGTAGCACAAGTAGATAGAGTAGTAAAGAAGGTGCATGAATGCTTGCCTTCATTGCTACATTGAATATAGGAGTCAGGAAGTAATGATGCAGCTCTATAGGACTTAGGTCTGGCTGCATTTGGAGTATTGCAAGCAGTTCTCATCACCCATTACAGAAAAGCTGGTGGCTTTGGAGAGGATGCAGAGGTTTATCAGAATGCTGCCCTGATTAGAGGGTTTCAGCAAAATGGAATGGATAGATTTGGATTGTTTTCTCTGGAATGTCAGAAGTCAAGGGGAGATTTGATAGAAGCATATAAAATTATGAGAGGCATTGAGAGGGTAGACAGTCAGAAGCTTTTTCCCAGGGTAGAAGTGTCCAACACTAGACGGCATGCCTATAAGGTGTGAGGGGGTGCCTGGAACACATTGGCAGTTGTGGTGGAGGCTGATATGATAGTGGCGTTTCAGAGGCTTTTAGATAGGTTCATGGAATTGCAGGGAATAGAGGGATATGGAGCATGCACAAGCAGATGAGATCCATTTAACTAGTCATCATGTATGGCACAAACATTGTGGGCCAAAGGGCATGTTCCTGCGCTGTACTATTCTATGTTCTATGGTCTGAGATCACCCCTCAGCCTCCTGCACTCCAAGGAAGAGGGGCGGCACAGTGGTGCAGTGGTAGAGTTGCTGCCTTACAGCGCCAGATACCCTGGTTCAATCCTGACTATGGGTGCTGTCTGTATGGAGTTAGTATGTTCTCATTGTGACCTGCATGGGTTTCCTCTGGGTGCTCCAGTTTCCTCACACACTCCAAAGATGTACAGGTTTGTAAGTTAATTGGCTTCAGTAAAAATTGTAAATTTGTACCTAGTGTGTAGGATAGTGCTTGTCGACATGGACTCGGTGGGCCATAAGGCCTGTTTCCATGTGGTATCTCTGTATAGTCTGAGTCTAGAAGTGTAATGTAAAGACTAAAGAATAAAGCCTGACCAACCTTACCCTATAGCTCAGACCCTCAAGTCCTGGCAACATCCTCGTAAAGAGATGTTTTTAATGAAAAAAAAATACAGGCAGCAGCGATGTAATGATTGTAGCTTCGAGTTTTCAGTCCTGTCACCATAAAGTAAATACTAGTGAAGCTGGATGGATGCACTATTGTAACTCCCTAATGTTTATTGATTCAAAGTTTCCATTATTTTTTACTGCTCAGATATCCAGTTAATCTTGTGAATGGTACAGTGATGGTGTCATACATGCTGTGGAAGGTGTTTAATGAGGCTGAGAGGTGCAAGTCTCTGTAAATAACATCCATTTCACAGTTGGAAAGATCAATGACACTTCAGGTAGGTTGTATATCGAGGGGGCTTCACTGAATGACTGTCGCTGGCCGATCTGTGCACTGTCAGCGGTCAGCAGTGGAGAACAAGTAATGCAAATGCAACCAAGAATGTCCAAGTGATCCATTGACTCTGTTTGAAGGGACTTGTATTAATTTGTGTGCCATCAAAAGACATTCCATTTCCTTCACTTGATTAGACTGCAAAACAAATGATAGATAGAGTTACTGAAGCTTTGATCATTAGTGAATGCAGGAAGTGGATGGCATTGCATGTGTCACTATTATTGACAATTCAATTGTTCAGGGAAATAAATTTTGAATTACCACAAAAATCAGCTATGATTAAAAAGCATTCATTACCCACTCCCAGTCAATGCTAACGGCATAGGTGTCACCTGAATTTTGGTCTTTATCACATTTGCTCTTTTGATATATCCAGACTCCCCACCCATGCTCTGCAACTTAAAACACATTATGACAAATCATGATGTTACAGGAGCAGAATTAGGCCATTCAGCCCATCAAGTCTACTCCGCCATTCAATCAAGGCTGATCTATCTCTCCCTCTCAATCCCATTCTCCTCCCTTGCCTCGATACCCCTTCCACAGGGAAATTATTTTGACTATCCTCCCTATCGATGCCTCTCTTCATTTTTTTCTGTATTTCGACGTCACTTTCTCCAGTTCTGACAAAAGATTCGCTTGAAACATTAACTTTGTTTCACCCTCCATGCTGCCCGACCCGCTGAGAATGTTCAACACCTTGTTTTTACTGCAAATTATCTTTAAACGAAGTGAAATATTCCAGAGAAATGAAGGCACAAGTTTGCCAGCATGATACACAAGGAGATGATTTTGGTGAGGCCCCACTTGCAGTATTGTGTTGTATTTTGGTCAGCCAGCTCTAGGAAAGGTGCCATTGTTGGAAAGTTGAGCTTATTGCTCAGCATGGACAAAGATCTTGTTCCCCTGCTGTATGACTGTATGATTCTGTGAGATATTATAAATTAGAAGCAGCTGCCCCCACAGACCCGGGTTCAATCCTGAACACGGGTGCTGTCTGTGTGGAGTTTGCATGTTTTTTCTGTTTACCCCCCCTCCCCAAATCCCAATAGCATGCAGGTTTGACCTCTGTAAATGCTCCAAGCGTGAAGGGAGCAGATAAGAAAGTGGAATAACATATTACTTGTGTGAAAGGCAGATCGATGGTCAGTGTGGATTGGGTGGGACAAAGGGCCTGGTTCCACTCTTGTACCTCTAAACTAAACTGAACTAAACTAAACTAGACACAGGCTCTTCAAGATTCTGTTGTTGCTTCCACATTTTCTCCTTGACAATAGACAATAGACAATAGACAATAGGTGCAGGAGGAGGCCATTCGGCCCTTCGAGCCAGCACCGCCATTCAATGTGATCATGGCTGATCATTCTCAATCAGTACCCCGTTCCTGCCTTCTCCCCATATCCCCTGACTCCGCTATCCTTAAGAGCTCTATCTAGCTCTCTCTTGAATGCATTCGGAGAATTGGCCTCCACTGCCTTCTGAGGCAGAGAATTCCACAGATTCACAACTCTCTGAAAAAGATTTTCCTCATCTCAGTTCTAAATGGCCTACCCCTTATTCTTAAAATGTGGCCCCTTGTTCTGGACTCCCCCAACATTGGGAACATGTTTCCTGCCTCTAACGTGTCCAACCCCTTAATAATCTTATCCGTTTCGATAAGATCTCCTCTCATCCTTCTAAATTCCAGTGTATACAAGCCTAGTCGCTCCAGTCTTTCAACATATGATATGATAGAACGTATGTTCTATATTCTATGTGTCGACATTAAATTTGACCAGGCTTTATCTAATCAATACACACCACCCTGAGCCGCAGCGACCCAATGTTTTATAGCTTTAAACCTTTTCATTAACGAGTTAAATTTGTACCTTTGCAAATCAAATTCTCATTAAAGTAACAGCTGTGGATAGCTCAGCTAAGGGTGTTTGAGTTTAATTAATTGTTATTTTGTCATTGGAATGCAAACTTAGATCTTGCAGATCATTCCCCACGGTGCCTGACAACTTTGCAAGAGTGCAGCTGCGTGTCTTAGTTCCTACAGAGGTGCACCGGGTGTAGGGGAACAGGCCATGAAGTCAAGCCTTTGTGGCACCGACAAAGGTTAAAATGGCAGATAAGTGACTGGGAAGAACTGAAAGGTCGTCTGAAATTTCTCCCAAATGAGAGTCGATGCCAATCACAGAGGCGAAAAAGAAAAGAGATCCTTATATATCCTCCCTCAACTTGATCCTGGGACCTCGAGGCATCTTTTCTTCTGTGCCTCTGTGATTATCGTCTATTCTCAGGATTGGCAGAGGTTATCCACTTTGGCGGCAAGAACAGGGACAGGAAAGCAGAGTATTACCTGAATGGTGACCGATTGGGAGAAGGGGAGATGCAACGTGACCTGGGTGTCATGGTGCACCAGTCATTGAAAGCAAGCATGCAGGTGCAGCAGGCAGTGAAGAAAGAGAATGGTATGTTGGCATTCATAGCAAGAGGATTTGAGTTTAGGAGCAGGGAGGTTCTGCTGCAGTTGTACAGGGCCTTGGTGAGACCGCACCTGGAGTATTGTGTGCAGTTTTGGTCTCCTAACCTGAGGAAAGACGTTCTTGCCTTAGAGGGAGTACAGAAAAGGTTCACCAGATTGATCCCTGGGATGGCGGGACTTACATATGAGGAAAGACTAGATAGACTGGGCTTGTACTCGCTGGAATTTAGAAGACTGAGGGGGGATCTTATAGAAACATATAAAATTCTTAAGGGGTTGGAGAGGCTAGATGCGGGAAGATTGTTCCCGATGTTGGGGGAGTCCAGAACCAGGGGTCACAGCTTAAGGATAAGGGGGAAGTCTTTTAGGACCGAGATGAGAAAACATTTCTTCACACAGAGAGTGGTGAGTCTGTGGAATTCTCTGCCACAGAAGGTAGTTGAGGCCAGTTCATTGGCTATATTTAAGAGGGAGTTAGATGTGGCCCTTTTTGCTAAAGGGATCAGGGGGTATGGAGAGAAGGCAGGTACAGGCTACTGAGCTGAATGATCAGCCATGATCATATTGAATGGCGGTGCAGGCTCGAAGGGCCGAATGGCCTACTCCTGCACCTATTTTCTATGTTTCTATGTTTCACTTGCACCTCCTCCAACCTCATCTACTACATCCGGTGCTGCTGGTGTGGGCTCCTGTATATCGGCGAGACCAAGTGTTGGCAACTGTTTGGCTGAACACTTGCGCTCAGTCTGCCTTGGCCTATGCGATCTCCCGGTTGCCAAACATTTGAACCCCCCTTCCTATTCCTGTACTGACCTTCAAGAATTCCATTGCTCCATCTGTGACATATGACAATAAAACACTGTGACTCTCTTGACTCTTGACCTTTCTGTCCTGGGCCTCCTCCATTGTCAGAGTGAGGCAACACACAAATTCAAGGAACAGCACCTCGTATTTCACCTAAGCAGCTTACACCCCAGCGATATGAAGGCTGATTTCTCTAATTTCATGTGACTCCTGCATTCTTTTTCCCCCCTCTCCCTTTGTACTTGGATGGGAGAATATCTCAGAACACAGGGTGCTGTAGACTTTGGGCAGCACGGCAGTAGAGTTGTTGCCTTACATCGCCAGAGACCCAGGTTCAATCCTGACGTCAGGTGCTGTCTGTTCGTAAGTTCACCCCGTGACCACATGGGTTTTCCCCGGGTGCGCCAATTTCCTCCCACACCCCAAAGATGTACAGGTTTGGAGGTTAATTGGCTTTGGTAAAAATTGTAAATTGTCCCTAGCGTGTGTAGGATTGTGCTAATGTAAGGAGATCGCTGGTCGGCGCAGACTCGGTGGGCCGAAAAGCCTGTGTCCATGCTGTAAGTCTAACTAAAACTAAACAAGTCTGATGCTGTTGCCCACTACATCATTTGTTTCTGCTTTACGCCCCATTCTTTCCTGCCTTTTGTTTCTTTTGAAATTTACATCCAAAATCCAGTTTAGTTACCTCACTAACGTGAGGGACCGCTATCAAATTAATCAAAACATCGAAAGAACCGAGGTAAAATTAAATTAAATGCTGGTGCCTTTTCATGAAATACTTATTGCAATCTCTGTAACAAACCTCGCTCGCTCTGTTAAATTCTCATTGCTTTTTTCATGATATTTTGCTTCAAGCCCTACGTGCCCTTGATAAGGAGACTCACAAAGCTGCTAATTATATTTTAATCAACAATAAATTATATCCACTTATTAGATTCGAACTCTGTCAGAGCTGCTGCTGTCCTTAATGTTCTACAGTTCCACTGAGAGGCCACGTTATATTTGGTATGGGGGGGGGGAGGGAAGGGGGGGGAGGGAAGGGGGGGGGGAGGGAAGGGGGGGGGAGGGAAGGGAAGGGGAGGGAAGGGGGGGAGGGAAGGGGGGGGGAGGGAAGGGGGGGGAGGGAAGGGGGGGAGGGAAGTCAAGTCAAGTCAAGTCAATTTTATTTGTATAGCACATTTAAAAACAACCCACGTTGACCAAAGTGCTGTACATTTGATTAGGTTCCAATAGAAAAAAAAATGAAAACATACAGTAGCACGCAAACAGTTCACAGCGCCTCCTCAATGAGCCTCAAACGCTAGGGAGTAGAAATATGTTTTGAGCCTGGACTTAAAGGAGTCGATGGAGGGGGCAGTTCTGATCGGGAGAGGGATGCTGTTCCACAGTCTAGGAGCTGCAACCGCAAAAGCGCGGTCACCCCTGAGTTTAAGCCTAGACCGCGGGATAGTGAATAGCCCCAAGTCGGCCGATCTGAGGGACCTGGAGTTAGAGAGGGGGGTTAGAAGATTTTTGATGTGGGGGGGGAGTGTCCATTTAGGGCTTTATACGTGAATAGGAGGAGCTTGAAGTTGATTCTGTACCGTACAGGGAGCCAGTGGAGAGAGGCCAGAATCGGGGTGATGTGGTCCCTTTTACGGGTACCCGTCAGGAGTCTCGCTGCGGCGTTTTGGACCAGTTGCAGGCGGGACAGGGAAGATTGGCTGATCCCAGTGTATAGGGAGTTGCAGTAGTCTAGGCGGGAGGAAATGAAAGCGTGAATGATTTTTTCTGTGTCGTCGAATTTGAGGAAAGGTTTGATTTTAGCTATGGTTCGAAGTTGGAAGAAGCTGGCTTTTACCACAGCGTTGACTTGCTTATCAAATTTTAATGCAGAGTCAAATATCATGCTGAGGTTTTTGACATGCGGTTTGACTAGGCAGGATAGGCTTCCAAGACTGCCTGTTATCAATTTGATGGAGTCGGGGGGGCCGAATAGGATGACCTCAGACTTGCTCTCATTTAATTGGAGGAAGTTCTGTGCCATCCAACATTTTATGTTCTCAAGGCAGTGTGAGAGGCTGTTTAAATTTGACTGGTTGTTGGGTTTCAGGGGGAGGTAAAGCTGAGTGTCATCGGCATAGCAGTGGAAAGAAATGCCGTGCCTTTGAATGATTTGGCCAAGGGGGAGCATGTATAGAGAGAAGAGAATGGGGCCTAAGATGGAGCCTTGTGGAACTCCGCAGGAGAGGCTAGCTGGAGCAGAGGAATAACTGCCTATGTTGATGGCGAAACTCCTATCTTTGAGGTACGAAGCGAACCAGCTCAGGGCAGTGCCATCAATGCCAACCGCGTACCGGAGACGGTCAATAAGGATGGTGTGGTCCACTGTATCGAATGCTGCGCTGAGGTCGAGAAGGAGCAGGATTGCACAGTCGCCGGTGTCGATGGCGAGAAGCAGGTCGTTGTGTACCTTCAACAAGGCAGACTCTGTGCTGTGGTGGGCTCTGAAACCTGACTGGAAACTTTCCAGGATGGTGTTTTGGTGCAGGTAGGGCACTAATTGGTTAAGGATTGCCTTTTCAAGGACTTTTGACAGGAATGGCAGTTTGGAAATGGGTCTGTAGTTGCTAGGCAAGGTGGGGTCTAGGTTAGGTTTTTTCAGTAGGGGCTGGACCACCGCGTGCTTGAAACTGGTTGGAACAGTGCCAGTGGCCAGAGAACTGTTGATAATAGAGAGGATGCTGGGACCAGCTATTGCAATGACATCCTTCAGAAGGGCAGTGGGGGCAGGATCAAGGGGGCAGGTTGCAGGTTTCATAGTGGAGACAAGCTTTGCAAGGGAGGATAGAGTGACGGGTTGGAAGCAGTCCAATTTAGATGAACAGACTAGTGAGACAGCTAGGTCACGGGTGGGAGGGGAAATGTTCATTCTAATATTCTCAACTTTGTTGGTGAAAAATTTAGCGAATTCTTCGCACTTAGCAGGGGACCCAACTAAGCTGGTACTGGGGGCGGGACATATGACAGAGGTAATTGTTCTAAATAGGACCTTGGAGTTATGAGAGTTTTTCGAAATAAGGTCGGAGAAGTATTGTGCTCTAGCAGACTTTACTGCTTCCTGGTATTTGAGAAGATTGTTTCTCAGAATTTCGAAGGAAATTTGAAGCTTGTCACATTTCCATCTCCTTTCTGATTTTCTGCACTCCCTTCTTAGGGCTTTGGTGGTGTCATTGAGCCACGGCCGACCTTTGGGCTTAGGCTTTTTCATTTTAAGGGGAGCGATAGAATCCAGGATGGAAGAGCAAGTGATATTAAATACAGAGGCGAGATCCTCAGTGCTGAGATGGGGGGGAGAGGCCTCAATAGTGCAGATGTTGGGGGCAGCTGTGAGAGCCTCGGAGAATTTACTGGCAGTCAATGAATTTATGTCGCGGGAGTAGCGAACAGGGAGATGAGATTTTGCGGGAGATAAAGGCAGAGATGCGTCAAAAATGATAGCGCTGTGGTCCGATAGACAGGCTTCAGTAGTTTCAATGTTGTTGATTGGGAATCCGGACGATAACACTAGGTCGAGAGTATGGCCTAACTTGTGAGTGGGTCCCGTGGTGTGAAGAGTCAGATTGAAGGACTCAACCAGGTGCATAAATTCACTCACAAGAGGCTTAGTGGGACAGCAAACATGAATATTAAAGTCACCAAGAATCATGATCCGGTCAAATTTGGGCAAAATGCTAGAAATCAGATCAGCAAATTGGGTGATGAAGTCCTTATGCATTTTTGGTGGGCGATACACAAGAACAATTAAGAGGGGGTAGGCTAGGCCTACTTTAATTAGTTGCACCTCGAAACTGGAGAAATGATCAGCGTTCAGGAGGCGGCAGTTGAAATGTTTCTTAAACACAGTGGCTAAGCCCCCACCGCGTTCGGAGAGCCTAGGCGAGGTGAAAAAGTGACAGTTATCAGGACAGAGTTCCACGAGTGGAGCAAGCTCACCAGGGTTAAGCCAGGATTCTGTGAGCAGTAGGAAGTCCAATCCACGGGTGATGAAGAAGTCGTTGAGGATGAAAGTCTTGTTTTGGAGGGATCTTACGTTGATCAGGGCCACTTTAGTAGGGACAGTAGGGACAACAGGTGAGCTTCGGTCCGGTAGCGGCTCCCACGCCAGCGGGCGGAGGTTCAGGGAGACCACGCCGCTGCGCTTCACAGATGGCCTTGCTGGGAGCCCACGGGCCGGCAGTCCAGGGACCGGGATGATCGGTCGAAGAGCGGCATACCTGAGCTCGAGGGAGCGCCGGTGGATGGAGCTGTAAGGTCGACCAGGTCCGACTTCGCAGCGCTGGGCGAGGTAGGCCGCTGTTGGATGAGCGCGGGCGAGGTTTTTTAAATTTTCGAAAGTTCCCGCGCGTTTACCCCGCCTCCTAGCGCGGTGCGTGCAGCGGTGGATGTAAGGCTGGGCCCGCACATCTACCGGGAGTTGATCGAGGAGCGATCGCTGGAAGAAACTTTGTCCGGGACCTGGACTGAAGAAGTCGACGACGGAGGGTCGGATCAACAGGAGGGTTCGGCGGTCGTAAACTAAAGTGGCTCGAAGAACACTACGATCTCCAGGTGAGCGACGACAGGCAGCCAAACACAACGGCGCGGCCATCTTTTTAAGGGGGGGGGAGGGAAGGGGGGGGGAACTGAAACCTTTAATTCCTCACAAAGACCTTTCTTTCTGAAGAAGGGTCCCGAACCGAAACGTCACTTATGCACGTTGACCAGAGATGCTGTCTGACCCACCCGCTGAGTTACTCCAGGACTCCAGTATCTGCAGTTCCTTGTGTCTCAGAGATGGGGGACTGTTCACTAACACACCTGAACCCATTCTCTCAGGATTGGAGACACAAGGAACTGCAGATGCTGGAATATTGAGCAAAAGGCAAAGTGCTGGAGTCTTCGAGTCATAGAGTTGTGGAGCCATAAGACACGGAAACCCTTCCGCCCAACTTACCCACACCGACCAACATGTCCCATCTACACTAGGCCCACCTGCCTGTGTTTGGCCCATATCCCTCTAATCCTGTCCTATCCATGTATCTGTCTAAATGTTTCTTAAACCTTGCGATAGTACCTGCCTCAACTACCTCCTTCAGCAGCTCATTCCACACACCCACTACCCTATGTGTGAAAAAGTTACCCCTCAGGTTCCTATTAAAGTCCCGTTCCCCCCCCCCTCGCCTTAAACCTATGTCCTCTGGTTCTCGTTTCCCCTACTCTGGGCAAGAGACTCTGTGTGTCTCCCCGATCTATTTCTCTCATGATTTCATACACCTCTATAAGATCAAGAGGAACTCAGCGGCTCAGGCAGTATCCGTGAATGGAAAGGACATGCAGCATTTTGAGTCAGGATCCTTCTACAGACTAATTGGAATAATCAGCTTGATGGGACTGAAATATCTCCTGTCCATTCCTTCCACAGATGCTATCTGACCCATTGAATTCCTCCAGCACCTTGTGTCTAGTCTCAGGAATGGAAATTGGAATCTTGCAGCTTCGCAACTCATTGATGTTCATGCTTTGTTCTCTATTCAGCATTGCACGCTGTTCCCTTGTGAATTTCCCAAACATCAAACCATCAGACCATTTTCCGTCTGATGGGATATTAGCTCATCCAAGTTGAAACTTGCTTAAATGCTGCTGAAAAAGAGAATTACCATGCTTCCGACTCCCAGGCTAATAACTGCCCTCTATTCTTTGCCTATTGCTTCTTCTGAAGCATCATATTTCTTCTGTTTCATTGTGCTTTGACTCTTCACAGGTGGCTGATTGCATTCATGTCTCCAAACCAGCAGGTCGTAGGTTCAAATCCCACTCCTGGGACTATTGGGACCTGTGCACTAAAAAACCTCGACTAACATTCCATGCAGTACTTTGATGCAACACAGCTGTGTTGGGGGGTGACATCATTCCAATGAAATGTTAATTTGTGTCCCCCACCATCTCCAAAGTAAACTTAAAATACTCTGTGGTAATGTTTTAAATGATGCCCTGTGTAAAGTAATCTTGCTTGAATTCCACACCACTTTTATTGCTAACTAATTTAAATCTATGTTGGCATGTTGGTGTGCTTACTCCACATGATATCATATGTTCCCATGTATATCCTTTCAAGCCATTTTGTTACCTTAAAACCTATTGAGTCCTCTCTTGTCTAGAGATGGAGTAGGACAAGCAGACTTGTTTAGTTTAGAGATACAGCATGGAAAACAGGCCCTTCGGCCCACAGTGTCCACGCCGACCATCGCTCACCGATTTACACCAGTGCTATGTTATCCCACTTTCTCATCCACTCCCTACACACAAGGGGTCAAGATACAAGAGGGCCAATTAACCTACAAACCCGCACATCTTTAGGATGTGGGGGGAAGCCGGAGCACCAAGAGGAAACCCACGTGGTCACAGGGAGAATGTGCAAACTCCACACAGACAGCACCTGAGGTCAGGATCAAACTTGTTTCTCTGGCGCTGTGGGGCCTTAGTCCTACAATACAAATGCTGAAACTCCACGGTACTGGTGTCATCCTTGTGTTTGTCCTTTTGCACCTCTGAAGTACATCGTATACTTTCCTAGAGTAGAGCTCCTAAATGTGTTTGGTTTTCTGGTCTTCCCAAGATTCAATTTAAGTTTAACATGACCCCTCTGCTTTTCAGTTCCACTCACAGTGTATGACTTAGTCAAAGTCATAGAAAGTACAGCATGGAGCCAGGCCCTTTGGCTCATCATGTCCACAGTGACCATTACCTGCACATTTTTTACATTAGTCCTACCTGAATCAAATCCAATTTTATTTTCCCCATATTGCCATCATCTCCCTCCAGGTTTGGGTGGGATGGGATGAGTGAACCAAGGAGTTGCTGAAGGAGGGAACAATCTCTGCTGAAAGTGGAAAGGAGTGAAGAGGGGAAGATGTGATTACTGGTGGGATCCCTTTACTCCTTTCTGACTTCTTGGTCTGTGGTGGTGTGTTCTTCAGACAAGAAAAAAAGCCTGAAGAAGGGTTCTGACCCAAAACATCACCTATTCCTTTTCTCCAGAGATGCTACCTGACCCATTGAGTTACTCCAGCATTTTGTGTCTATCTTTGGTATAAACCAGCACCTGCAGTTCCTTCCTACACAAGAATAAGAATTGCCGGTAAAATATTTTACATGGCTTCAAAATTCTATTTTTAGAATCTAGAACATTGTTTAGAACATTTAAGAGACATTTGGACAGGCACATGGTTAGGATAGGTTTACAGGGTTATGGGTCAAGCACGGACTAGTGTAGGTGGGGCACGTTGGTCAGTGTTGGCGAGTTGGGCCGAATGGCCTGTTTCCACACTCTATAACTCTATGACTCTATTTTACGTGCTTCTAAAATCTTTTTTTTTCTTTTTTTTCCCTTGTGGTGTACTTATAGATCTTACTGAGCCTGTTGTTGTGAATGTAATGCACTGTGTTTTTCCTTGCTGCCTCTGTGCACTGGAATAACATGCATCTATTTATAATGGTCTGCTCTGAACTGACAGATTCCAGGCACAATCACCACGTTTCATAATTTAAAGCCTCGCAAACAATATCTGACATTGCTCCAGGCAGCATCAGCCTTGATTTATGTCAGTGGCTCTCAACGCTGTAGAATGGATCTGTGGGTTTGAACCCCACACACGAGGCAGCACAGCGGTAGAGTTGCTGCCTTCCGGCGTAAGAGACCCTGGTTCAATCCTGACTATGGGTGCTCCCTGTACAGAGGTTGTACGTTCTCCCTGTGACCGCGTGGGTTTTCTCCGGGTGCCTCCCACACACCAAAGACGTGCAGGATTATAGGTTAATTCGCTTCGGTAAAATTGTAAATTGTCCCTGGTGTGTAGGGTAGTGCCAGTGTACGGGATGATCACTGGTCAGCACGGACTCAGTGGGCCGAAGAGACTGTTCCAATGCTGTATCTCTAAAGTTTAAAGTCTAAAGAGGCCTTGGCACTTAATGGAGGCTGAAGCTCGGATCAGGGACTAAGGGGGAATTCTACTTTTTCTCTCATTTGATCCTGATATTTAATAAAACGTTATTTAGAGGGGATTTGTAGAAGGACTTTTTCATCCAAAGGGTGGCTGGTATCTGAATCATATTTATCACAGGGTGGTCGATGCCAAGATTCTCACAACATTTTAGAAGAATCTAACATGCAATTGACTTGCCAAGATATAGAAGACTTTGGACCAAATGCTAGCAAATGAGATTACATAGAAACATAGAAACATAGACAATAGGTGCAGGAGGAGGCCATTCAGCCCTTCGAGCCAGCATCGCCATTCATTGTGATCATGGCTGATCGTCCCCAATCAATAACCCGTGCCTGCCTTCTCCCCATATCCCTTGATTCCACTAGCCCTTAGATCTCTATCTAACTCTCTCTTAAATCCATCCAGTGATTTGGCCTCCACTGCTCTCTGTGACAGAGAATTCCCCAAATTCACAACTCTCTGGGTGAAAACGTTTTTTCGCACCTCAGTTTTAAATGGGCTCCCATTTATTCTAAGACCGTGGCCCCTGGTTCTGGACTTTCCCAACATTGGGAACATTTTTCCTGCATCTAGCTTGTCCAGTCCTTTTATAATTTTAAGTGTTTCTATAAGATCCCCTCTCATCCTCTAAACTCCATTGAATACAAGCTCAGTCTTTTCAATCTTTCCTCATATGTCAGTCCTGCCATCCCAGGGATCAATCTCGTTTGATATATATATGCACTATAGATATTTAATATAGATATGCACTTTTACTTGTAGACTTCAGACTTTAGATATACGGCACAGAAACAGGCCCTTCGGCCCACCGAGTCCACGCCGACCAGCGATCCTCATACATTAACCCACACACACTAGGGACAAGTTTACAACTTACTGAAGCCAATTAACCAACACATTAACCTGTGGCCTTTGGAGTGTGGGAGGAAATTGAAGCACCCAGAGAAAACCCACGCGATCACAGGTAGAACATAATAACTCCATACAGACAGCACCCATAGTGAGGAATGAACCCAGGTCCCTGGGTAAGACCCAGGTAAGATTGAACCCGGGTCTCTGGGTAAAACAGCAACTTGAAGCTCACTATGCCGACCCTATGTTGTTAGGCAACATAGAGATGATGGTCTGAAGAGCCTGCTTCTGTGCTGCATTCGTCTACGGCTCTATGATTCTACCTGTATATAGATGGAATGAGCACATGATAGTTATGCTGTTGGATTCTCAGTTCAAGGGATCTTAACTAATTATTTGTTGAATGGAAACACAAGAGACTGCAGATGATGAAATCTTGAGCACAACGTGACATGCTGGAAGATCTCAGCGGGTCAGGTAGCATTTTGGAGGTAATGGACAGATGACAATTCCAATCAGGACCCTTTGTCAGACTGATCACAAGACAACATTGAGGGTTAGAACTCTTCTTCAGGCTGAAGAAGTGTCCTGACTTGAAACATCGTCCGTCCATTCCCCCCACAGACGCTGCCTGACCTGCTGAGTTTCTCCAGAACTTTGTTTTGTGCTAATGATTTGGTGACATGCCTTCAAATCCTACTATGGTGTTTATTTAAGTTAAGTTGATCGAATGATCTGCAATCAGTGCTGGTCATTCATGTGAACACCATTTGGTTCATGAGGGTTCTTTAGAGAGGGAAATCACTCTTGACTCAATCTGGCCCATATGTACCGTGGACGTCGGAAGCTCGCAGGCCCCTGGGTGGGGGCCGACATCGGGAGCTCCAGCAGTGGCAACGTCTTCGCCCGCCCCGAATCGCGGGGCTTGGGTCCGCCCACCACGGACCTTTCACCGTCCAGCGCGGCCTGGAGTAGGCCCGCGGGATTTTCTCTGCGCAGCGGGGGCTTCAATGTCGGGAGCAATGACCGCCCCGACGTGGCAACTCCAACAGCCTGACCGCGGGAGAAGACGGCAGGGGAAGAGAAAAGACATTCTGGCCTTCCATCACAGTGAGGAGGTGACTGGTGGAGACTCACTGTGATGGATGTTTCTTTTTGTTTGGTGTTGGTTTATGATTGTATGTGTTATTGCATATTTTTATTGCTTATTTTTATTGGTCTTATTGTTGGACTGTGGGTAATCTTTCATTTCACTGCACATTTATGTGTATGTGACAAATGAATTGACTATTAACTATTGATTATTGACACACATCACTGAAGTTAACACTTACCTACAATAATCTAGCAAGCCACTCAGTTACAAAACTGCCCATGAGAACCAATTTCCATGGACAATTAGGGACATGCATTCAATAATTATATCACACAAATAATTGAATTTAATTGAATTGAAATTAATTGAATTGATTTGAAAGATTCAGCATGGAGACAGACCCTTCAGTCCACCAAGTCCATGCTGACCGTCGATCACCATTCACACTAGTTCTATGTTATCCCAGACTCAAGGAACTGCAGATGCTGGTTTACAAAGTGCTGGAGCAACTCAGCAAGTCAGGCATCCACTGAAGAAGGGAAACGTCACCTATCCATGTTCTCCAAAGATGCTGTCTGACCCGCTGAGTTACTCTAGCACTTTGTGTTTCCTATTTTATCCCACGTTCGTATCCACTCCCTGCACACTAGGGGCAATTTACAGAGGGCCAACTAACCTATAAACCTGCACAGCATTGAAACCAGAGGGGCAGCTCAGACAGATTTAACACTGGGAACTGAAGCCAGTAGAAGTATAAATAACATGTAGCTGAACATGCAATCATCTCAATAGCTGTCCTTCTCAAGATCTGTAGGAATCATAACTCAGGTGATGAGAATGGTCAGGATACTTAATTGAATCAATAGAATATGTACCATGTAATTTTTGTCCCATTACAGACAGATTTAGGATGCCACGTGTTTTGTGTAATATGTGTACTATAAAGCTAAATATAACAAATTGTATAATTGTAGCAATTTACAGTGATTTATTTAGTCTGCTTACAAGTCAAAAAGGCTATTCACTTGCAAAGAAATTGAATTAGCAGTGAGCTGAAATCAAACATGTACAAATGAAGAATAGACTATGTAAATTTATTAGGAGTAAATATATAATTACACATTATAAATCATTAAATATAAATATGCAAATGAAAATGTCATCACTAATTTTAAATGGCTTCAACTTAGACAGCAGTGCTTTTAACTGCCTAAAGGCTGAGCACTGAAACTCTCTCTATTAACCTTCCTCTCCTGCTCTAAAATGCTTTATAAAAGTGACCTTTAAACTTTAGACTAGATATACAGTGTGGAAACAGGCTCTTCGGCCCACTGAGTTCACACCGACCAGTGATCACCCCATATGCTAGCAATATCCTACACATTTGGGACAATTTACAATTTACAGAAGCCAATTAACCTACAAACTTCTACGTCTGGAATGTGCAAGGAAACCGGAGCACCAGGATAAAACCCACACGGTCACAGGGAAGGCATACAAACTCTGCACAGACAGCACCCATAGTCAGGATCGAACGTAGTCGGGCCGTAAGGCAGCAACTCTACCGCTGCACAACTATCTCACCCCCTTTTATTTTTAAAAGAACAAATTGGCCTCTTTAATCAAGCCTCTGATTCCTTGATGTAACATCTCTTCAAATTCTCTAAAACAGAACTTGTGCCATTGTATCGTGTTACAACACAGATTATCATTTTAGATGCTGCATATGGAATCGTGAAGGTTCATAGCATCTTATTGCACAGAAAGAGGCCATTTGGCCCACTGTGATTGTCAGATGGTTACTCTTGGAACATAACATAAAAACTATAGCACGTAAACATGCCCTTCGGCCCTCAATGTCTGAACTGAACATGATGCAAGATAAATTTGACCTCATTTGCCTGCACATGGCCCATAAACATCCATTCACTGCGTATCAATGTGCTGATCTAATAGCTTCATAAAAGTCACAATTGAATCTGCCCCTCCACCACCAACCCTGGCAGCACATTCTAGGCACCCACCACCCTCTGTGGAAAAAAACTCGCCCCACACATCTCATTTAAAACTTGCCCCTCTCGCCTTGAAGCTTATGCCCTCTAGTCTGTGACATTTCCACTCTGGGAATAAAGTTCTGACTGTCGACCCTATCTCTGTCTCTTGTAATGTTACTGCCAGCTAATATTCCCACTCTCCTGGACTTTCTTGGCAATCAGACCAATTTCCCCTTGAATCGGCTGCTATCATCTTAACCAGGAAGCGTGATCCCGATCACAAATTCCTACTGCACAAAAAAAACTTTCCCTGTTACGAGCTCTGATTCTTTTGCAAATCACCTTAAATCCTTGGAGTACCGTGACTTTACCCCTAGAATTACTTTCACTTCCTTCATCAAAAATATGATCCCTTGCTGGCTTTGAATATGATCAAAAGTCTTGAGTCGCCAACTTTACTTCTCGGTGGGAATGAGCTGCTGAATACTCTTAGTGTTTTTATTTCTAATATTTGGCCATGGGAATTTGCTTGGCTTAATCAGAGTCGTGTTAGTAATAAGCTCCAATTCCACCAGAGATATGCTTCCTTAGCAACATGGACATTCTGCCATATCCCTTGCTTCTCCTTTAATCATTCATAGGATGAGGATACTTCTAGCTGGGTCAGCTTTTGTTACGGGCGGCATGGTAGCGTAGTGGTAGCGTTGCTGCCTCACAGCACCAGAGACCCGGGTTCAATCCTAAACTTGGGTGCTGTCCGTACGGAGTTTGTACGTTCTTCCTGTGACCACGTGTGTTTGCTACGGGTGCTCTGGTTTCCACCCACATTCTAAAGACGTGCAGGTTTGTAGGTGAATTGGCTTCTGTAAATCATCCGTAATGTGTAGGATAGAACTAGTGTATGGGTGCTCGTAGATGGGCACAGACTCGGTAGGTCGAAGGGCCTAGTTTCACGCTATATTTAGAAACATAGAAACATAGAAAATAGGTGCAGGAGTAGGCCATTCGGCCCTTCGAGCCTGCACCGCCATTCAATATGATCATGGCTGATCATCCAGCTCAGTAACCTGTACCTGCCTTCTCCATACCCCCTGATCCCTTTAGCAAAAAGGGCCAAATCTAACTCCCTCTTAAATATAGCCAATGAACTGGCCTCAATACCTTCTGTGGCAGAGAATTCCACAGACTCACCACTCTCTGTGTGAAGAAATGTTTTCTCATCTCGGTCCTAAAAGACTTCCCCCTTATCCTTAAGCTGTGACCCCTGGTTCTGGACTCCCCCAACATCGGGAACAATCTTCCCGCATCTAGCCTCTCCAACCCCTTAAGAATTTTATATGTTTCTATAAGATTTCTAAACTAAACGAAACTAAACGTCCATAATTGTCCTTGTAAAGGTGGCAGTGGGTTGCCTTCTTATAATGCTCTCAGTTAAAGGACTCCACTGTGTTACTGGGCAGAGATTCCCAGGATCTGATGTAGAATGAACGGTGATGCCTAGCCAAGCCAAAATAATGGACGACTTGGAGGTGATCTCACCATTCTGATGACCTTGCTCCCCATGTCAGGGTGTCAGGGGTTATGGGGAGAAGGCAAGAGAATGGGGTTGGGAGGGGAAGATAGATCAGCCATAATTGAATGGCGGAGTGGACGATGGGCTGAATGGCCTCATTCTACTCCTGGAACTTGTGAACCTGTAGCAGAGTTTAGGACATGCCAATGACGTAACCTCAATGAATAATTATAGTGCATTTGGTGCCTGCGGCTCTGCATTATGGACGATTGCATTGTTCAAAAGTGGACCATGATCTGTGATGCAACATTTGGTAATGCAAAGCCACGTCATCTGCACGTGCATTAAAAACGCTTGTTGAAAACAATTGTTTATTTTTTTCACATAAATTATGACAGAGCAAGTTTTATTACACATCTCAAATGTTTTGTTCGTGTTTATTGAAAGACACAGCATGGAAACAGGCTCTTTGGCCCATCAAGTCCACACCGACCATCGATCACCCATTCACACAAGTTCTATGTTATCCAACTTTCTTGTCCACTCCCTGCAACCTAGATTGAAATGTCACCTATCCATGTTCTCCATGGATTTGGATTCTCATAGATTCTCCTGAATTCTTCATGGATTCGCCATGAATGCCGTGAATTAGCAAACAAACCGAGCCTGAAACGCCACCTCTTCATGTTCTCCAGAGATGCTGCCTGAACCGTTGAGTTACTCCAGCACATTGTGTCTTTTTTTTCTAAACCAGCGTCTGCATTTCCTTGTTTTCTAAGCTAGGCCTCTGCCTGACTAATGTCATGACAGGGATGGGATGGGTATGGGTGATCAGGTAGCTTGGTAGCAGTATCTCGGCAATGGAAGCGGGAACCCGCCTGGAGTCCGAGGCTCATCTCCTGCTCATCCCTGAGGACCAGGAACCAGAGAGGAGACAGCCAAGGCAGTGGATGCCAGAATAAAGAGCCGACAAGGAGAACCGGTGGTTCTTACCTTCCGCACCCTCAAGGTCGGCTGCAGGAGGCACCAACCGGGGTACGAAGGCTGAAAGTGTCCTGGCGAGGAGAGTGACGACGGTTCACGGGACGAGAGGCGATGGCTGCAATGGGCCTTTATGGCCAGCTGCAGCTGAGACTGTAAAAATGGCGCCAAAACCTGGTGACTCTTGCATCAGGACTCAGTGGGCTGATTCTATGCATTCTGTACTTAGTTGGGGATTGTACTTATGTATGCAATAATCGAACTGATCTGCATGCAAAAAAGAAATTTCACTGGACCTTGGCATATGTGATAATTAAGAGAGAGTCAAGAGCAAAGACTTATTGACACAAACCTGCAGCAATGGTCACACAAGGATCATAGATATCTCCTTTAATGATGTTTGACTCCACAAATAGCATTGCCGATATAATTTCACAGTTATTTTCATTTACTCTGGTTTTGAAACTGTTCCACCAATGTTCAACTAAAGTTTAACCTTGTATTCCTATTCATCATAATCACGACATCAAGGAATAATATTCATTACAATCTATGTCGAATTACAATTACACATGGCCTAATAGGAACTATTTAAATGTATTTGTGTATATCGATGAGAGACATATCGTGCTGAAAATCTGATGCATGGAAACATATGGTATTACACTTTCAGAATGATGCTGTGAATTAGCAAACAAACCAAATCATTTTTAATTATCATTAACATGTGAGTCAATGTTCAGCTTGTGTAGAGTGGGTAAAATCCTTTAATAGCTTGTTAATACAGCACTCAGTTATTGAACAAGAAAATCTGTCTTTCTAATTGATAATTCTTATTATATTTCCATTTTGGACAGATATATAGAGAAGACGACCGCACAGGTTTTCCCTCCCACACTCCAAAGATGTACAGGCCTGTCGGTTAATTGGCTTTGGAAAAATTGTCCATAGTGTGCAGCATAGAACTAGTGTAGGAAGTGATTGCTCATCAGTGCAGAATCGGTGGGCTGAAGGACCTGTTTCCACGCTGTATCTCTGAAGTGTTCAGTGGACTATGACCCAAATGCAGGCAAATGGTACTAGCCCTGAAGCCCAACTTGCTTGGCATGGACAGTATGGGCCGATGGCCTGTTTCCATACTGCCCAACTCTTTGATTCCACAAGACTTCTTTGGAGAGTTTATGTAGCTTTTTAAAACAATGTTTCTGAACTATCTTGGACACGAATCAAAGAAAACTTTGCAAATCTATTCTAATGTCATAAGGCGTTTGTGTTATAGTTAGCTGCAAATTTCACACTGTGTTACAAGAGCCATCTGAATTTACCTTGTGCCTTCAGTTGACTAAAACATTTCAACGTGCTCGATGAGAGTTTAGTCAAACAAACCTGACACTGAGCAACATCGGGTTATCTTTGGAGAAGGTGACTAAAAGTATGGCAAAGTCAAGAGTCAAGACTGTTTAATTGTCAATGAAGACAGACACAATATGCTGGAGTAACTCAAAGGGCCAAGCAGCATCACCGGAGAAAAGGAGTGGGTGACATTGCGGGTCGAGCCCATTCTTCAGACTGAGAGTCAGAGGAGAGGGAGACACAAAGATAAGGAAGGGTAAGGTGTGAAAACGAGACGTCAAAAGAGGTGTAGTTCAAAGAAAATGTGGAATAAATCATTGTTAGCTAGGATAGGGTGACAACAAAGCAAACAGAGATAAAATGTAATCGGAACAATCAGACTGGTCGGAGACCTGGGAAGGGGGATTGATGGAGAGAGAGGGAAAGCAAGGGTGACTTGGAGTTAGAGAAGTCAATGTTCATACTGCTGGGGTGTAAGGTATCCAAGTAAAATATGAGGTGCTGTTCCTCCAATTTGCGCTGGGCCTCACTCTGACAATGGAGGAGGCCCAGGGCAGAAAGATCAGTGTGGAAATGGGAGGGGGAGTAAAGTGATTAACGACGGGCAGATCAGGTATGTTTAGGCAGACTGAGAAGATGTGTTCAGCTAAACGCGCTTGGCATTGTTTAATTGTCACATGTACTGACTGAACAATAAAAACATAATCGACATTATACTTCATCTGCCACGAATCTGCCCACTCACCCAACCTATCCAAATCATTCTGTAGCCTCATAGCATCCTCCTCGCAGCTCATAGAAACACAGAACCATAGAAAAATAGGTGCAGGAGTAGGCCATTCGGCCCTTCGAGCCATGGCTGATCATCTAAAATCAGTACCCGTCCCAGCCTTTTTCCCCATATCCCTTGATTCCTTCAGCCCTAAGAGCTAAATCTAACTCTCTCTTGAAAACATCCGGTGAATTGGCCTCCACACTGCCTTCTGTGGCAGAGAATTCCACTGCCAGAGAATTCTTACTGTGTGAAACGAAGGTCTTACTTGCAGAACTTACAGCTGCGATGCTCTTTTGTCTTTAGGCTTTGGAGACACACACAGATATATATATCATCATATCATATCATATCATATATCTACAGCCGGAAACAGGCCTTTTCGGCCCTCCAAGTCCGTGCCGCCCAGCGATCCCCGTACATTAACACTATCCTACACCCACTAGGGACAATTTTTTACATTTACCCAGCCAATTAACCTACATACCTGTACGTCTTTGGAGAAGACATATATATATATATATGTTTACATGTCTGTTGTGCTGCTGCAAGTAAGTATTTCATTGTTCTGTTTTGGGATACATTTGTGTGATTGGGGCACATGGCAATAAAACACTTGTGACCGTTGACATTTGTTCATGGACCCTTCATTTCTTCTGCTGGTGGGTAAGTGGACTGTGAAACAGCAGTTTTTGTTATTTATAAATCTCACGGGAGGAGAAATGAAAACATTGGGAAAAGTTAACTTTTCACATTTAAGTAAAGGAAGTTATGTCTTGAAGAAATATTTTCTCCTCATTAATCACCTTGAACCATTAGCAGTTGCAGTGCCCCCTCCTGTGCTCCAGGGTCGGTGATATCCCAATGGAGCCCACAGATGCCTGACAGCATTCCCATTGTTCGCTGTTCAGGGAGAGACATTTTTACTGGATTCACAAGGATGCCTGATGCATTTTGTTCTCACCCCCCTCACCAGAAATCTTTCATAGTGGATAGATTTAGATAGAAGTCTAATAAATTCCCTCACTATATCTTCCAAAAGCCCACTGTCTGACACTATCCTGTTTTGCTCTACCTTTACACCTTCCCAATTATTGCAACTAACATCTATATCCAACATCTTATTTCGTTTAGTTGATAGGCACTCGTGGGAACAGGCCCGTTCCTGTGCTGTACTGTTCAATGTTCTACGTTCTTTCACCCAAAAGGCTTGTTCCTTTCTAGTTTGGTTTAGCTTAGTTTAGAGATATAGTGTGGAAACAGGCACTTTGGCCCACCGAGTCCACACCACCAGTCAATCTCCCGAACGCTAGCTCTCTCCTAGACACTAGGGACAATTTACCGAAGCCAATTAACCCACAAGCCCGAACGTCTTTGGAAAGTGGGAGAAAACCCCACGCAGTCACAGGGAGAACATGCAAACTCCGCACAGGATAGACGCTGGCGCTGTAAGGCAGCAACTCTGCCGTAGTCTTAATCTTTGTGATCGCTCTGATGTCTTTCGGCCTGTGCTTTACACGAACCACCAGTGGTGTCAACTGCAAGCCATAGAAAGTCCTCCCCTAACCTAATTACTCTAAGACCCCTAAATCTATTTTATACCCTCTTCTTGGGTTTCCTCTGAAAGCTATGGTTTCCTCCCACATCCCACTAAGTTGCGAGTTTGTAGGTTAATTGGCCTCTGTAAATTGCCCCTAGTGTGCAGGAAGTGGATGAGAAAGTGGGAGAACACGGACTAGTGTCAACGTGTGATCGATGGTTGGCATAGACCCGGTGGGCCGAAGGGCCTGATCCATGCCGTATCTTTCAATCAATTCAATTTAATCAATTATTTCATCGGATGCAACACCAATGTCTCAAAAAAGCCCTGCATCTGATGCTATCCAGATCTGATGTCCTCTTGAGAAAGTGGTGGTGAGTGGTCTCTCTGAACCTCTATGGTACCTCTGGTGAAAATGCTTCTATTGCTCTTTTGGGGAGAGAGTTCCAGGATTTGGGCCACACTGACAGCAATATTGTTCCAAATCTGTAGGGGATTCACAAGGATTCACAAGGTGTAAGTAGACAAGTCTTTAGAAAGGTCTCAACCCGAAATGTTACCCATTCCTTCTCTCCAGTGATGCTACCCGTTCTGCTGAGTTACTCCAGTATTTTGTGTCTATAGTAGGGTAACCTACATGTGCTGGGGTTACCAATTACCCTTTGCCTTTGTCCTTCTTGGTGGTTGAGATCATGGATTCAGGAGGTGTTCTTGGGGTAGACAAGATGCATTAGTAGATAGTACACATCATGTAGGGAGTGATGCGAAGAGTGGTCGATAGTCAAAAATAAAGAGTCAAGAATATTTAATTGTCATAGGCACCGGGAACAGAACAATGACGTTCTAACTTGCAGCAGCGTAACAGGTCGTTAAACACAATACTCAAAGATAACATCTCCTATACTTCCCTTCAATGTTGGGAAGGTCAGTGCCTGTAATGGACTGGGCAGTGAACTTACATGCGCAGTAGCACAACAAATAAATATACAATGATCAATAATACACTGGATTCTCAATAATTCTAGATAACCACACCATGAAAGTGCAAACCAAATTAATTAATGCAATTAAGGATAGCACAGTGGCACAGCGGTAGAGTTAACACCTTACAGTGCCACAGACCCATATTAGATCCTGACTACGGGCGCTGTCTGTACGGAGTTCGTACGTTCTCCCTGTTACCGCCTGGGTTTTATCTGGGTGCTACGGTTTCCTCTCATCTTCTAACGGCGTATGGGTTTGTAGGTTAATTGGCTTGTAAATTGTCCCTGTATGTAGGATAGAACTAGTGTAAGGGGGATTCGCTGGTCGGCGTGGACTCAGTGGGCTGAAGCGCTTGTCTCTAGACTAAACTATCTCCTCAGATTTCAGAGCAAGTAGAAGGGTTGATGAGTTTTCTTTGTCACTGCATCAATGTACTGGTCCCAAGACAGATCTTCAGAGAAGGTCAATCAAGTAGCACCATTTTTTACTGAATAGGTCAACTCCACCAAATCTGTTTGGAGTTGTGCACTTGGGTAAGAGGAGGCTTGACTCAGTACGTATTAAGTTCAAGCATTTAACAAAAATTGCATTTGGTAATGTTATATGAAGAAGCTAAAGCACAATTAGTTTTAGTTTAGAGATACAGCGCGTAAACATGTCCTTTGGCCCAACATGTCCGCCGACCAGCAATTCCCGCGCACACTTAACACACTAGGGACAATTTACAATTTTACCGAAGCCAATTAATCCTGAACCCTGTACGTCTTTGGAATGGGGGAGGAAACCGGAGCACCCGGAGTAAACCCACGCAGATCACGGGGAGAACGTACAATCTCCATACAGACAGCACCCCTAGGCAGGATTGAACCCGGGTCTCTGGCACTGCAGGACAGTAACTCTACCGCTGTGCCACTGTGCCGCCCCTTCATAATGCATATATAAAAAGCTAAGTAAAGACAGTTATAGGTATTTAGTGAGTCAATATTTGATCAATTTAATTTATATTAAGGTAGACCCATTACTGCATTATGGATGGACTGATTTTGCCGGTGCTAAATAAAGAATTCTGCTATTTGTGATTCATTTGCAGGAATCCTCAACAGTTATTCTGACGAAATCTCTGTCTCAAATAAAAACACATAAAAGCTCTTGCATCCTCAGAGAGCAAGCAAATGTATTAAATGACATCAAAGTCATTAATAGTCTAGCATCAACAAGAGTTCACCTCTGTTTCCTCTTCCTCCTTGACAGCCTTCGCCAGCAACACTTCAATGAATTTGTGAAAACAAGAGTTCGCTGTGTTCGTGATAGAAACTGGGAGAGAATGGGAGTCAGAATCAGTGCAATATTATAGCATCAGGTTCAATCAGACACCCCATCTGTTTCCAGCTCTTTTGACCTTGTTTTTTTTTTTTTTTTTGTTCTCCTTACAATGAAATTCCGCAGTGAAATTCTCTTTCCCAGCTGGGGAGTGCTGCCCGCGCTGCCCGCTGATCAACTCGTCGCATCGGCTCGGTCTCCGAGGAATCTCTCCCATTTTTTTGCCGGAGATTTAAGAAGCATCTCGGAAAGGCAAACTGGAAGGCAGCCAAGCTGCCTGGATGAATCCCTAATTTATTCCGTCACAGCGTGTCAATATGGCAAAGCTAATTTGAATAAAAACTGGTTATCGCAATGCCAAGAAGATTCATAGACCTGTCTTTGCGGAGTGATAGACAGTGACTTAGAGAATGGGGGGGGGGGGAGGTGGGGGGGTCAGTCTCAGACAATCGCCCGTGGCTTTCCCTCTTTTGTTGACAGTTACAACACAGAAAATGTTTTAAAGAAATTATATGATTGAGTATTTCACACACTGAGTTTAATTTATTGCAACGATCTCTCAATTTGATGTGTAGATGTTTATGTGAACATGGGTGAAGTGTCAAATATTGAGTATCCATTTATGTGAGATGTTTCTTCACATCTGATGAAGATCAACACTCAGATGTAACTGACTGAGCTGTGATTTTTATTGCTGATGTGTGCATTTCACTAAAATGTCTTAATAATTAGAATAACAATCACTGGAAAATATGGTGAATTTTAATTCATCAGAGTTTTGCGGAGTTCCTTTGCAAAAGAGGGATAGAGTCTTAATAATGCATTAAGATGCATTTAGACAGCGGCATGGATGGGAGAGGTTTGGATCTGGCTGAACACAGGCAGATGGGTCTAGTGTAGGTGGGGCATGTTGGTCAGCCTGGGCAAGTTGGACCAAAGGGCCTGTTTCCACATTGTGCGACTCTATGACTTTGAGAGTCTATGAGTCTACGAGAGTCAAGCAGCATTGAAACAGGCCCATCTAGTCCATGCTGGCCAAGATGCCCCATCTCAACTAGTCCCATTCGGCTGTGTTTGGCCCATAGCCCTCTAAACATTTCCTATGCATTTACCTGTTCAAATGTCTTTGAAATGCTGTTATGGTGCCTTAACTACCTCCTCTGGCAGCTCATTCCATTTGACCAACACCCTCTGTATGAAACTGGTGCTCCCAGGTTCCAATTCAATCTTTCCGCTCTCACCTTTATCCCAAATCCTCTGGGAGAGAGGGAGGGAGGGAGGGGAGGGAGGGGGGGAGGGAGAAGGAAAGGAAGGAAGGGAGGGAGGGAGGGAGGGAGGGAGGGAGGGAGGGAGGGAGGGAGGGAGGGAGGGAGGGAGGGAGGGAGGGAGGGAGGGAGGGAGGGAGGGAGGGAGGGAGGGAGGGAGGGAGGGAGGGAGGGAGGGAGGGAGGGAGGGAGGGAGGGAGGGAGGGAGGGAGGGAGGGAGGGAGGGAGGGAGGGAGGGAGGGAGGGAGGGAGGGAGGGAGGGAGGGAGGGAGGGAGGGAGGGAGGGAGGGAGGGAGGGAGGGAGGGAGGGAGGGAGGGAGAGGTGGTTATGCACATAATTCCTTTTGAGGGGCACGATTAAAAACAACTAGTTGAGATGAGTGAGCGGGTAATTCATAGTTTAGTTTGCCTGGTGGCTGAGCGTTGAATGTTGGACAAGAAACAGCGGAACACCAAAGTTGTCTACAAACCACTGTAAGGAGATAATTTGCATGTTGCATAGAATATAGAATAGCACAGCACAGGAACTGGCTCTTCGGCCCGTAATGTTCGTGCCAAACACGATGCAAAGATAAACTAACCTCATCTGCTTGCGTTTGACCCATATGCCTGCATTCCTCACATATCCAAGTATTGTACCTCAAACATCACTATCATATTTGCCTCCACCACCACTTGTAAATGGATGGATGGATAAGGAGCGAAGTACTCCCTGGGGCCATTATATTGTTCTTGAGAACAAAATTTAGCTTAGTTTAATTTAATTTCGAGAAACAGTGCAGAAACAGGCCTTTCGGTCCACCATGTCCGCGATGGCCAGCGATCCCCATACACTAGCACTATCCCACACACTAGGGGCAGTTTACAATTTTACCAAAGCCAATGAACCTACAAACCTGTACATCTTTGGGTCATGGGAGGAAGCCGGGGAAAACCCACACAGTCACTTGGAGAATGTACAAACTCCGCACAGACAGCACCTTTTGTCAGGATCAACCCCGGGTCTCTGGCGCTGTAAGGGTGCAACTCTACCACTGCTCCACCATGCCACCCTTTGATTTTGGGCACTGGTGTTGAATGAGCTCCTGTGATATCCCCTCTCTGCCAGTCCTATTATTGTTGCTGGAAGCAATTATGAAGTGGGGCGGGTGGCATGGACCAAGCTACGGTGACCTAATCACAAATCTCTTATCCTTAGTGATCTTATGGAGGTGCACAAGATCATGAGAGGAATAGATCAAGAAGACGCACAGAGTCTCTTGCCCAGAGTCTGGGAATCGAGAAGCGGAGGATGTAGTTTTAAGGTGAGGGAGGATGATTAAGTAGGAACCTGAGGGGTAACTCTTTTACTCAGTGGGTGGTGGGTGCATGGAACAAGCTGCCAGAGGAGGTAGTTGAGGCAGGTATTATCGCAACATTTAAGAAACAATTGGACAGGTACATGGATAGGACAGGTTTAGAGGGATATTGGCCAAACGCAGGCAACTTCCCCACATTGACCAACATGTCCCATCTACACTAGTCCCACGACTAGTGTAGATGGGACATGTTGGTCAATGTGGGGAAGTTGGTTTGAAGGGCCTGTTTCACCACTGTATGACTCTATAACTCGAGAAGTCTTGGGCCCACAGTCAACTGACTCAGAGAATGTGAGCAGCATGCGCTAAAATCACGTGGGGCTAATCGTCCACGCAGGAGAGGCAGCCATATTGTTGTGCATCAAATCTCTGACGTGGGTCTTCAGCCCACCATTTCGTGACTCGCAAAAGTGCCACCACTGAGCCATGTCTAATGTTGCTCTTCCATCTTACGTTCCACCTAACTGCCAAAATGAGGGATATGCTAATCTTCCCACAGCATATGTGCCCAGTTTACCTGCTGCCAGGGATTAATGGCAGTGGTCATGGTGTGATGGAAGACTTGCTTGCAAGGGAAGAACGGGAGGGGAACTAGTCAAACCTACCCTGCAACTCCATCCCCATCAGCTGATGCCAATCTGTACTCAACGCAGTTTCACAAGTTACTATACCGAAACGCTCAAGTAAAATAAAAAAGGTCAACATTTTTTCTGATGCATAACTCACAATGCTGGAGGAACTCTGCAGGTCAGGCAGCATCTGTGGAGCGAATGGACAGGTGATGTTATGAGCTGGGAACCTTTAGACTTTAGAGATATAGCGTGGAAAAACATCCCCTTAGGCCCACCGTGTCTACACCAACCATCGATCACCAATCCATTCACACACTAGTTTTAAACACTCCCTACACGCTCGGACAATTTACAGAGGCAATCAACCTACAAACCCGTACGTTTTTAGGATTGGGAGCAAACAGGAGCACCCGGAGGAAACCCACGTGGTCACAGGGAGAACATGCAAACTCCACACAGACAGCACTTGAGTACAGGCAGCATCTCTGGGCGACATTGATTTGTGACGTTTCAGGCCGTGACCCTTCTTCAGACTGAAGCACGGCCATATGCAGAATGGCTTGCCTGTGAACATATGGGATGAAAACATAAATGCCACATAAGAACATGTCTTTGTGTGGCAATGTTCACACACAAGATTGTGCAGCAACAGTGAGTGTAGAAGAACCAGCCCCATTTACATCAGGCCCCTGCATTAATCATTACTGAGAGGCCTCTGAAAGAATAGAGGAGTTGCAATTCTGGGATACAATTTCAATTTCATTAGGTATTTGAGGCACTGTGTTCACCTGAAGCTTTTAAACCCACGGCCTCTCAAATATCCTGTTAACTGACTTGTAATAGCTGCATCATTAAAGGTCAACTCATTCGCCAAGACAGGATTGCTACGTTTTGAATTCAATGGAAAGAGCAGTAAAAAAATCGCAAACCAGGGTGGCATAGTGGTGCGGCGGTAGAGTTGTTGCCTCACAGCGCCAGAGACCCGGGTTCGAGCCTGACTACGGGTCCTGTGTGTACAGAGTTTGTATGTTCTCCCCGTGACTGTGTGGGTTTTCGCTGGGTGCTCCAGTTTACTCCCACACTCCAAAGTGGTACAGGTTTGTAGATTAACTGACTTCGGTAAAGATTGTAAATTGCCCCTAGTGTGTAGGATGGTGCTAGTGTGTGGGGTTCACTGGTTGGCCTGGATTCGGAGGGCCGAAGTGCCTGTTCCTGTGCTGTATCTCTAAACTAAACTAAACCAAAATAAACTAAACTAAAGATTCGTGTACCAGTGGCCTATCCCAATGTTTACAGTGTTTCCCAATCAACTTAAAGCAACTCCTTTGTGTGAGTGAGGAGCCTCATTCTATGTTTAAAGCTAAAGAAAGATAGTTATTGTTTTTTCAATTATTTGGAGAGTGCTGTCTCAGCCACACCAACAATAAACTCCTACTAATTGAAGTACAATAGCAAAAAAGTCACAGTGCTGGATGTCAGGCAGCAACTCTGGAAGATGGCCCCCAAGCCAAGCGACTCTGCGTGCTGGTCCCAGAAGTGGATCTGCAATCATTCTTTACAATCGTTATACACTTTTAAGCTTCTCCCCCAGTAGTAGCATTTCTCACTCCACGTTATTCCCTGTATCCTGTGTTTGCACACTGCAGGTGACTTGATTGTAATCATTTCCGCTGACTGGTTAGCATGAAACAAAACAGCTTTTCACTGTACCTCGGTACACATGACAATAAACTAAACTAAACTAAAGAAGACATGGAGAGGCAACATTTCAGTTCGGGACCTAAATTCTATCTCAACAACACAACACTATGAACCACTTCTTCCAATACCTTTGACTTGTTTTTTATTTAATTGCATTTTGCACTGTCTGGTGTTTTTTTATTTTCAGTCTTTCTTTTAACTGGCTTGCCGAATTTTTACGTGTCATTTTATAATGTATTAATATATGTCTTTGTTTGTCTCAGTCGACGTTTCCTGTCGGGACCCAGCTTCCCCACCCAAAACGTCCCTATCCATGTTCTCTGGAGCCGCTGCCTGACCTGCTGAATTATTCCAACTCTTTGCGTCTTTGCAACCAACACCTGCAGTTGCTTGTGTTCTCACAGTACATAGTGCTTTATCATCACACATCACTAGATACAGTTAAATTCTTTGTTTGGCATATACAGTCCAGTTAAATCATACCATATATAAGGATTCAGGATTCAGGATTCAGGATTCAGGATATCTTTATTTGTCATCCAGAAAACAAGTTTTTTGGACGAAATTTAGTCACCCACAGTCCAACAATAAGAGCAATAAAATAAGCAAATTACACAACCCCAACCAACACACAAAAAAGAAACATCCATCACAGTGAGTCTCCTCCAGTCCCCTCCTCACTGTGATGGAAGGCCAGAATGTCTTTTCTCTTCCCCTGCCGTCTTCTCCCGCGGTCAGGCAGTTGTCGTTGCCACGTTCCAGGCCGCGCCGGACGGTGAAAGGTCCGCAGCGGGCCGACCCAAGCCCCGCGATCCGGGGCGGGCGAACACGCTGCCGCTGCCGCTGCTGCTGCACGTCGGGGCGGTCGTGGCTCCCGACATTGAAGCCCCCGCCGAGCAGAGAAAATCCCGCGGCCTATTTCATGCCGCGCCGGACGGTGAAATGTCCAGTAAGACCAGTAACACATAAGTACAAGAGTGCAATGATTGTAGTGTAACAATAGTAGATCACACTGAGGCAGTAGACAAAGAGTCGCCATGTTTTTGCCGCCATCTTGTACCCTTCAAGTATCAAGATCTTAAAAATATCGAGTCTTATCTTGGCGCTAAAGACCTGAGTGGCACTGGGTTGATGATGATGGGGTCGGCTTGGCCTGGTCCTCCATCCCTGCTGCCCTACTTCATGCCGCTGTAGGACGCAGCCAATCTGTGCACTCATCCCATCTCTGTGGGAATTTTGACAGGTATCCACCTATCACTCTTCAGACTTTGTCCTGTCCCCACCTCTCTTCCCTTTGAATATAGAAATTGGGAGGTCATTGTGCAGTTATAAAAGACATTGGTGAGGCCGCATTTAAAGTATTGTGTTTAATTGTGGGCACCATGTTATACGAAAAATTATGTCAAGCTGGAAAGGGTGCAGAGAAGATTATGAGGATGTTGCCAGGACACGAAGGCCTGAGCTATACTGAGAGGTTGAGCAGGCTAGAATGCCATTCCCTGGAGAGTAGAGGATGAGGGGTGATCTTATAGATCTTATAGAGGGGTGATCTCATGAGAGGAATAGGTTGGCTAGACACACAGTCTCTTGGCCAGAGTAGTGGAATCCAGAACCAGAGAATATAGGTTTAAGGTGAGGGGGAAAAGATTTAATAGGTACTTGAGCGGTAACTTTTTCAAAGGGTGGTGGGTGTATGGAACGAACTGCCAGAGGAGGTAGTTGAGGCAGGCACTATTGCAATATTAAAGAAACATTTAAACAGGTACATGGATAGGACAAGTTTAGAGGGATATGGACCAAACGCAGGCAGGTGGGACAAGTGTAGATGGGACATGTTGGTCTGTGTGGGCAAGTTAGGCCGAAGGGCCTGTTTCCACGCTGTATGGACTCTATAAGTCTATGACGATATCTTCCAGCTTTTCCTCCCCATCCCCACCATAATCAGTTTGCAGAAGGGTCCTGACCTGAAATGTCACCTATCCACGTTCTCCAGAGATGCTGCCTGACTCGTTGAGTTACTCCAGCATTTGTGGGGTTTTTTTTGGAAACGTGCATCTGCAGTTCCTTGTGTCTCCACTGATAACAATATTTCAGCGGGAAACTGATGCCTCAGCCCATCAGGTTAAGTAATTAAGCAGAAATCCTAGAACTGTTATAAGCTTTGTGGATTTTCCTGACTTTTGCTTTAATTTCATTTTTCATTAAAATGTCTAGTTGCCACACAATTCACAATCACCATGGGTGTTCAACAACAAATTCTTGACTTGTTGCAGTCTTCAAGTCAGTATCAAAACTTAAAGGTCAAAAAACAGAACATCATCTGTTTCATTTTAAAATGAAAGGTAATTTTGTTCCCATCCATTATGTGGTTTTGTAATATGAGAGAGCAACTAAATTAGCTGACAAGATGATGTAACCAAGCTAAATTTTCCTATTGAATAATAAATACTCCTTTCTATTTATATAAATAAGTTGTTTACTTTCTTCCACTGAACTGTTCAATTTTACATGTAATAATAATATGTCATGCAAGAAGTGGCCTGGAAAATATTCAACTCTGTGTAATGAATGTGCAGATAGATTAATATAGATGGGTTAGTAAACAAACCTCACCGAACAATCCTGTGACAGTCTTAAGTGTTAGCTTATGTTACAATGCCAAGGTGGTCCACAAAGCAAGATTGATGCATCAAACTGTGCTTAGCAATCCCAGAAAGTTCAGCTCCATAAACTTCCAGTATTCTCCAAAAAAAATAGACTAATATGAGGGAAAGAGTGGTGACAGGGGGAATGGTAAGAGCATGAGGGTTTTTTTTTTAAGAGTCAAGTGTGTTTAATTGTCATATGTGCTGAAAATGGAACAATGAAATTCTTATAACAGGTCTGTAATAAGACAGCAGCATAGCAGGTCTGTAAACCACAGTACACATGGATAACACATTAAACAAAAATAAGTTAAATAAATTAATATAAAACAATATTAGTGCAATACAAAAGCCCGGTCACTAGAGCAACTAAGACATTTTCTGGAGAATAATTTAATTGGTGTTTGTTGTGTTCAAGAGCCGAACAGTTGTCAAGAAGAAGCTGCCCCTGAACCTGGAGGTGACAATTTTCAGATTCTATAGCTTCTTCCCCGATGGCAGGAGTGAAATGAGAACGTGACCAGGGTTTAGTTTAATTTAGAGATGCAGAGTGAAAACAGGCCCTTCTGCACACCGAGTCCGTGCCGACCAGCGATTACAAAACAACATAATGGATGGGAACAAAAAAGCAGTAGAGTTGCTGCCTTACAGCACCGGAGAGCCAGGTTTGATCCTGTTCGTCTGTATGGAGTTTGTATGTTTTCCCTGTGATTGCATGGGTTTTCCCCGGGGGCTCTGTCTTCCTCCCACACTCCAAAAACGTTCAGGTTTGTACATTCATTGACATTCATTGACTTCGGCAAAGATTGTAAATTGTCCTGAGTGAGTATGATAGTGCTAGTGTACGAGAATCTTTTGTTGGTGGACTGAAGGGCCTGTTTCGGCGCTGTATCTCTAAACTAAACTAGACTAGATTTAGAGGGATTTGGGGCCAACACAGGCTAACGTGACCTGTTCAGAAAGGCACCTTGGTCGGCATGGACAGGTTGGGCCGATGAGTCTGTTTCTGACGCCATGGGAGAGGGAGAGGATGAAAGGAAGGACAAAGAATAAATGGAGAAGGAGTAAAGTGAAAGAAAAAATAAAGAGTGGAAATGACACATCCGATCCGCACCCTTAAGCGACACAAGAAATATCTAACTGCATTTCAACAATAGATTTTCAGTGCTGAAGATTCACACACCCCTCCTTGTAACTGTCGAACTCTGTCCCCAAGATTACTGTCACTTGGAACTCAGCTTCAGTCTCAGGCAAGTTCAAATGGAAATGTGACCATTATCTGCTGTAATGGGTTTCTTGCCGGATCCACTTGCGATGAGAGATGCACTGCTCCTTGCCTGCAGGCAGCTAATTTAAATAAAAATATGATACACGATTTTGTTTCTCAAAGGAAGTACCAGGGTCAATTTTGAAAGACATCTGTCCTTATTATAGTCCCCTCCAGCTCCATTTAATTCACATATATGTACTCAGAACCGCATATACATATGCACACTAACAATCATACATATAAACACACACACACACACAAACACAGACATGCATGTAAATCCGCACATACATGCACATACACACAAACATGCATGTAAACACACCCTTACACACACAAACATGCATACACACATACCCTTACAAACACACACACACACACAAACAAATATGCCTACAAACATACTTTTACATACACAGACAAATATGCATATAAACACACCCTTCCAGACAAATACAAACATGCATACAAACACACCTTTACACACACATATGCACACATAAATGCACACGCGCGCACACACACAAAATCACACAGAAACATACACACATGGCTACATTTGAAAAGAAAATTATAGGTTCTGCTCACAGATTTTGAATTTTAAACTTTAAATCCAGTTGTCTGTTAACTATTTGCTTAGTCTAGTGGATATCCACCAATCTGAGCAAGATCAAACTGCCCAAACAAATACCTATTGATATGTTGCTAAAATGGAACATTTTGGAAATACTCAGTTAGTCAGACAGCATTTGTGGAGAAAAAAGTGAACTTAACATTTCAGGCAGATAACCAATCATCTGAACTTCTTATTGATTTGCTCTAGGATTGTTCAAAGACACTTAAAATATGATTGAAAACATCAAATGATATAATCAAAAATATTTTGATCTGTAAATTAGTAAGAGGAAAAATACACAAACATATCTTTGCTCATACAGGCAAAAACACACGCACGCACACACACACACACACACATCCATATGCACATACAAACACACATACTTGTACAAACCTGCCAGCACACACACATATATGCACCTGTTGTCATACTCACTTATACACAGATACATACAAACACACGCATACATGCATTAAAAAAAGACACAAAGTGCTGGAGTATCTCAACGGGTCAGGCAGCATTTCTGGAGAACATGGATAGGTGACGTTTGGGGTCGGGACCCTTCTTCAGACTGAAAACAGTCGTCTCAGGTAGGGTCCTGACTCGAAACTTCACCTACCCATCTTCTCCCGACATGCTGCCTGAGCCATTGAATTACTCCAGCACTTTGTGTCTTTTTTTGTAAACCAGCATCTGCAGTTCCTTGTAACTGCATACATGCACGCACGCATGCATGCTCGCACACATGTGCACACTCACACACACACACACACACACACCATCTTTGTTGCTGCTTACAGATTGTGATTGTCAGTCGACACTGGACACTGGCAATAAAGTAGTGAGAATGAGAATGACATATTTATGGATGTGGCTATTGGCAGATCATGAAAGCCACTGTATGAACAAAAACCTGTCCTCCTTTTCAAAGACCAAATGCAAAACCTAGTCCAGACCATGTCAGGCCGAGATACTGTATGTGTGAAACTTCATCAGAACATAAAGCTGGGTTAATTCCTCAGCCTTACTTGATACGAAGATAAAAATAGGCCCTGGATGAAGAGATGCAATTCATGAACTCCAGTAGAGTTGTGGTCAAAGGTAATAGAGCAGAGCAAGATAGACCACTCGACCCTAAAAACCGTAGTATGTCATGGCGCCATTTTAGTAGACAGAAACTTGCAGAAACATTTAAAAAGAAAAATAACAAAAATCTGTGAATAGATAGATGAGATGTATTCTGCATTTTTATGGTATCATCACACATCCTGTTCCCTGAAAACACTAATTACACTACGAGAGGCATAGCGAACGGCGGGTTTTGCTTACTAAAATGGCGGCCGTTACGCTCCTTTGCGTACTACACTTCAGTATATGCGATTTCAACGGAGTGGTTCATCTTGCTCCTCTAGTATCTTTGGTTGTGGTGTTCATTTTAACAACACTTTGCTGTGGAAGCAATGAGTCACAGTCTGTGAATCACGCACAGCCATTGGCTTTCCTCTTGCGAGTTTACATACCAAAGCACGTCACAATAAGACTGTGTACAGTTATTGATTGTGAAAAGCACATTTGAGTTAACTAGCTGAAAACTGTATTTCAAGGCATGACAGAATCATAAAATAATGGAGTCATTACAACAGAGCAGTTTCTTCCCAGCTGTTATCTGGCCACCGAACCATCCTTTCATCAGCTAGAGTGCAGCCCTGACCTACCATCTACCTCATTGGAAACCTTTGAACCTTTTTTAATCAGACAGAATAGGTATTTTCTTACTTCCAGTTCCTCCTCCCCTACAATCAGTCTGAAGTAGGGTCCCGACCTGAAACATCACCTATCCATTTTCTCCAGAGATGCTGCCTGACCCGCTGAGTTACTCTGTAGTGCAAACCTTAGGGATTGTAACATCTAGTCCTACTAATCAATCTTAGCATTTTGTGTCTATCTTTGGTATAAACCAGCATCTGCAGTTCATTTAAATTACATTATTTCTTATAACGGATTTTATTGAACTTTAAAGTAATATTTTTACAATAAATGTTGTACACTTTATCCTTTATCTTTGCGCTGTGGACGGCTTGATTGTATTCATGTATAGTCTTTTATTTTTGATTGAATAGCACGGAATCTAAAGCTTTCACTGTACCTCGGCACACATAGCAATAATAAACAAAACTATACACACCAGACAATATTAAGCCCATTGAATTGGTGCTTATCTTTTGAATTACCTTCTATGTAGTTCCACTTCAATTAGTTACTATTGAACCTTCTTTCAATGCCTTTTCAACCAATGCATTCCAGATCACAACTTATTGCATTAAAATAATTCTCTTCATCCCAATTTCAATCCTTGTCTCAATTAACATATCTGTGTCTTTTGGTTACTGACTTCTTAACTGCCCATGGAAATAGTTGCTACCTATCTGCCCCATCACAGTCTCCTAGACTAACAGCTATAAGTTCTTAAATTCTTAAGTTCTCGGATCAGAATTATGCCATTCCTCCCATCAAGTCTACCCCGCCGTTCAATCATGGCTGATCTATCTTTTCCTCTCAGCTCCATTCTCCTGCCTTCTACCCATAACCCCTGACACCCTTACTAATCAAGAATCTGTCAATCGCCACCTTAAAAATATCCATTAACTTGGCCTCCACTGCCGTCTATGGCAACAAATTCCACAGATTCACCACCCTCTGACTGAAGAAATTCCTCCTCATTTCCTTTCTAAAGCTACATCCCTTTATTCTGAGGCTATGGCCTCTGGATCTTGACTCTCCCATTAGTGGAAACATCCTTTCCACATTCACTCTATCCAAGCCTTTCATTGTTCGGTAAGTTTCAATGAGGTCCCTCCTCATCCTTCTAAACTCCAGCCAGCGTGTACAGACCCAGGGCTATCAAAAGCTCATCGTATGTTAACCCACTCATTTCTGGGATCGTTCTCACAAACCTCCTCTAGACCCTATAAACCTCCCCTGGACCCAAGATAAAAATCTCGTTCCATTGCTACCTTGATCTCTGGATAAAGAAAATCATCTTCACCTCTGCACCTGAAGCCAGGGCTTATTGCTGTATCGGCACGGTGGCGCAGTGGTAGAGTTGCTGCCTTACAGCGAATGCAGCGCCGGAGACTCAGGTTCGATCCTGACTACGGGCGCCGTCTGTACGGAGTTTGTACGTTCTCCCCGTGACCTGCGTGGGTTTTCTCCGAGATCTTCGGTTTCCTCCCACACTACAAAGACGTACAGGTATGTAGGTTAATTGACTGGGTGAATGTAAAAATTGTCCCTAGTGTGTGTAGGATAGTGTTAATGTGCGGGGATCGCTGGGTGGCGCGGACTCGGTGGGCCGAAGGGCCTGTTTCTGCGCTGTATCTCTAAGCCTAAATCTAAATCTGCTTATTGCTGCCACAGTGCCCTTAATAAAAGGAAAAAAACACTGTCTGCAGAGCTTCTGTACCAGCTTCATTTATTGGCTTTCCATGGGTTAATTCAATGACAAAGTAATGTACGGAATCTCTCCCAGAATAGTTGCCGTTAAACATTTCAGGCAGTATTTGCAATGTCTGAAGAGCAGCATATTGTAGCACTTAACATAATAATTCACCAGCATGACAAGTGGCCAACATTTTCTTTTACCCTGAGAAATGTTCTCCCTTCAATAAAAAAAACTCTTTCCTTTTCATTTTCTCCTTATTAAACAAATACATGGTATGTTCTGACAAGGTTGATGGATGTCAACAAGAGTCATGTGTGTAGTTGAACACTTGACAGCTTTGAAGTATTATCCTCCCAGACTCTCAGACAGAAATCTTTCAGCTTTAATGGGTCCATATATATTTTTTAAAAATACCTTGGCATGGAGCAAGGGATTCAGGTTAGTTGATGTTTTCTTTTGTCTCCATATTGTAGTAATTACTGCAAGTCCCCACTTCTTGCAATGGATTAGCGTTATGCTAAAGTCCAATCACATTTGGAACCAGCTTTCTGTGGAAACTTGATCATGATTTCTTTAACTTACCTCATGGTCCCATATGGAAACACTTTTGTGCAATTCAGAAGAAAGGCTAAATCACATAATGGACACTGGGCTATGAACCTTTAGCACATAATGTACCAACAGAAAATCCATCTTAAGTTATACTGAGTGAAGTTGAAACCACTCTATACAAGGCAGATGTTTTTGCTACTTGGTCCAATTCTTTATAAGTCGATACATCCTGTTAATATTGTACATGTGGTCCCCAGATTTACTACATCCATAAAATATAATTTCCACCCTGAGGATTTCTTGATTTATCCCGTGCAAGACCTCCTTGCAATGAATGTACAACACCTGGACTCATTCTGACATTAGCCCATGAAATTATGATGTGCCATTCTTACAGGTCTGTGGGAATGTCGCGATTATATCTTTTATTCTTGCTCACAAATGAAGAGCCAAGCATTTCTCGTTGTTGTCGTGAGTTCAGGATCCATTAACATTTAAACAGCATCCCTTTGAATGCATGAGCACCGACAAGGAATAATAGGAAAATAATAAGTTTTCATGCAGCTAGCCAATTCCAAACTGTTCACTCGGTATAACTGCCAGGAACACTCGTGAAGGAGCAAGCCAAGTTGATTCCTCCTGCAATCATTCACGGACACACATGCATCAGTGCAGCCATTGCCAGCTTAAACAAATCCACCAAGTATTTCCACTTAAGATACCTGAGCCACAAAGCATTTAACCAGTAGATCTATTCAGTTGAAACAAGTGGTAAGAGAGGCTAGAGTCAAATACATCTGGAAGTGAAGTATGCAACAAATCCAATGAAATAGGATTAGATTTGCATGGTATCAGCTCCAAGTCATTTAGACAAATGTAAATATATCAAGTGCCAACACGAAGGCATTGAGTGATGTGAATAACGCAATCAATAATGCTTTATTTATGGACAACCCTGATACACAACCAACCCTGTGGTAATTCAGAGCGCACTAAAGAAAAGTAGTAAAGATGACAGGTTAGTCTTTTGAAAAGATTTGAAGAGATTCTCCCCTACTTTACCCTGCTAATTTTTCAAGAGTACATGACAGCGTAGAACATAGAACAGTACAACCCAGAAACATGCCCTTCAGCCCACAATGTCTGTGCTGAACATGATGCAAAGTTCAACCTATCTCATCTGCCTGCACATTTAGGTTTAGGATTAGGATTAGGTTTAGGATTAGGTTTAGGTATGGAAGAACTGCCGGAGAGGGTAGTTGAGGTAGGTAAAAAAAAACATTTATATAGGTACATGGATAGGATAGGTTTAGATTGCTATGGGGCAAACGCAAGCAGGTGAGACTAGTGTAGATGGGGCATGTTGGTTGGTCGGCGTGAGCAAGTTGGGCCGAAGGGCCTGGTTACATGCTGTATGACTCTATAGGTTTCATCTTGACACATGTACTGAGGTACAGTGAAAGGCTTGTTTTCCAAACAGATCAGATATACCATACATAAATACAATCAGTTCAAATCCAAGTGCATCCATATACTTCCAATCCCTGCTTATCTACGTGCCTTTCTAAAACCCTCTTAAATGTCATTATCTTTTCTGCCCCCATCACTACCCCAGGTAGCATGTGATAGGCACCCACCACCCTGGTAGAAAAACTTGCCCTACACATCTCCTTGAAACTTTACCCCTCTCACCTTAAGGCTCTGGCTTCTAGTCCTTGACATTTCCACCCTGGGATAAAGGTTGAGATGAGGGTGGTGCAGCTGGTGGAGTTGTTGCCTCACAGCTCCAGAGACTCTGGTTCGATCCTGACCTCGGGTGCTGTTTGTGCAGAGTTTGCACGTTCTCCCCGTGACCGCGTGGGTTTCCTCTGGGCGCTCCAGTTTCCTCCCACATTCCAAAGACGTGTGGCTTTGTAGGTGAATTGGCCTCTGTAAAATTGCCCCTAGTGCATATGGAGTGGGTACAAAAGTGGTATAAAACAGAACGAGTGTGAATGGGTGATCGATGATCGGCATGGACTCGGTGGGCCGAAGGACCTGTTTCCATGGTGTAATGTTCGATCAATCAATCAATGAAAGGTAGCGGATGAAGTGAGGGTGGCTGAGTGGAGCAGCCCTCATTTTCTCACCATGTCAGTTCACATTTAAATCTTCTGCCATGGCAATAATTAACTCTGTTGGCCCCGGAAACCAACCAGTTGGAGCTGACACTTAAGTTGAGCCAATTCTCCAACACTGGAGATCGAGCATACCTGCAAGGCAATTATAGCACGGAGTAGAACGAAAGGAAAATAAATTTGACACTCAGTTCAACAGGGTTGAGGAGGTGGAGTCCCAGATGCAGTGTCGGAGGAGAGAAATACAGATTGACCTGTAACAAATAGCCAATTTGTTTCACTTGAACCATTTTCCATAACATCCACACTCAAGGTGACGATTGGTCTGTTGGCATTGGCATGAAAAGCCATGGATTGAAGTGTGTGCAGAACATACAATGACCTTGTCAGACAAAGATCCAATGAACAGTGACGTGACCTGGACTATGGCATAGGAAAGCACTTCAATTGACCCAGCAACCTGTGCCCAATTAGCAAATACTTCTGGGTGTTTCTACATATAGGTGAAGGGCAGCTGGGATTACATTTCTAATAGCTAGCAGCACAGTGGTGCAGCGGTAGAGTTGCTGCCTTACAGCCCCTGATACCCGGGTTCGATCCTGACAATGGGTGCTGTCTGTATGGAGTTTGTACGTTCTCCTTATGACTGCCTGGGTTTTCTTCGGGTGCTCTGGTTTCCTCCCACACTCCAAAGACATACAGGTTTGTTTGTTAATTGGCTTCAGTAAAAATTCTAAATTGTCCCAGTGTGTAAGACTGAGCTAGTGATCACTGGTCGGCATGGACAGTCTGAAGAAGGGTCTCGACCCGAAACGTCACCCATTCCTTCTCTCCTGAGATGCTGCCTGACCTGCTGAGTTACTCCAGCATATTGTGAATAAATACCTTCGATTTGTACCAGCATCTGCGGTTATTTTCTTACACTGGTCAGCGTGGACTCGGTTGGTTGAAGGGCCTGTTTCCTGCAAGGGATACGGCACGTATCCCTAAGTCCTGCTCTGGGCATTAGGAGCATTGTACTGATTCCCATGCCTCCCTTTGATCGAAAGTACAGCTTGGAAACAGGCCTATCGGCCCATCGAATCCATGCTGATCACCGATCACCCGTTCACAGTGGTTCTATGTTATCCCTCTTTCTCGTCCATTACCTACACACAAGGGGCAATTTACAGAGGGCCAATTAACCGGTAACCCTGCACATCTGTTTGATGTGGGAGGAAACTGGAGCTCCCACACAGTCACAGGGAGAACGTGCAAACTCCACACAAACAGCACCTGTGGTCAGAATTGAACCCTTGGTTCAATAATGCACGGATAAACTTGTCCTTCTTCTACAGAGATGCTACCTGATCTGTTGGGTTACTCCAGCACTGTGGTTAACTTTGGTATGAACCAGCATCTGCTGTTCTTTGAATCTACATTCTGGTCTCTGGCACTGTGATGCCCTATGTGATGCTGCAACTCTAACAGCTGTGCCACTGTGCTGCCCTATGTAATGAGAGTACTGTTAGACAGGGAGTCTCAGAATTTATAAAAAGCAATATCTTTTCAAATTACCTGCCAACCTTGCTCCTTGGCTCATGTTGTTTGCAGGCTCAGGGTGGTGTCTGTGAATCCTGTGGTCGATGCACATTCAGTGGAAAGGAAGTGAATTCCAGAGAAAGGACTGGGTTTGTCGCAGCTGGTAGCGCTGCTGCCTCGCAGCACCAGAGACCCCGGTTCGATCCTGACCTCAGGAACTGTCTGTGCAGTTTGCACATTCTCCCTATGTCCACGTGGGTTTCTTCCGGGTGCTCTGTTTTCCTCCCACATCCCAAAGATGCACGGATCTTCAGATGTAGGTTAATTGGCCCTCTGTGAATTGCCCCCAGTGTGTAGAAAGTGGATGGGAAAGTGGGAGAACATTGGACTGTTGTGAACGGGTGATGGATGGTCGGCGTGGACTCGGTGAGCCGAAGGACTTATTTCCATGCTGTATCTCCAAAGCTAAACAAGGTGGTGCTGTAAACATGGCAATGGGGCATCTTGGTCAGAAAGGGCAAGTTGAGCTGAATGGCCTGTTTTCATGCTGCATGACTGTATGGCTCCAGTGAACTGCCTCAGTGTAACCTACTATTCTCACACTTGCATTTGATTACGATTGTGCCTGTGTATAGCAAGATTTTTACTGCACTATGTGCAAAAAAACGAATTTCCATGTACATCTGACAATAAAGTACCATTGAACCACTGAAATTCTCACCTCCTGCAATCTCCATTTGGTGACTGGTATGGGCTGGAAAGGTCAAGTTTAGCACAAGGAAAAATTCCCTGATTTTTACTCTCCATTGCGTGAAATTGCCACACTCCATAATTCTCCTACATTCATGTTCTTTGCAGTCTTTCAACAGCTGAAAGTTAATAGAGATATACTTTTAAATTAAATGAATTTGAAATGCTAAATAGCATTTTATTAGGGTTGGCACACCCTTTATCTGCCATTAATGGTAAGTATTTTATTTTTGCAAATTAAGAGGTTTAATTTCCTCTGGTACTACACTCATTAAGACAGAAATGTTTTGTGGTATTTTAATGCAGCTGTTACGCTGATTTATTTTGAAGTAGGAAAGCAAGGATGCCAACACATTATATTAACAAGCAATGTTAACCCATGAAGTGCGGAAAGAAAATGCAGTCGCTTTTAATTTTAGTTTTAGAGGCACAGCGCAGAAACAGACCCTTTGGCTTACCGAGTCCGCGCCGACCAATGATCTGTATACTAGTTATCCGCCCTTTCGCATCCTACACACTAGGGACAATTTACAATTTACATAAGCCAATTAACCTACAAACCCACACGTCTTTGGAATGCGGGAGCAAGCAGGAACACCTGGAGAAAACCCACGCAGTCACAGGGAGAATGTACCATCTCTGTATAGACAGCGCCAATAGTCAGGATCGAACCCGGGATTCTGGCTCTATAAGGCACAGCTCTACCACTGTGACACTGTGCCACCCACTTCTTAACCCCTATCTAAACCACATTACATCCTAAACTGAGAGAGGTTTAGGCTCGTTGTGGGTGAATGAATTGATTGCCTCTCTTGCTCGAGGGTCTTGTTAACCCACCGATTTAGATTTGTTTGAGGTTTGGGCAGAGGTGGAAAGGTGGAAAGTATTATGTATTAGGTGTAAAATGGTATTGCATTAAGCTGGAAAGAGTGCAGAGAAGAGTGACTAGGATATTGTTAGGACTTGAGAGCCTAAGCTATGGGGAGAGGTTGGGCAATTGAGGACTTTATTGCTTGGAGCTGAGGGATGAACTTATAGAGGTGTATAAAATCATGTGGGGAATAGATAGGGTGAATGCACAATGTTTTTTTCCCAGGGTAGGAGAAATAGAGAACATGGGTTTAAGGTGCGGGGGCAAGATTTAACACAAACCTGAGGAGCAACTTTTCACTCAGAGAGTGGTGGGTTCATGCAACAAGCTGCCTGGGGAAGTAGTTGAGGCAAGTACAGAAACAGCATTTTAAAGATTTAACAGAGGAGAAATAGGGAGAAAAAAAATTCACCCAGAGAGTTGTGAATCTGTGGAATTCTCTGCCACAGAAGGCAGTGGAGGCCAATTCACCGGATGTTTTCAAGAGAGAGTTAAATATAGCTCTTAAAGCTAATGGAATCAAGGGACATGGGGTAGAAAGGAGGAACGGGGTACTGCTTTTGGATAATCGGCCATGATTATATTGAATGGCAGTGCTGGCTCAAATGGCCGAATGGCCTACTCCTGCACCTATTTTCTATGTTTCTATGTTTCTATGAAACTCATTCACACGGAAGGTGGTGGGTATATAGAATGAGCTGCCAGAGGTGGTAGTTGAGCCAGATACGATAAGTACATGGATAAAAATGGTTAGCCGGATATGGACCAAATGTCAGTAAATAGCATTAGACATATGGGGTATGTTGGTCAGCATGGATTAGTTGGGCCGAATGGCCTGTTTCTGTGCTGTATGACACTATGACTCTATGTCAGCCAACTGCAGGACGTGTTGGGCCGAAGGGCCTGATTCCGTGCTGTTTAACTCTATGACTCTATAACTCTCTGACCATGAATGAATGAAATCTGGTTGAAATCAGTTTTTAAAACTATTTATCTCTACACTTCCCCAGAAAGCAAAGCCACATTCATTCTAGAGTTCACATTGAGATGAAACCCCTTGTAACTCTTTTTGCTAATTTTGACCTTGTTGGAAAGCGACATCGTTTTTAATTTGCTAAAACAGGTTTCAAGAAAAAGAGTATGCGAAAGCCATTTTTAAATGATGCAAATCATTATCTGTCTCTCCTTGCTTCTCTGGTGATGTACTTAACTGTTCCAAAGATGTCTGGAGGAAGTCTCCAGTCTATTAATAGATGGTCGGTTATTGATCTCAGATCTGACCATATGCATTGGATAACCATCCTTCCCAATTTTTGCGACTGGATCTTTTCTTAATTACTCCTACTCCCATCAATAACTAACTAACATTTACTGATCGACTGACCGCAAGACATTTTTCATCTAAACAACCCTGTTTCAGTCATAAATATCTGACCATGGCTACCATCTATCGAAGAGACAATCTTCCCCCTTTCACATACTGTCATTTGCTGCCTAACCAATAACTAATTCATAAATTTGTAATAATCCCAATTTGTAATAATCCCAATTCTCCCCCCAATTGTGCAATTCTTGAGATGTTTGGATTAAAAGTTTAGTCTTAGTTTAGAGATACAATGTGGAAACAGGCCCTTCAGCCCACTGAGTCCACACCGACCAACAGTCATTGTGCACTGGCACTATCCTGCACACTAGGAACAATTTACAATTTTTACTGAAGCCAATTAATCTACAAACCTGTACATCCTTGGAGTGTGGGGGAAACCGGAGCACCTGGAGAAAACCCATGCGGTCACCGGGAGAACATACAAGCTCTGTACTGGCAGCACCTGTCTTCAGGATCAAACCTGGGTCCCTGGCGCTGTAAGGCATCAGCATTATGCCGCCCCTTATGGTGAAATAATCTGAAAAGACTAGGGGACACAGCGTTTAGGTGAGATGGGCAAAGTTTTAAAGGAGATGGGGAGGGCAACCATATGGCACAGCGAGCAGTATGTACCTGGAATGTGCTGCCAGGGGTGGCTTTAGATTTAGTTATAGAGATACAGAGTGGAAACAGCCGCTTTGGCCCCCACAGTCTGTGCCAACCACCAATCTCCCGTTCACACTCATTCTATGTTATCCCAGATTCACATCCTACACACTCGGGGCAATTTTTTCAGAAGCTAATTAACCTACAAACCTGGAGTGTTGGAGGAAACCAAACCACCAGGAGAACGTACAAACACTGTACAAACAGCATCCGTAGTCAGAATTGATCCCGGGTCTCCGGCGCTGAAAGGCAGCAACTCTACCACTGTGGAGACTAATACGATAGTGGCATTTAATATGCTTTTAGATGGGCACATAGATGTGTAGGGAAATGGTGGGGATATGGATAATGTGCAAGCAGAGGAGATTGGTTTAACTTGACATCATGTTCGGCACTGACATTGTGGGCCTGTTCCTGTTCTGCACGCATCTCTCTCCCTTTTTCTCCCTCTCCCTCTCCCTCTCCCTCTCCCTCTCCCTCTCCCTCTCCCTCTCCCTCTCCCTCTCCCTCTCCCTCTCCCTCTCCCTCTCCCTCTCCCTCTCCCTCTCCCTCTCCCTCTCCCTCTCCCTCTCCCTCTCCCTCTCCCTCTCCCTCTCCCTCTCCCTCTCCCTCTCCCTCTCCCTCTCCCTCTCCCTCTCCCTCTCCCTCTCCCTCTCCCTCTCCCTCTCCCTCTCCCTCTCCCTCTCCCTCTCCCTCTCCCTCTCCCTCTCCCTCTCCCTCTCCCTCTCCCTCTCCCTCTCCCTCTCCCTCTCCCTCTCCCTCTCCCTCTCCCTCTCCCTCTCCCTCTCCCTCTCTCTCTCTCTCTCTCTCTCTCTCCCTCTCTCTCCCTCATAATGCATGTGTACGGGGTAAATGCTTGTTGGCGTAGACTTGATGGGCTGAAGGCTGTTTTTGCCATGTATCTCTAAACTGAAAAAAACCTTCTGCTTTTATCTTTAGCCTTTGTCCCAACCATCTGCCTATGAACCCCCCCCCCCCCTGCTTGTGTCCACCTATTACTTTGCCATACTTTGTCCTGCCTCTCCCCTCTTCTAGCTTTCTTCACACCCTCTCCCCTACAATCTGTCTGAAGAAGGGTCTCAACCCGAAACGCCACCTATCCATGATTGCCAGAGATGCTGCCTGACCCACTGAGTTACTCCAGCACTTTGTGTCCTCCCCGTCTCCCATGCAAGACACTCTTCAGGTAATCCTTCTCTGACCACGCGTTTAGATCTAATTTATCCACGTGCCTCAGTATTGATTTTCACTCGATAACAAGCCTGTGAATTGTCTTGGGAAGTTTCAGTGTTAAATGTCCTTTATAAGCGCACGCTTTTGATGGTGTTCGTTTTAATCAATGCAAAAAATACTCTACCGTTTGAGCATCATCACACTCAGTCAACATATTCCACTGGCAAAGCATTAGAAAAATCAAACACATCGCACTTAATCTAATCAATTATTCTGTCCTTCAGAGCTCCTGTAACAGCATATGTTGTGCTGAATAACTGCATGCCGAGCGAGACTGTTATCTAAAGGTGCAGGGGTTAAGAAGCCTCACAGCGTTCCGACAGTTGATGGGCTTGAGAATTGGAGTGCCAGCAACCCCGAAAGATCTCAAAATGCCGATCGCTCACTTGCCTGGATTGCTCTGGGTATTAGAGAGAAGAATTGGTTGAATCCTATTTATCCTACTTGAAGCCAGCCCCCTTCCAGGAGTGAGTAATTACAGAGAATTGGGCAGCTTTATGCAGAGCCTCACATTTATAGACTGCTTTAAATTGACTAACACATTCCCAAGCAGTTTGCACAAGCATCAAATAAGATTTGACAGTAGAAACAAAGAACTGCAGATGCTGGTTAATACACAAAATGGACACAAAGTGCGGGTCAGAAAGCATCACTAGAGAACATGGATGGGTCGAGTCCCTTCATCAGACTCAAATAAGATTTGACAACAAGCCGCAGGTTGAGATAAGATGGCTTGCAGCCAATATGGGGCGGCACGTTGACACAGCAGTAGAGTTGCTGCCTCACAGCACCAGAGACCCACGTTCAATCCTGACTATGGGTGCTGCCTGTATGGAGTTTGTACGTTCTCCCTATGACAGCGTGGGATTTCCCTGGGTGCTCCGGTTTCCTCCCATATTCCAAAGACGTACAGGTTTGTAGGTTAATTGGCTTCGGTAAAAATTGTAAACTGTCCCTATTGTGTAGGATAGTGTTAGTGTACAGGGATCGCTGGTCGGCGCAGACTCGGTGGGCCGAAGGGCCTGTTTCCACGCTGTATCTCTAAACTAACCTGCAATAGCTAAGCAAAAAGGGTACATTTTAATGCCGCATCTTAATGGGTGAATCGAAAGGGAATAGGGGAAAGATTGCAGAGCTAATGATCTAAACAACTGAAGTCACAGCTGCATGTTGTACAGTGAAGAAAATAAGGGAGGAGATGGAATTAGAGGATGGCAAATCATACATCCAGAGTATCAAGACTCATAAAACAGCACAGCACAAGAAAAGGCCCTTCGGCCCACAACTACAGTACCAGACATGATGACAAGACCAACTTTAGTTTAGTTTAGTTTAGTTTAGTTTAGTTTAGTTTAGTTTAGTTTAGTTTAGTTTAGTTTAGTTTAGTTTAGTTTAGTTTATTTTGGTTTAGTTTATTTTGGTTTAGTTTTGTTTAGTTTGGTTTTAGAGATATAGCGTGGAAATAGGCCCTTCGGCCTATCGGATCCGTGCTGGCCAGTGATCTCCTTACACTAATTCCATCCTGCAGACTAGGGACAGGCATTTAACCTACAAACCTGCATGACCTTGGAATGTGGAAAGAAACCGGAGCACCTGAAAGAAAGCCATGCGGTCATGGTGAAAACGTGAAAGCTTCGTGCAGTTAGCATCCGTAGTCAGGATCAAACCTGGGTCTTTTTCACATACAGTGTGGTGCATATATGAAATGAGCAGCCAGAGGAAGTAGCAGAGATGGATACAATTACTATCTTTGAAGGACATTTGAGGAGATTCATACTGTAGATAGTTCAGTTTAGGTTAGAGATACCGTGCGGAAACGGGCCCTGCGGCCCATCTTCACAGTCCAGAGATCTCTGCACATTAACATGACCTCACACACACTAGGGACAATTTACATTTATACCAAGCCAATTAGCCTACAAACCTGTACATCTTTGGAGTGTGGGAGGAAACCGAAGATCTCGGAGAAAACCCACACGGACACAGGGAGAACGTACAAACTCCGTACCTGTAGTCGGGATCAAACTTGGGCCTCTGGTGTTGTAACTCTACTGCTGCGCCACTGAAAGGAAAGGTTTAATAGGATATGGGCTGAATTTAGGCAAATAAGATTAGCGTCGATAAGCTTCTGGGTCAGCATGGACAAGTTTGGCTGAAGGGCTATATAACTATGTGCATCTATCATGTATTTAGGTTTATATGCTGCATTCAATGAACCAAATGTTAATTGGTAGAAACAAAGAACTGCAGATGCTGATTTATACAAGAAGGACACAAAGTGCTGGAGTAACTCAGCGGGTCAGGCAGCATCTCTGGAGAAAAAGGGTGGGCGACGTTTCCAAAGACAGTAGACTGAAGACCGAAGAAGGGTTTCAACACGAAACGTCACCCATCATTTTTCTCCAAAGATGCTGCCTGACCCGTTGCGTTACTCCAGCACTTTGTGTCCAGCTAAAAGTTGGTTGGTGTTCCTGTGTTGGGAAAAGCTAGGATGTGGGGCAAGAGACATTATTACATAGATTTTATGGCACGGGAAACAGACAGTTGTATTCTACAGGAGCACACTTCCTCAAAAATCTCAGGAGTACTTTTCAAATGGGAGAATTTAGTTGAAGCTGGTGTGCAGAGGGACCTATGTGTTTCCGTGCCACTGAAAGCGAGTGATTAAGAAGACTTGAGTTGCAAGCATAAAAATGCAATGACCTACAGCCGTGGTGAGACCGCACCAGGAGTATTGTGTAGCATTTTGGTCTTGATATCTAATGAAGAATCTTCTTGCTTTGGAGGGAGTTTAGTGAAGCGGTGGTTCCAGTTTGCCAAGGGGAGAGATCGAGAGGCGATGGAGTGGAGAACTCTCCAGAGTTTAAACGCACGAGAGAAGCTCTCATTGCAATTTGCAGACTTCTTACAAGGCTCAACGGTGTGGAGATGGTGAAGCTGTTTCTCCTGGCTGAGGAGTTTGGACCAAGGCTAGAACATTTCCAACTGAGGAGACATTTCTTCAGGCAGTAGGTAGTGAATCTTTGGAACTCTCTACCCCAGAGGACAGTGTAGGATCAGTTTTTCGAGTTCTTTCAAAAACAAATACAGAGATTTTTTCAATATTAAGAGAATCAAAGGATATGCAGACAGAGACACGAGGGACTGCAGATACTGGAATCTTGAGTAAAACACAAAGTGCTGGAATAACTCGGCAGGTCAGAAGGGAACAGATAGGTGATATTTCAAACAAATAATGGACAGACTTTTCATGCAGTTTAGAGATACAGCGTTGTCACAGGACCGAGTCCATGCTGACCATCGATCACCCGTACACTAATTCCATTTTACACTCTTGGGACTATTTACAGAAGGCAATTAACCTACAAACCTGCTGGTCTTTGGATCGCAGGAGGAAACTGGAGCAGCTGGAGGAAATCCACATGGTCACAGGGAGAACCTAAAAACTCTGTACAGGCAGGACCCATAGTCAGGATCAAACACAGGTCTCTGGTGCAGTGAAGCAGCAACTCTATCACTGCATCACTGTGCTGCCCCAGAAACATAGAAACATAGAAACATAGAAAATAGGTGCAGGAGTAGGCCATTCGGCCCTTCGAGCCTGCACCGCCATTCAATATGATCATGGCTGATCATCCAGCTCAGTAGCCTGTACCTGCCTTCTCTCCATACCCCCTGATCCCTTTAGCCACAAGGGCCACATCTAACTCCCTCTTAAATATAGCCAATGAACTGGCCTCAACTACCTTCTGTGGCAGAGAATTCCACAGACTCACCACACTCTGTGTGAAGAAATGTTTTCTCATCTCGGTCCTAAAAGACTTCCCCCTTATCCTTAAGCTGTGACCCCTGGTTCTGGACTCCCCCAACATCGGGAACAATCTTCCCACATCTAGCCTCTCCAACCCCTTAAGAATTTTATATGTTTCTATAAGATCCCCCTCAGTCTTCTAAATTCCAGCGAGTACAAGCCCAGTCTATCCAGTCCTTCCTCATATGAAAGTCCCGCCATCCCAGGGATCAATCTGGTGAACCTTCTCTGTACTCCCTCTAAGGCAAGAACGTCTTTCCTCAGGTTAGGAGACCAAAACTGCACACAATACTCCAGGTGCGGTCTCACCAAGGCCCTGTACAACTGCAGCAGAACCTCACTGCTCCTAAACTCAAATCCTCTTGCTATGAATGCCAACATACCATTCGCTTTCTTCACTGCCTGCTGCACCTGCATGCTTGCTTTCAATGACTGGTGCACCATGACACCCAGGTCACGTTGCATCTCCCCTTCTCCCAATCGATCACCATTCAGGTAATACTCTGCTTTCCTGTTCTTGCCGCCAAAGTGGATAACCTCACATTTATCCACATTATATTGCATCTGCCATGCATTTGCCCACTCGCCTAATCTATCCAAGTCACTCTGCAGCCTCCTAGCATCCTCCTCGCAGCTAACACTGCCACCCAGCTTCATGTCATCCGCAAACTTAGAGATGTTGCATTCAATTCCCTCGTTCAAATCATTAATATACACTGTAAATAACTGGGGTCCCAGCACTGAGCCTTGCGGTACCCCACTAGTCACTGCCTGCCATTCCGAAAAGGACCCGTTTATTCCTACTCTTTGCTTCCTGTCCGCCAACCAATTTTCTATCCACCTCAACACTGAACCCTCAATACCGTGTGCTTTAAGTTTGTACACCAATCTCCTATGTGGGACCTTGTCGAAGGCCTTCTGAAAGTTAAACTTCAAACAATGGAGACAGTACAGGAAAATAGCTCAGAGTGAGATTAGCCATGGTGGTGATGGATGGTGTAGCAGACAATTCTCATACAATTCTCCTCCCACCCTAGTCTTATTTCAAAACATCAACATTTCCTGCAAATCCATTTTATCATAAACTTTCACCATTCCACATGGAAGCAAGCTTCACATTTTAACTGGGACAGAGGTGTACTGTGAGGCAGGGGAAACGTGCTCAGAAGTATTATGTTACTACCATTTGTTGATAAGCACAATGTTTCTCTCTGAAATGTTCTCTCTTTGTTTTAACAGAAACACAAACTCATTCAAGATAAGTAGGCTGATACTTTATTTAACAGGGTAAAATTGTTGCACAAAATGCATGAACTATTCAACAATTGATAAAGCCTTCAGATGATAGAGACAACACGCTGGAGTGACTCAGTGGGTCAAGCAGCACCTCCGGAGAAAAAGGAAAACAATGTTTCTGGTCGAGGCCCTTCTTGGCTGGGAAAGGAGTGATAATGAAAGGATACAAGGAACAGTGGAACTAGTAGGATGACCAGGTTGATGGAGGGGGAAAGAAAGAGGGAATGCAAGGGTTATTTGCAATGAGAGAAATCAACTTTCATTCCATTGGGTTGTAACCTGCCCAAGCGAAATATATGGTACTGTTCCTCCAATTTGAGTGTGGCCGCACTCTGATAGTGGAGGAGGCCCAAGACAGAAAGATCAGTATGGGAATGGGAGTTATAATGTTTGGATACCGGGAGCTCGCGTCATCCAGGGTCGGACTGAGCTTAAGTGTTCAGCGACACGATCGCCCAGTATGAGCCTTGGGCTCGGGCAACATTTCTGAGCCCACACTGAGAATAGCGGAGACAGTAGGTAAGGTTGAGGGAGGTGCAAGTGAACCTCTGCCTCACCTGAAAGGACTGTCAGGGTCCTCGGACGGAGTCGAGGGAGTAGGTGTAGGAACAGGTGTTGCATCTCCTGCGGTTGCAGAGGGAAGTTCCTGGGGAGGGGGTGGTTTGGGTGTGAAGGGACGAGTTAACCAAGGAGTTGCGGGGGGATCGGTCTCTGGGGAAAGCAGAAAGGGGTGGAGATGGGAAGGCATGACTATTGGTGGGATCCCGTTGTAGGTGACAAAAACGTTAGAGGATGACGTGCTGTACACGATAGATCCTACATTCCAACGATAGGTTAAACAAGAACAATTTGATCAAGAGTAGAGGAAAAACAAAGGATTAAAAATGAACCTATGTCTGGAAAAAACAGCACAAAGTGATGGAGTGACATCGGGTCAGCCCACACCTCTGGAGAACATGGATAGGTGACATTTCAGGCCAGGACTACTGCAACTCCCTATACACTGGGATCAGCCAATCTTCCCTGTCCCGCCTGCAACTGGTCCAAAACGCCGCAGCGAGACTCCTGACGGGTACCCGTAAAAGGGACCACATCACCCCGATTCTGGCCTCTCTCCACTGGCTCCCTGTACGGTACAGAATCAACTTCAAGCTCCTCCTTTATTCACGTATAAAGCCCTAAATGGACATCCCCCCCCCCTACATCAAAAATCTTCTAACCCCCCTCTCTAACTCCAGGTCCTTCAGGTCGGCCGACTTGGGGCTACTCACTATCCCGCGGTCTAGGCTTAAGCTCAGGGGTGACCGCGCTTTTACCGTTGCAGCTCCTAGACTGTGGAACAGCATCCCTCTCCCCATCAGAACTGCCCCCTCCATCGACTCCTTTAAGTCCAGGCTCAAAACCTATTTCTACTCCCTAGCGTTTGAGGCTCATTGAGGAGGCGCTGTGAACTGTTTGCGTGCTACTGTATGTTTCATTTTTTTCCTTAGTACCTAATCAGATGTACAGCACTTTGGTCAACGTGGGTTGTTTTTAAATGTACTATACAAATAAAATTGACTTGACTTGACTTGACTTCAATCTGGTCTGGTATCAATTGTCTGAACCTTCTTCCCAGTGTGGAAATGTTCATCACTAGAGGGTCTAGCTGTAAAGTGAAAGGAGGAAAGTTCAATGGAGATATGTGGGGTTAGTTATTTTACACAGGGGATGGAGGTGGCCTGGAATGCAGTCAGGGGTGGTGGTAGTGGAGGCTGATATGATAGTGGCTTCCAAGAGGCTTTTGGATACGCACATGGATATGCAGGGAATGGAGGGATGTGGATCACAGGCAGTTAGGTTAGGCATCATGTCGAAACAAAGAACTGTAGATGCTGGTTTATGCCAAAGATAGACACAAAGTGCTGGAGTAACTCAGCCGGTCAGGCAGCATCTCTGGAGAAAAAGGACCAGATGACTTTTCGGGTCGGGACCCTTCTTCGTACCAGAAATGTCACCTATCATTTTTCTCCAGAGATGCTACCTGGCATGTTGAGCTGCTCCAGCACTCTGTGTCTATCTTCAGCTTGGCACCATGTTCGGCACCAACACAGTGGGCCGAAGGGCCTGTCCTTGCGCCGTACTGTTCTACGATATACGTTCTCTGTTCCACGTTCTAACTTTTTTATTGTGTTTTTAATCTGAAATTCGAAGGAACTGGAGTGCCACCCAACCAAGGCTTCCCATCTCAATGCAAACACTTGACTTCATCCGAGCATTTATAATTAATTTAAATTGCAGGATTCCAGAGAACACAATCATTCTTCATCTCTAGCCAGATGTTTGACTTACATTTAACCATAAGGTGCAGTGATCCTTGCCTGGATTCAGCCTGACTCAGATCTCACCAATCTCCAGCTCCTTTTAATTGACATGCACAATTCTCTTTGCTCAGCACTCATAATAAGATAAGGAAAAGTAATTTGCATAGAAATGAGCTAATGAATACAATGCATATTCAATTTATGTCAAAGGACTTTTTTTTTTTTGCTTGGGTTTAAATGTTTTAAGGAGGACATTAATATTGAAACTCTTCCGACAGATTTGACAGTGAGCTGCAACCTCACACTGAAATTAAGCATTTTGCAAGAAAGAGCTTATTTTAATATTTTCTGTGTTCACAGTAATGTCACATTCATATCCTAATACATACCTATGAGTGTAATACCATTAAAAACAATGGGACTCTAAACTGGCAATGAATTCCTAAATTGATCATAGTAAAATCCTCTTCAGGCACCCTGTACTCCTTAAGTTGACTGCTAGCCCTCGGGAATGTAAAAAAAAATGCAATTTATCAGCAATTAAATGTGTCATTGAAAGGGTATATTATTCCAATATCAGTGTAATTTATTTTTCCCACCTTGATCTGTTACTGAATGGTCAGGTGCCTTCATAAGCCAACATTGGCAATAAATCTATGTAACTTACTTAATGTATGTGGTTTAAGGAAACTACATTAAATTTTATTGTCTTAAATAATCTTACTATTTTATGAAAAATTAGATACTTTGAGCTGGCACTGCATTGATTGTACAAAATGGAGACTTTTTCTGGCTCCTCATGTTCTTAAAGGGAACCAGCATTGCAAAAAATTATCTGCAGTTGTTCAAAATAAATCCATAATGCAGTCTGAAGCTTAGCCTGAGAGATGGCATTGGCTGTGATGGGCCAAATGGGCTCTTTCAATCTGGTAATATGAATTATGAAAACTATATAACATGACAGCATAATTATTTTCAACCTCCTTTTCCCACAGCCACACATATTTTCCTTTCAAGGATATATTTTGTTCCTTTTCAAATGTTACTATTGAATCTGCTTCCCCTGTCCTTCAGAAGATAGACACAAAGTGCTGGAGTAACTCAGTGCGTCAGTCAACATCTCTGGAGAAAAGGAATAGGTGAAGTTTTGGGTCAAGACCCTTCTTCAGACTGAGTTAGGGGAGAGGGAAACTAGAGATATGGAAACTACCAGAGCATGAATAAAGGGTATGCAAAAGGACAAATCAAAGCCAGCAACAATGATTAAAGAAAGGTGGAGTTCACAATGGTCTATTGTTGGCTGTGGAGAAGGTAATTACGAGTGGTACAAACAGTGAAACTAAGCAGGGCGACAGTGAAACTAGGAGGCCGACTAGGGTGGGGAAAGGATGGAGAGAAAGGGGATGCAACGGTTACTTGAAGTCAGGGAAATCAATATTCATGCCGCTGGATTGTGCGCAGTCCAAGCACAATACGAGTTGCTGTTCCTCCAATCTGCACGTGGCCTCACTCTGACAATGGAGGAGGCCCAGGGCAGAAAGGTTGGTGTGAGAATGGGAATGGGGGTTAAAGTTTTTGGCATCCAGGATATCATGTAGCCCAGGGCAGACTGAGCGAAGGTGTTCAGCGAAATGATCGCCCAGTCCACGCTTGGTCTGGTTCGATATAAAGGAGTCCTTCCATCAGTGCCTTCTGGATCATCACAACTCAGCCATTACAAGAGTTCCCCTTGTCTCATCTCGTGACAGTTTTTTTGCCAATGACCCAGTTATTGCACATAGAACATGGAATACTAGAGCTGGTGCCCACAACCTCAGTCGCGCCATTGATTTTTATAGCTTTTAGTTTTAGTTTCAGAGATACATTGCAGAAACAGGCCCTTAGGCCCACCAAGTCCACACCGACCAACGATTACCCCTTACACTATCTTATATGCTAGTTAATCTGCAAGTCGAATCGGCAGTAAAGAAAACAAACTCAATGCTAGCATTTATTTCAAGAGGGCTTGTATACAAAAACAGGGATGTAATGTTGGGAGTTGAAAAGATGCTGGTAATGCCGCTTTTGGAATATTGTGAACAATTTTGGGCACTATATCCAAGGAAGGATGTGCTGGCTCTGGAGAGGGTCCAGAGGAGGTTTACAAGAATGATCCCAGGAATGAGTCCGTTAAACTATGATAAGCGTTTGTTGGCACTGGGCCTGTACTCGCTGGAGTTTAGAAGCATGGTGGGGTACCTCATTGAAACATACAGAATAGTGAAAGGCTTGGATAGAGTGGATGTGGAGAGGATGTTTCCATTAGTGGGAGAGTCTAGGACATTTTTAAGGCAGAGATAGATAGATTCTTGATTAGTACAGGTGTCAGAGGTTATGGGGATAATGCAGGGGTTAGGAGGGAGAGATAGATCAGCCAAGATTGAATGGCGGAGTAGACTTGATGGGCCGAATGGCCTAATTCTACTCCTATTCCTTCTGACCTTATGACTAGCGATAATTTACAAATTTACCAAAGCCAATCAACCTACAAACCTGTATGTCTTTGGAGTGTCGGAGGAAATCGGAGCATCCGGAGAAAGCCCATGTGATCATGGGGAGAATGTACAAACTCTGTGCAGACAGCACCTGTAGTCAAGATCAAACCCAGGTCTCTGGTGCTGTGAGGCAGCAACTCTACCACTTTGCCACCATGCCGCCCTGGCTTAACAGCTTAAAATATAGAATATAGAACAGTACAGCACAAAACCAGGCCATTCTTCCCATATTATCCCTTTAGCTTTGCACTAGTCTAAGGCAATATCCCAAAGTCATATTGAAGGGGTGCCACACTGACTGAACGATGCAATAGGATGCAGTCTGAATTGGTTGAGAGGGAAAATCTGGCCTACAACATATTCTGGTGACTATGAAGCTGTAAATCAGAAACAAAATGAGAAAATACTGGATAGCAATACTTTTTTTGCGACGATTCGCACTAGTAGTTTACTAGCACTTCTAAAAGATAAAAATAAAAATCCAAAATGTTAGTGTAACTCAGAGGGTCAGGCAGCATCTCTGGAGAACATGGATGGGTGATGTTTCAGGTCGAGACCCTTCTTCAGACTGATTGCAGAGGGGATGGGGAGAAAGTTGGAAGTGTGAGACAAGGAGATAAGGATAGGAAGGATGAGTCTCACCCTTGCCACTCCCTCTTCTCCATTCTCCCATCAGGCAAGAGGTAGAAAAGTGCGAAAACGCACACCTCCCGATTCAGGGACAGTTCCTTCCCCCAGCTGTTATCAGGCAACTGAACCATCCTCTCACCAACTAGAGAGCATTCCTGATCTCCCATCTACCTCATTGGAGACCCTCGGACTATCTTTAATTGGACTCTACGGGACTTTATCTTGCACTAAATGTTACACCTTTGATCATGTATCTGCACACAGTGGATGGCTGGATTGTAATCATGTACAGTCTTTCCGCTGAATGGATAGCATGGGCCGAAGGGCCTGTTTCCACGACCTTTGACCCTATGACTCTACGTGTGCTACAGATGACCTCTGAACTTCAGTTCCATTGAAGTCCTCTGAACCAAACTTCCCTAAACATTATCGCATTTAGTGTTAAGTGCAAGGAGTGGGACTGGAATTTTATTCCACATCTTTGATAATTAACCCTTTCCTTCCATTAGCTTTTTTACAGTTTCATCATCCGCTTTTAACTTCTGTGAAAATTGCACTCACTCAGAATGCCATGATTTCCCACAGGATGGTCTGACAGACTAATCACAGAATAAACGCTTTGTTGATTTTTTGTTTTGCACTTATTCCATTTGCGACTTTTTGACAAACCCTACGATTTTTTAGCTTTCTCTTATTCTTCTAAGACATTAACTGTGTGTTCTAATTTGGTACCCACTTCAAATTTTGACAGCAATTCCTCTCAGATTCTATTGAAATTGTTAACATGTGCAGAGAATAAAAACAGCCCCAGAACTGAAAGCTGTGGGAAACTACTTACTCACATCAAACCACTGGAATTTTGACCATCATTCTACCCCAGTATTTTTCTTAGACCATAGAACATAGAACAGAACAGCACAGGAACAGTCCCCTCAACACACAATGTCCATGCTGAATATAATGCCAAGACCCTTATCTTTCTGCATTTTTTCCCTCCATTCCCTCCATATCTAAGTGCCTATCCAAATGATAAAGACTAAAAGTAAAACATAGCACACAAACAGGGCCTTTTGGAACACAACGTCCATGTCGAACGTGATGCCAAGTTAAACGAATCTCCTCCACCTGTACATGATCCATATCTCTCTATTCTCTGCATAGCCTCTGTATGGCTATCTAAAAGCCTGTTAAATGCTGCTATCTTATCTGCCTCATCCACCACCCTGGCAGCGCATGCCAGGAATCTGACACCCTTTGGGTAAACACAACTTTCTCTGCACATCTCCATTAAACTTTGCCCCCTCTCACCTTAATGCTGTGCCCTCCAGTATTTGAGGTTTCCATCCTCAGAGAAAAAGTTCCGACTGTCCACCCTCCCTCTGATTATCATCATTTTAAATACTTCTATCAGGTGGTGCAGTGGTCGAGCTGCAGCCTTACAGTGCCAGAGACCCGTATTCGATCCTGACTGTGGGTGCTGTCTGTACGGAGTTTGTACGTTCTCCCTGTGACCACATGGGTTTTCTCCGGGTGCTCCAGTTATCTCCCACACTCCAAAGACATGCAGATTTGTAGGTTAATTGGCTTCTGTAAAAAAGTGTCTCTAAAAAAGACGTACAGGTATGTAGGTTAATTGGCTGGGTAAATGTAAAAATTGTCCCTAGTGGGTGTAGGATAGTGTTAATGTGTGGGGATCACTGGACGGCACGGACTTGGAGGGCCGAAAACGCCTGTTTCCGGCTGTATATATATGATATGATATGATAGTGTGTAGGATAGAACTGGTCTATGGGGTGATCACTGGTCAGCGTAGACTCGGTGGGCCAAAGGGCCTGTTTTCATGCTGTATATCCAAAGTAAAGTCTAAAGGTCTCCCCTCAACCTTTGCCATTCCAGAGAAAACAATCCAAGTTTGCCCAAGATAGACACAAAATGCTGGATTAACTCAATGGGACAGGCAGCATCTCTGGAGAGAACGAAAGGGTGACATTTTGGGTCGAGACCCTTCTTCAATCTGAAGAAGGGTCTTGACCCGAAACATCACCCATTCCTTCTCTCCAGAGATGCTGCCTGTCGCACTGAGTTCCTCCAGCATTTTATGCCTATCTTTGGTTTAAACCAGCATCTGCAGTTCCTTTCTACACACAAGTCTGCCCAATCTCTTTAAAACATTATTTATTCACAGATTGAAGTTCATCCCTTCTCTGTCGCATTAATGCATTGTCAGCTGCTGCCGCTGGAATTCCTTTTCCTGAAGTCAATGAGATGGTGTTTGGAGCAGATTACAATGTGTTGACACTCCTACATGGCATGTCTAATGCTCCCACGATGGACCTCTTTGCCTTCTAGCTCCATGAAATATAAATCAATCTCATAAACCACAAGCGATGCATTGCCAAAATATTTTCCTTCCTCATATACACAAGGTCCAGTGCATTTAAACTTCCCCTTTTGTTTATTGCCTCAAAGTTTTCTGCAAGAATAAGCATCCAATCTTATCCAATCCATCCACGGTGGTGCAGCGGTAGTGTTGCTGCCTCACAGCACCAGAGATCCGGGTTCGATCCTGACTACGGGTGCTGTCTGTACGATGTTTGTACGTTCTTGTTGTGACAGTGTGGGTTTTCTCCAGGTGCTCCGGTTTCCTCCCACACCCCAAAGACCTACAGATTTATAGGTTAATTGGCTTCGATAAAATTGTAAATTGTGCCTAGTGTTTAAGATAGTGCTAGTGTAAGGGGTGATCGCTGGTCGGCACAGACTCGGTGGGCCAAAGGGTCTGTTTCCACGCTGTATCTCTAAACTAAACTAAACTAAACTAAACTAAACTAGGCATCCAATCGTTCTTTGTGCTGAATACTTGAAAGATATAGCATGGAATCAGGCCCTTCGTCCTACTGAGTCCCTGCCGGACATCGATCGCTCGTTATGTTATACCACTTTCACAACCACTTCCTATACACTTGGGACATTTTAGCCTACAAACCCGCACGTCTGTGGGATGTTCGAGGAAACTGGAACACCCGGTGAAAACCCATGCGGTCACAGAGAGGACATGCAAACTCCACACAGACAGCATCAGGGCAAAGGATTGAACCCAGGTCTCTGTAAGGCAGTGATTCTTCCTCTTCACCATTGTGTTGATCAGCATTTGGCTTCACCCGGCACAGCACTCCTTAGTTGGCCCTTCATAGTTGACATGAGTCTTTTTTCTGGACTAGTTACTCAGAGTGAGATGAAGAGCCAAGGGGATTACGGTGCAATCTCCCTTTATTCCATGAATTTGATCCTGAATGGTGCAACTGATGACTTTGTTCTGCCATTTTTAGATCTGATGTGTAGTATGCAAGAATATATAAAACATAATCATTCTGAAGAAGGGTCCTGACCTGAAAAGTTGCCTATCCATGTTCTCCAGTGATTCTGCCTGAGCCGCTGAGTTACTCCAGCACATTGTGTCCATTTGCGTAAATCAGCATCTGCAGTTCCTTGTTAAAAAATAACATAGAAACATAGAAAAATAGAAAATAGTCAAGTCAAGTCAAGTCAAGTCAAATTTATTTGTCACATACACATACACGATGTGCAGTGAAATGAAAGTGGCAATGCCTGCGGGTTGTGCACAAAAAGAATTACAGTTACAGCATATAAATAAAGTTAATAAGTTACTATTAGTGTCGACAAAAATTTAGTCTCTGGGGTTATAAAAGTTGACAGTCCTGATGGCCTGTGGGAAGAAGCTCCGTCTCATCCTCTCCGTGCAGTGCAGGAGTAGGCCATTCGGCCCTTCGAGCCTGCACTGCCATTCAATATGATCATGGCTGATCATCCAGCTCACATATAATTGGGTGGCACTGTGGCACAGCGGTAAAGTTGCTGCCTTACAGCTCCAGAGACCAAACTTGTAGCTCTGTGTTTGATCCTGACTACGGGTGCTGTCCGTGTGGAGTTTGTACGTTCTCCCAGTGACCACGTAGGTTTTCCCCCGGTGCTCCGGTTTCCTCCCACACTCCAAAGACAAACAGGTTTGTAGGTTAATTGGCTTTGGTAAAGATTGTAAATTGTCCCTTGTGCAGCGTTTCTCCCTTGAACAGCGGTTCCAGTTCCCGTGAAACCAGATTTAGCAGCTCACAATTACCCATCACATCCTTTTCCCTGGATTGATGCTTTTAGTTTAGAGACACAGCACAGAAACAGGCCCTTCGGCTTTCCAAGTCCACGCTGTCCAGGGATCCCCATACACTAGCATTATCCTACAAACTAGGGACAATTTACAATCTTTACCGAAGCCTACAAACCTGTATGTCTTTGCAATGTAGGAGGAACCCGGACCCTCAGGGAACACCCTCGTGCTGTCAGGCTCCATACTGACAGCACCCATAGTCAGGTATTTATTCACAAAATGCTGGAGTAACTCAGCAGGTCAGGCAGCATCTCAGGAGAGAAGGAATGGGTGACATTTCGGGTCGAGACCCTTCTTCAGTCTGAAGAAGGGTCTCGACCCGAAACGTCACCCATTCCTTCTCTCCTGAGATGCTGCCTGACCTGCTGAGTTACGCCAGCATTTTGTGAATAAATACCTTTGATTTGTACCAGCATCTGCAGTTATTTTCTGACAGCATCCATAGTCAGGATCGAACCCGGGTCTCTGGCACTGTGAGGCAGCAACTCTACCACTGCGCCATGACGCTGCCCTTTGAAGACTTTGAAGACTTAATGGAGAATTTATGTCCTTTTGCATATCAGATCTTGCCAATAATGGATAGGCTATTTTGTGTAAACTGCAACAATTAAATGCAAATTACAAAATGATGTGTGGTTAACTGTTCAGCATCTGCTTGAAGAGGGTTAGGTGCTTCTCAGTGCAAGGCTGTGCATGCCTTAACTCCACATTGCTCCTTGGAAGAGCCAGCCACCTGCACCATATGTGGAGAAAGGAATGTAAATGGAATTAAAGCCTGGACTATTCAAGATGCAGTCAAGAGGCAATATACAGGACAAAGGGTGGTGAATCTGTGCAATTCATTCTCACGGACAGCTGTGGAAGCCAAGTCAATGGATATTTTTAAGGCAGAGATTGACAGATTCTCGATTAGTACCAGAGATCAGAATCAAACCAGGGTCTCTGGCGCTGTGAGGCAGCGGCTCTAATGTTCATTTAACCAGCGCAGAAAAAGCTTGTGGAGCAATTTTTGTAAGAAATACTGAGGCTTCCTCATCTTCCCTCCATACGATGTGTCCACTAGTGGGAGTGTCTAGGACCAGAGGCCACAGACTCAGAATAGAAAGGAGATGTGGAGGAATTTCTGCAGTCAGTGGGTGGTGAATCTGTGGAATTCATGGCCGCAGAAGGCTGTGGAGGCCAAGTCAATAGATATTTTTAAGACGGAGATTGACTTATTCTTGATTAGTAAGGGTGCCAGTGGTTATGTGGAGAAGGCAGGAGAATGGGGTTGAGTGGGGAAGTTAGTTCAGAGATGGCAGAGTAGACTCAATGGGCCGAATAGCCTAATTCTATGACTTATAAACTTATGAACATGAATAAAAGACAATGAATATCTGGAACTCCTCCTACCCCAATATATTATTTGGGTGTCGACACAAAATACTGGAGTAACTCAACAGGTTTTAGCAGCATCACAGGAGAAAAGGAATAGGTGATGTTTTGAGTTGGAACCCTTTTTCAAACTCTTTTTATCTACGTGTATTGTGCGTGTATTGTGCGTGTGTTATTTGCGTGTATTGTGTTTCCAGGCGTGTTACGCTGCTGCGAGCCAGAATTTAATTGTTCCGTTGTCAGTACGTGTGACAGTTAAACTCTCTTGAATCTTCAATCTTGACTTGGAAATGTCCGTGTGCCATTGAGCGCTTTTGAAGTGGCTGCAGGATCAAAGTAATTGATAAGTAGAAGGCGGGGGGAGAATCCTATTTGACAAGTCCGGGACAGGGGAATGTGACTGGAGTTTAATATTGGACAATTCAGAATGCTGGCGGGAAGAACGACTCCAGAGAAAAGACAATGAAGATCTGTAACTCCTTCCCCAACAAACTGCGGAGGTTTTTACATTGAGACTAATGCTTTTTTTCTTTGAGGAAAGGTCACAACCCGAAACGTCGCCTGTCCTTTTTCCTCAACAGATGCTGCCCGACCCGTTGAGTTTCTCCAGCTCTTTGGTTTTTGCTCAAGGTTCCACCATCTGCAGTCCCTTGTGTCTCATTGTGTTTTTCTTTGGTTGTTGGGCAAAAGATTGTGGAACCCATCTGCATTGGTAGGGTCATGAAATCAGTTGGTCATGATCTATAGACTTTAGGCTTTACAGACACAGCTCAGAAACAGGCCCTTCAGCCCATCGAGTCAGCACCGGCCAGCGATCGCCCCGTACACGAGCACTATCCTACACACGAGGGACAATTTGCAATTTTTACTGGACCCAATTAACCTACAAACCTGTACGTCTTTGGAATATAGGAGGAAACAAAAGCACCTGGAGCGAACCCATGCAGTCACAGGGAGAATGAACAATCTCTGTACAGCCAGCACCAAAGTATCGAAGCCAGATTTCTGGCGCAGTAAGGCAGCAATATTACCTCTGCACCACTGTGCTTCACTTGTGGTGTAATCATTTAGGAGCAGGCCATTCGGGCCAAGAAAGCAATCCTATCAGTCCACTCCCCCTCTCCATATTCCCCTGCATTAACTCTCTCTCACAGCTGTGGACTCTAAGTGCTGGAGTAACTCAAGGTGTCCAGCAGCATCCCTGGAGGCAATGGACGGGTGACATTTCTGGTCAAGACCCTTTGTCAGACAGATTGTGGGGAGGGAGGGAGGGGTGTAGAAACCTCTCTCCCAGCCTATTAACTCTTTCTTGAGGGTTTCTGCTATTAATTTGCACTTGTGGGCAATTTACAGTCGCCAGGTAACCTAGCAACTCACAATGGGATGTAAGGGGAAGCCAGAGCTCCTGCACCCGAGATCAGGTTCAAACCTGGGTCTCTGGTGCTGTGATGGAGCAGCTCTACCGCTGGTTAGATTAGGTTAGGTTAGGTTAAGTCAGTTTAGGTGAGGTTAGGTTGGGTTAGATTAAGTTAGGTTAAGTTAAGTTTAGGTTTATTACTGTTCTATGTACGGAGGTAAGGTAAAAAGATTTGTTTTGCATACTATCCAAACAGATCTGGTATACTATACATAAATACAATCAAGTCAAAGAGTGCAAGAAAATAACTGCAGATGCTGGTACAAATCGAAGGTATTTATTCACAAAATGCTGGAGTAACTCAGCAGGTCAGGCAGCATCTCAGGAGAGAAGGAATGGGCAACGTTTCGGGTCGAGACCCTTCTTCAGTCTGAAGAAGGGTCTCGACCCGAAACGTCGCCCATTCCTTCCCTCCTGAGATGCTGCCTGACCTGCTGAGTTACTCCAGCATTTTGTGAATAAATACAATCAAGTCAAGCTCAAGTACAATAGATAGAGCAAAGGGGAAGACACAGAGCGCACAATACAGTTCTCAGCATTGTGGAGCATCAGTTCCATAGACAAAGACCAACTGTCCGCAATGGGGTAGAGGTGAATTGGACAGTACGCTAGCTTATGGAGGGACTGTTGAGAACCCTGGTAACAGGAAAAATAATTACTACCCCTGAAAAAAATTACATTTCAGAATATTCCGTTTTAATCCTTGCTTGTAAATGATTAAAAGCAGCTGTGGTGCAGTTAAGTTAGGCACTAACATGGACATGCTTCAAACCAAAGATAGACAGAAGTGTGATGGATTTGAAATTGTATATGTCTTTGGTCTTATTTTAATATACTCCGCAAATTACATTCAGAAATTAGGTTAATGTAATAGGTAGAAAAACAATTTGCATTGCAAAAATATAAATGGCAGCACTTGGTTAGAGTACTTGGTTTAATCATTAAGTGCTGAACTTGTAATTACACTTGTAATCCATTATATTGTTATGCCTGTGGATCACATTAATTGAAAATGAATTTATAATTGACACCTGTTGCACATTTTTAGAAAACAATCAAAAATTTATTAACTGGAGCGCCGAATTGCTGGCACTTGATCTAACGCAACTACACTTGTTGTTTCAAGACTAGATTTAGATATGACATTATAAATAGTTCTGACAGAGTGAATAATGAGAAAGTGTTTTCAGCAGCAAGAGGCCTGGTAACCAGAAGACAAGAATTTAAGGTACCTGCCAAAGGATCTTGAGACGGCATGAGGATTTTTTTTTTTTTAACAAAGTGAAATGTTGACCTGAAATGTACTGCCTGAAAGAATAGCAGAGATAGGTTCAATAGAAACAATCTAAAGGCAACCGGAGCTCATGTTGAAGAGAAACAAAATTTAGTACTCATGTTCATAAGCTATAGGAGCAGAATGAATGATACTTTATTGTTACAGAGGGTACCTAGGTAGAGTGAAATGCTTTGTTTTGCATATTCCCAGGCAGAATTGGGCCACTTGGCCCGTCAAGTCTACTCCGCCATTCTATCATGGCTGATCTATCTTGCCCTCTCAACCCCATTCTCCTGCCTTCTTGCCTTCTCCCCATAACCCCTGACACCCGTATTAATCAAGAATCATTCAATCTCCGCCTTAAAATATCCATTGACTTGGCCTCCACATCCTAAAATGGCAACGAATTCCACAGCTTCACTACCCATTGACTAAAGACATTCCTCCTAATCTCCTTTCTAAACATCCTTATACTCTGCGGCTGTGCCCTCTTTTCCTAGACTCTCACATCCTCCGGAGGGAAGATTAGGAAGCCTTAGTATTTCTTACAAAAATCGCCCCACAAACTTTTTCGGTGCTGGTTAAATGAACCGTAGAGCCACTGCCTCACACGCAAAGACCCTGGTTTGAGTTGGGTCGAAGAGCCGTTTTCCATGCTGTGTGACTCTATAACACTATTGTCTCATCTCTGCCACGTACACTCTGTTGAATGCATGCACTTTGGCCATATGAGAACTACGGCAAACATTAAAACCTTTTATCCAAAATTTAACATTGATATTGGTGATTCCAATATTGTCGGACGTTTGGAGTGTTCATTACAATTGATAGTTAGAGATTTGGATATTTATTTCCAGCCAGATGCCAAAAAGAAGAGGATAAGTGCCTTGATTCAACTACCTAAGTTCTGTAAGATTTTGTTAAGTGCTAATTTTATTTAAGGGTGAACTTCCTGATTAGTCACCTAAATACTGTAATATTTAACTGGCAATTGTTTCCAAATGAACAAATGATTATTTCAACATTATTGGTTTTACTTATTTCCTGAATATATTTCCCTTAGACCACAAAGTGCTGGAGTAATTCCAGATGAGATAAGGAGGAATATCTTTAGGCAAAAGGTGGAGACTCTGTGCAACTCATTGCCACAGACGGCTATGGAGGCCCAGTCAATGGGTAGTTTTAAAGCGGAGATTGATAGGTTTTTGATTAGTAAGGGTGTCAAAGGTTACGGGGAGAAGGCAGAAGAATGGGTTTGAGAAGGAAAGATAGATCAGCCATAATTGAGTGTCGGAGTCGTGCAATGGGCCGAATGGACTAATTCTGCCCCTATATCTTATGAGAAGGAGACAAGGAGACAAAAGAGTGTCAGATGAGAAGAGAAGAGAAGTAAAAGAGTGGTGAAACGTAAAGCCAGTGGGAGGGATATAGATATAGGAGGGGGTTGGGAAGAGTCGAGGGCTAGGTAAGTGGATGAAATGGGGGTGCATTGGGGTGGGTTAGACAGGGTTCAGGAGAGAGATGGAATAATAAAAGCAGATGGGTTGTTACCTGAAGTTGGAGAATTCAATGTTCACGCTGTTAGATTGTAAGCTGCCTAATATGAAGTGCCACTTCCTCCAGTTTGCATGTTGCCACACTTTGGCAATGGAGGAGCCCCAGAGCAGAAAGGTCAGTGCGGGAATGAGAAGGGGAGTTGAAATGGTTAGCAACCAGGAGATCCAGTAGGCCTTGGCGGACTGAGTGCAAATGTTCCGCCATGCAAAATGGTCACCTAGTCTACGAGGAGGTCACATTAGAAGCACCAAATGCAGTGGTTAAGGATAGAGGAAGTCCACGTAAACCTCTTTTTTAGTTTAGTTTCGTTTTGTTTAGTGCCATGTGTACCGCGGTACAGTGAAAAGCTTTTTCTTACATGCTAACCAGTCAGTGGAAAGACTAGACATGATAACAATTGGGCCATCCACAGTCTACAGATACATGATAGAGGGAATAATGTGAATAACGTTTAATGCAAGATAAAATCCAGTAAAGTCCGATCAAAAATAGCCCAAGTGTCTCCAATGAGGTAGATAGTAGCTCAGGACCACTCTCTAGTCGTTGGTAGGACAGTTCAGTTGGGAAGATGGAAACGTGGGGAATAAAATGGGATCTGCCTTGATGGATGTTTAATGGTGTGCACACATGTAGGGGCTGAAGGGCCTGTTTCTGTGCGATATGACCCTAACACTCAGCAAAGAATGTTGATGTTGGTATACAGTATTAATAGGAAAGATAGTGGTTTCCCGCTTATGTGAAGTTTTGTTAAATTTAATCATAATTTTGACACTTAAATCCAGTGTGATATTCATAATCAGAAATTCATTAAATTTTACAACTTCTTCCACTGTTGCAAAGGGAGACGAGAAGGAATTTCCCAATGTGAAGGAGTGATTATAAATTCAATTGAAGTGAAGCAGTTTAAAATTAAGAAAAACTCTCGAAGAGCAACAGGAACTTCCCTTGGGAGTACTGCCAGCCACATGTTCTTACACTACAACAGTGGGTTTATGCCGAGAGTGTGCTCGGAAATGTTGAGCTTCCAAGTCAAGTCAAGTTGAGTTCATAGTCATATGCACAACTGTGGTGAGGTACAGGTAGAATGGAAGTCTTGCTTGCAGCAGCCATCACATGCACATAGACACAGACAAACACACAGAGACATAAATTAAATATAAATCACAAATGAATTCTCCAAGACCAAGGGCAGGCAATGGCGCAACGGTAGCGTTGCTGCCTTACAGCGACAGAGACCCAGATTCCATCCTGATTACGGGTGCTGCCTGTACGAAGTTTGTGCATTCTCCCTGTGACCATGTGTGTTTTCTCCAGGTGCTCCAGTTTCCTCACACATCCCAAAGATGTGCAGTTTGTAGGTTAATTGGCTTCGGTAAAAATTGTAAATTGTAAAAATTGTAAATAGCTTGTAGGATAGTGTAGACTACAGGGATCATTGGTCGGCACGGACTCGGTGGGTTGAAGAGCCTGTTTCCATGCCCTATCTTTTAATCAAACAGCCAATCAATTGAAGAAGGGTTTGACCCGAAACGTCACCCATTCCTTCCCTCCAGAGATGCTGCCTGCCCCACTGAGTTACTCCAGGTTTTTGTGTCTAGAATCAATTACCATAAAACAATGCTATCTTGAAGTTAATAAAGGATTACAAAGATTATGATAAGACAACAATTAAAAGAAAACAGGAACTAGACAGGAAAGAATACAAAAGAACATAATAATTCCCTCAAAGATGTCTGTGATTAGTGATACTCTTTACAAGAAATAACTTGCGCTTGTTTCTCATTGCAAGCAAGTCAAACATTTTCCATAACAAAATAGTTCAAAGTTTCAAGATTTCATATAAATAATATTTTCATGCGGATTAAAGTTGTATGTCAAAGGTTGAATAGAAATAAGATTAAAAAGATCAGAACAGCTTCCAAGGAAATCGTTACATGTTTCTTCAGGAGAAAAATCAATGAGAAAGCATAGATCTATTATGAAACTGACTGCACGTGAGGTAACAGATTAAACACCTTTGTGAGATCTTTAATCATTATCGGTTAAATGCGGTTAATACAATACTAATTATAGACCCATTGGCATTCTTGAGGATTGCAAACCGGAATTTCTTAAACACCACTCCCTTCATCCTTTGAAGTAAAACTGGATTAATCTCTCACAGGGACTTGTTCTTGGACGGTCTATAAATCCTACAGCTCCTCCATGTGGTTGAAGCTATGATAGGAACAAATTCTGCGATGAAGACCCTGAGAGCACAAAATCATGAAGGGTTTTGATAGAATGACCCGGGCGGCACACCGATGCAGCAGGTGGAGCTGCTACCTCAAGGTACCAGAGACCCGGGTTCGAGTGCTGTCTGTGCGGAGCTTGCACGTGCTCCCTGTGACGGTGTCTGAAGAATGGTCGCGACAATCCGATAGTTGGATAGATCAAGACCGTCACCTATCCAGAGATGTTCTCTGGAGATGCTGCCAGGCCCGATGAATTATTCCAGCACTTTGTGTTTCTCTTTTCGTAAACCAGCATCAGCAGTTCTACATGATTCCAAATTTTTCTATCCCTGAGCTTAACAATTTGCAACACTTTATCCTGTTGGGCTCACACCTTTTCATCAATGTCTTTTCATCGCTGGCCAGTCATCTGCTTATCAAATAATCCCCTCGTCTACTTTCATCTATTTCCCGCCAGGCTCTGTCTTGCTCCTCCCAACTTTCCTTCCTGCCCCTTTCCCCCCTGCTATCAATCTGAAGGGTCCCGACCTGAAACGTCAACTTTCCATATTCTCCAGCGATGCTGCCTGACCCATTGAATTAATCCAGCATTTTGTGTCTTTCTTTGGGAAACCAGCATCTGCAGTTCCTTTTATGTCTACAGAACACAGAACAGTTTAGCACAGAAATATGGTCTCCAGCCCAATATGTCTGTACTAAACATGATGCCAGGTTAAACTAATCTCCTTTGCCTGTATATAATAATAATAATAATAATACATTTTATTTATATAGCGCTTTTCATATACTCAAAGACGCTTTACAGAGATTTTGAGAACATAGGGAAATTAATAAATAGATAAATAAGTAAGTAAATAAATAAATGAACAGAGAAAGGAGACAGTAGGTGAGGTGACCTTCAGTGGTTGAAGGCAGTACTGAACAGGTGAGACTTCAGCGATGTTTTGAATGTGGTGAGTGTGGGGGAGTCTCTAACGGTTTGGGGTAGTCCATTCCCTGCATATCCCATGTGCCTATCCAAAAGCCTCCTCAATGCCACTATTGTATCCGCCACCACCACCATTGGCAGTGCATTCCAGGCACTCAACATCGCCTTTGTAAAAGAAATTGCCCTGTACATCTCCTTTAAATTTTTCCCCTTTCATCTTCAAGTTGTTAATGCTGTTAAAGGTTTATCCGTTAGCTGTATATCTTCCCCTCACCTTAATGTTGTTAACGGTCTTGCCATTAGCTGGAAACATATTCAGCCACCCAAGCGCAACACCTCATACTTGTTTGGATTAAACTCCATTTGCCATTTCTCTGCCCATTTGTGCAGAGGTCCATATCTTGCCATGTACTTTAAAAGCCTTCCTCACAGTCCGCAACTTTCAGCGAGCTTCGTATCATCAGCAAACTTCTGATCCAACCCATCTACATTTGTGTCCAAATAATTTATATATATCACTGGAGGTTATTGGAGCTGGAGGTTTTTATCAGTTATAAAACATGCTCTGAAAGTGTACCTGATAGTCGGATTTACATGCTAAATAGGTAGACCTAAGGGTGCTTTATGCCAAGGCTCAATAATAAATCTTTGGGTTTCTTGCTATTGATTAATGAGAATGTAATTCTAAAGGAGATGGCAGAGGATGCCAAAACTGGAGGGAACCCAATAAATTCCAAAGGATTTATAACTTTATCTAGCATCTTTAATATTGGAAATGTCCCAGGGCTAATGATTCAGAGAGCTAATGATAGAAGAAATAAAATGATAATGTAACAATGGCCAAGCCATAAAGAAAGATAAATGAAAGCAAGAACTTTGAGTAGATTTGCAATGCTGGAAGACCAGAAAGGTTTTGGTGACAGTCCCATTCTGGGAGTCAAAGCCACATATAAAAAGATGTGGACTGCAAGGTTAAGAATGGAATGGTGAGTATCAAGCAAATAAATTACACCAAGATGGGGAATACGAATACAGGCAAAGCTTTTAAATACATGTCATCTGTGAATAAAGAATCAGAGGAGGATGAAAATTATGGAGGAGAGAACTTAGCGTTGAGCGAGCTGGAGTTTTTAAGTGGATGGAAGATGAGCTAGAATTCTTCTGGGAAACCACACCTTGAGTTGATATAACCATCGAGAAGAAGCTACAGAAGCCAGAGAACCATTACCTCCCATTTCCAGAGGAGTTTCTTCCCATCTACCATCAGATTCTTGAACCATGCTGCATAACCCAACCTCAACCCTACCCCAACCATACCCCAACCATACCCAAACCCTCACCCAACCCTAACCCAACCCTAACCCAACCCTACCCCAACATTACCACAACCCTTCACAGCCCTACCACAACCCTTCACAGCCCTACCACAACCCTACCTCAGCCCCACCTTGAGTGCATAACTATCAACTCAAGAGTCAAGAGTCAAGAGTGTTCATTTCTCCTGTGCACTGCATATGGACAATGAATTTCTTACTTGCTGCAGCTTTACAGGCCAAGAAGAAACAACAAGGAACAATAATTCTACAATAAATTATCAGTTATTCTAAGTAAACTACTTAGTTAATCAAAGTTAACCAGAGAGTGCAAAACCCAAAGTATGTAGAGCAACCAAAGTAGTGCAAAGTCTGTAGTCTGTAGGGTTGTAAAGAGTTGGGGTAGTGTTTTGAAAGGTTGGGGTAGGCCTGAGGTAGGATTGGGGTAGGGCTGAGATAGGGTTGGGGCAGAGTTATGGTAGGGTTGTAAAGGGTTGGGCTAGTGTTTTGAAAGGTTGGGGTAGGGCTGAGGTAGGATTGGGGTAGGGTTGGGGTAGCATTATGGTAGGGTTGTAAAGGGTTAGACTAGTGTTTTGAATGGTTGGGGTAGGGCTGAGGTTGGGTTGGGGTAGGGTTGCGGTAGGGTTGGGGTAGCATTATGGTAGGGTTGTAAAGGGTTAGGCTAGTGTTTTAAATGGTTGGGGTAGGGCTGAGGTAGGGTTGGGGTAGGGCTGTGAAGGGTTGTGGTAATGTTGGGGTAGGGTTGGGTTAGGGTTGGGTGAGGGTTCGGGTAGGGTTGTGGTATGGTTGAGGTAGGGTTGAGGTCGGGTTATGCAGCATGGTTCAAGAATCTGATGGTAGATGGGAAGAAACTCCTCTGGAAATGGGAGGTAATGGTTCTCTGGCTTCTGTAGTTTCTTCTCGATGGTCGCCGCAAGATGTGTCTGACCAGGGCGGTGAGAATCCTATATGGTATGAGAGTCATAGAGTCATAAAGTCAAGCTTCACCCAACTTGACAATGCTGACCCCAAGATGCCCCATCTACATTAATCCCACCTGCTTACATTTGGCCCATATCCTTCGAAACCTTTCCTATCCATATATCATCATCATCATCATTATAATCATAATTATACTATATTAGCCAAGTATGTTTTGCAACATATGAGGAATTTCATTTGCCATACAGTCACAACAATAAAAAGCAACAGAACACACAAAAGACATTTTAACATGAACATCCACCACAGTGACTCTTCCGCATTCCTCACTGTGATGGAAGAAGAAAAAAAGTTAAATCTCTCCCTTCTTTGTCCTCCAGCGGTCGAGGGCCTCTAACCTTCCATTGATGGGACGATCATAGCCGGCGATCGGGCCTTCCTCATCGGGACGATCAAGCTCCTGCATCAGGAGGGGATCTCAGCTCCCCCGCGCCGGGCGATCAGGCCACCTGGGTCGGGGCTTGTTGAACTTTGTGTGGCTTTGGAGCTTCCCGACCTTGGACTCAACCTGAGACTGCGAGCTCCTTGATGTTAAATCTGTCCAAATGTTTTCTAAATGAGCCTTTAGTTTCAGCGATCCCTGTAGATCTCTTCAATGGTGCGGAGGTCAGTGCCCGGGTTGGACCAGGCGACATCCACCTCTACTTTCGGCAGCCCCCTTCACTCTTGAGCGTTCGAGTTTCCCCGGACCAGGCTGTGATGCAACCAGTCAGTGTGCTCTCCACCGTACTCTTGTAGATGTTTGATAGAGCAGTGGGTGATACGGTGGCACAGCGGTAGAGTTGCTGCCCTACAGCATTAGAGACCTGCGTTCAATCCTGACTAGGAGTGCTGTCTGTCCCCATGACCTGCAGGGGTTTTCTCCAGGAGCTCCGGTTTCCTCCCGCACTCCAAAGATGATCAGGTTTATTGATTAATTGGCTTGGTAAAATTGTAAGCTGTGCATAGTGTGTGTAGTGTTATTGTGCGGAGATTGCTGTTCGGCCCGAACGCGGTGGGCCAAAGGGCCTGTTTCCGCTCTGTATCACTGAACTAAACTAATCTAAACTAATCTAACCTAAACTAAACTAAACTAAACTAAACTAAACTAAACTAAACTAAACTAAACTAAACTAAACTAAACTAAACTAAACTAAACTAAACTAAACTAAACTAAACTAAACTAATCTAAACTAATCTAACCTAAACTAAACTAAACTAAACTAAACTAAACTAAACTAAACTAAACTAAACTAAACTAAACTAAACTAAACTAAACTAAACTAAACTAAACTAAACTAAACTAAACTAAACTAAACTAAACCAAACTAAACCACACTAAACTAAAGGACCATGGTTTAACATTGGGGAGATGGGGGACATGAAATCTGACTCATTGCATAAGATTTGGAATTTGAAGCTTGATTCTCATGTATGTGGAATGTTATGGGTCCTCACAGCCAAATTCTCTTTGAATGAGTCATCGTGATGGTTGGCTCAGGACAAGAGATTAGAAAAGCCTCAAAATACAAGATCTCATTCTCACAAATACTGAGCTGGAGGGAAAATTGACTTCCCCATGGTTTGATGACAGGGAGATGGTCCAACACCAAATGGTGGTTATGAGCACAAGGGAGAAGGCGAAGAGAAGGAGTGTGTGGCCTTTCGCTTTGAAGGGTTCAATGCGGTTCAGTGTAGTTAAGTGCAAATTGAAGAGCGCAATGTCAAACTGAACAAGGAATCAATATTTGGTTTTGTTCCATAATGAGACATTTTCCTTCTAAGAGCAGATGCAGACCATCAATAAACTTTGTAACCACATCAACAACAGCAACCTACATTTATAGAGTGTTTATAGCAGCAAAACATCACACGGGCTTCACAGGAACACAGAGAAGCGCAATTTGACACCTAGCCACATGAGGTGATACTACGGTACATAGCCAAAAGCTTGAAGGCAGCGACAAGTGTTAAGGCATGTCTTGAAGGGGAAAATAGGAAGCAGAGAGGTTTACTGAGGTACAGGGGGGCGGCACGGTGGCACAGTGGTAAAGTTGCTACCTTACAGTGCAAGAGACCCGGGTTCGATCCTGACTATGGGGTGTTGTCTGTACGGAGTTTGCACATTCCCCCTGTGACTGCGTGGGTTTTCTCCGTGTGCTCCGGTTTCCTGCCACAACCCAAAGGTTTGTAGGTTAATCGGCCTCTGTAAATTGTAGATTGTCCCTGGTGTGTGGGACAGAGCGAGTGTACGTGGTGATCGCTGGTCAGCGCGGATTCGGTGGGCTGACGAGCCTGTTTCCACGCTGTATCTCTAAAGTCTAAAGTCTAAAGGTAATTCCAGAGTTTACGATCTTGGCTTTCATGATGAGACAATCAAAATCGGTAATGAGCGAGACTCAACTGGAATCAATGAAGTGTGATTAAATAGCAAGGGTGGTATTCTGAAAACAAGCATGCAGCATTTCATCAGTCCTGTCCAGCACCCGTACAACCAAACTTACATTCCAGGATTTCTTCTCCATGTTATTTATTCAAAGGCTTTTAATTTTTATTTCTCAGGACGAGAGGTTACAGTTGACTTGCTCACACCCCTTCACACAGACAAACCCTCACACACACACAAGCCCTCACGCAAACCCACATACACACATACACACCCATACACACACACAAACCCTCACACACACACAAACCCTCACACACACACACACAAGCCCTCACGCAAACCCACATACACACATACACACACACAAACCCTCACACACACACACACAAACCCTCACACACACACAAACCCACATACACACACAAACCCTCACACACACACAAACCCACATACACACATACACACCCTCACACAAACCCACATACACACATACACACCCATACACACACACAAACCCTCACACACACACAAACCCACATACACACATACACACATACACCCTCACACACACACAAACCCTCACACACACACACAAACCCTCACACACACACAAACCCACATACACACATACACACCCTCACACAAACCCACATACACACATACACACCCATACACACATACACACACACAAACCCTCTCACACAGACAAACACTCACACACACACAAACACTCACACACACACAAGCCCTCACACAAACCCACATACACACATACACACCCATACACACATACAAACCCTCACACACACACAAGCCCTCACACAAACCCACATACACACATGCATACACATGTACACACCCATACACACACACAAACCCTCTCACACACACAACCCTCACACAAACCCACATGCACACATACACACCCATACACACACACAAGCCCTCATACAAACCCACATACACACATGCATACACGCGTACACACCCATACACACACACAAACCCTCTCACACAGACAAACCTCACACACACACAAGCCCTCACACAAACCCACAAACCCACATTCACACATACACACCCATACGCACGTACAAACTTCACACACACACAAGCCCTCACACAAACCCACATACACACATGCACACCCATGCACACCCATACACACACCCAAACCCTCCTACACAGACAAACCTCACACACACACAAGCCCTCACACAAACCCACATACACACATGCACACCCATACACACACACAAACCCTCTCACGCACACAAACACACATATAAGCACAAACACACACACACAATCTTCACTCAAGCCTACACACACAATAAACCTTCACCAGTACCCTTACACAAACACCCACACCCTCACACACACACACATGCACACACACAAACCCTCCCAAACACACAAACCCTCATACACACACACACATGCAGACACACACACACACATGCACACACTCACATGTGCATGCATGCACACACACAATTGTACGCCACTTTCATCCGTACCCCCCGCATCCTCAGAGACATTGCCCTCCACAACATCCCACACATGGACCACACCTGTGAGTGTTTAGTAAAAGAGGTTTACTAAAACTCAGTTCTTCTGAGTTACTCCAGCATCTATCTTTGGTATAAACCAGCATCCTCAATCTTTGTTTCTACATGTTCCCTGCCAAGATTTGTGCTGCTTTCTTTTCCTCTCCTACAATCAGTCTGAAGAAGGGTTCCGACCTGAAACTTCACCTATCCATGTTCTCCAGAGAGGCTGCCTGACCAGCTGAGTTGCTCCAGAACTTTGTGTCTATCTTTGGTATAAACCAGCATCTGCAGTTCCTTCTTATTACATTTTGGCAGCTGCACTTTCAGTCTGAAGAAGGGACCCGATCTGAAACTTCACCCATCCTATTCCTCCAGAGATGCTGCCTAAGTTACTCCAGCACTTTGTGTCTATCCTCAGTTGCTGCATCTTCCAAAAAGCACTCTCGATCGATTGAAAGGAAATGGCCCTGAGTACAATGTAACATCATGAAGAACTCTGAAATTTCCACTTGGCTTCATCCAAGCATAAACCTGAAGCAATATTATCCAGGGAAGTGTGTATGAAATGCCCATTTGTCATTTCAGGTATGGAAGCAATGGATTTAAAAGAGAGACAATGAACATTAGGAAAAGATTAACAAGGTATTGAGGCTATTAAAACAACTGAGTTCTTGCGTTGGAGCAATCTACCTGTACAACAACGTGAACACAGCACCGCAATGCAAGGGGCTGAAGCAAGATGCAGCATGAAGAATACAAATGGCAACAAGACACTGGAAGAGACTTGTCTCAGGCAGCCAACAAGTGGGCGGCACAGTGGCACAGCTGGCAGAGTGGCTGAATCACCGCGCCGGAGACCCAGGTTCGATCCTGACCTCGGGTGCTGTCCGTGTGGAGTTTGCACATTCTCCCTGTGACCACGTGGAGTTTCTCCCTTTAGTCTATTACTAGACCAAGTGGACCCGTTGGGCCCAAACCTCTCCTGCATTGGTGCAGCACCCTCTCCTCTCCCCCCTCCCCCTCCCCTCTTCCCCCCCCCCTCCTCCCCATCCTCCCCTCCCCTCTCCCCCCTCCTCCCTTCCCCCTACCCCCAATCCCCAACCCCTCCCCATCCCCTTCCCTCTCTCCCCCGTCCCCCTCCCTCTCCCCTCTCCCCCCTCCTCCCTCTCCCCTCTCCCCCCTCCTCCCTCCCCCTCCCCCAACCTCCTCCCCCATCCCCCTCCCTCTCTCCCCCCTCCCCCCTCCCCCTCCCTCTCCCCTCTCCCCCCTCCTCCCTCCCTCCTACCACCCAACCCCCCCTCCCCCCTCATCCTCCCCCTCCTCCCTCGCTTCCTCCCTCACTCCTACCACCCCTCCCCCCCCTCCAATACCGCCCTTTCCATGCTCTACATCTAAACTAAACTAAACTAAATGAATGTGTAAGGGAATGATCTTTGTCTTATAGGCATTGGGTGCAATGCCCATTCTCTTGTTTGCTTCAGTGAGCAAGGTCATGAAGTGATACAACGTGGAAACCAACATGTCTCACCTCCATGCATTTGGCCCATATCCTCTCAACCTGTCCTATCCATGTACCTGTCTACTTGTTTCTTAAACATTGCAACAGTGTGTTCATCCTTTGTGTGAAAACGTTACCCCTCAGATTCCTACTAAAACTTTCCCCTTTCACCTTCAACCTTTGTCCTCTGGTTCTCGATTCCCCTACTCTTGGCAAGAGACTCAGTGCGTCTACCCGATCTATTCCTCTCATCATTTTGTACACCTCAATAAGATCACCCCTCATCCTGCTGCACTCCAAGGAATAGCGTCCTAGCCTGCTCAACCTCTCCCTGCAGCATAGGAACGCGAGCCATAGCAACCCTGCTTGTGAATTTTCTCTGCACCCTTTCCAGATTGAAAACATCCACTGAGAGTCGTAGCGGGGTAATATTTGAAATTGGAAATGTTCATGCGTTGGGTTATAAGATATGAAGGTATGAGGGAAATAGAGGAAATTGTTAAGAGGAAGAATATTGTAATTTCCCCCAAATATTGTGAATATTTTGCAATATTGCAAATTTTGCAAAATATTGCAAACTCCGGACCCGCTGAGTTTTCCGGCATTTTCCGTTTTTATTGTAATTTTGGATTAGTCTAGTTTAGTTTAGTTCAGAGATGCAGCATGGAAACAGGCCCTTCAGCCCACCGTGTCAACCAGTGATCCCCACACATTAACACTATCCTACACACATGGGGACCATTTATATTTACACCACACCAATTAGCCTACAATCCTGCACGTCTTTGGAGTGGGGGAGGAAACCAGAGCTTCTTGGAGAAAACCAATGCAGGTCACGAGGAGAACGTACGAATTCTGCACAGACAGCACCCGTAGTCAGGATCGAACCCGGGTCTCTGGAGCTGTAAAGCAGTAGCTCTCCCGCTGCACCACACTGCCACAAAGTTAGCTCCTAAAGATGAATTTCTGCAAAATAGCAATGGCAGAATTCTTCAAGGCTGATAGTGTCAGTATATTTACATCAAAATAGTTGGCCAGTGGTTGTGCAACTCCAGCTCCCTTACAGTGGCCCCAATGGTTCAATGGTTCTTTACTGTCACATGCATCAAGGTACAGTGAAATTCTATTTTTGCATACAGATCAGTAAGATTATTGCCATGGACAATAGACAATAGGTGCAGGAGGAGGCCACTCGGCCCTTCGAGCCAGCACCGCCATTCAATGTGATCATGGCTGATCATTCTCAATCAGTACCCCGTTCCTGCCTTCTCCCCATACCCCCTGACTCCGCTATCCTTAAGAGATCTATCTAGCTCTCTCTTGAATGCATTCAGAGAATTGGCCTCCACTGCCTTCTGAGGTAGAGAATTCCACAGATTCACAACTCTCTGACTGAAAAAGTTTTTCCTCATCTCCGTTCTAAATGGCCTACCCCTTATTCTTAAACTGTGGCCTCTTGTTCTGGACTCCCCCAATATTGGGAACATGTTTCCTGCCTCTAACATGTCCAACCCCTTAATAATCTTATACGTTTCGATAAGATCCCCTCTCATCCTTCTAAATTCCAGTGTATACAAGCCTAGTCGCTCCAGCCTTTCAACATATGACAGTCCCGCCATTCCGGGAATTAACCTAGTAAACCTACGCTGCACGCCCTCAATAGCAAGAATATCCTTCCTCAAATTTGGAGACCAAAACTACACACAGTACTCCAGGTGCGGTCTCACTAGGGCCCTGTACAATTGCAGAAGGACCTCTTTGCTCCTATACTCAACTCCCCTTGTTATGAAGGCCAACATTCCATACTTACGTACAACCCCCGATTAAGTACACAATGCATAGAATTGGCCCTCTGAGTCCATACACAAGAGGCGCTAGGTATTGGCGCCATTTTTACGGTCCCAGCTTGCAGCTGGCCATGAAGACCCATTGCAGCTGTGGCCTCCATCCGGATCATCCCACGAACCGATCGACCTCGCACTTCGCCCGTCGTCACCGTCTTCATCCTCCCAGTCTCTGGTCTTCGGGGGACGAGCAATGGCCGGCACAGTGGTTTCCCCCTTCCAGGCCGGCGGTCCGCCAGATCCAATGAGCAGGGGACCAGCATGGTGAATTCCTCCTACAGGCCGTGATCCGCTGGGTCTTCCGTTCAGCCTTGGAGGACCAGCTCAACGAGATGCCCCTGAAACCACGATCCTCCAGACCTTGAGTTCCATCCTCCTCTTCAAACTCCAACCCGGCGCCCAGATCTGATGTCTGTTCTTTGATTTAATTTTAGTTTTAGTTTTAGAGATGCAGCGCGGAAACAGGCCCTTCGGCCCACCGAGTCCGCACCAACCAGCGATCCCCACACACTTACACCATCCTACACACACTAGGGACAATTTCACAATTCTACCAAGCCAATTAACCTACAAACCCGCACGTCTTTGGAGTGTGGGAGGAAACCGGTGCACCCAGGGAAAACCCACGCACGTCACGGATAGAGCGTACAAACTCCATACAGACATCACCTGTAGTCAGGATGGAACCCGGGTCTTTGGCGCTGTAAAGGGCCTGTCCCAGTTACGCGATATTTAAGACGACTGGCGGCGACTGTCAAAGTCGTAGCAGATCGCCAACATTTTTTTTACCCTACGACAATGTCTACGACAATGACCACAACAATGCCAAGTCAGGTCGATACAAGTTACTGATTTTGTGAAACTAGCACCTGGCTAAGAGATTACACCGTTTTCGGAAACATCGCAAAATTCCCACGCTTACCTGACCGTCAAACTGTTGCCTCCAATCTACCTGTCAAATGTCCTGACGGTAAATAAATTGGTTAGCAAAACTATCTTCTGGTATCTTCAAATGCCTTTTCTTAATTTTAGTATTACGTGCTTCTAAGTGCATCTGCCACAAGGGTTTTTCAGTGATCCTCCAGCAGAAACAATGCATTCCCGTGGGAGACTTGGAATCTGGTTTTAACGTGACGTCCGGGACTTTTCCGAAAGACAGCGAGAACCCGACTGCCAATACTGTTGGCCCAACTATCTTTGTATCAGCCTCCCCGGTATCAACATCTTCTACTTTTCAAGTCCCGCTGGAAATCCCACGGCAACTCTTCCTCCCACTGTTGGGAGATCCGATTCCTTGTAACCTGCTGCAGTCAGGTTGAAGAAAATAGACACTAAAAAGCTGGAGTAACTCAGCTGGAGAGAAGGAATGGGTGACTCAGCATCTCTGGAGAGAAGGAATGCGTGACGTTTGGGGTTGAGGCCCTTTCTTCAGACTGAGGGTCAGCGGAGAGGGGAAAACGAGAGATCCCTGGACGTTGGTAAGGAACAAATGAATGAAAGATGAGTTGCTCCAGCTTTTTGTGTCTATCTTCGGTTTAAATCAGCATCTTAAGGCAGGGTGAATGTACGAAGGTCCCTGACCAGAGACAACTCTCTGCTATCCTAATTATTAATCGTTAAAGGGCGGCACGGTGGCGCAGCAGTAGAGTTGCTGCCTTACAGCGAATGCAGCGCCGGAGACTCAGGTTCGATCCTGACCACGGGCGCCGTCTGTATGGAGTTTGTACGTTATCCCCGTCACCTGCGTGGGTTTTCTCCGAGATCTTCGGTTTCCTCCCACACTCCAAAGACGTACAGGTTTGTAGGTTAATTGGCTGGGCAAATGTAAAAATAGTCCCTAGTGGGTGTAGGATAGTGTTAATGTGCGGGGATCGCTGGGCGGCACGGACCCGGTGGGCCGAAGAGCCTGTTGCTGCGCTGTATCTCTAAATCTAAATCTAAATCTAAAACCATAAAAGAAGCCACTCTGCCGGTGTTTACACTGTCACACCATCACTCGACAATCCCCTGCCGTTACAGTACGGTCGGCAGTTTATCAGGATACCGGAACAGAATCATTTGACCAAATAGTTATTGACTGAAAGCAAGTTTATGTAGTTAAGCATTCAATAATAGTCATTCTATTGTTTAAAATCGACCATTAACTGGTGTCACTAAACTGCAACTTATTCAATTATAACGGAGGAGAGACAGCATCGTGGTCTCCGCCCCCATTCCACAGCTGGCTGTTGTGGCTGCACTTCTGTCAGCTGTCAAAATGGGTTTTGACAGTTCCTGTCGGACCTTGTCCTCTCCTGATCCCGGTACCTGTCTCCGGTTGACGTTGGTCGTCGACGATGAAATTCATCCGTCCTCAGTACCGGTGACAATCTAGCAGACCTGGGGACAGCGCCCACAATAAGCTACGATACTTGGCGACAAGCCAGCTATCGCCGAAAAATTTAGAACAGGTCACTTTTTCCGCAACGCACCAAGATCCACTACGACTCATTGAAGACTCCTCACGATCATGTCCGCGACACCCCGGCAAACATTCGGCGACAGCCTAGTCGCCGGCAGTCGCCTTAAAATCGCCTAACTGGGACAGGCCCTTAAGGCAGCCACCGTGCCACCCTGTTGATGTTTGATGTCCAATCAGTGGAGTAAAGCACCCACCGCCCAGGACTCTGAAATAAAACACTCATTAGTTGCTGCAAATTGTGCAGGAGCCTCTTGAATTTTTATTTGTGTACGATGAAAAAATACCCATTAATATAAAGTAGTGTAAGAAAATAACTGCAGATGCTGGTACAAAGGTATTTATTCACAAAGGGCTGGAGTAACTCAGCAGGTCAGGCAGCATCTCAGGAGAGAAGGAATGGGTGACGTTTCGGGTCGAGACACTTCTTCAGACATTAATATAAAGAGCTTCAACATCTCAGCGTGATTTGTATGAAAATTAGGATTCTATATAAACTACTGTAGGATTAAACAAAAAAATAATTTCCTTTTAAAGATTGTAGACTCAGTGTGAACGCCATACGCATTCAAAATCTAGCCTGAGTTATCGTACCCACGTTGAAATAATTCATGAAAATCCATTTCAGCAATTTAAAGAATGGACCTCTTTAAAAAATGCCCATCAAATTTATTTCTTCCAAAGGCCATAAACAATCTTCTCCATCCTCTACTATTCTAATAAATCTTCTGGAGGAATGTTCTAGGTAAACACTCCTTGATCTCAAAAGATTAGTGAGCAAGTCTGCAGTTTTCATTTAAGCTGGTTGCTTCATTATTTAACCCGGCCCCGACAGTTTCCAACTACTTGCTCAACCTGTCTCATTTAAGTGTAGGAAGGAACTGCAGATGCTGGTTTACATCAAAGATAGACACAAAATGCTGGAGTAACTCAGCGGGACAGGCAGCATCTCTGGAGGGAAGGAATGGGTGACATTTTGGATCAAGAGCCTTCTTCAGACTGGAGAAGGGTCTCGACCCGAAACGTCACCCATTCCTTCTCTCTAGAGATGCTGCCTGTCCCGCTGAGTTACTCTAGCATTTTGTGTCTACCTTCGGTTTAAACCAGCATCTGCAGTTCTTTCCCACAGAGTAACTCAGGGGTTAGACAGCATCTCTGGAGAACAGGGATAGGTTTCGAACAAAAACATCACCTATTCCTTTTCTCCGGAAATGCTGCCTGACCTGCTGAGTTACTCAAGCATTTTGTGAGTGTCTCATTCAAGTCGCTGTTGGAGGGATAAGCAGTAAGTTTCAGCTTAAAAATGTTGGTGTATTTTAAAGACAGACTATTTAAGCTTAGCATGATAATATTACTGAGACAAACTATCACAAACATTTACCACTTCCGTAACAGTGGTTAGTGCTTCACAACAGCTTACTGCTACAACTTCTTCTTTTAATTTAGTTTAGTTTGGTTGTTTAGTTTAGTTTCGTTTAGTTTCATTTAGAGATACTGTGCGGAAACAGTGGAAACAAGTCCATGCCGACCAGAAATCACTCGTTCACACTAGTTCCATCCCACACAAGGGAAAATTTACAGAAGCCAAATAACCTACAATCCTGCACGTCTTTGGAATGTGGGAGGAATGTGGGAGGAAACCAGAGCACCAGGAGAAAGCCCACCCAGTCACAGAGAGTACACACAAACTCTGTACAGACACCACCTATAGTCAGGATCAAACCTGGGTCTCTGGCATTGTAAAGCAGCAACTTTACCACTGCACTACTGTGCCATTCTGAAAACTCTGCTAATATAAGAGTCCGGCCACCAATACACACCGCAGGAACTGATTTTAATTTTAGATCTAGCAATCACTGAAAATTTACAATGCGGAAGCCATTCAGATTCAGAAACAGCTTCTGCCCCGCTGTTATCAAACTACTGAATGGTACTCCCATAGGTGTAGTCCCAATCTTCCAACCTACCTCATTACGGCAGTTCTTTTTACCTGCACTTTCTCCATAATTGTAACACTGTAATGCTGTAACACTATATTCTGCAGGTATAATGAACTTCAGTTGCTGGAATCAAGCAAAATACAAAACTCAACTGCTCTAGCAGCCTCTCTGGAGGACATGGATAGGTAATGTTTTGGGTTGGGGCCCTTCTTTAGACTGATGGAGTAGAGGGGAGAAAACTGGAAAGGAGAGGTGGGAGAGGTGAGATATTCTCTCTCCCATCCCTCAGCTACCCTTCTAATCTTGTAGTCCCCTATTTATCCTTAATCACACCCTCTGACCCCACCTCACTTTTCCAGTTTTCTCCCCTCCCCACTACCACAATCAGTGCAGTGGCTCTGCGACTCGCCTACAGTCTATCTGTCTCTCTTCCTTCTTTGCCTTGTCGTTAATGTTAGATGTATGTAATAGTCTATTTTGAATTGTGTATTATGTGGGGGGTGGGGGGGTGGTGGTGGTGGGGGGTGGGTGGTGGCGGGGTGGGGGAAACTTTTGAAAATCTCTTTCTTCAACTGAAATGCGCCCTTTTCTCCGTGTCGTATCCCCGTTTGGGCTGCGGCCTAACATCGAGGAGCTGGGCGACCTCCAGCTGGGATCAACCGTGAGGGCTCCGGTCGCAGAGCCTGTGGACTCGTGGAGCTGGCTGACGTTCGGAGGCCGCGGTGGTGCTGCGATTGCGGCTGCGGCTCTCCTTTCGGAGGCTTGGGCCGCGGGATCTTCCATCGCCCGGCGGGGGCTTCAATATCGGGAGCCTCGGTCACCTCGATGCAGCAGTTTGACTGCCTGACCGTGGGAGGAGAAGCAAGGAAGAGATAAGACTTTTTTTACCTTCCACCACAGTGAGGAGGTGCCTGGAGGAAGGTCACTGCGATTGATGTTTATGTTAAATTTATGCAATTGTGCGTTTTGTTTGCTTTTTATTGTTATGACTGTAAGGTAACGACATTTTGGTCAAATTTTTTTTTGAATGACAAATAAATTCAATTCAATTCCAGTCTAAAGAAGTGTCCCGACCCGATATGTTGCCAATCCATCACCTCCACAGATGCTGCCTGAAGCACTGAGTTAGTCCAGCTCTTTATAAATTGGTCAAGATTCCAGATTAGTTAATTTTCGTTCAATTTAATTTATTGTCACATGTACTGAGGTACAGGGAAATGTTTTTTTGTTACGTGCTATCCACTCAGCGGAAAGACAATACATGACTACATCAAGCCATCCACTGTGGACAAATACAGGATAAAGGGAATAACGTTTGGTGCAAGATAAAGGCCAGTAAAGTCTGATTAAAGACAGTCTGATGAGGTCATGAGGTAGATGGGAAGTCAGGACCGCTCTCTAGTTGGCAATGTAATGGTTCAGCATCTGTAGATCCTTGTATCTCGAGTACTTGCTCTGATTACAGCCCAAATAAAGAAACAAAACATTCAGCTCCTCAGAAATCAATACTTTATTGATTTTATATGTTGCCTTTTTGTTAATCAATCTAGCAATCCTGTCGCCACTATTGCCAAAGGGTCACAGTTCAATATTTACCTCTTAAGCAGCCAACAACTTTCAGCAACAATGCAAACATTATCTGTAGGAAGATAACTAATAATTTACACTACTTCACCAAGTGCTGCAACAAGAAATTAATCAATGAATCTCTACACCATCCCTCATTGCTTCAATACTTATGTCGCCATTGGATGTTTAATCCTTGCAGAAATAAGTGCCTAGTGCAGAAGCAGATGGTTAGAAGCAGAGATATTCCTGATGCAGACCAGGCGGCTAGGAAGGGGCGGCACAGTGGCGCAGCGGTAGAGTCGCTGCCTTACAGCACCAGAGACCCTGGTTCGATCCTTACCACGGGTGCTGTCTCAACGGAGTTTGCACATTCTCCCTGTGACAATAGACAATAGACAATAGACAATAGACAATAGACAATAGGTGCAGGAGGAGGCCATTCGGCCCTTCGAGCCAGCACCGCCATTCAATGTGATCATGGCTGATCATTCTCAATCAGTACCCCGTTCCTGCCTTCTCCCCATACCCCCTGACTCCGCTATCCTTAAGAGCTCTATCTAGCTCTCTCTTGAATGCATTCAGAGAATTGGCCTCCACTGCCTTCTGAGGCAGAGAATTCCACAGATTCACAACTCTCTGACTGAAAAAGTTTTTCCTCATCTCCGTTCTAAATGGCCTACCCCTTATTCTTAAACTGTGGCCCCTTGTTCTGACTGTGTGGGTTTTCTCCGGGTGCTCCGGTTTCCTCCCACATCCCAAAGACGTGCAGGTTTGTAGGTTAATTGGCTTCTGTAACTTGTTGCTCGTGTGTAGGACAGAACTAGTGTACGAGCGATCATTGGTTGGTGCGGGATCAGTGGGCCGAGAGGCCTGTTTCCACGCTGTATCTCTAAAACCAAAACTAACACTATATGTGTGCTGCAAGCTCAACAAAATGCAGCAACTTTGCTTCCTCAGTTTTCTCACCATTAATGCTTGACAATTAACTTTCATACATCCTTTCTAAATTGATGTCGTATTACTTTAACTCATGTCATGTAAAACATTGCCAGATGTTCTATCAGCAGAATTTCAAACACAGAAGCAAAGGCATGGAATTAAATGTATGATTTTAATAGCCAAAAAGGAGCATTTAATAGACTTTTCCGAATATGTTAAAACAAAATTAAAGTGCAGTTGAACTGTTATTTCGCATTCTGAGCAGAAGAGGTTAATTTCATCTCCGAGATATATTGGACTCTACACTTGATTTGTCGATCATCGTTACAAGCTAACAGCAGATATTTTTAAGACATATGTTTAACGGTTTCTCATTTTATTTGCTTGCTCTGATTCCATGTTGTGTGACTAATTAACATAGATGATCAAACCTAATTGCTAACGATGAAACTTCTGCAGAATTAACAAGTTGAGCAGCGTACTGAGGAGACACAAGGAAGTGGATATGCTGGTTCACAGACAAACACGTTGTATTTGTGTATAGTTTTATCGATTTGTCGGTAGCGTACAAACAAAAACTTTTCATTGTACCTCAGTACATGTGACAATAATAAACCTAAACCTCTTGTCATAGAGTTCTTCAGCGTGGAAACAGGCCCTTTGGCACACAAAGTCCACGCCCACATCAACCGTCCATTTACACTAATCCTACGTTCGTAAGGGTATCAAGGGTGATGTGGAGAAGGCAGAGGAATGGGATTGAGGGAGAAAGATAGATCAGCCATGATTGAATAGTGGAGTAGACTTGATGGGCCGAATGGCCTAATTCTACTAAAACTTATGAATTTATTAACTATTAATACTACTATTAGAATTCTCATCTCAACCTCATTAACCCCCCCCCCCACCCCCACCCCCCCCCCCCCCCCCCCCCCACCCCCACACACACACACATTTTCTACCAGCCACCTGCTCACAAGGGAAATTTTTAAATGGCTAATTAACCCACCAACACACACGCCTTTGGGATGTAGGAGGAACTGCAGATAATACGTGCAAACTCCAGATAGACAGCACCAGAGGTCAGCTGTTCTGGAGAAAAGACTCCAGTCCCGATTTTTTTTTAAAAATAGGCAAATAATCTCCCATTAGACCAACAGTAATTTTATCAAGAAGAGAGAGAGACACACACACATGCACAACACACACACACACACACACACACACACACACACACACACACACACACACACACACACACACACACACACACACACACACACACACACACAGACACACACACACACACAGACACACACACAGAAATGGCCACATGCACAGATACGGCCACACACGCACACACGCACGCACGCACATGTGCACACACACATACACACACACAAGTGCACACACACACACAACACACGCACACACACACACACACACAGGATGAAAAGACCACTTCTGGCTGCCTGAATCTTGTACAACATTGTGGTGAATGCCCCCCTCCCAGCTCAGTCACTCTATAAGCAATAAATAGCAGACACTTTTATATTCTTTGTTTCTTGACAAAACATAAAGTATAGAAGGGAATGAAATTTACTGCTGCTTCGAGGAAAGAAATGGGCTCCCCACAATAGGAGGGATGTTTCAGCATGATTACAGTGCAGGCTTAACAGGGTTCTGCCTGGCTGAGGTTAAAACAAATACACAAACCTGTACTGATACACGTTTTACACACGGCACTCCAGATGCTGGAATCTTGAGTAGAAAGCAAAGTGCTGGAGTAGCTCAGCGGGTCAGGCAGCATCTCTGGTGGACATGGATAGGAGACGTTTCGGGTCGGAGCCATTCTTTAGTCACCCCCTTTTGCCTCTGATTCCTACTCCAAAGCCTAACGTTTATTCAGAGCCCTCAACCTGAAACCTCAAGCCCATTTTTGTTTCAATGTGCTGCTGCCTGACCTACTGACTGCTTCCAATATTTCCTATTTTTATTTAAAATAAGCATTTAGACTCATAGAGTCATACATCATGAAAACAGGTCTTTCGGCCAAACCCATTCATGCCGTTCCAGATGCCAAGATTTGTATGGTTGTTTCTCTTATGTCCCTAGCTAATCATTTAATTTAGTTTAGAGATACAGCAAAGAAACAGGCCCTTTGGCCCGCCGAGTCCTTTAAATCACCCATTCACACTAGTTCTGGGTTATCCCACTTTCTCATTCACTCCGAACACAGTAGGGACAATTTAGAGAGGTTACAGAAGACTGTTGAGGCCAAGTCAATGGATATTTCTAAGGTAGAAATAGATAGATTCTTGATTAGTAAGGGTGTCTGGGGTTATAGGGACAAGGCAGGAGAATGGGGTTGAGGGGGAGAGTTAAATCAGCCATGATTGAATGGCAGCAGACTTGATGGGCTGAATGGCCTAATTTCCTAACTTGATGGGCTGAATGGCCTAAGTTCCTATCACTTATGAACTTATGAACTTATAAAATTAACCAACAAACCCAGGATGTGGGAGGAATCTGGAGCACCAGGTCGAAACCCACGTGGAACATTGGGAGAACGTGCAAACTCCACACAGATATCATCCAAGGTCAGGGTTGAACCTGGGTCTCTGTCACTGTGATTGTTGGAGTATTATTGGAGTATAGGAAAGCACAACCAACTAGAGCTCAATAAGATCCCACAAACTGCAAAGAGATCTTCGGTTTCCTCCCACACTCCAAAGACCTACAGGTCTGTAGGTTAATTGGCTTAGTGTAAGTGAACATTGTCCCGAGCGTGAGTAGTATAGTGTTAATGTGCAGGGATTGCTGGTCGGTGCAGACTCGGTGGGCCGAAGGGACTATTTCCGCACTATATCTGTTAACTTAACTAAACTATCCTCTGTTTTGGAAAATAACTACAGATGCTGGTACAAATCGAAGGTATCACCAAAAGCTGGAATAACTCAGCGGGTCAGGCAGCATCTCAGGAGAGAAGGAATGGGTGACGTTTCAGATCTGAAGAAGGTTCTCGACCTGAAATGTCACCCATTCCTTCTCTCCTGAGATGCTGCCTGACCTGCTGAGTTACATCAGCTTTTTGTGATAAACTATCCTCTGACTCCTTCTTACAAGTCAATGTTGAAACTAATTGGTTGTATAGAAGTTAGTACAGACACGTAAGCCTGAAAAATGGGGGTTCATTGTGTTCTGTGGTTGAGGAAGGATTAGGGTTGGGCTGATTGATTCAAGAAACTGATAGTTCTGGGCAAGTCGGAGTTTCGGAGTCTTGTAGTGTGCGACTTCAGGCTTCTGTACCTCCTGCTTTCTTACAGGTTTAGAGAGAGTCAGCATGTCGCCGGATATCTAATGAACTTCTACAGATGTACTTGGAAAGTTGCCTCAATGATGATTCCAATGCACAAGGAAGCAAGAGGCTGAAGAACATGGTGGACTCAACTTGGTCCATCACGGGCATAGCCCTCCCCACCAACGAAAGCATCTACATGAGGCACTGCATCTATCATCAAGGATTCCCATCATCTTTAGTTTAGTTTACTTTAGAGATACAGCTCAGAAACAGGCCCTTCGGCACACTAGGTCCGCACCGCCCAGCGATCACCCTGTACACTAACACTATCCTACACAATAAGGACAGTTTATAATTTTACTGAAGTTAATTAACTTACAAACCTGTACGTATTTGGAGTGTGGGAGGAAACTGGAGCACCTGGAGAAAAATCTCGTTGTCACAGGAAGAAGGTACAAACTCTATACAGACAGCCAAGTCTCTGGCACCGTAAGGCAGCAACTTCACCGCAGTGCCACCATGCCACACTTCTTATTATTATATCTTCGGCTAAAGCAGCAGCAACTTGATTTCAGGGGAATATCAGTGTACCGACATTCTTACAGACAGTTCATCAGACATTTGATCCAGGCCGTGCCCACTTCTCGCTGCTACCATCAGACAGGAGGTACAAAACCCTGAAGTACCACACCACCAGGTTGAGGAACAGCTACTTCCCCGCAACTGTCCGGTTCTTGAATCAACCCACACAACCCCAACCCACACTACTTCCTCGGCCATGGAACACAGTGGACCATCTCTTCCTCGGCCATGGAACACAGTGGACCATCTCTTCCTCGGCCATGGAACACAGTGGACCATCTGTTCCTCGGCCATGGAACACAGTGGACCATCTCTTCCTCGGCCATGGAACACAGTGGACCATCTCTTGCACTACCACGGACTTGTTCTTTTTCCTAATCGTGTTTTGCTTTTTTTTTTTACACGATTGTTTTTCTACTAACCGTCTTGCAGAATTTAACGTGTAATTTATGTTTAATTTTGTGTATCGGTAGGTTTACTATTGGCCTGAGATAGAATGAAAGGTTTTGTTTTGCACGCTTTCCAAACAGATCAAATACAAGTCAAACTCAAGTCCAGTAGGTAGAGCAAAGGGGAAGATACAGAGTGCAGAATATAATTCTCAGCATTGTAGCTCATCAATTCCAAATCAGATTCATCTTCTCACATACCAAAGACATGCAGGTTCATTGGATAATTGGCCGCTATAAATTGTCCCCCTTGTGGTAAGGGGGACTGCAGGAAGTGCCCCGGGGACACAGAGGTGGTTGGCAGAGAAGTGGGACGTCGGATCGGGCTAATCTTGACTTACTTGGATTGGGGACACTCCAGGACCTCCAACACATTTGTGTTTTCTGGGGTTTTTGTCTTTTTATTTTAAATGATGTCAAAACTGTGGCGATTGTGCATTTTGTGGGTTGTGCCAAGGTGCATGGTTCCTTGAAGATCGAGTCACAGGTAGATAAGGTGGTCAAAAAGGCTTTTGGGCCATTGGCCTTCATCAGTCAGAGTATTCATTGCAGTTGTGTAAGACGTTGGTGAGACTGCATTTAGAATATTGTGTTCAGTTCTGGGCACCATGTTATAGGAAAGATATTGTCAAGCTTGAAAGGGTTCAGAAAAGATTTACGAAGATGTTGCCAGGACTAGAAGGTGTGAACTGTAAGGAGAGGTTGAGAAGACTGGGTCTCTATTCTTTGGATCGCAGGAGGATGAGGGGTAATCTTATAGAGGTCTACAAAATCATGAGAGGAATAGATCGGATAGGTGCACAGAGTCTCTTGCCCACAGTAGGGGAATCGAGGACCAGAGGACATAGGTTTAAGGTGAAGTGGAAAAGATTTAATAGGAATCCGAGGGGTAACTTTTTCACACAAAGGGTGGTGGGTGTATGGAACAAGCTGCCAGATGAGGTAGTTGAGACCATCTCATCGTTTAAGAAGCAGTTGGATAGGAAATCATCATAATCATCACAGTCATAATCATACTTTATTAGTCAAGTATGTTTTGCAACATACGAGGAATTTGATTTGCCATGGATAGGACAGGTTTGGAGGGATATGGACCAGGCACGGGCAGGTGGGACTAGTGTACCTGGGTCACGTTGGCCGGTGTGGGCAAGTTGGGCGGAAGGGCCTGTTTCCACACTGTATCACTCAATGACTCTATGACTTTATGACTGTGCTGTGCATAAGTGACAATAAAGAACCATTGACCCATTGAACCTGCTGGGAATGGAGGGAGAATAAAATTGCAATTAATGCAGGACTCAGGTAAATGGGTGTTTGAAGGCCAGTTTCCAATTCCGTATCTCCCAACAACTCTATCACCAGAGTGGAGACGAGGAAACTGTTTAAATATGGAGTGCGGGCATGGTGAGATAGTGAGGCTTTGGAGGGAGAGTTGAATTTGTTCAATCTCTCAATAGGAAATCAAGATAAATCCTTGCAAACAGAAATATTAGCAGAGCACCGGGACCGGAGCATGGGCGGAGGTAATTGGAAAGGTCTTTAGATAGAACATGGAATAAATGACCTCCTGTTCGCTTGATGATTTATTGAAAGGTTATTTACTTTCTCCAGGGCTGTTCTTAAGCAGTTGCACAGAACGCTGTTTCCAGTAACATTTTCAATCTATCGTCTAATAACGCAATTTCAGTGGGCAGTTTTTTATAGATGATTCATTGCACAAAATCAAAAACAAACCAACACAGCTTAATAATGTGTCATCTATTTATATGTGGGTTTGCAAAACGCACAGAATGTATTAGAGTGAAACAGGAGCCATTTATATTAACTTCAAAATTGATTGAACTTGGAATTGATAGCGTTCAAAGTGCATTTCCATATACTTCCTCCCACAACAATAAAATTAGTAAGTGGATGTTTTGGTAAAAAGTGTCCCTGACCTTGCCAGGAGACCGTTCATTGACAAACTGATCATTGACAAACTGATCCTCAACGGCCCCATGTCAGGTGGAACTGTGGCTCGAATGGGCAGCTGGGGAGGTTCTGGCATTGACTTGTCACGCCTCGGTCATTCCTCTTATCCCATCACGTCCAACAGTCCATCACACACACACAAGCACACATGCACCGCAACGCACACTCTCACTCTCACACACACACACAAGCACACACACACTCTCACTCTCATGCACACTCACTCTCACACACACACACTCATACACACACGCAGACCCACTCGCACACACTCACACACACATTATCACACACGCTCTCACACACACACATGTTGATCCACATTCACACACACACACACACACGCAGACACACTCACACACACACTCACACACACTCTCTCTCACACACACACAGACACACGGTCACACACATACTATCACACACACTCTCACACACACACACATACTGACCCACATTCACACTCACACACATATGCAGGCCCACACTCACACACACACTCTCACACACTCACACACACACTACCACACACACTCTCACACACACACATGCTGACCCACATTCACACTCACACATACACTCACACACACACACATGCAGACCCACACTCACACACACACTCTCACACACACTCTCTCTCACACACACACAGACACACGGTCACACACACACTCACACACACACTCCCACACACTCTCACACACACTCTCACACACACGCAGACCCAAACTCACACACACACAGACCCACACACACACTCTCATACACACTCTCACACACATATTCACACACACAGAGCACTCTAGATTACTTTAGACTTTAGAGATACAGTGTGGAAATAGGCCCCTCAGCCCATCAAGTCCACGCCGACCAGCGGTCACCTCATACACTAGCACTATCCTACACATAGGGACAATTTACAATTGTACAGAAGCCAATTAACCTACAAACCTGCATGTCTTTGGAATGTGGGAGGAAACCAGAGCACCCAGAGAAAACCCACACAGTCACAGGGAGAACATATAAACTCCGTACAGACAGCACCCTTATTCAGGATCAAACCCGCATCCCTGGTGCTGTCAGGCAGCAACTCTGCCGCTGTGCCATTGTACAGCTGGAAACGTGTAGAATACAAAGTGCTGGAGTAACTCAGTGGCTCAGGCAGCATCTCTGGAGGACATGGGGACAGGACAGGTGACATTTTGGGTCATATCATATCATATCATATCATATATCTACAGCCGGAAACAGGCCTTTTCGGCCCTCCAAGTCCGTGCCGCCCAGTGATCCCCGTACATTAACACTATCCTACACCCACTAGGGACAATTTTTACATTTACCCAGCCAATTAACCTACATACCTGTACGTCTTTGGAGGGTCGGGACCCTCCTTCATTTTAACCCAACTTTTGTGGCGCGTGAGCACGTGAGCGTAATATTACCCTCACTCGATCACCCATCCAAATCACACTTTTGTTTTTACTGGCTGTTTGGGCCATTAGAAGCCCTCGCTACAATTATAAAGAATACTGTGTACCTGACAAAACGACCAAGCCAGCTTCCACACACAACTATGGACAGTTCTCCAGCTGTACAGGCTTCAGAAATACCAAGGGAAATATACTTCATGTGCACACTACTCAGAGAAAAACCAAGCCCGGATTATAAAGAGCAAGTTCCCAATTAGAGCTTGGAAGGAACAGAGGAAATGCTCCATAAATCATTCATTCTGAATCTCATTCCCTGGCGCGAGTGCATCGAGCTTAACTTTCACTCCTTGCCCAATCAAGGCAACTTAGAAAGGGTGGCATTACAGGAATTCTTGCTTAAACTGCTAAGAAAACCCACCTCTCAACACAGAGAAGATAGATAAGTTTGAAAGCACGTATTCCCAGATTTAAGAGCAACGTCTTTTCCGCTGTTACCAAACTCAATAGAACCTCTCATATGCTAAGCATGCATTTGCAATCTTCCAATCTACCTCATCGCGGCCCTTCTACTTTCTCTGTAGCTCTAACACAATATTCGAAACTCTTTATTTTGTAAAAAGTGGTGAACGCAGCCCAGTCCATCACAGGCACTGACCTCCCCACCATCGAAGGGATCTACAGGAGTGGCTGCCTCAAAAAGGCAGCCAGCAGCATCAGAGACCCAAACCACCCTGGCCACACTTTCATTTGCTTCCTGCCATTAGGAAGAAGATATAGGAGCCTGAAAACAGTAACGTCCAGGTTCAGTTTCATCCCTACAACCATCAGGCTATTAAACACTACAACCTCCAAATAAACTCCAAAGTACATGGACTTGGGAGACAGTGTTTTTGTCTTTGAACTATTATTGTTTGTTTATATGCATATACACACACAAACACATGTATATCACACACACACATTATACATATATATTTATATATATATATGTGTGTGTGTAAATATATGTGTGTGTATATATGCATCAATATATATATATACACACACACATATATATATATATACACACGCACATACACATATATCTATCAATAAATATATATATATATATTTATTGATAGATATATGTGTATGTGCGTGTGTATATATATATATATGTGTGTGTGTGTGTGTGTGTGTGTGTGTGTATATACTGTATATATATACTGAATCTTTAGTTGTTTATTTTGGTGTTTACTGAGTCCTATGTTTGCATATCTATAATGCTGTTGCAAGTATGAATTTCATATGACAATAAAACACTCTTGACTCTTGACATATTCATGTATGGTATGATCTGCCTCGATAGCATGCAAAACTAAAATTTTCACTCTCAGTATATCAGCACACGTGATAATAATAAATCAATAGCAATATCGATTTGCTCATCAAGTAAATGGCGATAGTTATCCACTTTCCTCAATCCACTATATATTGTGTCATACTTAAAAAGATTTAACTCACTTGGAAGGAAGAGGAGGCTTTGGAAAGGGTGCAGAGGAGGTTTAGCAGAATGTTGTCATTAAATTCTCGAGTTAAGCTTCAATAGTTTTACTTCTCGTGGCTCTGCAAATAAACTGATTTGTTGGTCATTATTTATTCTTGAGTACAACCAGAACATCTATGGTGTTGTAATGTGCACAGAGATGGCTGATTAGACCAATCTATGCTTGTAAGATACTTCCACTAAGATGACAGAGGTGCTGGGTGTAGCATCAATGTGCACATGGAACAGCACAGCACAGGAACAGGCCCTTTGGCCCACAATGTCTGTGCCGAGCATCATGCAAAGACCAACTCTTGTATGCGTGCACATAATCCACACCCCTCCATTCCCTGCAATTTCATTCTCTTAAATGCCACTGTCGTGTCTGCCGCTACCACCACTCCAGGCAGTGTGTTCCAAGCACTCACCACCTTCTGTGTAAAACAACTTGCCCCACACATTTCCTTTCAGTTTTGCCCCCCTCAGTTTAAAGCTTCTGGACGACGCGGTGGCGCAGCGGTAGAGTTGTAGTCTTACAGCGCCAGAGACCCAGTTTCAACCATGACTATGGGTGCTGTCTGTACGAAGTTTGTACGATCCCCCCGTGGCCTGCGACATCGGTTTCATCCCACACTCCAAAGACATACAGGTCTGTAGATTAATTAGCTTGGTATAAATGTAAAATTATCCCTAGTGTATGGGATAGTGTTAGTGTGCGGGGATCGCTGGTCAGCGCGGACTTGGTGGGCCGAAGGGCCTGTTTCCGCACTGTATCTGTAAAACCAAACTAAACTATGCTCTCTCTAAACTATGCTCTCTTGTATTTGATTTTTCCATCCTGGGACAAAGGCTCTGACTGTCTACCCTATCTATGGCTCTCATAACTTTATATACTTTTACCATGTCTCCCCACAACCTCTGGCATTGCAGAGAAAACAATCCACGTCTATCCAACCTCTCCCCGGAGCTAATATCCCTTAATCCAGCATAATTCTGGTAAACATGCTCTGCACCCTCTCCAAAGCCACATCCTTCCTGTAATGAGGAGACCCGAACTGCACACAATACTCCAAATATGGCCTAACCAAAATCCTAAGAGACATCCATTGTACATTCAGCAAGCTTCAGTGTCAAGGCCACCGGTAAGTTACGTGTATATTCAGTCATAATTTTATGCTACTGTACTGCATTGATGCCTACAATAAACGTTTTACGAGGACGTTTTACGAGGACGTTGCCAGGACTCGAGCTATGAGGAGAGATTGAGCAGGCTAGGACTTTATTCTTTGGAGCGCAGGAGGATGAGGGGTGATCTTATAGAAGGGTACAAAATCGTGAGTGGAATAGATCAGGTCTTTTACACAGAGTGAGGGAATTAAGAACCAGAGGGCATAGGTTTAAGGTGAGTGTGTGTGTGTGCGTGTGTGTGTGGGGTGGGGGAGGGAGGTGAAGGTGAAGATTAATAGGTACCTGAGGGGCAACGTCTTTACACAAAGGGTGGTAGGTATATGGAACGAGCTGCCAGAGCAGGTAGTTGGAGGTAGTTCAATTACAATTGTACTTGAAATCCCTGCTGAGGTCCATAGAACTTTGGTTAGGCTGCACTTGGAGTATTGCATCCGGACCAAACTCAGATCCTGGGGGGACAGGGCTTTCTCCATCGCTGCTCCCACCCTATGCAACTCACTACCCCAAACCGTTAGAGACTCCTCCACACTCACCACATTCAAAACATCGCTGAAGTCTCACCTGTTCAGTACTGCCTTCAACCACTGAAGGTCACCTCACCTTCTGTCTCCTTTCTCTGTTCGTTTATTTATTTACTTATTTATCTATTTATTAATTTCCCTATGTTCTCTAAATCTCTGTAAAGCGTCTTTGAGTATATGAAAAGCGCTATAAAAATAAAATACATTATTATTATTATTAGTTCTGGTCACAACCATTACAGGAAGGATGTGGGGGCATTGAAGTGGTCATTTAGAGATGGCACGGGGGTGCAGCGGTAGAGTTGCTGCCCAATAGAGCCAGAGACACAGATCCGATCCTGACTAAGGGTGCTTGTCATAAGGTCATAAGTGATAGGAGAAGAATTAGGCCATTCGGCCCATCGAGGCCCATTCAATCTCCGCCATACTCCTCCATTGTCTGTACGTTCTGAGTTTGTACGTTGTCCCCGTGACCTGCGTGGGTTTACTCCAGGATCTCGGGGTCTCGTTTCCTCCCACACTCCAAAAATGCACAGGATTGTAGATTAATTGGCTTGGTATAATTGTAAATTGTCCCCAATCTACCTAACACCATTTCCTGACTAATGTGGATTCCCTTCAGTTCCTCCCTTCCACTAGACCCTCGGTCCCCTAGTATTTCTGGGAGATTGTTTGTGTCTCTCTTATTGAAGACAGAACCAAAGTACTCGTTTAACTATTCTGCCATTTTCTTGTTTCCCAGCATCAATTCACCTGTCTCTGATTGTAAGGGACCTACATTTGGCTGCACTAATCTTTTCCTCTTCACATATCTAAAGATGCTTTTACAGTCAGTTTTTATATTCCCTGCAAGCTTTCTTTCATGCTCTTTCCCCCCTCTTAATTAACCCCTTTGCCCTCCTCTGTTGAGTTCTAAATTTCTCCCAGTCCTCCGGTTTGCTGCTTTCTCTGGCCAATTTATATGGCTCTTCCGTGGATTTAACACAATTCTTGATTTTCCTCGTTAGCCACGGTTGAGCTGCCTTCCCCGTTTTATTTTTTAACCAGGCCGGATGAACAATTTTTGAAGTTCATCCATGCGATCTTTAAATCTTTGCCATTACATCTCCACCGTCAACCCTTTAAGTATAATTTGCCAGTCTATCCTAGCCAATTCTCGTCTCATACCTTCAAAGTCTCCTTTCTTTAAATTCAGGACCCGAGTCTCTGAATTAACCGTGTCACTCTCCACCTTAATGCTGAATTCCACCATATTATGGTCATTGTTGCCCAACAACAAGATCGTTAACTAATCCTTCCTCATTATACAATATCCAGTCCCGGATGGCCTGCCCTCTAGTCGGTTCCTCTACATATTGGCTTAAAACCCATCCCATATACATTCCATGAAATCCTTCTCAGCGCTGTTACCCACTTGGTTGGCCCAATCTATGTGTAGATTAAAGTCATCCATGATAACTGCTGTACCTTTGCTACACACATCCCTAATATCCTGCTTGATGCTCTCCCCAACCTCCCTCCTCCTGTTTGGTGGTCTGTAAACAACTCCAACAAGTGTTTTCTGCCCTTAGCTATTTCGCAGTTCTAACCATACTGATTCTGCAGCATTCAAGCTAATGTCTCTCCTTACTATTGCATTAATCTCCTCTTTAACCAGCAATGCCGCCCCACCTCCTCTTCCTTTCTGTCTATCCTTCCTGAATATTGAATACCCAGCCTTGGTCACGCTGGAGCCATATCTCCATAATTCCAACTATATGATATACCTTGACTGTGCAGCTCACAGTGCCATCCATCTTTATGTCATCTGCAAACTTGTGATGAGGAGGAATTTCTTTGGTCAGAGGGTGGTGAAACTGTGGAATTCTGTGCCACAGAATATCAATGGATATTTTTAAAGCAAAGATAGTTAGATTCTTGATTAGTATTGGGTGTCAAGGGTTATGGGAAGAAGGCAAGAGAGAGAGGGAGAGATAGATCAGCCATGACTGAATGGTGGGGTAGACTTGATGGGCCGAATGGTGTAATTCTGCTCCTATCACTTATGACCTTATGATCAATATCCACCTGGCTTTGCATATCAGTTGTGTTGTGCTACCACAAGTAAGAATTTCATTGTTAGTTTTTGGGACATATGACAATATAACACTCTTGACTCTACATCATGTTTGTTGTTGACACTCTGGGCTGAAGAGCCGGCTCCTGTGCAATATTTTGCTGCATTTGATGAGTTTGCAAAGATAACCAGGCGAGTGTGTTTATTCAAATTGGCAGCAGACAGAAAGATATATCTATAGTTTATTCAATGTAATTAGGTTGGTTTAAATGTTTTAGTTGTGTGTGTGTGTACTTGTGCATGTATGAACAAGGCAGCACTGTGGCACAGCGGTAGAATTATTACCTTATAGCGCCAGAGACCCGAGTTCAATCCAGGTTCAATTCCAAGGCAGGTGATACTAGTGTAGATGGGACATGTTGGTCAGAGTGGGCAAGTTGGGCCAAGGTGCCACTTTCCACGCTGTATGACTCTATGACCAATACAAAGTGCTAAGAGCAGTTGCTACTTAAATGCGGGCCACAGTGCTGCCATCTTTTGCACAGCAAGCCCCCATAAATAAAAGCATGCAATTAACCAAATCCTCAATATCCTTTGAAGAAAGTCGCCTGCTCTTATTCAGAATCGGCCCTTTGGATATCTCACCTCAACTGCAGAGGCCAGGTGGGCTTCTGTTCAATGACCCCAACCAATTCACCAAAGCAATTATAATAAATTGCCACTTCCCTTCAAAACAAGTTGCGCAAATTAAAACCTGACAGTTTCACGGACATTTTAGTAACTTCCTTTCCCTGGGGGAATTTCTGAGCGGTGTTAAATGAATCTTCCTGTTCTGCAGATCATACCAGTCGCATAAAATCTCAATAAGGTGCAGAATTTTGCACTGATGTTTAGTTAAATGTAGTGTGCAAAATGAAGCGTACAAAATCGTGAGAGGAATAGCACAAAGTCTCTTGCCCTGAGTAGGGGAATCGAGAACCAGAGGACATGGGTATAAGGTGAGTGGGAGAAAGATTTAATAAGAACCTGAGGGGTAACTTTTTTACACCAATGGTGGTCGGTGCGTAAAACGAGCTGCCGGAGGAGGTAGTTGAGGCAGGTACGATAGCAATGGTTAAGAAACATTTAGGCAGGTACACAGACAGGATAGGGTTAATGCAAGTTAATGGGAATAGTGTAGATGGGGCATTGATTGGCGTGGACAAGTAGGGCCGTGGGCTTGTTTCAAAGCTGTCCGACTCTATGACCCTAAATAGCCTTCATATCTCCCACTGTTGAATAGGTGGGATAACTGGATTCTGGAGTTTGTTCATTGATAAGTTCTAAAGAGTTAGGCTGATTGCAACATTTTTGATTAAATAGACTCTCGGTAAGATTTGCTGACAATCGTTGGTACCATTCCTTTTATATTACATAATCTAGTGATCGTGTGACTTCATTAGATGAATTGCCTCATATTTTGATGTTAGCTCGTTATATAAAGGCGTGATCGCCTGGCATTTTTTCAGATCTACATTTGGCCTGCCTTGACTATCAGGAGCAGCAGCAGCAGTAGTGTGCACCATGTCAGGTAAGCCTTCCTCTTTTCTCTTTTTCTCTTTTACTTCTCTTTTTTCTTTCCCTCTCTCTCTCTTTCCCTCTCTCTCTCCCCCCCTCTCTCTCTCTCCCCCCCCCTCTCTCTCCCCCCCCCCCCTCTCTCTCTCTCCCCCCTCTCTCTCTCTCCCCCCTCTCTCTCTCTCCCCCCCTCTCTCTCTCTCCCCCCCTCTCTCTCTCTCCCCCCTCTCTCTCTCTTTCCCCCTCTCTCTCTCCTTCCCCTCTCTCTCTCCTTCCCCTCTCTCTCTTCCCCCTCTCTCCTTCCCCCTCTTTTTCTTTCCCCCTCTCTCTCTTCTTCCCCCTCTCTCCTTCCCCCTTTTTCTTTCCCCCTCTCTCTCTTTCCCTTTCCCCCTCTCTCTCTTTCCCCCTCTCTCTCTTTCCCCCTCTCTCTCTTTCCCCCTCTCTCTCTTTCCCCCTCTCTCTCTTTCCCCCTCTCTCTCTTTCCCCCTCTCTCTCTTTCCCCCTCTCTCTCTTTCCCCCTCTCTCTCTTTCCCCCTCTCTCTCTTTCCCCCTCTCTCTCTTTCCCCCTCTCTCTCTTTCCCCCTCTCTCTCTTTCCCCCTCTCTCTCTTTCCCCCTCTCTCTCTTTCCCCCTCTCTCTCTCTCCCCCTCTCTCTCTCTCCCCCTCTCTCTCTTTCCCCCTCTCTCTCTTTCCCCCTCTCTCTCTTTCCCCCTCTCTCTCTTGCCCCCTTTCTCTCTCTCTTGCCCCTTTCTCTCTTTCCCTCTTTCTCTCTCTTTCCTTCTTGCTCTCTTTCCCTCTCTCACTTCCCCCTCTCTCTCTCTCTCTTCCCCCCCTCTTCCTCTCTATCTCTGTTCTTCCTTTCTGATTTGTTTTCAAAGTTGATGCCTCAAATCAACATCGGAGTGTAAAGATGTAATTGGTTAGATGCCATTGAATGGGAGGAGGCTTATGTGGAGTATAAATCACAGCAGACAACAGTTAGCATTGTTTATTAGTTGTGCACTTGAATGACATTTCATGAATATAATGTTGGTATGTTTATGTCGGTATTATCGCAATGTTAATATAGACAGCTGTTGTGTTGCTCCTGGGAGATTGGAAAGTGTCCCTTGACAATCCAAATTCAAGTGCAAGAGGCTGAGGGGTGATCTTACAGAGGTGTATAAAATCATGGGGGGAATAGAAAGAGTGAATGTACAAAGTCTTTTACCCAGGATTGGTAAAGCAAAAACAAGAGGTGATATGTTTAATGTTAGAGGAGCAAGGTTTCATTGGAATCTGAGGGGCATTCTTTTTTACTCAAAGGGTGGTGGGTAGATGGAATGAGCTGCCAGGGAAGGTAGTTGAGGCAAGTAATATCACAATATTTAAAAGACACTTGGACAGGTACATGGATAGGAAAGGTTTAGAGGGATCTGGGCCAAAAGCGGGCAAATGGGGCTAGTTAGTAAGAACCGAGATGGGCCAAAGGGCCTGTTTCCTTGCTATCTGATGCTATGGCTCTATACGTGATACAATGAAAGGGGTAGAAATTAGTAATGTTATTTCTGCATCATACATGTGTTTGCCATTTGAGGATAACATGCATATTGTACTAGGCTATACCACCTATGGCGATATTACTCAGGTTCAGACAACAGGAGCTACCCAGCAAACTGCAAATCAGGACAAACTGGCATATAGTGGTAAGTGAATGGAATCATTAATTGATGAATTGTATGTGTTCTCCCTATGACCGCGTGAGGTTCCTCCAGTTTCTTCCCACATCCCAAAGACGTGCAGGTTTGTAGGTTAATTGGCCCTCTGTAAATTGCCCCTAGTGCGTAAGGAGTGGATGCAATAGAGGGATTCTGATCCTTGACAAGATATGCTCTAAATTGGCCATTCAATTCAATGTTGGTGACTAACTACACATACCTCCTACTCCTTTCCCACCCCCCACCCCATTGTCTCCCCTCCTATCCCTGAGCTCTGCCTGGATGCCACATACTTATCCCTTTCTCCCATCACCACATGGTTTGGGAACAGCTCCATCTAAGACCACAAGAAATTGCAGTGAATTGTGGACGCAGCCCAGACCATCACACAAACCAACCTCCCTTCCATTGACTCCATTTACACCTCACGCTGTCTCAGCAAGGCCACCAGCATAATCAAGAGTGAGTCGCACCATGGTCACTACCTCTTCTCCCCTCTCCCATCAGGCAAGAGGTACAGAAGTGTGAAAACACATACCTCCAGATTCGGGGACAGTTTCTTCCCAGCTGTTATCAGGCAACTGCACCATCCTATCACCAACTAATCTCATTGGAGACCTTTGGACTATCTTTAATTGGACTTTAGATAGACACAACATGCTGGAGTAACTCAGCAGGACAAGCAGCATCTCTGGAAAGAAGTAATGAGTGACGTTTTGGGTCGCGATCCTTCTTCAGACTTTATTGGAATATCTTGCTTTACTATCTTGCACAAAACATTATTCACGTTATTTACTTTATCATGTTTCTGTCCAGTGTAGCTCGATTATAATCATGTATTGTCTTTCCGCTGATTGCTTAACACGCAACAAATTCTTTTCACTATACCTTGAAACACATGACAATAAACTAAACTCAAACTTATCCCTTCCACCTATATTCCATCCTCTGGCTTTGCATTTTGTGCATCTTCTATCCTTATCTTTTTATCTCACACTTTTTGTCTTTTCATCTCTGGCCTTTATCCAACCAGATGCCAGAACAACCTGCCCCTTTCCTACATTCACCTATCACTGGTAGGCTATGCTTTGTCCTACCTCAACCTCCTCCAGCTTTCTCACACCATCCCCACCCACCCCCCCACCACCACAATCAGTCCGAAGAAGGGTCCCGAGTCCCGACCCAAAACGTCGCCTGTCCATGTTCTCCAGCGACGCTGCCTGACCCAATGAGTGACCTTTTGTGAGTATTGTAAGCAGTTATGGGTGCCATATCTGAGGAGGGATGTATTGGTGTTAGAAAGGCTCCAGAGGAGGTTTACGATCCCAGGGATGATTGGGTACACGTATGATGAGTGTTTGTCGACATCCGGTCTTTTTTCACTGGAGTTCGGAAGGATGAGGGGGGGGGGGGGGGACATTGAAACTTACCAAATAGTAAAAGGCCTGGATAGAGTCGATGTGCAGAGAATGTTTCCACTAGTGGGACCAGAGGCCATAGCCTCCGAATAAAAGGACGTACCTTTAGAAAGGAGATGAGGAGGAATCCTTTACTCAGATGGTGGTGAATCTGTAGAATTCATTGCCACAGGCGGCTGTGGAAGTCGTCACTGAGTATTTTTAAAGCAGAGACTGATAGAATCTTGACTAGTAAGGGTGTCAATGGTTATGGGGAGAAGGCAGGAGAATGGGTTTGAAAAGGAAAGATGGATCATCCACGATTGAATGGAGCAGACTTGAGAAGCCAAATAGCCTAATTCTGTGCTTGTGACTTATGTTCTGATGAACTTTCCGTGCTGTGTGACTTAAGTCTATGACTCACCTCCATAGGAGTTTCGCTTCTGTTTTGTTTCATCTCACAGGTGTTGCGGCCTCTAACACGCTGGCGAAAACTGACCTTCAGCGGTTGAACCGGTACAAGACTTTGATCGAGGATGTTGCCAGTGTCAAGCAAATCGATGGGGCCCTCATTGGCGCCATCATGTCCCGCGAATCTAGAGCGGGCAACACCTTGGATAATGGCTGGGGTGACCATGGCAATGCCTATGGCCTCATGCAGGTAGAAACACGTCTCCTTCCAACGCAGCAAAGAGAAAGCTTTCCCTTTGAAGCAGATCAGAACAGTCACAGCAAAGCAGCACAGTGGTGTTTATTGAGAGATGACACCGGCCCATCCTGTCCATGCCAGCCAATGTACCCCATCTAAGCTAGTTCCATTTGCCTGCGTTTGGTCCATAACCCTCTATAAAGTTCCTATCCAGATACTGTCCCAATGTCTTTTAAATGTTGTTACAGTAGCTGCCTCAGCTACCTACTTTAGCAGCTTGTACCATATACCCACATCTTCTGTGTGAGAAAGTTGCTCCTAGGGTTCCTATAAAATATTTCCCCTCTTAGCTTAAACCTTTGCCTTCTGGTTCTAGGTTCTCCGACTCTGGGTAGAAGACTATGAATTCCCAATAGTTTTATATACCACTCAAATATACAATTTACAGCCCCTCGTAATAATGTTCTGTGCATTCAAAAGTAGAGCTCGAGTCCCAGGTTCACCCCAAGCCTTAGGTGCTGTCTGTGTGGAGTTTGCATGTTCTCCCTGTGACTGCCTGGGTGCTCCAGTTTCCTAGCTAGTCCCAAAACATGCTGGGTGTGAGATTAATTTGCTGCTCTAGAGGGCTATATGACTCTACGACTCGAAGAAAAATATTGTCAATGCTGGAATTAAAATTAAAACAGCACATGCAGGATAGTCAGTTAATGTGTGGGATGAAACAAAGTTAATAATTCAGGTGGAATAAAAAAACAAAATGCTAGAAAAACTCAGCGAATCAGGCAGCCTCTGTGGATGGAATAGACAGGTCAGGACCCTTGGTCAGGACCGATCTACAGTAAAAGGCCTGAAGAATAGTCCTGACCTGAAACATCATCTGTCCATTCCCTCCACAGATACTGCCCGAGTTCCTCCAGCACTTTGTTTTTTTTAACTCAGGTTTAGTTGCAGCATCTGCAGTTCCTTGTGTCTCCATCTCGACAATTCCAATCATTAACTCTTCCACCAAAATAGGAAAAATTGACTTATTTTCCAGCCTTCTTCCCCGCACAACAATCTCTCTGAGGAAGGGTCCCAACGAAAACGTCACCTATCCATTCTTCAGAGGTGCTGCCTGAGCCACTGAGTTGCTCCAGCACTTTGTGTGTTATACAAGAGGTGAAAGAAGTTTTTAGATGCAAGGACTAGAGAGCAGAGAACAGAGATGTATATAAATAAAGTGAACAGATGAAAGACAGGGGGAGTAAAGGGTTGATAGTGAAGATTGATATAGATTGTGTTTTTTAAAACATACTGAAAGAATGCCTATAGATTGTCAAAACAGATCAGCCATGATTGAATGGCGGAATAGACTAGATGGGCCGAATGGCTTAATTCTGCTCCTATCACTTATGAACATGAGCTGGTAGAGCTGCTGCCTCACAGCACCAGGGACCTGGGTTTGATTCTGACATCAGGTGCTATCTGTGTGAAGTTTGCACATTCTCCCTGTGAACAAGTAGGTTTCGTCTGGGTGCTCCGGTTTCCTCCCACACTAAAACGACTGCTGGTTTGCAGGTTAACTGGTTTCGGTAAAAATTGGCCTTAGCGGGTGGGGTAGTGTTAGTGTATGGGGATTGCTGTTTGGCTTGGATTGGGTGGGCCGAAGAGCCTAGCTCTGTTCTGTATTTCTAAACTAAACTAAAGTCCTTGTGCTTCTTAATATCCAATTTATATCAACCCATTTCCGTGTCGTCTTGCAACTCACACCTCTTTGAGAGTTGTATCCTCTCTGCTCTCCTCTCCCCCCCCCCCCCCCCCCCACCCACCCAGCCCTCCAATCCTGGAGTTGGGTCAATGGCCCAAATCCTTGACCAATTTCTGTCCACAAAATGTGCTTGATAGACAGAGCACTTCCAGCAATACTTGTTTCCGTTTTGGATTGCTGCAGTTTTATTTGTTTTCCATTGCTGATATTTGTTCATTTATCCAGCCCATTGATTTGGATGGTTTTACAGAGATAGTATTGCTGGTATCCAGCACCTTGAGATTTCTGTTGCTAATTCCCAGAAACAAAGGGATGACAACCTCAACATCAACTAGAATTGCCTCCTTTCAGAAATGTACACACATGGAACAACATTGCCCTCTGTTGCCAAGGGTCTATACTGCAAAAACAGTCTATCTGATGGGAACATTTGGGACAGGGGGAAGCCATTTAGTTCCTTTCAAACCTGCTTAGTTTCGGCTTACGGCGGGCGAAACAGGCCCCACAGCCCACCGAGTCCATGCCGACCAGTGAGCCCCGTACACTAACATTATCCTACACACACTAGGGACAATTTGTAATTTTACCGAAGCCAATTAGCCTACAAACCAATAAGTCTTTGGAGTCTGAGAGAAACCGGAGCACCTGGAGAAAACCCAAACAGGTCACGGGGAGAACGTACAAACTCTCTATGGACAGCACCCTTGGTCAGGATCTCTGGCAGCAGCTCAATTGCTACGCCACCATGCCGCCATACAGCATGGAAACAAGCTCTGCCCAATGTTACTTTACACTAGACACAATAGTTTCTTATCTGGAACAGCAAAGAGTTGCTACATTCTAGCACTATCTCTCCCATCTCTCATTTTGAGGGCGGCACAGTGGCAAAGCGGTAGAGTTGTTGCCTTACAACATAAGAGACCTGGGTTCGATCCTGACCTCGGATGCTATCTGTATGGAGTTTGTACCACTTCTACCACTGCAACTTAGCACACCTAACTTTAGAATCATCTTAGGTATCACAAAATGCTGGAGTTACTCAGCGGGTCAGGCAGCATCTTGGCGAGAAGGAATGGGTGACGTCACCCATTCCTTCTCTCCACGATGCTGCCTGACCTGCTGAGTTACTCCAGCATTTTGTGATACCTTCGATTTGTGCCAGCATCTGCAGTTATTTTCCTATAGAATAATCTTATGATCGCTTCTCAGTTTAACAACATTGCAATGAGAAATGAATTCCAGTTTAGGGTTAAAAAAACGTTGTGTCTATTTCAGGTTGACAAAAGGCATCACACTATAACTGGAACTTGGAACAGCAGAGAACATGTTATGCAGGCAACGCAGATCCTGATAGATATGATTAAGGCCATCAGGCAGAAGTTTCCGAGCTGGACAAGGGAACAGCAACTTAAAGGTTTGTGCTTTTTTGCTTTTATGCCACTGACATCTGTGGAGGCCAAGTTATTGGTTATTTTTAAGGCGGAGATTGACAGATTAATGATTCGTACGGCTGTCAAGGGTTATGGGGAGGAGAATGGGGTTGAGAGGAAAAGATTGATCAGCCATGATTGAATGTTGGAGTAGTCTTGATGGGCCGAAAGGCCTAATTCTACTCCTGTGACTTATAAGTGATTGGAGCAGAATTAGGCCATTCAGCCCATCATGTCTACTCCGCCATTCAACCATGGCTGATCCATCTCTCCCTCCTGATCCCATTCTCCTGCCATCTCCCCATAGCCCCTGACACCCTGACTTATGAACATGTATATTGTATTATCTGACTTGATGGACAGCATGCGAAACAAAGCTTTCCACTGTACCTCACTCAGTACACGTGACGGTAATAAACCTAAACCCGAAACATTCATGTTAGTCTATTTCATCACATTAAAGTTATCAGTTTATAAATTGCTGTTGCTGTGAATATTCTGTCTGTTTACAACAGGTGGGATTTCTGCCTACAACATGGGACCAGGCAATGTTTTGAGCTACGAGGAGGTAGATAATCGTACAACAGGCAAAGACTACTCCAATGATGTTGTTGCACGTGCTCAGTGGCTGAATGGCCAGGGGTTTTAGCTGTCACGACTCAAGAAGCTCACCAGTGTGTTCTGTCTAAAACAACAGGACTTAAATCACTGCAACTGCAAAAATGTCAGTTTAAATTCCTTCTTTTCTTTCAGTCTTTCATTTCATCAATAAAATCAATTCAAATTGTGACATGGTGATTTTGATCTACACAAAATTACATGCAAAATGATAAATTATATCCACAGCTTGAATGTTTCTCATTATGAAACCTTTCAGGGTCTTTTTTAGCTTAGAGGTGCAGCACGGGAAACCTGGCCCTTCAGCCCACCGAGTTCACAATGATCATCGATCCCATTCACACTAGTTCTAAGTTATCCAACTGTCGCATCCAGTCCTTACACACGGGGAGGGGAGGGAGGGGGGGGGGGAGGGGAGGGAGGGGAGGGGAGGGAGGGAGGGGAGGGGAGGGAGGGGATTTACACAGATCAATTAACCTGCAAATCTGCACGTCTTTGGGATGTGGGAGGAAACCCAAGTGGTCACCCATCGGGAGATAGAAGCAAAGTGCTGGAGTAACTCAGCGGGTCAGGCAGCATCTCTGGAGACAAGGAATATAACCCCCTGGCCCACTGATCCCTCCCATGTCTCCAAAGCACAGAGTGCCAGAAACGTAAATAAAACAAATATAAAGTGTAAACTGAATGTGGATGGAATGACCTGCCGACCCATCCCCAGCTCGCCCCGGCTTCCGACCCCACACCTGAGTCGCGAGGAGCACCAGCGAGCCCTTCTTCATCCATCGCACAGTCTGGCGACACAGCTGTCGTTGCGGCTCGTGTTGTGGCCCGCGGGAATAGTGCTTTCTTGGGGCCGCCGCTGCCTTCTTCTCCCGGCACTCTGTCATAGAAACATAGAAAATAGGTGCAGGAGTAGGCCATTCGGCCCTTCGAGCCTGCACCGCCATTCAATATGATCATGGCTGATCATCCAGCTCAGTAACCTGTACCTGCCTTCTCTCCATACCCCCTGATCCCTTTAGCCACAAGGGCCACATCTAACTCCCTCTTAAATATAGCCAATGAACTGGCCTCAACTACCTTCTGTGGCAGAGAATTCCACAGACTCACCACTCTCTGTGTGAAGAAATGTTTTCTCATCTCGGTCCTAAAAGACTTCCCCCTTATCCTTAAGCTGTGAGCCCTGGTTCTGGACTCCCCCAACATCGGGAACAATCTTCCCGCATCTAGCCTCTGAAACCCCTTAAGAATTTTATATGTTTATATAAGATCCCCCCTCAGTCTTCTAAATTCCAGCGAGTACAAGCCTAGTCTATCCAGTCTTTCTTCATATGAAAGTCCCGCCATCCCAGGGATCAATCTGGTGAACCTTCTCTGTACTCCCTCTAAGGCAAGAATGTCTTTCCTCAGATTAGGAGACTAAAACTGCACACAATACTCCAGGTGCGGTCTCACCAATGCCCTGTCCTGTCAGCCTCCCCCCCTCCTCCTCCTCCTCCTCCTCCTCCCCTGGAGGGACCGACATACTCCACCTTAGCAGTGACAGCAGGTGAGAGGGGAGGGAGGCATTGAGAGATCTTTCTGTAATTCTATTCCTTATGTCTTCAGTGAGTTTCTTCTCGAAACATCATCTTTTACTTGGGAGATCCATGGCAAGCTAAATGATGTACTACTGCACACGTCTAATAGGTGCGTTTCAGGACAGACCATCTCCATACAAAGATGTTGTTCTTACAAAGTGCATACAACACCCAAAGAACTTTTCATCTGACAAAAGCTTATCAGTTTAGTTTGGTTTAGTTTAGAGATAGAGGGCGGAAAAAGGCCCTTCGGCCCACCGAGTCCACGCCAACCAACGAGCACACTGTACACCAGCACTATCCTACACACTAGGGACAAGTTACAATTTTGCAGAAGCCAATTAGCCTACAAACCTACACATCTTTGGAATGTGGGAGGAAACCAGAGCACCCAGAGAAAACCCATACGGTCACAGGAAGAACGTGCGATCTCCTTACAGACAGCACCCATAGCCAGGATCTAACCTGGGTCTCTAGCGCTATAAGGCGGCAACTCTAGCGCTGCGCCACTGTGTTGCCCGTACGTTAGATTCGAATATCAAGCGGAAAACATCTGGTGTTTTTTTGGAAAGTTGTTTTGAGTTAATTTTCTGCATAATATAAATACAGTATCTGAGGCTGTAAAGAGAGATAGCAGGACGACTACAAGGCTGGATGAATATGGCACACTCGAAGACTGAGCGACGCAGCAGTAGAGTCACTGCCTTACAACGCCAGAGACCCAGGTTCAATCCAGACTGTGGGTTCTGTCTGTATGGAGTTTGTACATTCTCCCTGTGACCACGTGGGTTTTCTCCCGTTTCCTCCCAACCTCCACAGGTGTGCACGCTTGTAGATTAATTGGTTTTGGTAAAACTGTAAATTGTTCGGAGTGTGTAGGATAGTGCTAGTGTATGGGGTGATCTTTGGTCGGTCAGCTCGGACTCAGTGGGGCACAGGGAAAGTTTACGTTCTGTTTCTCTTAAGTAAAGTCTAAGGTAAAGACTGACTGGAAATAGATACGACTGGCCTCAAATTAAAGTGTTGTATTTAAATGCGCGAAGTATAAGAAATAAAGTGGCTGAGCTTGAGGCTCAGTTAGACATTGGCAAGTATGATGTTGTGGGAATCACTGAGACATGGCTACAAGAGGACCAGGGCTGGGAACTGAATATTCAGGGGTATACAACATATAGAAAAGACAGACAGGTGGAGTCGCTCTGTTGGTGAGGAATGATATTCACTCCCTTGCAAGGGGTGACATAGAACCAGGAGATGTAGAATCAGTAGAGGTAGAAATGAGGAATTGTAAGGGTAAAAAGACCCTAATGGGAGTTATCTACAGGCCCCCAAACAGTACGGGCGATCTCCTTACAGACAGCACCCATAGCCAGGATACAGTAGCCTCGACATGGGGTGCGTTGAATGAGGAGCTAAAATTGGCATGTCGCAAATGTAATGCTACGGTGGTTATGGGAGATTTCAACATGCAGGTAGACTGGGAAAATCAGGTTGGTAATGGACCCCAGGAAAGAGAGTTTGTGGAGTGTCTCCGAGATGGATTCTTAGAACAGCTTGTACTGGAGCCTACTAGGGAGAAGGCAATTCTGGATTTAGTGTTGTGTAATGAACCTGATTTGATAAGGGGACTCGAGGTAAAAGAGCCATTAGGATGCAGTGATCACAATATGATAAGTTTTACTCTACAAATTGAGAGGGAGATGGGAAAATCAGAAGTGTCAGTTTAACAGTATAGCAAAGGGGATTACAGAGGCATGAGGCAGGAGCTGGCCAGAATTGACTGGAAGGAGGCCCTCGGAGGGAAGACGGTGGAACAGCAATGGCAGGTAATCCTGGGAATAATGCAGAAGTTGCAGGATCAATTTATCCCAAAGAGGAGGAAAGATTCCAAGGGGAGTAAGAGACACCCGTGGCTGACAAGGGAAGTCAAGGACAGCATAAAAATAAAAGAGCAGAAGTACAACAAAGCAAAGAAGAGTGGGAAGCCAGAGGATTGGGACTCTTTTAAAGAGCAACAGAAGATGACTAAGAAGGCAATACGGGGAGAAAAGATGAGGTACGAGGGTAAACTAGCCAATAATATAAAGGAGGATAGTAAAAGCTTTTTTAGGTATGTAAAGAGGAAAAAAATAGTCAAGGCAAATGTGGGTCCCTTGAAGACAGAAGCGGGGGAATTTATTATGGGAAACAAGGAAATGGCAGACGAGTTGAACCGGTACTTTGGATCTGTCTTCACTAAGGAAGATACAAGCAATCTCCCACATGTTCTAGTGGCCAGAGATCCTAGGGTGACGGAGGAACTGAAGGAAATCCACATTAGGCAGGAAATGGTGTTGGGTAGACTGATGGAACTGAAGGCTGATAAATCCCCAGAGCATGATGGTCTGCATCCCAGAGTACTTAAGGAGGTGGCGCTAGAAATTGTGGACGCATTGGTGATCATTTTCCAATGTTCTATAGATTCAGGATCAGTTCCTGTGGATTGGAGGGTAGCTAATGTCCCACTTTTTAAGAATGGAGGGAGAGAGAAAACGGGAAATTATAGACCAATTAGTCTGACATCAGTGGTGGGGAAGATGCTGGAGTCAATTATAAAAGATGAAATTGCGGAGCATTTGGATAATAGTAACAGGATTGTTCTGAGTCAGCATGGATTTACGAAGGGGAAATCATGCTTGACTAATCTTCTGGAATTCTTTGAGGATGTAACCAGGAAAATTGACAGGGGAGAGCCGGTGGATGTGGTATGCCTTGACTTTCAGAAAGCCTTTGACAAGGTTCCACAGAGGAGATTAGTGGGCAAAATTAGAGCACATGGTATTGGAGGTAGGGTACTGACATGGATAGAAAATTGGTTGACAGACAGAAAGCAAAGAGTGGGGATAAATGGGTCCCTTTCAGAATGGCAGGCAGTAACTAGTGGGGTACCGCAAGGCTCGGTGCTGGGACCGCAGCTATTTACAATATACATTAATGACTTGGATGAAGGGATTAAAAGTACCATTAGCAAATTTGCAGATAATACAAAGCTGGGTGGTAGTGTGAACTGTGAGGAAGATGCTATGAGGTTGCAGGGTGACTTGGACAGGTTGTGTGAGTGGGCGGATGCATGGCAGATGCAGTTTAATGTGGATAAGTGTCAGGTTATCCACTTTGGTGGTAAGAATAGGAAGGCAGAGTATTGTCTGAATGGTGTCAAGTTAGGCACAGGGGACGTACAACGAGATCTGGGTGTCCTAGTGCATCAGTCACTGAAAGGAAGCATGCAGGTACAGCAGGCAGTGAAGAAAGCCAATGGAATGTTGGCCTTCATAACAAGAGGAGTTGAGTATAGGAGCAAAGAGGTCCTTGTGCAGTTGTACAGGGCCCTAGTGAGATCGCACCTGGAGTACTGTGTGCAGTTTTGGTCTCCAAATTTGAGGACGGATATTCTTGCTATTGAGGGCGTGCAGTGTAGGTTTACTAGGTTAATTCTCGGAATGGCGGGACTATCATATGTTGAAAGACTGGAGCGACTAGACTTTTATACACTGGAATTTAGAAGGATGAGAGGAGATCTTATCGAAACGTATAAGATTATTAAGGGGTTGGACACGTTAGAGGCAGGAAACATGTTCCCAATGTTGGGGGAGTCCAGAACAAGGGGCTACAGTTTAAGAATAAGGGGTAGGCCATTTAGAACTGAGATGAGGAAAAACTTTATCAGTCAGAGAGTTGTGAATCTGTGGAATTCTCTGACTCAGAAGGCAGTGGAGGCCAATCCTCTGAATGCATTCAAGAGAGAGCTGGATAGAGCTCTTAAGGATAGCGGAGTCAGTGGGTATGGGGAGAAGGCAGGAACGGGGTACTGATTGAGAATGATCAGCCATGATCACATTGAATGGCGGTGCTGGCTCGAAGGGCTGAATGGACTCCTCCTGCACCTATTGTCTATTGTCTATTGTCATGCTCTGCACCCTCTCCAAAACCACACCCTTCCTGTAATGAGGAGACCCGAACTGCACACAATACTCCAAATATGGCCTAACCAAAATCCCTAAAAAACTGCATCGTGATTTCCTGACTCTTATACTCAATGCTATGACCTACTTATGAAGGCAAGCATACCATATGCCTTCATTACCACTCTATCTACCTGTGTTGCCACGTTCACACAGTTCATAAGTCATAGGAGCAGAGGCTACTCGGCTCATCTACTCCACCATTCAATCAGGGCTGATCTATCTTTCTCTCTCAACCCCATTCTCCTGCCTTCTCCCCAAACCATCAGGATCTCTGAATGGTTAGTTCGTGGATTATTGGTGTTTCACAGCCATTGAAAATTGACTTATTCCTGAAGTGAAACACAATAATGACCATGTCTGGATTGTTTCATGTCAAATGGTAAATTAATCCAGCACAGTGACGCAGTGGTAGAGTTGCTGTCTTACAACCGCAGAGATCCAGGTACAATCATGACTACGAGTGCTGTCTGTATGGTGTTTGTACTTTTCCCCTGTGACCACGTGGGTTTTCTCTGGGACCTCCGGTTTTCTCCCACAGTACAAAAAAGTACAGGTCTATAGATTGTTTCATTGCAGCTTCTGCAAATTATCCCTATTGTGTAGGATAGAACTAGTGTACGGCTGATTGTGGTAAGCACAGACTCAGTGGGCCGAAGAGCCTGCTTCCATGCTGTATCTCTAAAACTACTAAACAAAACTAAACTAAAATTGCCCAGCACCTGCACCATTCACAGTGGATGCACCTGAGTTTCTGGTCTCACATTTACCAACATGTGTGCATTAAACTCTACTTCTAATTGTTGGTTGAATCATTAAATCATTGAAAGTCACAACATGGAAACAGGCCCTTCGGCCCATTGAGTCCCCACTGACCATCAATCACCCGTTCACACCAGTTCTATGTCATTCCACTTTCCCATCCACTCCCTGCACACTAGGGGCAACTTACAGAGGCCAATTAACCTACAATCCCGCACGTCTTTGGGATGTGGGAGGAAATCGGAGCACCCGGAGTAAACCCAATCATTCACCTGTAGAACATGCGAATCCCACGCAGACAGCCCCCGAGGTCAGGGTCGAACTGGGTGCCTGATGCTTTGAGGCAGCAGCTCTACTAGCTGCACTACTGTGAGTACGGCCAGTTCCATCCCAGCTGTTATCAGGCAACTGAACGATCCTCTCATCAGCTAGAGCTCGGTCCTGACCTCACAACTACCTCATTGGAGACTTTTGAATTATCTTTAAAAGGACTTTATCAGACTTCATTGTTATATCTTTGCACTGGATGTTGCACCCTTCATCCTTTATCTGTGCACTGTGGGCGGCTTGTTTGTATTCACGTATAGTTTTCTCTTCCACTGGATAGCAGGCAAACAAAAGCTTTTTACTGTATCTTGGTATATGTGACAATAATAAACTGAACTAAAGTAAACTAAACTAGTGGAAGAGAAATCAACGTGCATACATTTCTGCTTACAAATGGGAGTCAACTTTATTGACTTGGTATAATTGTAAGTTATCCCCAACCTACCTAACACCATATCCTGACTAATGTGGATTCCCTTCAGTTCCTCCCTTCCACTAGACCCTCGGTCCCCTAGTATTTCTGGGAGATTGTTTGTGTCTCCCTTATTGAAGACAGAACCAAAGTACTCGTTTAACTGTTCTGCCATTTTCTTGTTTCCCAACATAAATTCACCTGTCTCTGATTGTAAGGGACCTACATTTGGCTGCACTAATCTTTTCCTCTTCACATATCTAAAGATGCTTTTACAGTCAGTTTTTATATTCCCCACAAGCTTTCTTTCATGCTCTTTTCCCTTCTCTGTTGAGTTCTAAATTTCTCCCAGTCCTCCGGTTTGCTGCTTTCTTTGGCCAATTTATATGGCTCTTCTGTGGATTTAACACAATTCTTGATTTTCCTCGTTAACCACGGTTGAGCTGCCTTCCCCGTTTTATTTTTTTAACCAGGCCGGATGAACAATTTTTGAAGTTCATCCATGCGATCTTTAAATATTTGCCATTACATCTCCACCGTCAACCCTTTAAGTATAATTTGCCAGTCTATCCTAGCCAATTCTCGTCTCATACCTTCAAAGTCTCCTTTCTTTAAGTTCAGGACCCGAGTCTCTGAATTAACCATGTCACTCTCCACCTTAATGCTGAATTCCACCATATTGTGGTCATTGTTGCCCAACAACAAGATTGTTAACTACTCCTTCCTCATTATACAATACCCAGTCCCGGATGGCCTGCCCTCTAGTCGGTTCCTCTACATATTGGCTTAAAACCCATCCCATATACGTTCCATGAAATCCTTCTCAGCGCTGTTACACACTTGGTTGGCCCAATCTATGTGTAGATTAAAGTCATCCATGATAACTGCTGTACCTTTGCTACACACATCCCTAATATCCTGCTTGATGCTCTCCCCAACCTCCCTCCTCCTGTTTGGTGGTCTGTAAACAACTCCAACAAGTGTTTTCTGCCCTTAGCTATTTCGCAGTTCTAACCATACTGATTCTGCAGCATTCAAGCTAATGTTTCTCCTTACTATTGCATTAATCTCCTCTTTAACCAGCAATGCCGCCCCACCTCCTCTTCCTTTCTGTCTATCCTTCCTGAATATTGAATACCCAGCCTTGGTCACGCTGGAGCCATATCTCCATAATTCCAACTATATGATATACCTTGACTGTGCAGCTCACACTGCCATCCAGCTTTATGTCATCCGCAAACTTGTGATGAGGAGGAATTTCTTTGGTCAGAGGGTGGTGAAACTGTGGAATTCTGTGCCACAGAATATCAATGGATATTTTTAAAGCAAAGATAGTTAGATTCTTGATTAGTATTGGGTGTCAGGGGTTATGGGAAGAAGGCAAGAGAGAGAGGGAGAGATAGATCAGCCATGACTGAATGGTGGGGTAGACTTGATGGGCCGAATGGTGTAATTCTGCTCCTATCACTTATGACCTTATGATCTATATCCCCAGGCTTTGCATATCAGTTGTGTTGTGCTACCACAAGTAAGAATTTCATTGTTAGTTTTTGGGACATATGACAATATAACACTCTTGACTCTACATCATGTTTGTTGTTGACACTCTGGGCTGAAGAGCCGGCTCCTGTGCAATATTTTGCTGCATTTGATGAGTTTGCAAAGATAACCAGGCGAGTGTGTTTATTCAAATTGGCAGCAGACAGAAAGATATATCTATAGTTTATTCAATGTAATTAGGTTGGTTTAAATGTTTTAGTTGTGTGTGTGTGTACTTGTGCATGTATGAACAAGGCAGCACTGTGGCACAGCGGTAGAATTATTACCTTATAGCGCCAGAGACCCGAGTTCAATCCAGGTTCAATTCCAAGGCAGGTGATACTAGTGTAGATGGGACATGTTGGTCAGAGTGGGCAAGTTGGGCCAAGGTGCCACTTTCCACGCTGTATGACTCTATGACCAATACAAAGTGCTAAGAGCAGTTGCTACTTAAATGCGGGCCACAGTGCTGCCATCTTTTGCACAGCAAGCACCCATAAATAAAAGCATGCGATTAACCAAATCCTCGATATCCTTTCACGATAATATTGAAGAAAGTCGCCTGCTCTTATTCAGAATCGGCCCTTTGGATATCTCACCTCAACTGCAGAGGCCAGGTGGGCTTCTGTTCAATGACCCCAACCAATTCACCAAAGCAATTATAGTAAATTGCCACTTCCCTTCAAAACAAGTTGCGCAAATTAAAACCTGACAGTTTCACGGACATTTTAGTAACTTCCTTTCCCTGGGGGAATTTCTGAGCGGTGTTAAATGAATCTTCCTGTTCTGCAGATCATACCAGTCGCATAAAATCTCAATAAGGTGCAGAATTTTGCACTGATGTTTAGTTAAATGTAGTGTGCAAAATGAAGCGTACAAAATCGTGAGAGGAATAGCACAAAGTCTCTTGCCCTGAGTAGGGGAATCGAGAACCAGAGGACATGGGTATAAGGTGAGTGGGAGAAAGATTTAATAAGAACCTGAGGGGTAACTTTTTTACACCAATGGTGGTCGGTGCGTAAAACGAGCTGCCGGAGGAGGTAGTTGAGGCAGGTACGATAGCAATGGTTAAGAAACATTTAGGCAGGTACACAGACAGGATAGGGTTAATGCAAGTTAATGGGAATAGTGTAGATGGGGCATTGATTGGCGTGGACAAGTAGGGCCGTGGGCTTGTTTCCAAGCTGTCCGACTCTATGACCCTAAATAGCCTTCATATCTCCCACTGTTGAATAGGTGGGATAACTGGATTCTGGAGTTTGTTCATTGATAAGTTCTAAAGAGTTAGGCTGATTGCAACATTTTTGATTAAATAGACTCTCGGTAAGATTTGCTGACAATCGTTGGTACCATTCCTTTTATATTACATAATCTAGTGATCATGTGACTTCATTAGATGAATTGCCTCATATTTTGATGTTAGCTCGTTATATAAAGGCGTGATCGCCTGGCATTTTTTCAGATCTACATTTGGCCTGCCTTGACTATCAGGAGCAGCAGCAGCATTGTACACCATGTCAGGTAAGCCTTCCTCTTTTACTTCTCTTTTTCTCTTTTACTTCTCTTTTTTCTTTTCCTCTCTTTCCCTCTCTCTCTCCCCCCCTCTCTCTCTTTCCCCCTCTCTCTCTTTCCCCCTCTCTCTTTCCCCCTCTCCCTTTCCCCCACTCTTTCCCCCTCTCTCTCTCTTTCCCCCTCTCTCTCTCTTTCCCCCTCTCTCTCTCTTTCCCCCTCTCTCTCTCTTTCCCCCTCTCTCTCTCTTTCCCCCTCTCTCTCTTTCCCCCTCTCTCTCTTTCCCCCTCTCTCTCTTTCCCCCTCTCTCTCTTTCCCCCTCTCTCTCTTTCCCCCTCTCTCTCTTTCCCCCTCTCTCTCTTTCCCCCTCTCTCTCTTTCCCCCTCTCTCTCTTTCCCCCTCTCTCTCTTGCCCCCTTTCTCTCTCTCTTGCCCCTTTCTCTCTTTCCCTCTTTCTCTCTCTTTCCTTCTTGCTCTTTTTCCCTCTCTCTCTTCCCCCTCTCTCTCTCTCTTCCCCCCCTCTTCCTCTCTATCTCTGTTCTTCCTTTCTGATTTGTTTTCAAAGTTGCTGCCTCAAATCAATATCGGAGTGTAAAGATGTAATTGGTTAGATGCCATTGAATGGGAGGAGGCTTATGTGGAGTATAAATCACAGCAGACAACAGTTAGCATTGTTTCTTAGTTGTGCACTTGAATGACATTTCATGAATATAATGTTGGTATGTTTATGTCGGTATTATCGCAATGTTAATATAGACAGCTGTTGTGTTGCTCCTGTGAGATTGGAAAGTGTCCCTTGACAATCCAAATTCAAGTGCAGGAGACTGAGGGGTGATCTTACAGAGGTGTATAAAATCATGGGGGGAATAGATAGAGTGAATGTACAGAGTCTTTTACCCAGGATTGGTAAAGCAAAAACAAGAGGTGATATGTTTAATGTTAGAGGAGCAAGGTTTAATTGGAATCTGGGGGGCATTCTTTTTTACTCAAAGGGTGGTGGGTAGATGGAATGAGCTGCCAGGGAAGGTAGTTGAGGCAAGTAATATCACAGCATTTAAAAGACACTTGGACAGGTACATGGATAGGAAAGGTTTAGAGGGATCTGGGCCAAAAGCGGGCAAATGGGGCTAGCTAGTAAGAACCGAGATGGGCCAAAGGGCCTGTTTCCTTGCTATCTGATGCTATGGCTCTATACGTGATACAATGAAAGGGGTAGAAATTAGTAATGTTATTTCTGCATCATACATGTGTTTGCCATTTGAGGATAACATGCATATTGTACTAGGATATACCACCTATGGCGATATTACTCAGGTTCAGACAACAGGAGCTACCCAGCAAACTGCAAATCAGGACAAACTGGCATATAGTGGTAAGTGAATGGAATCATTAATTGATGAATTGTATGTGTTCTCCCTATGACCGCGTGAGGTTCCTCCAGTTTCTTCCCACATCCCAAAGACGTGCAGGTTTGAAGGTTAATTGGCCCTCTGTAAATTGCCCCTAGTGCGTAAGGAGTGGATGCAATAGAGGGATTCTGATCCTTGACAAGATATGCTCTAAATTGGCCATTCAATTCAATGTTGGCGACTAACTACACATACCTCCTACTCCTTTCCCACCCCCCCCCCCCCCCCCCACCCCATTTTCTCCCCTCCTATCCCTGAGCTCTGCCTGGATGCCACATACTTATCCCTTTCTCCCATCACCGCATGGTTTGGGAACAGCTCCATCTAAGACCACAAGAAATTGCAGTGGATTGTGGACGCAGCCCAGACCATCCCACAAACCAACCTCCCTTCCATTGACTCCATTTACACCTCACGCTGCCTCGGCAAGGCCACCAGCATAATCAAGGGTGAGTCACACCATGGTAACTACCTCTTCTCCCCTCTCCCATCAGGCAAGAGGTACAGAAGTGTGAAAACACATACCTCCAGATTCGGGGACAGTTTCTTCCCAGCTGTTATCAGGCAACTGCACCATCCTATCACCAACTAATCTCATTGGAGACCTTTGGACTATCTTTGATTGGACTTTAGATAGACACAACATGCTGGAGTAACTCAGCGGGACAAGCAGCATCTCTGGAAAGAAGTAATGGGTGACGTTTTGGGTCGCGATCCTTCTTCAGACTTTATTGGAATATCTTGCTTTACTATCTTGCACAAAACATTATTCACGTTATTCACTTTATCATGTTTCTTATCAAAATTCTTTTCACTATACCTTGAAACACATGACAATAAACTAAACTCAAACTTATCCCTTCCACCTATATTCCATCCTCTGGCTTTGCATTTTGTGCATCTTCTATCCTTATCTTTTTATCTCACACTTTTTGTCTTTTCATCTCTGGCCCTTATCCAACCATCTGCCAGACCAACCTGCCCCTTTCCTACATTCACCTATCACTGGTAGGCCATGCTTTGTCCTACCTCAACCTCCTCCAGCTTTCTCACACCATCCCCACCCCCCCCCCCCCCCCCACCACCACAATCAGTCCGAAGAAGGGTCCCGAGTCCCGACCCAAAACGTCGCCTGTCCATGTTCTCCAGCGACGCTGCCTGCTACAATGAGTGACCTTTTGTGAGTATTGTAAGCAGTTATGGGTACCATATCTGAGGAGGGATGTACTGGTGTTAGAAAGGCTCCAGAGGAGGTTTACGATCCCAGGGATGATTGGGTACACGTATGATGAGTGTTTGTCGGCATCCGGTCTTTATTTACTTGAGTTCGGAAGGATGAGGGGGGGACGGACATTGAAACTTACCAAATAGTAAAAGGCCTGGATAGAGTCGATGTGCAGAGAATGTTTCCACTAGTGGGACCAGAGGCCATAGCCTCCGAACAAAAGGACGTACCTTTAGAAAGGAGATGAGGAGGAATTTCTTTACTCAGAGGGTGGTGAATCTGTAGAATTTATTGCCACAGGCGGCTGTGGAAGTCGTCACTGAGTATTTTTAAAGCAGAGACTGATAGAATCTTGACTAATAAGGGTGTCAATGGTTATGGGGAGAAGGCAGGAGAATGGGTTTGAAAAGGACAGATGGATCATCCATGATTGAATGGAGTAGACTTGAGAAGCCAAATAGCCTAATTCTGTGCTTGTGACTTATGTTCTGATGAACTTTCCGTGCTGTGTGACTTAAGTCTATGACTCACCTCCATAGGAGTTTCGCTTCTGTTTTGTTTCATCTCACAGGTGTTGCGGCCTCTAACACGCTGGCGAAAACTGACCTTCAGCGGTTGAACCGGTACAAGACTTTGATCGAGGATGTTGCCAGTGTCAAGCAAATCGATGGGGCCCTCATTGGCGCCATCATGTCCCGCGAATCTAGAGCGGGCAACGTCTTGGATGATGGCTGGGGTGACCATGGCAATGGCTTTGGCCTCATGCAGGTAGAAACACGTCTCTTTCCAACGCAGCAAAGAGAAAGCTTTCCCTCTGAAGCAGATCAGAACAGTCACAGCAAAGCAGCACAGTGGTGTTTATTGAGAGATGACACCGGCCCATCCTGTCCATGCCAGCCAATATACCCCATCTAAGTTAGTTCCATTTGCCTGCGTTTGGTCCATAACCCTCTATAAAGTTCCTGTCCAGATACTGCCCCAATGTCTTTTAAATGTTGTTATAGTAGCTGCCTCAGCTACCTACTTTAGCAGCTTGTACCATATACCCACATCTTCGGTGTGAGAAAGTTGCTCCTGAGGTTCCTATAAAATATTTCCCCTCTTAGCTTAAACCTTTGCTTTCTGGTTCTAGGTTCTCCGACTCTGGGTAGAAGACAATGAATTCCCAATAGTTTTATACACCACTCAAAGATACAATTTACAGCCCCTCGTAGTAGTGTTCTGTGCATTCAAAAGTAGAGCTCGAGTCCCAGGTTCAACCCAAGCCTTAGGTGCTGTCTGTGTGGAGTTTGCATGTTCTCCCTGTGACTGCCTGGGTGCTCCAGTTTCCTAGCTAGTCCCAAAACATGCTGGGTGTGAGATTAATTTGCTGCTCTAGAGGGCCATATGACTCTACGACTCGAAGAAAAATATTGTCAATGCTGGAATTAAAATTAAAACAGCACATGCAGGATAGTCAGTTAATGTGTGGGATGAAACAAAGTTAATAATTCAGGTGGAATAAAAAAACAAAATGCTAGAAAAACTCAGCGAATCAGGCAGCCTCTGTGGATGGAATAGACAGGTCAGGACCCTTGGTCAGGACCGATCTACAGTAAAAGGCCTGAAGAATAGTCCTGACCTGAAACATCATCTGTCCATTCCCTCCACAGATACTGCCCGAGTTCCTCCAGCACTTTGTTTTTTTTAACTCAGGTTTAGTTGCAGCATCTGCAGTTCCTTGTGTCTCCATCTTGACAATTCCAATCATTAACTCTTCCACCAAAATAGGAAAAATTGACTTATTTTCCAGCCTTCTTCCCCGCACAACAATCTCTCTGAGGAAGGGTCCCAACAAAAACGTCACCTATCCATTCTTCAGAGGTGCTGCCTGAGCCACTGAGTTGCTCCAGCACTTTGTGTGTTATACAAGAGGTGAAAGAAGTTTTTAGATGCAAGGACTAGAGAGCAGAGAACAGAGATGTATATAAATAAAGTGAACAGATGAAAGACAGGGGGAGTAAAGGGTTGATAGTGAAGATTGATATAGATTGTGTTTTTTAAAACATACTGAAAGAATGCCTATAGATTGTCAAAACAGATCAGCCATGATTGAATGGCGGAGTAGACTAGATGGGCCGAATGGCTTAATTCTGCTCCTATCACTTATGAACATGAGCTGGTAGAGCTGCTGCCTCACAGCACCAGGGACCTGGGTTTGATTCTGACATCAGGTGCTATCTGTGTGAAGTTTGCACATTCTCCCTGTGAACAGGTAGGTTTCGTCTGGGTGCTCCGGTTTCCTCCCACACTAAAACGACTACTGGTTTGCAGGTTAACTGGTTTCGGTAAAAATTGGCCTTAGCGGGTGGGGTAGTGTTAGTGTATGGGGATTGCTGTTTGGCTTGGATTGGGTGGGCCGAAGGGCCTAGCTCCGTTCTGTATTTCTAAACTAAACTAAAGTCCTTGTGCTTCTTAATACCCAATTTATATCAGCCCTCATTGGTGCCATCATGTCTCGCGAATCTAGAGCGGGCAACGCCTTGGATAATGGCTGGGGTGACCATGGCAATGCCTATGGCCTCATGCAGGTAGAAACACGTCTCCTTCCAACGCAGCAAAGAGAAAGCTTTCCCTTTGAAGTAGATCAGAACAGTCACAGCAAAGCAGCACAGCGGTGTTTATTGAGAGATGACACCGGCCCATCCTGTCCATGCCAGCCAATATACCCCATCTAAGCTAGTTCCATTTGTCTGCGTTTGGTCCATAACCCTCTATAAAGTTCCTATCCAGATACTGCCCCAATGTCTTTTAAATGTTGTTACAGTAGCTGCCTCAGCTACCTCCTTTAGCAGCTTGTACCATATACCCACATCTTCTGTGTGAGAAAGTTGTTCCTAGGGTTCCTATAAAATATTTCCCCTCTTAGCTTAAACCTTTGCCTTCTGGTTCTAGGTTCTCCGACTCTGGGTAGAAGACAATGAATTCCCAATAGTTTTATACACCACTCAAAGATACAATTTACAGGCCCTCGTAGTAGTGTTCTGTGCATTCAAAAGTAGAGCTCGAGTCCCAGGTTCAACCCAAGCTTTAGGTGCTGTCTGTGTGGAGTTTGCATGTTCTCCCTGTGACTGCCTGGGTGCTCCAGTTTCCTAGCTAGTCCCAAAACATGCTGGGTGTGAGATTAATTTGCTGCTCTAGAGGGCCATATGACTCTACGACTCGAAGAAAAATATTGTCAATGCTGGAATTAAAATTAAAACAGCACATGCAGGATAGTCAGTTAATGTGTGGGATGAAACAAAGTTAATAATTCAGGTGGAATAAAAAAACAAAATGCTAGAAAAACACAGCGAATCAGGCAGCCTCTGTGGATGGAATAGACAGGTCAGGACCCTTGGTCAGGACCGATCTACAGTAAAAGGCCTGAAGAATAGTCCTGACCTGAAACATCATCTGTCCATTCCCTCCACAGATACTGCCCGAGTTCCTCCAGCACTTTGTTTTTTTTAACTCAGGTTTAGTTGCAGCATCTGCAGTTCCTTGTGTCTCCATCTTGACAATTCCAATCATTAACTCTTCCATCAAAATAGGAAAAATTGACTTATTTTCCAGCCTTCTTCCCCGCACAACAATCTCTCTGAGGAAGGGTCCCAACGAAAACGTCACCTATCCATTCTTCAGAGGTGCTGCCTGAGCCACTGAGTTGCTCCAGCACTTTGTGTGTTATACAAGAGGTGAAAGAAGTTTTTAGATGCAAGGACTAGAGAGCAGAGAACAGAGATGTATATAAATAAAGTGAACAGATGAAAGACAGGGGGAGTAAAGGGTTGATAGTGAAGATTGATATAGATTGTGTTTTTTAAAACATACTGAAAGAATGCCTATAGATTGTCAAAACAGATCAGCCATGATTGAATGGCGGAGTAGACTAGATGGGCCGAATGGCTTAATTCTGCTCCTATCACTTATGAACATGAGCTGGTAGAGCTGCTGCCTCACAGCACCAGGGACCTGGGTTTGATTCTGACATCAGGTGCTATCTGTGTGAAGTTTGCACATTCTCCCTGTGAACAGGTAGGTTTCGTCTGGGTGCTCCGGTTTCCTCCCACACTAAAACGACTACTGGTTTGCAGGTTAACTGGTTTCGGTAAAAATTGGCCTTAGCGGGTGGGTTAGTGTTAGTGTATGGGGATTGCTGTTTGGCTTGGATTGGGTGGGCCGAAGGGCCTAGCTCCGTTCTGTATTTCTAAACTAAACTAAAGTCCTTGTGCTTCTTAATACCCAATTTATATCAACCCATTTCCGTGTCGTCTTGCAACTCACACCTCTCTCCTCCCCACAGCTTCACTTTGAGAGTTGTATCCTCTCTGCTCTCCTCTCCCCCTCCCCCCCCCCCACTCCCCCTCCCCCCCCCCCCCACTCCCCCTCCCCCCCCCCCACCCCCACCCACCCAGCCCTCCAAACCTGGAGTTGGGTCAATGGCCCAAATCCTTGACCAATTTCTGTCCACAAAATGTGCTTAATAGACAGAGCACTTCCAGCAATTCTTGTTTCCGTTTTGGATTGCTACAGTTTTATTTGTTTTCCATTGCTGATATTTGTTCATTTATCCAGCCCATTGATTTGGATGGTTTTACAGAGATAGTATTGCTGGTATCCAGCACCTTGAGATTTCTGTTGCTAATTCCTAGAAACAAAGGGATGACAAACTCAACGTCAACTAGAATTGCTTCCTTTCAGAAATGTACACACATGGAACAACATTGCCCTCTGTTGCCAAGGGTCTATACTGCAAAAACAGTCTATCTGATGGGAACATTTGGGACAGGGGGAAGCCATTTAGTTCTTTTCAAACCTGCTTAGTTTCGGCTTACAGCGGGTGAAACAGGCCCCACAGCCCACCGAGTCCACGCCGACCAGTGAGCCCCGTACACTAACATTATCCTACACACACTAGGGACAATTTGTAATTTTACCGAAGCCAGTTAGCCTACAAACCAATCAGTCTTTGGAGTCTGAGAGAATCCGGAGCACCTGGAGAAAACCCAAACAGGTCACGGGGAGAATGTACAAACTCTCTATGGACAGCACCCTTGGTCAGGATCTCTGACAGCAGCGCAATTGCTACGCCACCATGCCGCCATACAGCATGGAAACAAGCTCTGCCCAATGTTACTTTACACTAGACACAATAGTTTCTTATCTGGAACAGCACAGAGAGTTGCTACATTCTAGCACTATCTCTCCCATCTCTCATTTTGAGGACGGCACAGTGGCAAAGCGGTAGAGTTGTTGCCTTACAACGTGGAGTTCCACAAGGCTCCATCCTAGGCCCCATTCTCTTCTCTCTATACATGCTCCCCCTTGGCCAAATCATTCAAAGGCACGGCATTTCTTTCCACTGCTATGCCGATGACACTCAGCTTTACCTCCCCCTGAAACCCAACAACCAGTCAAATTTAAACAGCCTCTTACACTGCCTTGAGGACATAAAATGTTGGATGGCACAGAACTTCCTCCAATTAAACGAGAGCAAGTCTGAGGTCATCCTATTCGGCCCCCTCGACTCCATCAAATCGATAACAGGCAGTCTTGGAAGCCTATCCTGCCAAGCCAGCTTCATCCAACTTCGTACCATAGCTAAAATTAAACCTTTCCTCCAATTCGACGATACTGAAAAAATCATTCATGCTTTCATTTCCTCCCGCCTAGACTACTGCAACTCCCTATGCACTGGGATCAGCCAATCTTCCCTGTCCCGCCTGCAACTGGTCCAAAACGCCGCAGCAAGACTCCTGACGGGTACCGGTAAAAGGGACCACATCACGCCGATTCTGGCCTCTCTCCACTGGCTCCCTGTATGGTTCCAGTTTAGGGTTAAAAAAACGTTGTGTCTATTTCAGGTTGACAAAAGGCATCACACTATAACTGGAACTTGGAACAGCAGAGAACATGTTATGCAGGCAACGCAGATCCTGATAGATATGATTAAGGCCATCAGGCAGAAGTTTCCGAGCTGGACAAGGGAACAGCAACTTAAAGGTTTGTGCTTTTTTGCTTTTATGCCACTGACATCTGTGGAGGCCAAGTTATTGGTTATTTTTAAGGCGGAGATTGACAGATTCATGATTAGTACGGCTGTCAAGGGTTATGGGGAGGAGAATGGGGTTGAGAGGAAAAGATTGATCAGCCATGATTGAATGTTGGAGTAGTCTTGATGGGCCGAAAGGCCTAATTCTACTCCTGTGACTTATAAGTGATTGGAGCAGAATTAGGCCATTCAGCCCATCATGTCTACTCCGCCATTCAACCATGGCTGATCCATCTCTCCCTCCTGATCCCATTCTCCTGCCATCTCCCCATAGCCCCTGACATATGAACATGTATATTGTATTATCTGACTTGATGGACAGCATGCGAAACAAAGCTTTCCACTGTACCTCACTCAGTACACGTGACAGTAATAAACCTAAACCCGAAACATTCATGTTAGTCTATTTCATCACATTAAAGTTATCAGTTTATAAATTGCTGTTGCTGTGAATATTCTGTCCGTTTACAACAGGTGGGATTTCTGCCTACAACACGGGACCAGGCAGAGTTTTGAGCTACGAGGAGGTAGATAATCGTACAACAGGCAAAGACTACTCCAATGATGTTGTTGCACGTGCTCAGTGGCTGAATGGCCAGGGGTTTTAGTTGTCACGACTCAAGAAGCTCACCAGTGTGTTCTGTCTAAAACAACAGGACTTAAATCACTGCAACTGCAAAAATGTCGGTGTTTAAATTCCTTCTTTTCTTTCAGTCTTTCATTTCATCAATAAAATCAATTCAAATTGTGACATGGTGATTTTGATCTACAGAAAATTACATGCAAAATGATAAATTATATCCACAGCTTGAATATTTCTCATTATAAAACCTTTCAGGGTCTTTTTTAGCTTAGAGGTGCAGCACGGGAAACCTGGCCCTTCAGCCCACCGAGTTCACAATGATCATCGATCCCATTCACACTAGTTCCAGGTTATCCAACTGTCGCATCCAGTCCTTACACACGGGGAGGGAGGGAGGGGAGGGAGGGGGGGGGGAGGGGAGGGAGGGGGGGGGGAGGGGAGGGGAGGGAGGGGGGGGGAGGGGAGGGAGGGGAGGGGGGGGATTTACACAGGTCAATTAACCTGCAAATCTGCACGTCTTTGGGATGTGGGAGGAAACCCAAGTGGTCACCCATCGGGAGATAGAAGCAAAGTGCTGGAGTAACTCAGCGGGTCAGGCAGCATCTCTGGAGACAAGGAATATAACCCCCTGGCCCACTGATCCCTCCCATGTCTCCAAAGCACCACAGAGTGCCAGAAACGTAAATAAAACAAATATAAAGTGTAAACTGAATGTGGATGGAATGACCTGCCGACCCATCCCCAGCACGCCCCGGCTTCCGACCCCACACCTGAGTCGCGAGGAGCACCAGCGAGCCCTTCTTCATCCATCGCACAGTCTGGCGACACGGCTGTCGTTGTGGCTCGTGTTGTGGCCCCCGGGAACAGTGCTTTCTTGGGGCCGCCGCTACCACCGACAGAACAGGCTCGGTCACCGTGAGAATCCTCCCATCTCCCCTCTCCCCTGCTGCTGTTTCTTGAGGTCGGGCGATGGCTTTGTCCCCTCCCCGGTCGACTGCCGCTGCCTGCTTCTCCCGGCACTCTGTCATAGAAACATAGAAACATAGAAAATAGGTGCAGGAGTAGGCCATTCAGCCCTTCGAGCCTGCACCGCCATTCAATATGATCATGGCTGATCATCCAGCTCAGTAGCCTGTACCTGCCTTCTCTCCATACCCCCTGATCCCTTTAGCCACAAGGGCCACATCTAACTCCCTCTTAAATATAGCCAATGAACTGGCCTCAACTACCTTCTGTGGCAGAGAATTCCACAGACTCACCACTCTCTGTGTGAAGAAATGTTTTCTCATCTCGGTCCTAAAAGACTTCCCCCTTATCCTTAAGCTGTGACCCCTGGTTCTGGACTCCCCCAACATCGGGAACAATCTTCCCGCATCTAGCCTCTCCAACCCCTTAAGAATTTTATATGTTTCAATAAGATCCCCCCTCAGTCTTCTAAATTCCAGCGAGTACAAGCCAAGTCTATCCAGTCTTTCTTCATATGAAAGTCCCGCCATCCCAGGGATCAATCTGGTGAACCTTCTCTGTACTCCCTCTAAGGCAAGAACGTCTTTCCTCAGATTAGGAGACCAAAACTGCACACAATACTCCAGGTGCGGTCTCACCAATGCCCTGTCCTGTCAGCCTCCCCCCCTCCTCCCCTGGAGGGACCGACATACTCCACCTTGGCAGTGACAGCAGGTGAGAGGGGAGGGAGGGATTGAGAGATCTTTCTGTAATTCTATTCAATAGACAATAGACAATAGGTGCAGGAGTAGGCCATTCAGCCCTTCGAGCCAGCACCGCCATTCAATGCGATCATGGCTGATCACTCTCAATCAGTACCCCGTTCCTGCCTTCTCCCCATACCCCCTCACTCCGCTATCCTTAAGAGCTCTATCCAGCTCTCTCTTGAAAGCATCCAACGAACTGGCCTCCACTGCCTTCTGAGGCAGAGAATTCCACACCTTCACCACTCTCTGACTGAAAAAGTTCTTCCTCATCTCCGTTCTAAATGGCCTACCCATTATTCTTAAACTGTGGCCCCTTGTTCTGGACTCCCCCAACATTGGAAACATGTTTCCTGCCTCTAATGTGTCCAATCCCCTAATTATCTTATATGTTTCAATAACATCCCCCCTCATCCTTCTAAATTCCAGTGTATACAAGCCTAATTGCTCCAGCCTTTCAACATACGACAGTCCCGCCATTCCGGGAATCAACCTAGTGAACCTACGCTGCACGCCCTCAATAGCAGTATCTTCAGTGAGTTTCTTCTCGAAACATCATCTTTTACTTGGGAGATCCATGGCAAGCTAAATGATGTACTACTGCACACGTCTAATAGGTGCGTTTCAGGACAGACCATCTCCATACAAAGATGTTGTTCTTACAAAGTACAAAGTGCATACAACACCCAAAGAACTTTTCATCTGACAAAAGCTTATCAGTTTAGTTTGGTTTAGTTTAGAGATAGAGGGCAGAAAAAGGCCCTTCGGCCCACCGAGTCCACGCCAACCAATGATCACACTGTACACCAGCACTATCCTACACACTAGGGACAAGTTACAAATTTGCAGAAGCCAATTAGCCTACAAACCTACACATCTTTGGAATGTGGGAGGAAACCAGAGCACCCAGAGAAAACCCATACGGTCAGAGGAAGAACGGGCGATCTCCTTACAGACAGCACCCATAGCCAGGATCTAACCTGGGTCTCTAGCGCTATAAGGCGGCAACTCTAGCGCTGCGCCACTGTGCTGCCCGTACGTTAGATTCGAATATCAAGCGGAAAACATCTGGGGTTTTTTTGGAAAGTTGTTTTGAGTCGGTCAGCTCGGACTCAGTGGGGCAAAAGGAAAGTTTCCGTTCTGTTTCTCTTAAGTAAAGTCTAAGGTAAAGACTGACTGGAAATAGATACGACTGGCCTCAATCACAAGCTAGAGTGAACTTCAGTGAGCCCACATTTAGAAGCTGCACAGCAAACATCACACAAGCCCCAGAGCAAATGCCTACTGTTGTACATACAAAACAAAAGTGAAACTCCACATGGATTATGTCTTACACAGAACACTGACGCTTGGCTCTGCAAATATATTTAGCTCACTCTATGTGTTCGGAGTGCATGCAGAGTAGAGATAAGGGAGCAAAACTAGATGGGAAGGGCAACCATCCAAAGACGGGTGACTCCCTTGATGGTCAATGCATGATAAAGAAAGACGCAAGAGATGGCAGACGGTGGCGCAGCGGTAGAGTTGCTGCCTTACAGCGAATGCAGCGCCGGAGACTCAGGTTCGATCATGACTACGGGCGCCGTCTGTACGGAGTTTGTACGTTCTCCCCGTGACCTGCGTGGGTTTTCTCCGAGATCTTCGATTTCCTCCCACACTCCAAAGATGTACTGGTATGTAGGTTAATTGACTGGGTAAATGTAAAAATTGTCCCTAGTGTGTGTAGGATAGTGTTAATATGCGGGGATCGCTGGGCGGCACGGACTCGGTGGGCCGAAGGGCCTGTTTCCGGGCTGTATCTCTAAATCTAAAAAAATCTAAAAAAAATCAGACGGTGGAATCTTGGTCAAAACAAAAAGTGCTGGAGGAACTCAGCGGGTCAGGCAGAATCTGTGGCAGGAATGGACAAGCCCAAAGGGTTCGTCCATTCCCTCCATAGATACAATATAAGAAAATAACTGCAGATGCTGGTACAAATCTGAAGAAGGATCTCGACCCGAAACGTCACCCATTCCTTCTCTCCCGAGATGCTGCCTGACCTGCTGAGTTACTCCAGCATTTTGTGAATAAATCCTCCATAGATACGACTTGATCCGCTGAGTTTCCTCAGCACCTTGTAAGAAAAAGGAACTCCAGATGCATGTTTCTATGTTCCAAAGATAAACATGAAATGCTGGAATAACTCAGCAGGTCAAGCACCATGTAATGAAAAGGAACTGCAGATGCTGGTTTATACCAAAAAAAGATACAAAGTGCTGGAGTAACTTACTGGGTCAGGCAGCATCTCTGGTGATAATGGATAGGTGACGTTTCGGGTCAGGACTTTTTTTCAGACCCTTGACCCTGAAGGATCCTCACCCGAAAAGTCACCTATCCATTTTCTACAGAGATGGTTCCTCAGCATCTTAATGTTTTACTGAAGATTTCAACAACCGAAGTTCCCGGTATCCTCGAGAAAGGCAAATGCCAGAATTTGATGTGAATTCGTTCTCCATAGGATACGAAAGCAGGCTAAAGATGTCAACTCCAATCAAAAATGGTGGCTTACGGGTTGCTCTCCAGTTCCATGATCAAAATGGGCGCCTTGTAATAATCACAGCACACAGTCGGGACAGATCCCACGCATATCTTACCAGCAGGGGTCAGGGTCAGGAAGCTTTGCTGTCAACCTACACTCATAAGCTGTGTAGGAAGGAACTGCAGATGCTGGCTTATACTGAAGACAGACACAAAAGTAAGTGCTAATTACAGTTGAACAGGCAGTTTAAAAAGAGCGCCAAGAGGAAGCTAGTAGTCAATTTGAAAAGTCCGGGAGCAGAGCAAGGACGCCCGTTGGCTGAGCAGAAAAGTAAGTGCTAATTACAGTTGAACAGGCAGTTTAAAAAGAGCGCCAAGAGGAAGCTAGTAGTCAATTTGAAAAGTCCGGGAGCAGAGCAAGGACGCCCGTTGGCTGAGCAGAAAAGTAAGTGCTAGTTTAAGGGAGAAGTCAGGTAAATTGGACAATCAGGCAATTTAATTGGTGATATAAGCAATACTTGCAAAAGGGTGCAGCCCAGTGAGGGAAGGAGGCTGAGGTGAAGAGGATACAATTGTTTTAAGCCAGAGCTGGTTATAGGCACAAGGTGATGGCGGAAAAGTTGGTGCAGTGTGTTTCCTGCAGGATGTGGGAAGACAGGGACGTCGCTGGAGCTTCTGGGAGCTACACCTGCAAGAACTGTGTCCAGGTGCAGTTCCTGAAGGGACGTGTGGTGGAGTTGGAGAGGCAGTTGGATGACCGCAGGGCCATCCGGGAATGCGAGAGTTTCCTCGACAGGACCTATTGTGAGGCTGTCACGCCAAGGGTCCAGGTCGAGCGAAGGTGGGAGACTGTTTCAGGGGGGAGTGGACGTGGACTACAGGAGACCCCGGTGGCTGTGCCTATTGCAAATAGGTATACCCTCTTGGGAACTGTCGGGGCAGAAGACGTTTCCAGTCCGAGTGGCGGACCTGTTGGCAAGGATACTCGACAGGGGAGACCGAAGTCTGGAAGAGCCGTAGTGGTCGGTGACTCCATAGTCCGAGGGACGGACAGAAGATTCTGTGGCAGCAGGAGGGACTTGAGGATGGTCTGTTGCCTCCCTGGTGCCAGGGTTCAACACATCACAGACCGGCTTCAGAAAATCCTAGTGAGGGAAGGCGATCAACCTGAAGTCGTTGTGCACGTGGGCACGAATGACGTCGGGCGGAAGAGGAAGGAGGTGCTACAGCGGGAGTTTAGAGAGTTGGGAAAAACACTGAGAAGTAGGACGTCGAAGGTGGTTATCTCTGGACTGCTACCGGTACCTCGTGCTGGTGAGGCCAGGAACAGAGAGATAGAGGGTATGAATTTATGGCTGAGGGACTGGTGCAGAGAGCAGGGATTTAGATTTCTGGACCACTGGGATCTCTTCTGGGCTAGGGGTGACTTGTACAAAAGGGACGGGTTGCATCTTAACAGCAGGGGGACAAACATTCTGGCAGGCAGGTTTGCTAGTGTGACACCTGTGGCTTTAAACTAAGTAGTGGGGGGGAGGGGTTAACAAATTGTGAATATGAAGATGAGGTTAAAGGGAATACAGGAGATATTGCAAAAGACTCTCGGAAGAATGGGAACAGAAGTTCTAGAGGGGAAAAGAAATTAAGGGCAGGGCCAATTGTGAACGATGTGAGAGGGGAGGTAAATACAGAAGTTAAAGTGTTGTACTTAAATGCGCGTAGTATAAAAAATAAAGTGGATGAGCTTGAGGCTCAGTTAGTCATGGGCAAGTATGATGTTGTAGGGATCACTGAGACATGGCTACAAGAGGACCAGGGCTGGGAACTGAATATTCAGGGGTACACAACGTATAGAAAAGACAGACAGGTGGGTGTTGTACTTCGTGGTCCGGTACCTGTTGTACCTTTAGTGACTCTGGACGGACCACAAGTACACGTGTATAAAAGGTTACAATGCTGGAGCTCAACTCCAGGCTGTTTATTCCGTGGTCATCTGGATCCAGAGTGACCACCCAATCACACCAACCTCTTATATACGCACTCCTGCACATGCAAACAAAGTAGTCCTTGGGATACACAAAGTAGTCCCAGGCAATATCACAACATCCCCCTTGTCTTATAAAAGAAATATATATATATATATATATATATATGTAACAACAAACTCTAAACACAAACGTTTTTTTGAAACACCATATAACATTAACAAATATCAACGGTAACGTGCAGGTTTCTTACTGGCACGTCCCGAGCGTGTCACATAATCCCCATCATCATTACGGGCCGGTCGTTCCTCCGCTTCACATTGGGTCTCAACCCTATCGCTGTCTGGGGGGACACAATGGGGACCAACCCCTGGCTTCTCCAGTGGAAGATCTCTCAACTGCACTCGATTCCTCCTGAACCGATTTCCATTCGGCGTCTCAATAATGTAAGACCTTGACTGGGGTTCGTCGCAGACCAATCTCACTTCTGCTGGAACCCAGACCTGATTCGCTTTATCCAGAACCCGGACCTTCTGTCCAGCGTGCAATGGCAACAAGTCATGTCTCTTGACCGAACTGTCAAACTGTGCCTTCATATTCTGCTTACGCTCCTCAAGTCGCTCAAAGGTCCTCTGCCCTTCGTATGCCTTGTTCATGTCAAGGTTCGTGGGGAGAGGCGTCCGAATCTGTCTTCCAAACATCATCTCCGCCGGTGACGGTAACTTGGAATCAATCGGTGTAGTGCGCAAGTTGAGTAAAGCTGCTGCTACACTCTGTCTCGTTGCCAAGGACTTCTTGATAACAGACTTCACCGTTCGTACCATGCGCTCAGCCAGCCCATTCGACTGAGGGTACCTAGGCGACGACGTTGTATGGGTGATTCCCCATTGCTTGCACATGGACTGGAAAGCTTCACCCACAAATTGTGGACCATTGTCGGAGATGATCTCCGTCGGTGCTCATCTCGAAAAGACCAGTAGGGCCGCAGGTCGGTAGGTATCTCCTGTAGGGTCGCCGGCCATCCGGAATGGACATACTGCATAACCCTATGCAGTATAGGGTCACGACAAGTTTCTGTCTGCAGCTCCACCCTTTTGAGTTTGCCGAAGTGTATCAAGTCGACACCTAGCGTGTCCTCGATGTTGTCGAAGAAGATGCTCTCTACATGTACATCGAGATCTATGCTCTCTGTCTTCTCCGGATTGGGCAGCCTGCTGAGAGTGTCAGCAATGATCATCTCAGCCCCAGGTCTGTGCTCTATGGTGAAGTTGTATCCTTGCACCTTGATGAGCAACCGCTGCAGTCGGGGTGGGGCACTTGGGAGGGTCTATTGGCCCAACATGAACCAACACATTGATGACCTTGTCCGAAGGTGTAGTCCATGCATCAAGTCGGACAGACCAATAACCCGCTTTAGCATCGAGTTTGGAGAACAATTTCCCATTGGCAAAAGCCGGATTGATCTCCTCAAGTGTCTGGATCTTGTGCGGGCAACGTTTGAGACTTGCATTCAAACGCTTCGGGTCTAGGCATACCCTGATTGACCCATCCTTCTTAACGGAGGTGGTTATTGAACTGCACCAGTCCGTATGGTGAGTCACCTTTCGGATGACTCCATCATCTTCCATTTTGTCCAACTCAGCCCGCAACTTGTCTTTGAGATGGATACTACATTTCCTTGGCGCATCAATGTGTGGTGTGGCCTTCTCCTTGAGATGAAGGGTGGCTGGCCCCTTGAAGTTGCCAATCCGATCAAACTGATTAGGCCACCTCTTCATTAGGTCCCCCACCGAGTTGAAACTGTCTTGCTCCTTCCGAGCATCTGATGGGTGCTCCTCTGTTCCCATAGCATGTATCGTGACAACCTAAAGTTGCTTAATACCTGGGAGGCCGATGACAGCGGATCCTGCCACGTCTACCACGAAAAATTCCTGAGGACACCACATCGACCCTTGGTATCGGCACGAAACGGATATAGTGCCAACACACATGATTTCCGTCCCATTATATGCTGTCAGACGGACTTTGCATGGTCGTAGGTGCTGCTTGTATTTGTCATTGGGATACATGTCTCGTATGATCCGAAGGGGAAGAGTATTTCCTCCAGCCCCGGTGTCTATCTTCACCTTCAGTCGATGTTGCCCCTTCATTGACGGGCATTTGATGTTCAACACCGCAAATGCCTCATCACCCATTGGAGGCATCCTGTCCATACCTGAAATGGTGATATTATGGACATACATATCCGATCCTTCCTCTTGACTGTCACAGCACGATGCATCACCGTCATGGGACTGCTGCTGCACCTCGTCAACTCGCTTGTATTTGCCCCTGGACCATTTAGATGGGCGCACAGGATCCACTTTATTCCTACAGCATTTTGCCCAATGCCCTTTCTTGCCACACTTCTTGCATGTGTCGCGATACGCCGGGCATTGCCTGGGCTTATGAAGCAAATCACAGTAGCCACAAGGGTTTTGTCTCTCATCCTGCGACTTCTGTTTCGTCGACCCTCGTGTCTTGACAGCATCAATATGGCTAGACCCGGGCTCTAAACTTGCAATGCGCTGTCTGCCCGCTGCAATGGCCTCATACTGCCTGCCTAACGTAAGCACCTCTGGAATGGTGTGACCTTTAGGCTTCTGTATAAGCTCTCGCTGTAGACCTTCATGGGGCGTGGACGTGATTACCAACTCCATGACTGTCAGTGAGCTCCTGCTCAGTGAAGTCACACTGGAGGCTTTTTTCGCGACACCGGGTCACAAACTGAGCAAGCAACTCCCCCGGCTTCTGGCGATACCGCATCAACTCCAACCTGTGGACCCTGAAATTTACCTTCGTCCTCAGCTGGTCCTCAAAAAATGCCCATATGCACTCCGGTTTGCTCCGATCCTCCACACTCAGACCTGACGCATTCAAACGACGAAGGCCTTCCACTCCCAAAGCGATTTTTATCTTCGTGGCCTGCTTAGATTCCGATGCAACTTCTAAGTCTTCCAGGCACAGTTGCAACCTTTCCTTGAACAGGGAGAACTCAGTGGGGATGTCCAGCACTTGCCAGTTCATTTCAGGTAACCGAGACATATTATTTGCACTATATGGCGGAAACACGGTAACTTGAACAATTATAAATAAAACCAAAAACAACCGTATCACAGGACCCCAACCCTTGCTATCAGCAAATCTATAGCACTATATGCATTCACAGAAATAAACATACATATACCATAGTATCAAATGCAAACAGTAATCTTGCAGTATTACACACAGATAAGCACACAAAGCAATGTCCAAATCTTCCCTTCAAGAAGCAGACTGGCCGTGTAGATCAGCGTAGCGTAGGCTCTAGATGGGTGAAGGTCGCTGCTCCACTGCGATGATCTGCCTCGCAACGATGGGCCCGCAACGATGGGCCCGCAACGATGGGCTCGCAACGATGGGCTCGCAACGATGGGCCCGTAACGATGGGCTCGCAACGATGCAGCTCCCAGCTGCTGTAACCGCGTTGCGATCGGGCCTCGGCTGCGGTGCGCGTTGGCCCCGCCCACAGGTGCTCCCGGCCGCTGCTACTCAGTCGACGCGTGCTGCCGCTGCCTCGGGCCCAGGGCCTTCCCGACTCACCGGTCGCCGCGCCTGGGTAAGGATGCAGTGCCTCGACCTTACCGGTCGTCGCGCCTCCGTGGGTGGTCGGTCCCTCCGGTCGCCGAACTCCCCCGCGATGTCGGGTCTCACCGGTCCCTGTCGGTGACGGTGTCGTCGTCGGTGTGGGCCTTCACACACCTCCCTCAGCAGCTTGCAACGTCCTGTCGGCAGCTCAGCGCTGACTGCAGATCAGGTAAGTGCACATACACGGTAGGCCCTGTCGAGAGGCAATCCAGCGTCCCGTACGAGCTGGAAACTACTCTTTATTTCTGTTTCTTTCCCCTAGGGCACTAGTTTAATTATTTTCGTAGTATAGTTTTCACCAAAAAAAAAATCTTTTAAATTTAAATTTTTTTTTTTTTTTTTTTTTTTTTTGACTTGTGAACCTTTTCCGCTTGGGTTTCTCTTTACCTTTCTAGGCAAATCACCAAACCGCTGCCACCATGTTGTACTTCGTGGTCCGGTACCTGTTGTACCTTTAGTGACTCTGGACGGACCACAAGTACACGTGTATAAAAGGTTACAATGCTGGAGCTCAACTCCAGGCTGTTTATTCCGTGGTCATCTGGATCCAGAGTGACCACCCAATCACACCAACCTCTTATATACGCACTCCTGCACATGCAAACAAAGTAGTCCTTGGGATACACAAAGTAGTCCCAGGCAATATCACAACAGTGGGCAGAGGGGGTGGGGTTGCTCTGATGGTAAGGAATGATATTCATTCCCTTGCAAGGGGTGACATAGAATCAGGAGATGTTGAATCAGTATGGATAGAAATGAGAAATTGTAAGGGTAAAAAGACCCTAATGGGAGTTATCTATAGGCCCCCAAACAGTAGCCTCGACATAGGGTGCAAGTTGAATCAGGAGATAAAATTGGCGTGTCAAAAATGAAATGCTACGGTGGTTATGGGAGACTTCAACATGCAGGTAGACTGGGAAAATCAGGTTGGAAATGGACCCCAGGAAAGAGAGTTTGTAGAGTGCCTTCGAGATGGATTCTTAGAACAGCTTGTACTGGAGCCTACCAGGGAGAAGGCAATTCTGGATTTAGTGTTGTGTAATGATCCAGATCTGATAAGGGGACTAGAGGTAAAAGAGCCATTAGGAGGCAGTGATCACAACATGATAAGTTTTACTCTGCAAATGGAAAGGCAGAAGGGAAAATCGGAAGTGTCGGTATTACAGTATAGCAAAGGGGATTACAGAGGCATGAGGCAGGAGCTGGCCAAAATTGATTGGAAGGAGGCCCTAGCAGGGAAGACGGTAGAACAGCAATGACAGGTATTCCTGGGAATAATGCAGAGGTTGCAGGATCAATTTATTCCAAAGAGGTGGAAAGACTCTAAGGGGAGTAAGAGACACCTGTGGCTGACAAGGGAAGTCAGGGACAGCATAAAAATTAAGGAGAGGAAGTATAACATAGCAAAGAAGAGTGGGAAGACAGAGGATTGGGACTCTTTTAAAGAGCAACAAAAGTTAACTAAAAAGGCAATACGGGGAGAAAAGATGAGGTACGAGGGTAAACTAGCCAATAATGTAAAGGAGGATAGCAAAAGTTTTTTTTAGGTACGTGAAGAGGAAAAAAATAGTCAAGGCAAATGTGGGTCCCTTGAAGACAGAAGCAGGGGAATTTATTATGGGGAACAAAGAAATGGCAGACGAGTTAAACCGTTACTTTGGATCTGTCTTCACTGGGGAAGATACACACAATCTCCCAAATGTTCTAGGGGCCGGAGAACCTAGGGTGATGGAGGAACTGAAGGAAATCCACATTAGGCAGGAAATGGTTTTGGGTAGACTGATGGGACTGAAGGCTGATAAATCCCCAGGGCCTGATGGTCTGCATCCCAGAGTACTTAAGGAGGTGGCTCTAGAAATAGTGGAAGCATTGGAGATCATTTTTCAATGTTCTATAGATTCAGGATCAGTTCCTGTGGATTGGAGGATAGCAAATGTTATCCCACTTTTTAAGAAAGGAGGGAGAGAGAAAACGGGTAATTATAGACCAGTTAGTCTGACATCAGTGGTGGGGAAGATGCTGGAGTCAATTATAAAAGACGAAATTGCTGAGCATTTGGATAGCAGTAACGGGATCATTCCGAGTCACCATGGATTTACGAAGGGGAAATCATGCTTGACAAATCTACTGGAATTTTTTGAGGATGTAACTAGGAAAATTGACAAGGGAGAGTCAGTGGATGTGGTGTACCTCGACTTTCAGAAAGCCTTCGACAAGGTCCCACATAGGAGATTAGTGGGCAAAATTAGGGCACATGGTATTGGGGGTAGGGTACTGACATGGATAGAAAATTGGTTGACAGACAGAAAGCAAAGAGTGGGGATAAATGGGTCCCTTTCGGAATGGCAGGCAGTGACCAGTGGGGTACCGCAAGGTTCGGTGCTGGGACCCCAGCTATTTACGATATACATTAATGACTTGGACGAAGGGATTAAAAGTACCATTAGCAAATTTGCAGATGATACTAAGTTGGGGGGTAGTGTGAATTGTGAGGAAGATGCAATAAGGCTGCAGGGTGACTTGGACAGGTTGTGTGAGTGGGCGGATACATGGCAGATGCAGTTTAATGTAGATAAGTGTGAGGTTATTCACTTTGGAAGTAAGAATAGAAAGGCAGATTATTATCTGAATGGTGTCAAGTTAGGAGGAGGGGGAGTTCAACGAGATCTGGGTGTCCTAGTGCATCAGTCAATGAAAGGAAGCATGCAGGTACAGCAGGCAGTGAAGAAAGCCAATGGAATGTTGGCCTTCGTAACAAGAGGAGTTGAGTATAGGAGCAAAGAGGTCCTTCTACAGTTGTACCGGGCCCTGGTGAGACCGCACCTGGAGTACTGTGTGCAGTTTTGGTCTCCAAATTTGAGGAAGGATATTCTTGCTATGGAGGGCGTGCAGCGTAGGTTCACTAGGTTAATTCCCGGAATGGCGGGACTGTCGTATGTTGAAAGGCTGGAGCGATTGGGCTTGTATACACTGGAATTTAGAAGGATGAGGGGGGGTCTTATTGAAACATATAAGATAATTAGGGGATTGGACACATTAGAGGCAGATAACATGTTCCCAATGTTGGGGGAGTCCAGAACAAGGGGCCACAGTTTAAGAATAAGGGGTAGGCCATTTAGAACGGAGATGAGGAAGAACTTTTTCAGTCAGAGGGTGGTGAAGGTGTGGAATTCTCTGCCTCAGAAGGCAGTGGAGGCCAGTTCGTTGGATGCTTTCAAGAGAGAGCTGGATAGAGCTCTTAAGGATAGCGGAGTGAGGGGGTATGGGGAGAAGGCAGGAACGGGGTACTGATTGAGAGTGATCAGCCATGATCGCATTGAATGGCGGTGCTGGCTCGAAGGGCTGAATGGCCTACTCCTGCACCTATTGTCTATTGTCTATTGTCTAAAATGCTGGAGTAAATCAGCGGGTCAGGCAGCATCTCTGGAATAAAAGTAGCGATGACGTTTCGAGTCAGACCCCTTCTTCAGACTGAAAGGTAGAGATGGTAGGGGGTGGGGGTTGGGGAAAGGCCAGAACAAATCAGAGCTGGAAACAGATGACCTCAGGAAGGGTGGAGTGCATAATGGGCAAATTGTTGGCTCATAAACTGACAGAATAAACATTCAAGGCAGCTTAAACGGTTACAATCGAATCTGAGAAACCTTTTACAAAATACCATCTCTCTAACACCGACAAATTAGTTTAAATATCAGTGGACCACATGGTTAAACATTTGCAAAGGCCAATCTCACTCATTTAAGAGAGGTGCATGTGGATAATTGCTAGCATTACACATTTCACATGATTTTTATTTTGTCCCATTAAGTCTCCAAATTAACTACGACTCTCTGCTGAAGCAACCTAATCAATTCAATTACCGAAGATAGACACAAAATGCAGGAGTAACTCAGCTAGTTTAGTTTAGTTTAGAGATACAGCATGGAAACCGGCCCTTCAGTCCACGCTGACCATTGATCACCAATTCACCTTAATTCTACGTCAACCCACTTTCTCATCCACTCCCTCCACACTCGGGGCAATTTACAGAGAGCCAATTAACCTACAAACCTGCACGTCTTTGCGATGTGGGAGGAAACCAGAGCCCCTTGAGGAAGTCCATGCAATCACAGGGAGAACTTGCAAACTCCACACAGAGGGTACCCGAGGTTGGGATTGACCCCAGGTCTCTGGCGCTGTGAGGCAGCAAGTCTACCAGCTGCACTGGCAATGAAAAAGCAGAACCAAAATTCTTGTGTCTCACACTCCCAACTGGCAAGAGTAACCTGAATGAATTCCATGTCAGCCTTGGCACGGAGACATTTGTCTTTCCAAATCGCAGGTTCGATTCCCGTCTCAGCGTCTCGTCTTGTAGAACCAAGGAACTGCAGATGCTGTTTTACAGGAAAGGCCACAGAGTGCTAGAGTAACTCAGAGGGTCAGGCAGCATCTCTGGAGAACATGGATAGGTGACGTTTTGTGTCGGTACCCTTCTCCCGACCTGAAATGTCACCTATCCATGTCCTCCAGAGATGCTGCCTGACCCACCGAATTACTTCAGCACTTTGTGTCCTGCACCTTGCCTTTCTGTTCGAGTGGACGTTAACAGCTACTGAGGCACGAGAAAAAAGTAAGAGCACTTGCTTGAGATTCTTGGCCAACAGTTTATTCCATGGTACGGAACAAAGCAGATTTCACTTGTCGTTTGTCAGCTCTGAAATGTGTAGGATTTTGCTGCAAATTGCTATCTCACATCGACCTCAAAGCACAGCAAGAGTTGAACGTCAGAAGTAACCTGTTTGAAACAACCACTGTCCAAACACAAGCTAGAGCCAGCTCAAAACAAATTATTAATAAAAGGCAACACTAAATTTACCAAAAACAGGGTAAGGGATAGGTGAAAAATTCTGTGAAAGAACTGCAGATGCTGGTTTACACCAAAGATAGTCACAAAATGCTGGAGTAACTCAGCATTCTATGTTCTCTACATATCCCGGCGAGCCGCGCGGCGGAGAGAACCGACAAGGCGCGGCCTTTCCCCGGCCGGCAGCAGGCCTGACCCACCTGTGGAGTGGGAGCCTGGTCCGAGGCTCATCTCCTGCTCACTGCCGAGACCCGCAGAGGAGGGTGGAGGGAGTCGGCGAAGGACAATGGACCAGGAAGAAGAACCGGGGGGGGTTTCCTGCCGCGCCCTCAAGGTCGGCTGCAGGAAGCACACCTCGGAGCGGTGGGGCCAGGCAAGGAGAGTGACGACGGTCCGCTGGACGATCCAGAATGGAGACAACATCTACAACGGGCCTTTACGGCCAGCTGCAACTGGGACTTTGAAAATGACGTCAAAACCTGGCGGCTCTTGCGTATGGAATCTGCGGGCTGTTTCTATGCCTTCTGTACTTAATTGGGGATTTTTACTTATGTATGGCAATAATCCAACTAATCTGTTTGCAAACAAAAAATAATTTCTCTATACCTTGGTACGCTTGACAATAAGGAATCGAACATTGCACACAAAGGTAGACACAACATGCTGGGATAACTCAGTGGGACAGACAGCATCGCTGGAGAGAAGGAGTAGGTGACGTTTCGAATCGAGACCCTTCTTCAGACTTAAAACATCATTTGTCCATTTCCTCCAGAGATGCTGCCTGACCCGCTGGGTTACTCCAGCATTTTGTGTCTATTTTTGGTATAAACTAGAAATTGCAGTTCATTTTTATTACATTTGAACATATCTCAACCCAGCGTAGAAAAAGTCTGCTCCGCATAACAATTGCATTCAAGTCTATATGATCCTCAGACTTTAATTAAGGCCGATAACTTGCGGGCCAACGCAGCAAATTCAAGGTTGCTGTACAGGTTGTGGTCTTGCCCGGGGTCGGACTTGTGGAGGTAGAGTTCTCCTGCATGGATGTCGGTGAGATTGGCGGTGAATGTGGATGGGTTGTAGCTCACCCACTCTGTGTACCTGTAATCGTTGGAGCGGATGGAGTATCCCATGATGCGAATGTCCTCCAGCAAAGGGAGGTCAGAGTTGGGCTGAGGGCTGTCTGCTGGGCGGGGGTACTGGGTGAAGACAAACGATTCATCCCGGGCATCGCTGGTGGCCCTGTGGTTCCAAGGGCCGGCCGTACGTTCTCCCTCGGTGCAGAGCTCCACGTGAAAGGAAGGCTTTGGACACGGTGGGGGCACAGGTAGCCCGAGCAGCTGACATACCATCGGGAACACGTCGACCAATTCCACATTATACTCCACCATCGAACCTGTTACAAAACGTGAACACTTCCATTAAAAAGGTTAAACAAAAATTCCACTGTGGAGAAAGACATTGAGTTTTTGAAAATTCAGGAGGTATGGGTGTTGTGATGGATTTGGTTGGTACAAAGATACAGCATGAGAACAGGGGCCCCTCCACGCCAACCAACAATCACCCGTGGCGCAGCGGTAGAGTTGCTGCCTTACAACGAATGCAGCGCCGGAGACTCAGGTTCGATCCTGACTATGGGCACCGTCTGTACGGAGTTTGTACGTTCTCCCCATCACCTGCGTGGGTTTTCTCCGAGATCTTCGGTTTCCTCCTGTAAATGGATGTCACTCGTACGCAGAGTCTTTTACTAAATAAGTTTATTAATAACACTACACACATTATGCCCTAGCTGTCCGTGGTCATCACTGGCACTAGAGAGCGGGCTGGAGGTGGGGAAGCTACAGTTATACAAGAGACCATGGGGAGTGGTTAGTAGTGGTGAGGTCACTATGTTAAAGGAACATGCACTGATCTACATCCTTCCTCTTGGAAACAAAAGCGACCACGGCTCATACGCTAGACTTAAACTATAAGCAGGGAGCAGATAGAATGCAGCACCACACAGACTACTCGTACCCACCGTACCGGACAGGCGGCCTGACCACTCGCCCAGAGCGGGTGCGCAACCCCCCATCCCCTTCGGCCGAAGGAAGAGCAGGGACGGGTGCGGGTACCGAGGCAGGGGAACCAGGGGAAGGAGGAGAACCGGGCGGCGATACCCGCAAACGCGCAGGCGAAGGAGGGGAAGGGGGCTGGGGCGAGCCGGGCACAGACAGTCGAGACGGCGCAGGTTGGGGCACGCGAGGATGGACGGGAGCAGGAGGCACATCAGGCACCGGTGACTGGACGGGAGGTGAATACGGGTCCGCTGGAGGCGGTGCAGGCTCGTTGACACAACGAGGGGACACAATTGGGAGAAACAAATAATAAAATAAAAACCGGTAAACAGGAGACGCAAGTCTACCGATCTGACACCATGTAAATGGATGTCACTCGTACGCAGAGTCTTTTACTAAATAAGTTTATTAATAACACTACACACATTATGCCCTAGCTGTCCGTGGTCATCACTGGCACTAGAGAGCGAGCTGGAGGTGGGGAAGCTACAGTTATACAAGAGACCATGGGGAGTGGTTAGTAGTGGTGAGGTCACTATGTTAAAGGAACATGCACTGATCTACACCTCCCACACTCCAAAGACGTACAGGTGACGTACATGTATGTAGGTTCATTGGCTGGGCAAATGTAAAAATTGTCCCTAAATCTAAAAATTAGGGGCAGCAAAGTGGTGCAGCGTTGGAGTTGCTACCTTACAGCGCCAGAGACCCAGGTTCGATTCCGATGTCCTAATTTCCTCCCCGGAGTAAACTCACAGTCACAGGAGAACACACAAACACCGCACAGACAGCACCCGTAGTCAGGATCGAACCCAGTCTCTGGAGTAAGGCAGCAACTGTACCGCTGCACCACTGTGTCGTCCCTGGAGAACATGGGAAGGTGACGTGTCGGGTCGAGACCCTTCTTCAGACATCAGTCTTTGTGTCCTTCAGAGATCATGAGCATTGGCTCCTGAATACATTTCTTGCTTCATTACACTCTCCAGGATTTTGATATTTTAGCAGGTATTACTCAGAAAAGTTTTGAGCAAAATAGTTTGAACATTGAGCATTTGAAACACCGTTGGGACAACAACAATACTTGTAAAACTGAACGTTCCAGCTCCAAACTTTAAAATCTTCTGAGTTCAACTACACCCTAGCTGTGACCTTACCTCTTGGCAGATTCCCCACTTGATCAGTGAAAGGATTAATGAAGGGAAACACTCTTTGCTTTGGAAGAGGTAAAGCCGCAGTCAGTCCTGGCACATAAAACATCAAAGGAACACGGGTTGCTACATCAAAGTTGCTGTACTTGGCCCATTCGCCATGCTCGCCGAGTGACCAACCTAATGGAGACAAGATGAAATAGGAATTCAGTTTTAAGACTAATTAGTTTTAAAATGGTGGACGCCTCTTTCACATCTCTCGGTCCACAACCCCATATTCTGGCACCCTTGCTTCCAGAACCTTTCCGGATTAACCATTTTGCCAACAGAACAACAGAGGTCACACCCTCCGAGAGGAATCCAACGGTACCGGAACGTTCCGCCTAGGCCGCCAGGGGACAGAGATATCGGCCCGCAAAGTCGGCCTCAGAGGTTGGCTATGGGAACGGATCTGCCAGCTCTGACCGGGCCAGAGTTCCGGAGCCCCGGCCGCAGGGGGGAAATCTGACCAGCTGATCGGCCACAGAAGTCCAAATGAGGTGGAGATTGGCCGCCTCACCCATCCTAGGCGCCACATTTTCGGGGGGACTTCCGGGGGGAATTCCAAGTGCGCTCTCGTCATTTTGTCCGGGTTAAAGGAGATGCCGGACCACCAGTTGCCATAAAATCAGTGGTGACCTGTACTTCATAAATGCAAATGATTGCTGCCATTACCACCTGGTGCACATCAAGCCAATTGATCATATCAATGTAGGAAAATAACTGCAGATGCTGGTACAAATCGGTATTTATTCACAAAATGCTGGAGTAACTCAGCAGGTCAGGCAGCACCTCAGGAGAGAAGGAATGGGCGACGTTTCGGGTCGAGACCCTTCTTCAGACTGATGTCAGGAGGGCGGGACAAAGGAAGGATATAGGTGGAGACAGGAAGACAGTGGGAGATCTGGGTAGGAGGAGGGGAAGAGAGGGACAGAGGAACTATCTGAAGTTGGAGAAGTCAATGTTCATACCACCGGGCTGCAAGCTGCCCAGGCGAAATATGAGGTGCTGTTCCTCCAATTTCCAGTGGGATTCACTATGGCACTGGAGGAGGCCCATGACAGAAAGGTCAGACTGGGAATGGGAGGGGGAGTTGAAGTGCTCGGCCACCAGCTCAATGGTTAACAATGTTAAGAAAGAAAATGATTATTGGGTGTTAGTTGTTAGCATGGAGTTTGTATGGGGTGGAAGATTTCAATGGAGCCAATGTATTGGTAATACTTAATTACATTGCATTATCAATTAGTTCAGGAGTAAAATCAAAATTTTCCTTATTTACTTCAGAAACCATTTTCCCCTTTGGGCATCACTTCAAGATTAGAGGAGCAAGGTTTAAAGGAGATTGGCAAAGCAAATTCTTTTTATTTTTTACACAGAGAGTGGTGGATTCTTGGAATGCACTGCCAGGGATGGAGGTGGCGGCTGATATGATAGTGGCGTTTAAGAGGCTTTTGGATAGGTACATCTTGATTCCAAGATGGTGCCCAAGCCACGTGACTCTCTACGTGCTTGTTCATAAGTTCCAGGAACGGAGTAAGGCCATTCGGCCCATCAAAGTCGACTGCCATCCAATCATGGTTGATCTATCTTTCCCTCTCAACCCCATTCTCCTGCCTTCACCCCAAAACCTGACGCCGTGGTCCCAGAAGTGGATCTGCAGTAACCTATTACAATCGTTCCGCTCTTTTACACCTCTACTCCAACAGCAGTATTTCTTACTTTAACTATGCTACCTCATTGGAGGCCCTCGGACTATCTTTAATCAGAGTTTACTGGAGTTAATCTTGCACTAAATATTATCCTGTACCTGTACACTGTGGATGGCTCGATTGTAGTCATGTATAGTCTTTCCTCTTGACTGGTTAGCATGTAACAAAAGCTTTTCACTGTACATCGGTACACGGTAAACTAAACTAAATATGGATATGCAGGAAATGGAAGGATATGTATCATCTGCAGGCAGAGGAGATTACTTTAACTTGGCATCATGTTCAGTATGGACAAAGTGGGCCAAAGGGCCTGTTCCTGCACTGTACTGTTCTATGTTCAATGCTCTATATGTATTAATGAGTATTAGACCCACATGATTTATACATGACGTAACATTGCTCACCGTGGTCAGACGTGAACACAACAATTGTGTTATTGGCCAGTCCTTGTTCTTCCAGCGCATTCAAGAGACGGCCCACTTGAGTGTCCATGTAAGAGACGGCAGCAAAATAACTCTGGCGAATCAGTAACTGTGACATACAAGGGGCACAAATAAGGCCTGCTGGTAGAGATACAATGCAGAACCAGGCCCGTCGACCCACCGAGTCCGTGCCGACCAGCAATCACCCCGTACACTATCCTACACACTAGGGGCAATTTACAATTTTACCAAAGCCAATTAACCTACAAACCTGCACATCTTTGGAGTGTGGGAGGAAACCAGAGCGCCCCGAGAAAACACACGCGGGCACAGGAAGAAAGTACAAACTCCATATAGACAGCACCCGTAGTCGGGATCGAACCCAGGTCTCTGGTGCAGTGAGGCAACAACTCTACCGTTGCGCCACTGTGCCGCCCACTGCAAGGTCAGGAGTCACTGGGGCAAAATTCGGAACTTCCCACCCCATAAAGGTCAAGTCAAGTCAAGTTGCGTTTATAGTCGTAAGGTACAGGTCAAAGAAAATCTTGCTTACAACAGCATCACAGGCACATAGGCTCATACACGACACAAAAACATCAAATATACAGAAATTACATATGAATCCTGCAAGACAGTAAAAAAGAAACAAAAGTCTGCAAAAAAACATCTGTGCAAAACACAATTAGAAAAAAAAGCAAGTCACGACAGTACAAGGTGATGGACGCAGGTCTCCTGTCACTTGGGAGGGGCAGGAAGGAGGGAGTTAGGACATCAGACCTTCCCGAACTGCAGTTCAGGGGTGTTATGGTATTGGAAGCCCAGTCCATCACGGGAATTGACCTCCCCAACATCTACAAGAGTCACTGCCTCAAAAACGCAGCAAACATCATCAGAGACCCACACCACCCTGGACACGCTCTCATTTCACTCCTGCCATCAGAATGAAGGTATAGGAGTCTGAAAACTGTAACGTCCAGGTTCAGTAATAGCTTATTCACAAAATGCTGGAGTAACTCAGCAGGTCAGGCAGCATCTCGGGAGAGAAGGAATGGGTGACGTTTCGGGTCGAGACCCTTCTTCAGACTGAGTAATTCCTTCTTCAGTAATAGCTTCTTCCCTACAGCCATCAGGCTATGCAGCTCCTCAAACACCAACTAAACTCCAAACTACGAACTGCCTGGGTTGCAGGGACTTTGAGCTTTATTTCTGTACTGTACTGTTTTTGTAAGTAATTTTTTTGTTTTTTTGTTTATTATATTATCTGTTGAGTACTGTGTTTACAAACCTGTTGTGCTGCTGTTGCAATTAAGAATTTCATTGGTCCATGTCAGGACATATGACAATAAAACACTCTTAACTCTATAAAATATTCATTTAATATTAGTATGTTTTTTCTCTATTTTTGCTGACTCCAGCAGCAACCAAGATTGGTTGAACATACAAGATCAAGACTGTGAAGTTTCTTTGTCCAGACTTGTGATTAACAAGAGGTGTTTCACACAGAGTTAGTTAAAGAGGACAACGCCTTAGATGTCGTTCAAAAGCCATGGTGGGATTTGGGAACAAGCAGTAATTTCCCCCAGTCAAATAAAAATGCATAGAGTCATGCAGCATGGAAACAGGCACTTTGACCCAACTTGCCCATGCCTACGAACATGGCCCATCTACACCAGTCCCACCTGCCTGCGTTTGGCCCATATCCCTCTAAATGTTATCCTATCCATGTACCTGTCCAAATGTTTCAAATGTTGTGATAGTACCTGCTCAACTACCTCCTCCGGCAGCTCGTTCTGTATACCTAGCACCCGATGTGTAAAAATAGTTGGCAATTCCATTACCTGACATTATCTATGTTTCTATGTTTCTGACGGTTCCCTTTAAAAGAAGATGAAATACACACCTGAAAGTCATCAGGAATGGGTCCATATGGAAAACTTAAGTTCAGAGCCCGGACATCATCTCTCGATCTCACGTCAGTCCATGGGTTATATGCCACTGGAGGCAATTTCGATGGGACTTTAGGGTCAGGTGCAAGGTGGATCTCCTGAAGTGGATACAGCTTTAAAAATTCCTAAAACAGAATAAGACATTTAGTTTAATAGATTGAAGAGGTATAGTATAGAAACAGGCCCCTTTGGCCCACTGAGTCCACGCTGACCATCGATCACTCGTTCACACTAGTTCTCTGATATTCCATTTTCCCACCCACTCCCAACACGAGGGGGAAATGTTTGATGCAGACCAATTAACCTGTAAGCCTGCATGACATTGGGATGTGGGAGGAAACCGGAGCACCCGCAGAAAACCTACGCGGTCACAGGGAGAACGTGCAACTCTACACAGAGGTCAGGATTAAATCTGGGTCTATGGCACTGTGGTGCAGCAGCACTACCATTATTGCATTTCACTCCAGGAAGGAGGGAGCTGATTTGCAATTGAATACAACCGTATAAATTTCATCACAAAGTGCTGGAGTAACTCAGCGGGTCAGGCAGCACCTTTGGAGAACACGGATAGGTGATGTTATTATGGGTTGTGTCCTTTCTTCAGGTTGAAGGGGAATGTTTTGGGTCGGGACCCTTTCTTCCATCCGAAGAAGGGTCCTGATCCGAAACCTCGCCTATTCATGTTCTTAAGAGATGTTGCCTGACTTGCAAATAAAAACAACACCAAAACTTAGTGTCTTTTTTTGTAAATTTGCATCTACAGTTCCTTGTGTTATGCAATCCAGGCATTAACATACAAAACCAGCAGCATCCTGCAAAATTCTTACCTCGGGATATTTGAGTGGAATGTGAGGTTTGTGATAACCGACAGCTAAAAAGAAAGGGTTTCCTGTGCTTTTAATTTTTTTCAGTAAACGAATTGCCTCTTCGGTGCTCTGTATATCAGGCAGTGTTTGTTCTGGCATTTCCTTCACATCCACTGGACACAATAAGTTTGCGTATCTTTTACCATCCGGTCCCTTGCACACCTATTGAAGATAAATCAGAGTTAATGAAGTTCATCTTATATCCAAGTAGAATAAATGCAACCAGGTTTGGGTTTATTGTTGTCACGTGCACCGAGGTGAAAAGTGAAAAGCTTTGTTTCGGGTGCTATCTTAACAGATCATAGATACAATTAGTTCAAACTCAAGTACAATACGTGGAACAAAGGGAAAGATACAGAGTGCAGAAAAGGACACAGAGTGCTGGAGTAGCTCAGCGTCAGGCAGCACCTCGGGAGATTATGGATAGGTGACGTTTCGGGTCGACACCCATCTTCAGACTCTTTAGGGTTTCTTCCCTCTGGCATTGGGTTGAGCGTTACCCTCCTCACTCGATAAATGGCCCACCAAACCCTTCCGATCCATATATCTGTCCAAATGTCTTAAAAAGTTATCATTGTATCCGTTTCTTTACCTACCTCTGACAACTCATTCCAGATATGGACTACCAGATATTGGAGTGAAGTTGCTCCTGAAGACACAACTTGATGAGGTGCCATTAGAGAGGATTGAGTTCGTTCATACACTAGAGAGGATTGAATTCATTCATACACCATACATTCATTCAGCCCATAAACTCTCCTCCATCATTCAACCAGATCACATCAGATGTGTACCCTCCTCTCACATTACTGTATAGAAGCGGATACAATTACGACTTTCACCCTCCCTTCCCATGTTTGTCATGGATTAAGGCCCTCAGAGCAACACAAGTACCTCAAACTCAAGTGACATGACAAACCTTTTGAAAATTTGACTTTTGGGATTTACCTTGGCATTTTTATATTTTTGCGTTGAAGGATGAAATGGAGGAATGGACCAGCTGTACGGATAATCGTCCGTATGATTGGACACTATCCCTGAAAGATGAGAAGCATTAGTTAAGTCTTGGTGCTAGAGATCGCAAACAGCAGTTTTATCTCAAATGCTAATACAGGTCCACC